>NC_030684.2:22387166-22987166 GCF_000004195.4 Xenopus tropicalis | reverse complement strand
CCAGGATGCTTGAAAAAGGTGCAGGTCTCCCCAAAACACGCCCCAAACTACAATAAAGTATAAGTAGAATGAAGCTGCTAGTTGTGTGCTTCATCTATGCTCGGCCCAGGGCACTGGCACTTGTTTGTCTGCTTGTACTGCCGTATATAAACTGCTCTGCCCGGCTAGTAATGGGAATCCCATAGGTAGCAGCACCGGCGATTTTGTCTGAATATGAGCAGCGTTGGGGTTTAATATCGTTTCCATTGCTGCAAATATCTGGCAGTGGTGCTGATTCCTGGCATGCTATTGGCAAGCAGAGAGCGGACCCCACTCTGTGCTGTTACCCCTCTGTACATTACTGGGGGCTATTCTTCATAACTAAATGATGGGAATAATAGCATGTAACAAACTGGGATACACACGCGTGTCACAGTATTAACCCTTTCTCCTCTGTATCTTTACTTCTAGCAGTAATTGTGTTACTCTTCTATAAAACTGAGTTAGTAAGGTAACAGAATTGTGTGTCAGTTTGGGGCAGAGATTGGACAGGGGGGCAACGCTGGCACATTAAAGTGAAAGAGTTGGGTTTGGGTTGTATCGCTGTTCATTGAAGCTATTGCCAGGGGGGGCTGATTCTCAGCCGGTGTATAATAAACGCAGGCCAAGTATCAGCCAATCCGCATGGGCCTGGGTGCCACACACAGCGGGCAATAAATCCCATCTGGCAGTAGCTTAAAGCTTTATGGGAATGTTAATGTTACGCCATGCTGGTGTTTGTATCCAGCAATGCTAGGAAGGTCTTTATTCTGCTCTTGTATACGGCGCGGTGCCACAGGGGTTCTGCCCGTTGCTGCTTCCCGGTGCCTCATTCAGTTTCACCTGGTTCAGATGGCACCGGCAGGACTAGGGATCCATATATTTTGAAAAGGGAATGGATTTGATACATACAAAAGAGTTACCTGTTTGTTGGAAATCAAAAGGATTTCCCTTCCCCTCAGTATGGGGGTTCCATAACATGGGTGGGTTCTGTGCTTTACTGCTCACCTGGCAATATTCTGTGTATCCAGGGAATATGGCTGCATAGTAACCCTACAGGAGCAGGTTTTGTACCCACAGGCACCTTCACATCTGCCCAATGAATATTGTGTTCTGCATTTTACCCTTTTCCGTGTCTCTACATTGCTGATTTGTTCCATTCTCACAGACTCTCCCCCTCTATGTGTTTCCCCTTCCAAATGAGCCCAATACCCAGAATAAAGACACACACGGCTTGATGGTTCATCTGTGAAAATCACAGTTTTATTAATAATACAAATAATAAATTGTGTTTTTCATTGATTCTGAGGAAGGCAAAAAAAACCTCTGAGAAGCTTTGAGCCAATCTGCTTCATTAGAGGGAAAAATTCCTTCCTGACTCCTTAACGGCAATCGGATTTGCTCCCAGAATCAATGCCTTCACCCTGCTTGCCATAATCAAGGGAAGCAGGGTGAGGGAAACAAGGGAATATGGTAGCATACACACCATTCCATTGGGCCCCAGGCAGCCTGCAGACCCCGGCTCCTGCAGTCTGAGGGATGGAGGGAAAGGGAATGCAGTTTTTACCAAGCACCTTAAGGTGCTCTTGTGTATGAACCATATTTTAGATGAAAGGGGGAGCACCGCTGGTGGAATTACGGTGGATGGGAGTGCAGGCACCGCTGGTGGAATTGCGGTTGATAGGAGAGAAGGTGGATATGAGCGGATCTTACCTTTTGCCTTTTAGTTCTGAGGGCCACCTGCAAAAATCAAACAAAAGAACTGATTTATACCTTAGCAAGCGATATCCCTGGAGAAACCCTATTGCACTTAGGGGCACATTAATATCAAATCGGGCGCTGAAGCAAAATTAAAACACTGAACAAGTGGGTTTTTTCCCCACAACTTTCTATAATTGTGAGGAAAGTTGCAAATCAAGTTTCCAGGCATTTTTGAGCAATTTTCACAATAGTGACTTCTGAGTTTTCTTTAATTTCTATGGCATCTTACATGGGATTCACACATTGCACAAAATCCAAAAATTGCAATTTCAATCCATCAGCCCCTTTCCATTACAAAATAGCCATCATTTAGGGAATATTTCCATTTCAGCAAACAACATAGAAAGAAGAAAGGGAAAGAAGGATGGATTCTATACTGCACCTTAATATCTCTCGCTGTTCCGCGCCAGGATGGCCTTGTTGATAGCCTCTAGGTCTTTGTAGAGGCCTTTTAGGTGGGCTTTGATGTACCTGTAGTCCCCTCGGAAGTCGGCCTTCAGGCGAAATTGCCACCACTTTGTGATCTTCACACAATCTCTGGCCATCCACAGATCATAGAGTGCCATCCTGATGTCTCCTCTTATCTGGTCCCTAATGCACTCCAAATAGGGGCCCGCCCGTGGATCTTCAAAATCCCTGATCTCGAAGATGTCCCGATCAGGGGGGATCCACCATGAGATCTAGAGAAATGCAGGAAACCAGAAGACATTAAGGTCTCCAGCAGGTTTTCTTTAATCCTCAGTAATTAATAATAATGAGAGTGAGAATTGCTTAGCCCACATACCACAGCAATGTGTATTAGCACTAGGGGCGCTTACCTTCCCATAGCGGTACTCGTAGTACTGCAGGCTGCTGGCACTCATGCCCATCTCTGCTGCCTCTGTCATATAAAATAGAGATTTGGTAAGGTTAGAGTTAATCTAAAGATGTCAAATTTAAAGACCCCAAATAAACACAGTAAAGATCAGAGTTAGGGGTAGAACTGCATGGATGAGCCTCTTTTTAACCTCATCTACTATGTAATACATATTGCAGAGGGAAAAATGCTGGTTCCTTACCAGGTGAACCACAATGGGTCCGGCAGGTTCTTCTTGTTCTTGTGCTGTTGAGAAAAGTTGTAGTCTTTAAAAAGACTTTTGTGTGTCTTCTTCTGTATCTTCTTCTATATCGCAAGGATGGTAGGAGTCGCTGCAAATCACTGGAAGTCTCTCAAATCGCTCTATTTCAGGAGAGAGAAGAGACTGTGAGCTCTTTTGATCCTCTCTGCCATTTATAGCAGTATATACTAGGGTTCCCTTTCTGTATCCCTCCCAGTTGTACTGCGCTACTGAATATGGCAATCAGCTTTGACCGGTCCTCTAAGGGGCATCACCACTATTTTAGGACAAGTGATTTAGATTTAACCCCTCCAATAGTTAGAAATAGTAAATCAGGCCCTGTGTCTGTAAAGGGAGAAATACAGTTTGGCTCATGTATCAACCCTGGGCAAGATTGCACCTGGCAGCAACCCATAGCAACCAAGCAGTGATAAGCTTTGCCCTGCCAGCTGTAGGTAGAACTATGAAGGCATAAATCTGATTGGTGCCGGTGTTGGTAATAGCCCCCCCCACCCCATCATAGGATACATTTAATGCAGGGAATGTGAAATATGGGCAGTAAGTGCTTTAGGGGCAACTAGGCCAGAGGGCTGTATTAATGGGTAACTGTAAAGAGTAGTAATTAAACCCCCCACAGTCGGGGTGCTTGAAGGCAAAGTACATGAGACTTTTACTAATAAATTTATTCTGTAAAAGAAAAATGTATTGAAATGTATTGAGTTAAATTCAGTTAAATGTTAAGGTTGGTACATGAAAGCAGGGCAGGTACCCGCGGCAAAGGGCCAAAACTCTAAGGAGCCTGTCAATACTGGGAGGAAAAATGTATGAATTGTATGGCCTCCAAATGTTTATGGGGTCCCCAGTCAAAAAAAAAAGTATATATTTGCTGCAGCCCTGCCAACTGCCAAATCCCGGGTCTGTGTCTCCCAACCAGCGCTAAGATTAATGTCATCTCTAAAATTCTCCAAATTCACTAAAACCTGTGAGAGGAGCAACATCCGCTAGTCTAGGGGGGCATCACCCAACTATTTCCCATCTTTTTTTAGCTAAAATAAGGGTTATTTGGCAAAAAATCTCTGAGAGGGTATTCAGACTTACCTCTCACCACAAAGTCAACCAACGGACAAACCCAACTGTCACATTTCTAGGGGTGAAGTCACATGTCGTGAAACAATGTGAAACAATGTAACAGAAACAACATGATTGTTAGACCTGGGTAAAAACATTTCGCTAGATTATTTTTGCTTCAATCATCAGTACCAGCGACCAGAAAGGGATAAACAAATGCTGCTTCATTTGTCTCTGGCATAAATAGTGTGAGAATGGGAGTATTTTAAAGGTTAAACAATGAAATTCAGTGAATTAAATCTGATTGGCTGTTGGTAGATCCGTACACTTTTGGGCACCCAAGAAAAATTGCCTTTTCATTTGGGTTTCCCCCTTGACTATGTGATTCAAGTTTGGTGGGTTTGGCTCCAGAGCTCTAAGTTTGGCAGCAGTTTAAACGTCTCCATTAAAGTCAATGGGTGAAATTGGATTGGCCGCTGTTGGCCCCTTCCACTTTGAGTTGTCCAACAAATGTCGCTGTTTCATTTTGGGTGACCCCTTGATTATGTTATTCAAGTTTGGGGAGTGTAGCTTCAGAGCTGTAAGTGTGGCAGCAGTTTAAAAATCTTTCCTGTCAAAGTCAATGGAAATATTGGGGTGTTCAGAGCGGCACCACAAAAAGACGGAGGCCGGGATCCCTTAGAAAAGCACAAGCAGCCTGCTCCGCTATAGGGTGAAGAAGTGTAGAGAGTTTGAGTGTTGTACCCCTACAGTTTTTCAAAGCAACATAATAAATCCCAGGCTGATATGGGCACTAGTACTATGGATGGGGCACATATACATTTATCCCAGTAAGGTAAATGGCCAGTGAATTAAAGGGTAATCCCAGAACGTTTCTCTCTGTCTCAGCTTTTTTATATGTTAAATATGCTCGAGAACAGTAAACTTTAGACTTCCAGGGTTGGAGCTATAAATATATATATTCACAATGTGATTCATGAATGTTATGCATAAGTTACGCATAAGTACGTGTCACTACAGCTCAAAAATATATGATTTTGGGTGGGTCAGTGTATTGTTTTGTGTGTTTTTACCCCACAAAAATGCAGAAAAATTTCTTTAAAGTGGAAGCTTTGAGGTGTTTTGTTTTTTTTTAGAATTTTCATACAATTTTATAGAAACTGCTACATCCAGTGGTCCAACTACATTCTAGTGAGAGTCTGCTTACGACTTGATGTAATGAATTATGGGAAATAAAAATATAATCTATTCTCCAATAAGTATTTGTAAGTCTGTGTAAATAGAATGTATAGTCCTTTTCAGTGTGGCAGTTCTCTACATCATGTCAGACGTCTAGAAGGAATACTGGAGTGTCTGGCCGAGCAGTCTAAGTGTGGATCCAGAAGTATGGAGTCCCCTCCAGCCGCTAACGTGGAGGAGGGGTGTCTCTCATGGTTATGGCTATTTTATATGGAGAAGGGCTGCTAGGCTTTGGCAAGCACTCATATTTTAACAGCTCGGTGTCTACCTGTCCCCTGCCAAGCTCATCCCGCTTAGGCTGTAGTTATTGTACTGTTTCCTGAGTGGATTAGGCAGTGTGGGGGTCTGCCTCTGAATGAAATCACTGGACATCATTCCCTTTTTGATTGGCCGCTCTTCTCGCTCCAGCTATAGCACCAAGTAATGTCCCCGTAATTGTAGCCTTACAATCGTCCCAGACTACGTCAGGGCTTGCAGTGTTTTTATTAGTGTCCCAGAAGTCCATTGAGGCTCCTTAGAGCCCGCCTCGGATAGCCACGGTGAACTAAGGCTCCAATTTGGGATCGTCCTGCTGGTATTCTATTTATCTTAAGGAGGAACTGTATGGGCAGACCAGACCATATAGTATTTGGTCCACTAGTCTATGTAAGTGAGATATAGCTAAGGCTAAGTTGATTCTGGTTAGTGTGTTTATACTTAGTGGATTGGCAGGAATAGGCCCATGTGGATAGATTTTTCCACTTTCAGATGTCGGTGAGGCCCAAAGTAACAGTATAGTGTCCATCAGGGTGTGGGATTGCCTATCAGGCTGCTAGTGGGGCTGCTGGGAATCCTGTAGCTTCTTGCCTTACCTGCTGCATTGCCTGGAGCTGAAAGGTTGGTGGTACATATATACTTGTTATGGTCTTTCTGTAATTCAGAACTTTCTGGATAATGGTTTTCCGGATAAGGGGTCTGATACCTGTACAAATCATGCTGCTTTGCTTAGAGTAGGTTTATATACAGAGGTTGTCATTTCAGTAAATGGCCATGTACATGTAGGTACACTCAGCAGAATATATGCAATGTATGCAGTATGTGTAGCAGTTTTGATTACAGTGTATGCAGGTGTATATGCAGGGCTATCAGTGCAGTACACAAGTGTTGTTTTTTACACTGCGCAATGTGAGCAGTAGGGGTTATTAATACTGCAGTGTATATGTGAGTGTGGTCAGTGCAGTCACTCTATGCTGATGTTCAATGAAAACATATTGGAATTTCCAAATTCTCTCTTGATTTAGATGTCTGTAGGAAGAATGGATGTCGGACTTTATGCTTCAACTGTTCATACCTTCAGCTGCCAGTGTACTCATCCAACAGAGATGTGAAGCTGATAGTCCTTCTATTTGTTAGTTAAGGGTTGCTATTATAAACTGGTACATAGTGATGTGTTAAGGAGTAAAGAGGGAAGATTTGCAAGCTCTCCACCCCCTTCTCTCTTCCCAACTCTTTTTTGCAGAATCTTTCTGTTCTTTTTCCTTCATTTTCTAATCTGTTATCCTTCACTCTGTTGTTCTCCTTATCTCTTCTGCTCACAACCTGTTTGTCATCACAACCTTTACTCTCCCCATCTCCTCTACCTTATCTGCCCAAACACCCTTTTGACTCTTAAGGTCCCCATACACGGGCCGACTATAGCTGCCGATATCGGTGCCTTGGACCGATTCGGCAGCTAATCGGCCCGTGTATGGGGAGAGCAGAGCGGCCTGGCCGACCGATATCTGGCCTGAAATTGGCCAGATCTTGATCGGGCAGGTTAGAAAATCCGGTCGGATCGGGGACCGCATCAGCTCGTTGATGCGGTCCCCGATCCGACTGCCCCATTGCCGCCCACATAATCCGATCGTTTGGCCCCAGGGTCAAACGATTGGATTATTTTTTTTTTTTACCTAAATGCTCCCCGATATCGCCCACCCGTAGGTGGATCTGCTCGTGTATGGCCACCTTTACTGTTCCTTCCCTGGTTCCCCCCTTCCTTAAATTGCCATACCCATACCCAGTATCTGCTCTACTATCTCCTACAGATAGCCCTTACCAGTATATGTGTATATATATATATTTTTTTTTCTTTCCTATAGGTCTGCTTAATGGAAATATTCAAACCTGAACTTTGTTTTATTTTTGAGCTTTTACTGTAACGGTTACAAAAAAAGTGTTATAGTTAGCTCGTATACAAGCTGCATCATTATCATCACATTCAATCATTTCTAGAAAAGTGGAAAGAAAAGTGCAATTAGTTTGGACAGTTGAACAGACACAGATAAGAGGAGTTTACATAAAAAAGGGGTAAACATTGGATCCGTTTGTAATTGCCCTGCTTTTCCCCACATCTAGAGCCCATATGTTCTGTCATCAGTTGTCTTTGTTTTAGTTCTACAGTGGTTCTATATTATAGGGCTAACAGTTTTAGTTGCTTTCTTGGTATCTGATACCCACTGAGCTTGTTTAGAGGATGTATAGATTTGTTTTCAATCTTTTTGCTCTGGATAGTTTTTTCCTTGTTTTGTTCATAAATTAATACTACCTTTAAAGTTTAACCATTTTTCTATAAAGTACATCTTGGTTTTCAACTGCAGTAACACGGGCTTGTTTCGTTAGCTCAGTGTTTGATTTACTAGCAAGGTTTGGGTCATTTCTTGGGTTGCTGGTTGCTTTGTGAGTTTCTATTATAGTTTGGTTGCTAATTGGGTTTATTTGCCTGTGATCACTGCCTTGTGAGAGTATTGCTGGGTCACTGTTGGGAACTGTTGGTATTTTATTTAATGTACAGGATGCTCCAGAGTCTGGAACTGTAGCCCACTCCAGCATTGTGCAGGGTGATGTTGGACTTGTGTGTGTGCTAACCCACGGGAACCCGTATATTATTTACATGGTAAGTAATTCTTGTGGGGGAATTCTCTCCCTGAAATGGTTGTACAGGTAGATACATTAGATAGCTTCGATAAGGGTTTGGCTTTTTAAAAAAATACTAAAAACTAAAAAGTTACTAAAAAAAAAAATCGTTTTTAGTACAATGTTAATTCAGGGACTGGTCCATTGCCTTCTTGGAGTCAAGATCCTCTGGATCAACTAGCAGTTACAGTCTTTGATATGGATACAAACGGTTGCACTTGATCGACATGTGTCTTTCTTTAGTTCTTTAGACCTATGTACCAGAGACAGCACACTACTCGCTAAAGCACTTGGTAGGGCCCTTCTATGAGATAAGGTTGCCTACCGCTTTGTGAATGAAGTGTTGGTGCTTCTAGACATTCCCACTTCACAATCACTTTATTTACAGGTGACTGAGATAGCTGTAGCAGAGCAGGAATTGATGAACTGACTAAATGGAGCTTCAGCTCAGATAGGACAGAGCATATTGCGGACTCTCTCACTCCACATAAGTCAGTTTCAACCCTGCCTAATAGACTTGTTATAATTCTCTAAACCTCGTATGTACTGGCAACTGTAATAGCAGCCAAAGGTGGTTCTACCTAGCATTGTTACAGGGTGAATACTTATACAATCACCAAATCTGCTTTTTAACTTTTAGGTATATATTTTTTACGTATCTCTTAGCATATGGTGTAACTCAAATGGTAAAAAATTATTTTAATTCCAGTGTGTAACAGTGCAGGGAATGTACACCAGACTGTTGTACAGCACTGAGGAATAAATGTAGTGCTGTATATACTGCCCAGAGCAATCAGTGACTATAAAAGAGTTAAAATCTCTCTAATTGTTGAGGGAGCTAAATACCAGGGGCGGGGCGATTCTGGACATATCGCCGCCTGAGGCGGCTCCTGGATGCAGTCACTGTCTGCTTGGGATCATGCAAGTCACCTAAGCCCCCTGTCCCACTTATGGTACAGCCCTTAGTGTGTCATTCATAGGGGCACATTTACTAAGACACGAATTCGAATCTGAATTGGAAAAATCCGATTGGAAAACGAACATTTTGCGACTTTTTCGTATTTTTTGCAATTTTTTCGGCGCCTTTACGAGTTTTTTGGAAATTGTCACGACTTTTTCGTTACCAATACGATTTGCGCGAAAAAACGCGAGTTTTTCGTAGCCATTACGATGCGCTCGTATCTTGTCGCGACTTTTTCGTATTGAGCGCTCGCAAGCCGCGGGCGAAACTTTCAGACTTAGCATGATTTTGGAAGCCTCCCATAGGACTTAATGGCACCCTGCAGCTCCAACCTGGCCCAAGTAAAGTCACTATACTGAAGCTTGAATGAATCCGAATCTTTCGTACTCGGCACGAAGGCTACGAAAAAGTCGCGACAAAATACGAGCGCATCGTAACGGCTACAAAAACTCGTGTTTTTTTGCGCAAATCGTATTGGTAACGAAAAAGTTGCGACAATTTTCCGAAAAAATCGCCAAATACCGATCATTCCAAAAAAACGCAATCGGACGCATTCGGCCGGTTCGTGAGTAAGTAAATGGGCCCCATAGTGTCACACATTTGCTCCTTGATGGTATGGTTACGCAGATTGCAAAATTGTAGATCCTTTTAAATGGCAGTGTAGGCTAGGGAAGAAGGTGCTGGCAGGAGAGTGGGCTGCTTGATTTTGGAATAGGGACAATTTTCCTATAGACTGAAATGCAATCAAACTATTGCCTTATTTTTTTGTTCCCTTTTATAAGGATTTGCTGTTACTGTGTGACTATCACATTAATCCCTGGTTTGAGTTTATTTGATTAATCATTGTTTTTCTTTCCCCACAGCTTTTTGATGGATGTATATACAGCCTTCATGCCATGATGGGGAATGGTGGGGGGGATGCCAGGAATGGCCTTTGTGAACAGAATCTCCAGCCTGTTGGGCCAGTTTGAGAATGCTTGGTGGGGCAGCCATACCCGCAAGAGCACTGTCACTCACAGGTACTGAACCTTTCAGTGTTTCTTCACTGCTGATTTGATCCAATCTCACATACATTCCCACTCTCCACCCCTCTATATGTAACCCATGTCAAATGAGACCAACCAATACCCAGAATAAAGGGCACACACACAGCGGCTTGATGGTAAATCTGTGAAAACACAGTTTTATTGATGATATAAAATGCGCTTTTTTGATTCTGAGGAAGGCAAAAAAAAACCTCTGAGAAGCTTTGAGCCAATCTGCTTCATTAGAGGGAAAAATTCCTTCCTGACTCCTTAACGGCAATCGGATTTTCTCCCAGAATCAATGCGCCATGTTAAATGAAGGGAATATGGCGGCATACACATGAGCACAGTTAAGCACTAGGTGAATTCTGCATTCCCTTCCATTCCACTGGGCCCCAGGCAGCCTGCAGACCCCGGCTTCTGCAGTCTAACCGATGGAGTGAAAGGGAATGCAGAATTTAGCGAGTACCTTCGGTGTGCCCCTGTGTATAAAACCATATATTGGAAGGAGGGGTGAGCGCTGGTGGAACTGCGGATAAGGAGAAGGCACCTAGACAGTGCAGTGCTGGATAGCAGCGTTGATCTCCTGCAAGGCCTTGTTCAGGTGTTTGAGTCTGGCCTTTATCTCCTTCTTCTCCTTTTTCCACTCAGCTGCACTTTTCCTGGGCAGGTCCAGTGTCAGTGCAGCTTTGCTGATCCACAGCTCTGTCTGTGCTCTGTGGATTTCTTCTGCGATCTTCTTCTTTATAGAGCACAGATAGGGGTCAGCGTTGGGGCCACAGGATGTTCTCGCTGAGCCCTAGAGAAATGAAGGAAAAGAGAAGACATTAAGGCTTTAAGCAGTTCTTATTAAATTCATAGTAATAATAATGTGCCAGTTTCCTACCACAGAGGGAAATAGCAAAGTGGCAGGTATTTATTACCACTAGGGGTGCTGTTGTATTGATGGTAGATAACGTACATGATATGGCGACTCTTGTAAGTAAATATAGGAAATGTAATTCCCAGGGCACACACTTGTTTAATCCCTTGTATTTCTATTTAAAGGTAATGGAACATAAATGCTGCTTATAATTGGGTTAGACCAGGGGTCTCAAACTCGCGGCCCGCGGGCCATTTGCGGCCCTCGGTACAGTATTTTGTGGCCCGCACCAACGCCTTCTCAAAAGCAATGAATGGATCGCGATTTTAATTGCGATTCAAGGGATAATGCAAGGCACGGCGGGCGGGAGCTGCTGATTGCGGAAATGACGTTATGCCATCATAACAGTTATTATGGGAAGACGTTCTGTGTGCACAATTAGCTGCTAAGGAGCTAATTGTGCACACAGAACGTCTTCCCATAATAACTGTTATGATGGCATAACGTCATTTCCGCAATCAGCAGCTCCCGCCTGCCGTGCCTTGCATTATCCCTTGAAAGCCAATTTTTTGTGAAATCCCTTATGCGGCCCAGCTTCATCCTGACTTTGCCTCCTGCGGCCCCCAGGTAAATTGAGTTTGAGCCCCCTGGGTTAGACTCTCCTTTAACCCCTTGGTTACCTTTCTCAACAGTAACTTCTGTGAGGGCAGAAAAAAAAAATAAGTTGTGAGCGGCCTTACCTGGTTCCTGGGTCTCAGGCAGCTGTTCTTGAGGCCCATGTCGAATGGTTCTGTAATATAAAATAGAGGGAAGGTTAGGGTTAATGTGGAGACTCCCAATAAACAAATAAAGATTTAGTAATAACTCACTGTGCAGATTCCTCTTCTTTTTCTTCTTCTTCTTCTTGTTCTTCTTGGTCTTCTACTTTAGATGTCGGGTTGTAGTCTTTATAAAGACTTTTGTTTGTCTTCTTCTGTATCGCCGAAGATCCTAGGAGTCGCTGCAAATAGCTCAAAATCGCTTTAAATCTCTCAAATCGCTCTATTTCATGTAATGGGGAGAGAGAGAGAAGAGACTGTGAGCTCTTGTGATCCGGACCCTCTCTGCCATTTATAACAGTATAAATTAGGGTTCCCTTTCTGTATCCCTCCCAGTTGTACTGCGCTACTGAATATGTTTGCTGCTCTATAAATAACCAGTAGCACCAATCATTAGCAGCTTTAATAGAATGAAGAATTTGATTGGGAGAGATACAAAAGTTTGGTGCAAAGAAGGGCTCCGGACAGCGCTGCCAACCAAGCGTGGGTCCTGGTGTCACTGTGCTTTTAGGGGGCTGTACAGGCTGATGGGAAAAGATCAACCCCATTCACTTCTGTGCCAATTGTGTTTCTTTGCAAGAATAAATGTATTGAAATGTATTCAGTTAAATGTTAAGGTTGCTACATGTGAGCAGGGCAGATACCCGGGGCAAAGGGGCAGAACTCTAAGGAGCCTGTCAATACTGGGAGGAAAAATGTATGTATTGTATGGCCTCCAAATGTTTATGGGGTATAGCCCTGCAAAACTGCCAAATCCTAGGTTTGTGTCTCCCAACCAGCGCTAAGATTAATGTCATCTCTAAAATTCTCCAAATTCACTAAAATCTGTGAGAGGAGCAACATCCGCTGGTCTAGGGGGGCATCACCCAACTATTTCCAATCTTTTTTTAACTAAAATAAGGGTTATTTGGCAAAAAATCTCTCAGAGGGGATTCAGACTTACCTCTCGCCACAAAGTCAACCAACGGACAAACCCAACTGTCACATTGCTGTGTGTGAAGTCATCTCTGGTCACTTGTCATGAAATGTTCGTTTGTCATAACATTTACAGACAACTTTAAAACCATTGGGTTTTTGTAACACTACAAAAGAGTTTCTGAGTGGGGCTTCCCTTTTATGTTACTGCTAAATACATGGTGATAGCGAGTGGCAGAATAAATATATAAAGAGACAACAAATAGAGCATCTGATCAAATCCATATTTCTTTCTGACAAGGCACCTAATAAAGACAATATTGATATTAGACAGGAACATTAGAGATAAGCTGTTTGCATCTCCAGCCTATAGCCCATTGCATTCAGATTTGGCTACATTTTGATAGCTATTGCTATGCAACTTGTAGATATATAATATATATTATTGCACTCACGGTACATGTATTATTCATTTAACAGCCCTGTTCTCTTAATATGTTATTACTAACTTGTGTGTTATCTGAAAAAAGTTGCGATGATTGTGAATCATTGCTGGTGGCAGAAATATATGAAACAATGTATAAATACTAAATGACTGATATGATGATGTGTCGTGTTTATAATGAAACTATCCAACGCATTGAAACAATATATTTATTTAAACCAGACTGGCCGTACAGGACATCCCAGCAAAATCCCATTCAATGGGGTTTGTTATGATTTGAGGTTGTGACAGGGGTTGAGGGACATCTGGATCTGAGAGAGGGCCTGAGAGGGGGCTTCTAATTCCAATATTACTATAACGCACCGTTTAGGCCTGCTGTGAAATGATTGAGTGGGAATGTAAGGGATTGGGGAATTTCATGCATTTAAAAGCAAAATATCCAGGCTCCTAAATTTAGATTAAGAGCAGTTAAGAATCTGAACTGATGGAATTGATAGATGGATTGTACGATTGAAGCAACTGTTATTGAGAGTGTTAGTGGGAGATGTAACCCAGGGCTGTGCTCAGGCCGGAGGGGTAACTGTAGGGCTTGCCCCCTCTTGGGGTCTGGAATGATAGTTTAAATATATGTTTATGAAAATGTCTTGAAATGATATTCTGTGGAGCCCACTAACTTCTGTTTATGCGCTACAGTGCTGTTTTGGGGCTTATTATTGCCCATGGCAATTTAGCTAAAATTAACCTCATCCACATATTTTTTTTGTTTATTTCACAACATATGTTCCTTAGGGAGAAGATGATGAAATGTGGATGTGTGCATATATGGGGTACAAGCTGAGCACAGAGAGCTGTCAGAGTAACATTTTAGCCCAAGCGCAGTGTAAGTGCCTGGCAGGTTTCTGATCTGAAGGCAGGCTGCCCTGCTTGTATTGGCTGAAATTATATATTTAATGGAAGCTCTTTGTGGGTCTTTTCAGAAATTCAGAGGTTTGTAGCTATAGAAATCTATATAACTGGGGATTTCTATCCTTTTAGTGTTATGTAGCGAGTCATATTCTGAGACAATTTGCAATTGGTCTTCATTTTTTTATTATTTGTAGTTTAATTAAATTTTTATTTAGCAACTTTCCAATTCAGATTGTCAACAACTATCTGGTTGCTAGGTTGCTTACCTTAGCAACCAGAAGTGGTTTGAACGAGAGACTGATATATGAGTAGGAGGAGACAAAATAGAAATAGAAGAAATAGAAAAAAAGAGTTATAAAAAAGTAACAATAGAGCTGTAGCCTCACAGAGCAATAGTTTTTGGGCACTTGGGTCAGTGACCTCCATTTGAAAGCTGCAAAGAGGTTGAAGAAGAAGGCAAATAATTAGCACAGTATAAGAAATAAATAATAAAAACCAATCAAAGATTTGCTTAGAATTGGCCACTCTATAGCATACTAAAAGTTTAGTAGCATGTTGATTCAGGGACTTGGGTTGCCATCTGGCTGATGTTTCACGGCTCTAGCTGGTAAAATATCGGCCAAGGCCTGGACCAGTATTAGCGGAAATGTACTTGGGTCTGTCGAGGGGGGTGGGGGGAGGGGATGTGTAGTGTTACTTGGAGCTATAAATTCCCGGTGGGACAGAATGCTGCCCATCTTCCCCTGTGCCATTACCCTTAGATTGGGTCATTGTTTTACTTTGTATTCTGTGAAATCAGTTTCCTGCGGGATCTGTAGGGCTGCACAGTGATCAGTCAGATCCTTACCGTACTCTAGAGCTCACATTCTGTATTCCCTTCTACTGTTCTGCCGTAATGAGCCGAGTATATTAACGTCAGTGAATTGTTCTCTCAGGTAAAAAGCAACTCAGACACAGGGGGAAGATAGAATCTCCTAGAGCTCCATGAGGCGTGAGAACCTTGCTTCTGGGGCAGCAAACAGTCACCATTGGTAAGTTTAAAGGGCAAGGAAACCCAGACTCGGCCAATGCTCTTTATTACTTATTTATTAGGTTATTATTTCATTTAGATGCCATTATTTTTAAATTGTTTGTGGATCACTAACCTGACACCCTTGGTTCCCTAAGAAAAAGGTCAAGTTATAAATATCCTTAAAGGAAACGTGGAATGACTGGAGGGTGCCCCCCAGTGATTATTTTCATTTGCTTTATACTCTGGGCTGGTGCCATTGTTAGCAAAAAACTAAATAATCTTTGCTTGACAGTTATAATGCTGGTTCTTTCATTCTCCATGATTTCAGCAGAATATCCATAGAAGGACAAGCAGTTTGTTGGGTAAGAGGCCTTCAGAACAAGATGCCAACCTCTAAATACCCCCCCAGGGTGGTCGTTAGATGAGTGACCTCATCATGAATGCCAGTGAGGGTCAATTGGGAAGACTGGCCCTTTGCCCTCCTAGATGCACCTGAAAGCCCAGCAGTTCAGTTGGGGATACATTTAGGCTCAATATGTAATTGTTGCCCTTGATATTCCTGACACAGTTAATGACCCTCTATATCTGTACTTATTTCCTTAGTTGAGGTGGGGCCATGGCCAGAAGTTGGACCTTCATGGAGAGGCTCGGTCAAAGGTTGAACCTTCGAGAGGACTGACAAGCACTGCCCTAAGGTAAGATGGTGGCACAAGAGGAAGGTCTTGTTCTTCCTCCAGTATCTGGGTCCAATGAAAGGCTCAGTGATCAGATTGGCCCTATTTGGCCCAGAATGTGGATCTGTTTGGCATCAGACTCACAAATGTGTATTTAGTAGATGTAAAATCCAAATTACTGTAAACTAGATTTATTTACTATGGTATAAAGGTCAGTAGCTCAAGATTTACAATAAGCAGTGCAGGTATTACAGTCAGTAGCTCAAGATTTACAATAAGCAGTGCAGGTATTACAGTCAGTAGCTCAGGAGTTACAATAAGCAGTGCAGGTATTACAGTCAGTAGCTCAGGAGTTACAATAAGTAGTGCAGGTATTACAGTCAGTAGCTCAGGAGTTACAATAAGTAGTGCAGGTATTACAGTCAGTAGCTCAGGAGTTACAATAAGCAGTGCAGGTATTACAGTCAGTAGCTCAGGAGTTACAATAAGCAGTGCAGTGCTAAAGCGTTTGATACAGTACCTCACAGAAGGTTAATGATCAAATTGAGGAATATTGGCCTAGAGCATAATATTTGTAATTGGATAGAGAACTGGCTGAAGGATAGAGTACAAAGAGTGGTGGTAAATGGAACATTTTCTAATTGGGCCAGTGTGGTTAGTGGAGTACCGCAGGGGTCAGTCCTTGGTCCTTTGCTTTTTAACTTGTTTATTAATGACCTGGAGGTGGGCATAGACAGTACTGTTTCTATTTTTGCTGATGACACTAAATTGTGCAAAACTATAAGTTCCATGCAGGATGCTGCCGCTTTGCAGAGCGATTTGACAACATTGGAAAACTGGGCAGCAAACTGGAAAATGAGGTTCAATGTTGACAAGTGCACTTTTGTAGGAATAATATAAACGCAAACTATCTACTGAATGGTAGTGTGTTGGGGGCATCCTTAATGGAGAAGGATCTCGGGGTTTTTGTAGATCACAAGTTGTCCAATTCCAGGCAGTGTCATTCTGTGGCTACTACAGCAAATAAAGTGCTGTCTTGTATAAAAAAGGGCATTGACTCAAGGGATGAGAACATATTTTTGCCTCTTTATAGGTCCCTGGTAAGGCCTCACCTTGAGTATGCAGTGCAGTTTTGGGCTCCAGTCCTTAAGAAGGATATTAATGAGCTGGAGAGAGTGCAGAGACGTGCAACTAAACTGGTTAAGGGGATGGAAGATTTAAGCTATGAGGTTAGACTGTCGAGGTTGGGGTTGTTTTCTCTGGAAAAGAGGCGCTTGCGAGGAGACATGATTACTCTGTACAAGTACATTAGAGGGGATTATAGGCAGTTGGGGGATGTTCTTTTTTCCCATAAAAACAATCAGCGCACCAGAGGTCACCCCTATAGATTAGAGGAACGGAGCTTCCATTTGAAGCAGCGTAGGTGGTTTTTCACGGTGAGGGCAGTGAGGCTGTGGAATGCCCTTCCTAGTGATGTTGTAATGGCAGACTCTGTTAATGCCTTTAAGAGGGGCCTGGATGAGTTTTTGAACAAGCAGAATATCCAAGGCTATTGTGATACTAATATCTACAGTTAGTATTACTGGTTGTATATATATAGTTTATGTATGTGAGTGTATAGATTGGTTAGTATAGGTTGTGTGCTGGGTTTACTCGGATGGGTTGAACTTGATGGACAATGGTCTTTTTTCAACCCTATGTAACTATGTAACTATATGTACAGTCAGTAGCTCAGGAGTTACAATAAGTAGTGCAGGTATTACAGTCAGTAGCTCAGGAGTTACAATAAGTAGTGCAGGTATTACAGTCAGTAGCTCAGGAGTTACAATAAGCAGTGCAGGTATTACAGTCAGTAGCTCAGGAGTTACAAGAAGCAGTGCAGATATTACTGTCAATCGCTCAGGAGTTACAATCAGCAGTGCAGGTATTGTTGTTAGTAGCTCATGAGTTACAATAAGCAGTGCAGGTATTACAGTCAGTAGCTCAGGAGTTACAATAAGTAGTACAGGTATTACTGTCAGTAGCTCAGGAGTTACAATAAGCAGTGCAGGTTTCATCAGTAGATTCAAGTTCTATCAGTAGATTGCATCTGCCGCTGCAGTTTTCAGCGTCTTCTAGCTGACGCTTAAGTTCGGTTTATCTATTTGGGGGGGGTGGGACTCTACCATGTCCTGATTTTTTTTGTGCACGTTGCATAGAGTCAGTATGGGAAACAAGGGATTGTAAGTCCGCTTTAATATCTGCGGCTACTCACTATTGCGCAGCCCTAATGTCAGAAGATAATTGCAGCAGATCTCCTTTTTTGGAAGGGACACTGGCATTGTTGCTGTGTCTATTGTAGGTAAACATACTGGGCCAGAATGAGTATTCTGAGGGGAAGCAGGTCTCTTTTCCGTATCCTCCGCCATCTTAGATCTAGTTTGGTTAGCTGGGGACACTGGTTTTTCAAAATATCTCTAAATTTCTTTGTCCCATTTTAGTAGCAGGCATTTCTGGGATCTGCCAGTTGTATTTGTTTTATTTTGCTTTCTCATTTTGTCAGGGTAATAGTGAAATAATAATAATCTCAGCACGGAGCTCCCCACACATGTGTCCACTCAGCTCTGCATCAAGCCAAACCCCTTCACATCCTACCATTTCTATCTCCAGATGTCTGTAAGCCCCATTGCCTCCACCCATTGTGATATTTTGCCATTGTGTGGGGAGGTGACATTTAGTCTGTCAAGGATTGGGGCCTGGGAGCCACCCATGTTCAGTGTTTGGGCAGGAGGATATTTGCAGAAATAGGTCTATGTTACATTTCTCAACACAAATAAGAGGGGCAGGGGGTCAGCAACCATGCATTACAGAATTAAGAAAAAGGCAATATGCATTTGTCATACAAGATTACTGTATATACTCGAGTATAAGCCTAGCTTTTCAGCACCCAAAATGTGCTGAAAAAGTCACCCTCGGCTTATACTCGAGTCGGGTGCCATGGGTCCCTCTAGACTACCACCCTCTGTCCTTTGTGTGCAAATTAGGCCACCTGCAACCAGACCCTCCAGTGCCCTGGCCTAGGCTCCCACTAGCAATACTTATTTCCCCTTACATCTCCTCAGGGACCGGGTCTGCTGCCAGTTTGCCAACGCGCAATGAGCGTGGGGTAGTACTCATATTGTTTTGTTGACCCTCTTCTCCGCTTACAGAGCTAGTTTACTGTTTTTCTTTGAAATAAATATTGAAAAACATATACCCCACTGATGCCTCAATTAAAGGAACAGTAACACCAAAAAATGAAAGTATATAAAAGTAACTAAAATATAAAGGAGAAAAGGCACAGGAACATAGCAGATAACAGATAAAACACTATTGTATTCTACAGAACTTATCTGTTATCTGCTAAATAACCTGTGCCTTTTCTCCTTTTTTTCCAGCTTGAATGGCTGCCCCCATGGCTACACCGCAGCGTATTATATAAATTATAGTAGTGTTACTGTAGCAAAGACACCAGTTTTACCAGTGCAGGGAAACCGTGCATTATATTTTTATTAGTTGAAAGCTCTTTCATTTTTTGGTGTTACTGTTCCTTTAATGTAATTTTTATAGATTTATTTTGATTATTAAAACTTAGCAATAGCCGCTGCATTTCCCACCCTAGGCTTATACTCAAGTCAGTAAGTTTTTCCAGTTTTCTTAGTTAAAATTACGTACCTCGGCTTATATTCGGATCGGCTTATACTCGAGTATATACGGTAGTTTCACCATTCCCTGGAGGTGGGGGGAGTTGTTACGGTTGTAAGGGTACTTATTGGGGAGTAGGGGGGCTGGCACCCTCACCCTGTAAGTCTGCTGATTGGCATTTATTCCCATAGGGTCTTTAGGGAGCTGAGAATTTTGCAAATCTCTATATATTGTGCCAGGCCATCCACAGTGAATTGTTGCAGGATCTGCATATTGTGTCGGCTTTCCCTTTCTCTAAGTCTGGTGGTAGCACATGTAGGAGAACCAGTGCTGGGGATGGTCCCTATGAAACCGCATTGTCTCCATCATAGAGGCGAGACTGAGGTAAACATATGGCGACAGGGTGTGGGGTCAAGTACCATCTAATAAGAAGGTGTGTGTAGTGCCCTAGGTGGTTGGCACATTCGGTGACTGTTTCGCCTCCTTAAATGCCCTCTTCCAGTCATCAGCATTCAGTTGTGTTTGGGTATCAGCTTCCCATTTCAGCACTGGCCTACCTACCTCTGGTGAGTTTCCAAGGATTAGCATTTTATAAAGTGTCCCAATAGTGCCTTTATGGGGTAATTCTCCAGCACAAATTGTTTCCCAAGTGGTGGGAGGAGGCAAGGGGAATTGTACCCAGGAGGTCAGGTAATGTTGGACCTGTAGGTATTTGTAGTGATCTGCAGTTAGGAGTGCAAACTTTTGGGCCAGCTCTCTGAGCATATGAATGTGCACCAGAGTCTTTTCATAGTCATCCAGTTTTCCAGACTGGTACTGGGGTTGCTGCTGAAGGGATTGAAGCTGTGCCGCCAGAGGGTCACAGGAATCCGCCAGTGTGGGAAATATGATTTCTACTTCCGCCATGCTTTCCCTCAGTACCTAGAAATCAGCCTTTATAAGGGAGAGATCAGTTTTTACTTGTAGACAGAGCAGATGGGCAATCCGTGGTTGCACCACCGGGTCAGCAGTTATTGGCGGGGGAGAAGGAGACTCGTGCCTTTCCACATCAGTAGATGAGGAGCCACCTCCATCTTGACTTTTGCATCTGGCAAATTGCTCAAGATTCGCCGCTGCCCTTAGCACCTAATTAGCACTGATTGCCTATTGTATGGATGCCACAGTCAGAAGGGCCAGTCAAGTCCTTATGGCAGTGTGGCTGAGAGTATTGCAGGATACTTGCTGTGGGGCTCCAAAATACACAACCATTTAGGCCGCCATTCAGACCATGTCCCCGACTCATGCCATTATGTGGTTGTTGTGTCTTTATTACAGACTCCAGATCTGATCTGCAACAAAGTGATGGAGTGGTGCAGCCAAGAGAATGGCAGCTGAGACCCTTTCTAGTGAAGGCCACAGGCTTGTCACTGGCACCCCACTAAGGTCATTATAAATAAGTGTTCGTAATAATAAGAACTATAATAAGGAACCAATGTATCCCACAGCACTGTGCAACACATGGCAGCAACATAGGGAGGGGGAGGCCGACACAGCCCCTGGGTCTGGGCCCCACACTGGCCAAACAGATAGTTGATAGACTTTATTACACAGGTCTGGGCTGAGATTTGTTACACAAAGGCCCAAACAGCCCCAATACAGCAGCTCGTCTGATGTGTCTATTTCCAAATGCCACTCTGGGTCTGGCACCATCATACTTGGGCTGACTCTAGGGAGGCTTCCTGTTACATAAGCCCAATGCTGCGGCCAGCTTGTGATACACATAAAATTACAGTTTTGGTCTGTTTGGGGCCCAGGAAAAAAATTCCCCAAACCTTCAAAGTTACACCACTGTTCATATGGGGTCCAATAAGGGATACCTCCCAACATTTTGAAAATGGAAAGAGGGACAAAAATAAATGCTGCGCAGAGTGCGGTGAATTTTTTGACAACGCCCGTTTTTGCGACCACACCACTCCCATTTGACTAAATTTGGCAGGTTATTTAAAGTTTGAACACATTTCTGGGGGTTTGGGGCTCCTGTTTTATGTGTTATTACAGTTTTGCTGAAAAGATGAAATTGCCCTTTAAGCTCAGTTCCCCCAAGAGACCTGGTTAGTTAGTTACAATTGCAGGGGATAACGAGTCCAGTTGCTTTATATTTAATTATACTAGATATACCATGACCTAAATCAGGGGTCCCCAACCTTTTATACCTGTGAGCCACATTCAAATGGAAAAAGTATTGGGGAGCAACACAAGCATGGAAAAAGTTCCTTGGGGTGCAAATAAGAGCTATAATTGGCTATTTGGTAGCCTCTATGTGGACTGGCAACCTACAGAAGGCTCTGTTTGGCTTTGCACTGGGTTTTATTCAACCAAAACTTGCCTCCAAGCCAGAAATTCAAAAATGGGCACCTACTTTGAGGCCCCTGGGAGCAACATCCAAGGGGTTGGGGAGCAACATGTTGCTCACGAGCCACTGGTTGGGGATCACTGACCTAGATGAATGAAAATCTTCATAGACAATTGCAGGGGGGTTTTTTAACCTTTCTGGGCTCTCTGCCAAAAGCCCACTTATTTAATTAAAAGAGAGAAACAATGTTTCTAAGCGCAGGGGACGCTCATTAAGATTTCTCGGCTCTGCCAAAAGCTACTTTTAATAAAATGTGTGTGTTTTTAGCTTCAGTGCAAGAGATCAAAGGGAAATGAGGATGACTTTTCACTAAGAATGCGGGACTGCGGGTTGAGCTGTCAAAAGAGGGACTGTCCCACGAAAAGCGGGACAGCTGGGAGGCATGAGTAAGGGTGGGACTGCAGTAATTGCAGAGGACGTCATTTTCTGTCCTAAAGTGACAATGACCCATCCCTGTAAATAACAGGCGTATTGAGTATCCCTATTATACTTGGATTGATGTCAGCTGCTGGTTGGCCGCTCCTGACCAAGTTGGCAGGGTATTGGCCCACGTAAGGGACTCAGTAATGGCCTCCCATTCCCATTGGTTGCATAAGGGTGCAGACACTTTGACTGCTGAGAGCACTGGCTGATAAGCAGATTCAATGTAAATTTATATAACAAAATATAACTGCCCCTAAAATGATTTTGCTGTGGGGCTCAGTAATTACTGTTAACCTGAAGAAACCTCAACATTTTTATTTCTCAGTAATATTTATATATATGACACTGCATATTTGGGTGCTCATCATTTTATTGTTTTTCTTTTTCAGATTTGTGTGCAAGAAGGTAACCAAATGCCCCTGCAATGGATTCCATGCCCACAGAATTAACCCTCTGTACACATAGTAAATCATATCCTCATATTTAACAATCAATCAATAAATAAAAGCTATGTGTTAATACTAAACAAGGCATATCATCATTCTACCACACTAGGAAAATTTGCCCCTAGCAGTAACCTATAGCAACCAATTAATGATTAGCATGTTTAAACCAGCTGAAGGTAGAACAGTGAAATCAAACTGGTTGCTATGGGTTACTGCCCAGGTGCAAATTTGCCCAGTGTATACATATATCATCTGCCTTTATAAGTTGCTGTGCTCCTTTTTCTCCATCTGGAGGCCGGTAGTGAGTTATAAACAAAATATCCAATCAATGGGCTGCGTTTCTTAAGCAGAAATCTACAAATGAAAGCTCACTCACATACAGGCTTTCCCCACCAATCCCTGCTCTAGACCAGAGTGGCAGCACAATAGGGCACATTCACTTATGTAGGCGCAGTGTGCAAAGTGCAATTTTGTGTGCAATCACCATGCTTTTCCCATAATTGCGGCATCATTGCGGATACAAACAGAAGATCCCACTTGATACAATTACGCTGCACCTACTGCAGTTGCGTCAGGTTCACCAAAAAGGATGAAACTGGGCGTGTGCTTTGTGGGAATTGGGTGCATGGGTGCAAGTCTGCTTGGCATTATTTTTCAGAGTTTGGTGTGCAAATAGCTTCTGTGCCCAATTAAGTGTATTGTGCAAGTGTACTGCACCTATTGACACAGGGCGCTAAAGTGGAACCTAGGAGTTTCTGCCTGGTCAGGGGGTGGCAATATTTCCAAGGGTCCCCTGCATCAATAGGGGAACCCCCAAAAAAGAGCTGCAGCACCCTCCCTCCTAACTACAACCTAGCTGTCGGATCCATTTTCTCATCAATACAGGAGAGAGGGCCTCAGTAATGTGAAGTGGAGGGGCCTTAAAAATATTATTGCTGGGGGAGACCAAAAAATAATTTACACATAAAAACTCAACAGTTGGTCCCAATTGTGACACTGGGCTGACACTGAGTGAGTTGGTTTGAGGCAGGGAAGTGTTATGTGCAGGGAGCTGACCAGTAAAGCATTAACTATATCAGTGAGTTGAATAAAATAATAATAATAAGCTCCTGCTTTGCTATGTTACTTTTACCCCTAGGTTTTACACTGATGCTGATTTTAGTTTCTGGACTGATTAGGAGTAATTATCTGGTCAGTCAGCTGTTTTGCCCTCTGTACAGGTACGTTTAGGATTTCATTCAGTGTCCCCATCAGGGCCGGATTTGAAAACCGCCCGCCCAGAGGCCGCCCCCGGTCGCACGCCCCCCCCCCCTGCCCCGAGTGCGCATGCGTGCGTGACCAGCGGTAGTGCGAAATGTCAGGACATTCCTGACCTCCAGATGATCAGGAATGGGGTGGGCAAGTTCTTCTTCCTCTTCTCTAGATGGTATTTGCTGGTCTCAATAAGGAATCTTCTTTCTTCTCTGTTGTCTTCTTTCTTCTCTGTCTTCTTCTGTATCGCAGGAAATTGCTTGGAAATTCGCTGTAAATCGCTAGAATCTTTGAATATTTCACTTTATGGAGAGACAGAGAGAAGAGAGTGTGAGCTCTCATGCGTCGAAACCTCTCTGCCATTTATAGCAGTATATACTGGGGTTCCCTTTCTGTATTCCTCCCAATTATACTGCGCTACTGTTTGCCGCTCTATAAATAGCACCAATCAGTAGCAGGTTTAATAGAATGAAGAAGCTGATTGGGAGAGATACAAAGAGTTGGTGCAATTAAGAGCACCAAATTCCTCAGTCTTAGTAATACAGGGATCCTCTCCATATTCCCGTAGATTCCCCTTCACACCCCCATAACCAGCTCCGCTCTGATCAATGCGCCTGTACCCCCATTATTTGTGCTACTTTCTACTTTCTCTTACCGACCATCCACTCTAGAGCTGAGGCCACTGACCGTTGCTAGGATGAGTGGGACCCTAGCTACCCAATGACAGTTGGAATTTCCAGCAGAGGCAGAAAAAGTAAACAAGGAACACCAAACACACATTGCCTTAGAACCACAGGGAATTCCGGCAATTGTAGTCACAAAGCTCAGGGTCAGTGGGAATGATGAGTTTTAGTAGACTGGGGGGGCAGGGCTGCCACCAGAATCTATTTTTTCAGGTGATGCCCGGTACAAGTGTACTATCCAGGCCCCTTGTGCCATACGGTACATCATTTTGGTTTTCAAGGCACCAACAATGAGTGAGCTGACTTTATTCCCAATAACCTAGATCCTATTCTTAAAGCCATGAAAGAGAAACTACAGGTATGGGCCAACCTCCCCCTATCCATCTGGGGCAGGATCAACCTGTTAAAGATGATATTCCTTCCTAAATTTCTCTATATTTTCCATAACTCACCTATTTTCATTCCACCCAAATTCTTCACCTCTCTAGACAAAACACAGACAGCTTTCCTGTGGGCCAATAAACCTCCCAGATTCTCCAGAGCCAAGCTTAGAGCACCAATTACAGAAGGCGGCCTAGGCCTCCCACACTGGCAATTTTACTTCCTAGCTGCACAGATTTACTATGTACAATGGTGGTTCTCTCCTGATCTTACCAACCCTAATGTCCCACTACAGGCAACCCTAGCTAGCTCAATGGAATCATTAAAATATATCCCATTTCGTAAATTATCAGATATTCAAACCAATCACCCAGTCATTGTGACACCCTACAAAGCATGTCAAAAGACACTAAAATTATACAAACTGGAGTCTCCAATCCTATCTCCGGGCCTGCCATTGTGGGGAAACTCCTACTTACCCAACTTCCAACAAATTGCCCCATACCGAAGGTGGCCTCACTGGGGCATACGTACACTGGGAGATGTGACCAACGCTGGGGCCCTGCTACCTAGGAACCAGATTAGACATACAGACACAGGAGAGCTGCTACCCTGGTTCTCATACTTACAACTCCAACAGGCCTTCCGACACCAATTCCAAAGAACTATAGTTCCCTTTGTGCTCACTAAGCTTGAAACTACCCTCCGAAACCCCTCTTCCAAAAAGCTGATTGCCACACTATACTCCCTGCTCTTCTCCAGCCTCCAATCTCCCTTTCTAACAGCTCAAAAAGCCTGGTGCCAAGACATACCGGAGCTGGACAATGAAGATTGGGAGGAAGCGACAGACAGGGCCTATGACTATCTGATCTCTACAAGAGACAGGTTAATCCAGTTCAAAATCATACATAGACTCCATCTGACCCCATCTCGACTATACCGTATGGGAATCCGAAATTCGTCCCAGTGCCCCAAATGTGGCGCCCCAGAGGCCAACTACTTTCACATGATGTGGTCTTGCCCACAAATACATCAATTTTGGAATCAGGTCCTAGATCATATCCAAAACACAACATCCCTACCTAAAATACTCAGTCCCAAGGTCTGCCTACTTGGCATTGTAGATGACATTACCCCCAAATCAGCATTGCGCATCCTTTATAGAACACTATTGTTTTATGCCAGGAAAACTATCCTCTTTCAATGGATGGCACACTCTTGCCCAACAATTGCCAGCTGGCTCAATCTACTTAAAGCCCTCCTACCACTGATACAACTCACCTACATAGCAAGAGGATGCCCTCAAAAATATGATAAGGTATGGGGAACATGGGTCGAAGCCATGGAATAACGCCACAAGGGCCTCTTTGGGGAACTTGAACCTCCACTGGTAATCCTAAACCCTCCCCCTCTTGATAGGAATCTGAACACCATTTTGAGTAGGACACTACTGATTATTTAACCCAATGTACCGTTACATTCTGGCATGAAAAGAACACGCTTGTAGAACCAATGTCAATGTTTTATGTTGTTTTATGTTACAAATAAATAAAAAAAAAACAATGAGTGAGCTCCCTGTAGTTGTACCCCCTGATGGGACCCTAGGGAGTGATGCCAAGTTGTATAAAATTACCCCCACTCCTTGCTTGTCAGGCAAATGTAATTCGGAAAGACAAACTGAAATTTCCAACAGACAGCTTCATGGCAAGCACCTCCCCAAGCAATTACAGTGGCAGGCAATGGGGGCAATTTTGGCATCAGGAATGCAAATTTGGGAGCTTTGGTCCCACTTTTCAAACTACTGTGAATCATGGGTGCAATAGCAGCCTAAATTGCCCCTTGTATGGTTGCCTTTAATATGCCCCCTACCATCTGTAACTGAGCCATTGTCACCTTCCCTGGCAGCTTTCAGCCAATCAGAGCTGTCCTGGGAGTAATGTCACTGAGGTAAAGCAGGGTATCCCAGTAACTGGCAGCCAATCTCATACTCAGGTACATATGTGATAGTGTTTGGCTGCAGGTGAGACATGTGACCAATCAAGCTGCACTTACTGATACACGGCAAATTAAAGACTAACATGGGCAACCTTTGGGGCCCCTGAGTGGATTCCCCAGTCCCCATTGATAATGCTTAGATCTCCTATATGGGGCCCATTAGCTGTAAGTAGAACTCAGCTAATATTTATCATAGGGATTGCTCAATAGTTTAGCAAAGGCTACAGAGATACAGAAAAAGCAATAGAGCCACTACCAGGGTTTGTCAGGGGCCGCTGTTGGACAGTAATGTGTAACGGTAATTGTGGGCCTGCAGCAGATCAATTCTTCTGTTGAACTAGGAGGTTAAAGGAAAACATATATTTCTCTTACAGGTGTCTGTGGGACACAGGGACCATGGGGTATAGTAGCTACCAGCAGGAGGCAGGACACTAGAAGAGGAAGAAGAGAGCTAACCCCTCCTCCCTGCTGCTATACCCCCCGGCACTTCCTGCCTTGGTCAGTTTTTTTCTAGTGTCCCACAAGGAGACAGGATCATTCTACTCTCAAGTCCGTTTTTTCTTCGGCCAGATCCAATCTGGCAACCGGGGTCGTCCTAGAGGTCTCCAACAGGAGCTACTCTAATCAGGCTTCCCCCTACGTGGGAAAGAGTGAGGACGCTGGGGCACGTGAGTAACAAGCCCTGCAGACACCCTGCCTCTGAATACAGAGCGCAGAAGCTGCCCAGCGCCTCCCAGTGCCATGCCTCCCTATCTGGCATTAAACTTGGCTCTAGCATAGCAGCCCTGCTCCCCACAGGCTATTCAGCCTAAACCCCCCCCCCCCCTTCTCTACACGCTGCCTTCTCCATTTTGCCAGCTCCAAGCCCATTACCTGCACTCGACCTTATGCTCCCCTTGCTCAGCCTTGCCTATCTGCACTGCCTCTGTTCTCAGCCTTCCTTCATATTCCCTGGGCTTCCATGCGAACTCTGCTGTAGCCTTTCTTCTCCATGCGTTCCAATGCGTTCCACCGATGCGTTCCACCGATGCGTTCCACCTATGCGTTCCACTTCCTGCTCGGCGAGTGACGTCACCGATCTTCGCGCCACTCTTCGCGCGCTTCTGCCTCACTTGTGCGCTCCTTCTCCCTTATCCGGACGGCACAGCAACTCGCTCTCCATCCTGAACAGCCCCAGGAACAAGGACTCCCGGGCAGAGGCACTGGCAAAGTGGGCTCACAGGGATCACGGTCCAGTTTTCTTTTTCCTACTTCCTTGCAGGGGGTTGGCGCTGGCTAGAGGGAGAACAGGCAGTAAGGGTGTGGGGCGCTCATTGGGGACTGTATATGTGTGTTTTTCCTTATGCTTCCATACTTCTATGCAATTCAGCCCCTCTCTTTCAGAGCACATTAACTCCATATCCTCTAGATCTGTGTAACTGCACTACACTATCTTGGATGTTATCGGCATGTACTGACATTGTGTACTAGCCCTCCACTGGCACTGTAATAGCTCTGTACTTACACTATGTACTAGCTCTCCTCTGGCACCGTACTAGCTCTGTACTAACACTGTGTACTAGCTCCGTACCAGCACTACCCATACACGGGTTGTTATTTCTTCCTTGTACCGTTACTCTTGTACTGTGCTGCATTAACATTCTCTTGTTCCTGCACTAACTCCTTCCTGTACAATGGCAGAGGGTACTTCAGGGGGCCCCTTTCCCAGGGGGGCTTCCAGCTCCTCCAAAGTAAAATTCCTCGCCTGCGCCAGGTGCTGCAAACGACTACCATCCGGCAGAAAGGAACCATTATGCTCCTCCTGCTCCAAAGCCACGGCTGAAACTGTTGCCAAGGTCCAGGATCCTACTCCACCGGTCCAAGCTAACGAACCTGCGGATGTGCCCTCCCTCGCAGATGCACACACGGCAGAGATTACGACCGCAGCTCCCAGCCAGGATCCACCGTCCTGGGCAGTCTCTTTATCTACGGGCATTCCCAAGCTAGCCGCATGTTTGGATAAACTCCTGGACAGACTGGATCGGGAAGATCCAGACACTCGTTCCAAATCCCTCAAACGCCATGTCCCCATGCACACCGAGGACTACAGCGATGCCGAATCACTCCAACCATCAGCCGACTGGGATGGACAGTCTCTAAGTGAGGGCGAGATATCTGACGATGATGACATTGCCGATACAGAGGAACCTTCCAGATCTCCATCAGAAGCCGTAGACTCTCTCATTGCGGCAGTGATCTCCTGCCTAGATCTCAAGACCCCAGAATCTCAGACTTCAACGCAAACACTTTTCAAACGCCAGAAGAAGCTTCTATCCATGTTTCCTACCCACGAACAACTAGACAGCATCATTCAGTCGGAGTGGGACCACCCAGAGAAGCGCTTTCAAGCCAATAGGAGGTTCCAGCGCTCCTACCCATTCCCTCAAGACACCCTTCACAAGTGGTCAACGCCACCTTCAGTCGATGCCCCTGTCTCGCGACTTTCCAAGAACACTGCCCTTCCGGTCCCTGACGCTTCATCATTCAAGGATTCCATGGACAAAAAGACGGAAGGTTTCCTCAGAGCCGCATTCACAGCGGCCGGAGAAAGTCTAAGACCGGTCCTAGCATCGGCATGGGTGTCTCGGGCCATCCAATCATGGTCCGATTCTCTTCTAGAGGGAATCAACTCCGGCGCCCCCAGACAGGAACTGGCTGCCCTGGCATCCCAGATCAAGGACGCCAACGAGTACCTGTGCGAAGCATCACTCGACGCGGCTCAAGCCATTAGCCGCACATCAGCCCTTTCGGTAGCAGCACGTCGCTGTCTGTGGCTCAAACTATGGTCTGCCGACCTCTCTTCCAAAAAATCACTAACCTCCATCCCATTCAAGGGCAAGCTCCTGTTCGGTCCTGAATTGGACAAAATCATCAGCCAAGCTACTGGAGGAAAGAGCACTCTACTCCCACAACCGAAGAACCGTACCTCCTTTCGACGAGGACGTTTCTTTCGTGGAAGGCCATCACGGACAACATCAACATCATCGTCCAGGGACTACCAATCTCAGTCCTCCCACAAACCCAGATTTCAGGGCCGTCCAAAATTTTCCTGGCAAAACAAGAAACCCCAAGGCAAGACTTCCGACAAGTCCGCCACAGCATGACTACCTTCCACAAGAAGATACCACCCCGGTAGGAGGCAGACTCCACCTCTTCCAAGACGAATGGCTGCGCCTCACTTCCGACCCGTGGGTACACGACATAATCTCCTCTGGCTACCGGCTCGAATTTGTGTCCAGACCACCAAACCGCTTCTTCATGTCAAGGCTCCCCCCAGACCCAAACAAACAGAAGGCCTTCCTCGCCATCATCCAGGACCTGCTGGACGAAAGGGTCATTGCTCCGGTCCCTTCGGGAGAAAAGTATCGAGGTTTCTACTCCAACCTCTTTATCGTCCCAAAAAAGGACGGATCCTTCCGACCCGTCCTAGACTTGAAGCACCTCAACGCCTTCATTCGCTTTTCTCGCTTCAAGATGGAGTCCCTCCGGTCGGTCATCTCAGCCATGAATCCAAACGAGTTCCTGACGGCCCTGGACATCAAAGATGCCTACCTACATGTGCCGATTTTCCCTCCCCATTGGAAATTCTTGAGATTTGCGCTCAAAAACCAGCACTTCCAGTTCACCGCGCTCCCCTTCGGCCTCACCTCGGCCCCCCGGATATTCACCAAAATCATGTCGGCGGCCGCAGCCTCACTAAGACCACAGGGGGTCTCCATCACACCCTACTTGGACGACCTACTCCTAAAGGCCCCTTCCCTGCCTGCAGCCACATCCCAACTTTCCCTGGTCATACAATCTCTGACCCGCCTGGGCTGGAAGATCAACACGGCAAAGTCCAGACTAACACCTTCCCAACGCATGCCCTTCCTAGGCATGGTATTCGATACGGCCAAGCAGAAGGTTCTTCTCCCTCCAGACAAGGTGGTCAGAATCCAGACCCTAGTCCGTCAACTGCTACACAACCCCCAGCCCTCCGTCCGTCTGGCCATGCGGGTACTGGGGTCACTCGTATCCTCCATAGAAGCAGTTCCATTTGCCCAGTTCCACCTAAGGGCACTGCAGTGGAACATCCTGGATCAATGGAACCGCAACTCTCTCTCCCAGCCAATCAAACTCCTGCCCAAGACGAGAGTGGCTCTGACCTGGTGGCTCAACCCGACCCACCTGGAGAAGGGACGTTCCCTACAGGAACCCCAGTGGCTCATCCTGACTACGGATGCCAGCCTTCAGGGCTGGGGCGCAGTCCTGGGTCGTCTCTCAGCCCAGGGAACCTGGACGGCGGCAGAAGCCCGCCTTCTGATCAATATTCTGGAAATCAGAGCAGTGCGCCTAGCCCTCGGCCACTGGCAGAACCAACTCACAGGGCGCGACATCAAGGTCCAATCGGACAACGCCACCACGGTCGCATACCTCAATCACCAAGGGGGCACAAGGAGTCGACAAGCCCTCAACGAGGTCAGCCGCATACTAGCGTGGGCAGAGGCGAGGGATGTCCGCCTATCCGCCATCTACATTCCCGGCCTCGAAAACTGGCAGGCCGACTACCTCAGCAGACAACGGATCGATCCGGGGGAATGGGCTCTGAACCCCGGAATATTCCAGGACATCGTGGCTCGCTGGGGACTTCCAGAAGTGGACCTCATGGCCTCCCGTCAAAACCGCAAGGTGACGCAATTCATGTCCAGATGCCGAGACCCCCTAGCGTTGGCAGCGGACGCCTTAACGTCCAGGTGGGACTTCGACCTCGCATACGCCTTCCCGCCTCTACCCCTTCTACCAAGAGTCATCCGAAAGATCAGATCGGAACGATGCACAGTCATTCTGATAGCTCCACATTGGCCCAGAAGAGCATGGTTCACAGAACTGGTGGCCCTCAGCCAAGCAGAACCGTGGCCACTACCTCAGATCCCCGACCTTCTCTCTCAGGGACCGATCCTTCATCCCGATCCAGCCTTCCTGAATTTGACGGCGTGGAGATTGAGTCGATAGTCCTCCAACAAAAGGGATTCTCCCAGAAGGTCATACGTACCATGATGGCAGCCAGAAAACCAGTTTCCTCTAAGGCCTACCACCGGGTATGGAAAACTTACAGAGACTGGTGCAACCAAGCGGGTCATTCATTTCAGGACCTATCGGTTCCACGCTTACTGTCCTTCCTACAAACAGGTGTAGACAAGGGGCTGTCGCTGGGTTCCATCAAATCACAGATCTCCGCACTATCCGTCCTATTCCAACAACGGCTAGCCACTCTATCTGACGTTGCCACATTCGTTCAAGGGGTATCTCACATTTGCCCCCCCTTCCGGGATCCTCTGCCCCCGTGGGATCTCAACCTGGTCCTCTCGGCACTACAAGCGCCCCCATTCGAACCACTAGCCACCATTCCACTAGCCTGGCTAACTTGGAAGACCATATTTCTTCTGGCCATCGCCTCAGCGCGAAGGGTATCAGAGCTCAACGCCCTGTCCAGCAAGCCTCCATTCCTGATCTTCCACGAGGACCGAGCAGTACTACGGACCCTACCATCCTTCGTCCCTTAGGTGGTTTCGGCATTCCACATCAACCAAGACATCACCATCCCGTCATTCTGCCCCAATCCATCATCCCCCAAGGAAGTGGCGCTTCACTCCCTCGACCCTGTGAGGGCCCTCAAATTCTACCTACATCGCACTCAAGACATACGAGCTACAACCTCCTTATTCATCCTCCATTCCGGCCAACGGCAAGGACACCAAGCGTCCAAGACCACCATATCTCGCTGGATTCGGGAGGCCATACGCAGAGCCTACATCGCCCGCGGGAAGTCCCCTCCCATTCGCATCACAGCTCACTCTACCAGGGGCGCAGGATCCTCCTGGGCCTTCAGAAACAGAGCCTCAGCTGAACAGGTCTGCAGGGCCGCCACTTGGTCCTCCATTCATTCTTTTACCAAATTCTACCAATTCGAGGTCTTCGCAGCCTCTGACGCGCACTTCGGTAGAAAAGTGCTACAGGCGGCAATTACTTAGTCCTCCTATTACCTATCAATCCGCTTCTCCCACCCTGAACTCAAGGGACAGCTTTGGTATGTCCCCATGGTCCCTGTGTCCCACAGACACCTGTAAGAGAAAAGGAAATTTTGTGATACTCACCGTTAAATCCTTTTCTCTCAGGGCGTCTGTGGGACACAGGGCTTCCCCCCCTGGAAGCGGACATTCCTTCTGAACTTCTCTCTGCCTACACTGTATATAGTTATTAAGTTGATCGTTACCTTATGGTTCTTTGTGACAAAACTGACCAAGGCAGGAAGTGCCGGGGGGTATAGCAGCAGGGAGGAGGGGTTAGATCTCTTCTTCCTCTTCTAGTGTCCTGCCTCCTGCTGGTAGCTACTATACCCCATGGTCCCTGTGTCCCACAGACGCCCTGAGAGAAAAGGATTTAACGGTGAGTATCACAAAATTTCCTTTACACCTGCACATAAATAGTTATAACCTCAGCCAATTTCAGTGTATTCCCTGCACAAGAAATGTGCTTGTGTTGTGTGGCATTTTAATCAATTAAAACAAGCACCAAAGACTGCCACAAAGACAGGTCTCATTTACACAAGTCTGTTCGAATTTGTGGTATTAACATGGATTTGTGACCAACAAAACTGTATGGGACCGCATCTGGCCTTTCTGATCAGCACAAAACTACAGACCAAGGGGACTGCATGTTGGGAAAGCCCCCCAGGAACATGACATGTAGGGTTGCCCCCTTTTAGATTGAAAAACCCCAGCCCTATTGACATATGGAGGGGGTAGAAAAATAAGGGTGGTGGTGATATTAAAGGAGAAGGAAAGACTAAGTCACTTGGGGGTGCCAAAATGTTAGGCACCCCCAAGTGACTTAGATCGCTTACCTTTTACCCCGGGCTGGTGCCCCTGTACGAAGAGCACAGCACCAGCCCGGGGTGGCAGCGAGCGCTTCATACTTCCTATTCGCTTGCGCGCGCATGCGCAGTAGAGCGAAAAGCTGAACTTAAACAAGAAAGTCGGCTTTTCACTCTACTCCGCATGCGCCGGCCCACGGATTTCGCCGGGAGAAGAGAGAGGAAGGAGGAAGCGCATCGCTACAGGTACCCTGGGCTGGTGCTGTTTTCTCCTAACAGGGGCACCAGCCCAGGGTACAAGGTAAGCGATTTAAGTCACTTGGGGGTGCCTAACATTTTGGCACACCCAAGTGACTTAGCCTTTCCTTCTCCTTTAAAGGGGCTGAATTGTGTTCTGACATGAATGAGTGGATTGGGCTAATTTGTGAGAAATTGTGGGAGTTCAGGAAAAGAGGCCGGGCTGGAAGTGGGAACCTTTGTCTCAAGTGCAGTTGTGCAGCAAGTTACCAGGTTGGCAAAAAGCGACCCCTTCCTTGCCCAACCAGAGCATGGGCACAGCCTGTACCACGCATGCACCAACTGGTTAGGTGGGCCAGAGGGCAAGTACTGAGAAGCACCAAATATTAATATGCCCTCAAATGCAGGGATTCTAGATACTGTGAATTACAACAAGTGTCTTAATAGATACCTGGCAGGATTGGTTACCTTTCTAGGTGTGACTTATACTGGGAATGTGGAAGAGATAATAAAGAGATAATAAAGAAAAAGACAAGGCAAAACAAGCAATCCCAGTCAGCATTTAGACATAGTAAGAGGAAGAAGCTAAAGCTGCAATTTTCCATGTCCAAGTATCGGAACCCTAATCTGGAAACCCATTATCCAGAAAGTTCCAAATTACAGAAAGGCCATCTCCCATAGACTCCATTGTGATCAAATAATTCATATTTTTAAAAATGGTTTCCTTTTTCCCTGTAATAATAAAAGTGTACCTTGTATTTGATCCCAACTAAGATATAATTACCCCTTATTGGGGGCAGAACAGCCCTATTGGGTTTATTTAATGGTTAAATGATTCCCTTTTCTCAGTAATAATAAAACAGTACCTGTACTTGATCCCAACTAAGATATAATTACCCCTTATTGGGGACAGAACAGCCCTATTGGGTTTATTTAATGGTTAAATGATTCCCTTTTCTCTGTAATAATAAAACAGTACCTGTACTTGATCCCAACTAAGATATAATTAACACTTATTGGGGCAAAACAATTCTATTGGGTTTAATTACTGTTTGTTTAAAAACATTTTTAGTATACTTAAGGTAGGAGATCCAAATTATGGAAAGACTTCATATCCGGAAATCCCCAGGTCCCACGCATTCATACCTTTATCAATATCAGCAGGATTAAAGGTGTCCATACACGTTACAATTACAATCTTTCCCATCAGTGGCGTAGCTATAGAGGAAGCAGATCCCACTCATGGGGGGGGAACAGGGGAGGCCAGAACCACAGGGTCTGCTTTCTATAGGTGTTTAGCCAACCCCCCCCACCAACAGGCAAGGAGGGGCGACATGAGGGGTGGCAGGGAGTATTTGCATTACACACCAGGCCCCCCTGCAGAAAAATCTTTGGAGGGGCCTAGATACAGGAGCGCCATCCTGTGCGATCGTCAAGATGACTGATACCCAAGGCTTTGCCGATATCCGTCACCTCGTCTCACTCTGTGCACTCATCGAATAGCGTACAAACCCGTTTCCTACAATATCGGTGCATGTATGGCCACCATAAGAAAGGGGTAATAATGTAATAACAGAATGGGAGATAGACTAGGAATGAGGCATTTATAGGCTTGGGGGGGCCCTTGGGACAGGCCCATGGTGTCTGTCAAGGGGGGACTGCAGTAAAGCGGTAGCACTGAGGCATCACGTGTATGGGGGTGGGTACAATTACAAATAATACATGTATTTTGCCTGTATTGTTGTGCTACATGGATAAGACCATGCCCTGTACAGCTCCTATATATTTATCACATGTATATCTCTATAAACAAAGGTCTCTCCGGGATGTGTCGCACTACTTTGTAGCATGAGGTAAAATGCCTGCCTGCTGCCAATCAGAGAGCCTTAGGTAATACCACTTATCAGTCAGACACCAGAGTAATTACAGTAACAAATTTTAATAAGTTTGTGTTCATCATCGATAACCTTTCTACAGTGACATTAATGACCTTTTTAAGGTATTATGGCAGAAAAAAATAGTCTAGAGCGCAAATGTTTGTGTTACTTGTCTATGTTGTTGTTAAAAAAGAAAATAACGATTTTACAATAACAATTAAAAAAATCTCTTGAGGCTACAAAGCCATAACTTAGCTACTGCCCTCTAGCAGCTGACTCAAGAAGCGCAGCTACCATTTGGCTCTATATCTAACTCTCTTTTAAAAAAGCTGCAATTAAGACACCCAAAAACACAACTCAAATATTTGGGCTTAACTATTCCAATAGATTTAAATAATTTGTATTCCTTAAACATCACTCCTGCCATTAATAATAAACAAATAAATAAGGTTGAGGAGACTGCCTCATACAGAGAAAAGCAAACAAAAGGAATTCTGGGAATGAATTCCAAACTCTTAAAAAAAGAGTTTGGAATTCATTCCCAGAATTCCTTTTGTTTGCCATTAATAATATAATCTCAATTTGTAAAAAATGGATGCATTCCCCATTAAATTTAAAAGGCAGGGTGATCTTTTTCAAAACTTTAATCTTTCCTAAACTGATTTATTCTTTAATCAACTTACCTTTACTTATTAGACATTCAGATATTAGAAAGCTAGATTCTGCACTTGTGAAATTTATTTGGAATGACAAAAAATCGAAAATAGCTTTGTCCAAATTAAGGGGACCTGCTAAACTTGGTGGACTAAAAATACCGAATTTTAGAATATTTAACCTGTCTGCTCTTACAAGATACCTTATTGAATGGATCTTTTAAAGTAACAAATACACCAACCCAGAAATAGAATTACTCCATGAACCTTATTCTGATATATTTTCTGCATTACATAGTAAATGGAGTAATTTACCAAGAGATATTAAAAGGAATCCTCTATATCGGGACACTATTTGTGTATGGAAATATCTATTCTCCAGCCATGGCTTCAGTAACTCTCAAACTCCCTTCATGCCAGTTAAACTTCTATTGAAAACCTCTGACCCATTAAGGTCTTCTTCCTTTTTACTAACATCTGAGAAAAAAAAACATTATATTGATGAAAGACCTACTAGATCCAAACAATTATTCTTTAATCCCCTGGCCATTGTTTAAAGAAAAAAAAAGTTACTTGAAATTGATAAATACTTTTACTTAGCCTGCCAATGTGGTTTATCAGTGACTCGCAATAAAGACAATTTTGTTGTCGCTAAACATAGACTGGCAGAGGCAATATTAGAATTTAAAGACAAGCCACATAATAAAAAAAATCAAACATACTTTCTGGTACATTCTGGGATGTTTTTACCCAAGATCACATCCCTTAGTGAATGTGTCTGCTAAGTGGTCTGTTTATCTACAACACTTTATATCCCCTTTGCAATTGGTTAAGTCTATGCATGAATTCAACAATCTGATTTTTGCTGAAAGCTGGAGGATTCAGCAATTCAAACTTGTCCATCTAGGATATGGAAAACTTTTTGTTCGTAATAAGTGCTTTAAAACAAACTCTTTTTGCCCCAAATGTAACGAAACTGGTGTTAATTTATTCCACTACCTATGGTCTTGTCCGAAGATTGGTAACTTCTGGAACATGGTGGAAAGATTCTTGAACCACGGGTTTAATATAAATATAAAGTTATCTCCTAGTTTCGCTCTATTACACATTACAAAAGAGGAGGTGTTATCAAGCATTTTACCAGTCTCAGCACAAAAAATTGATAAATTATTATTTTTGTTTATGGCTGCCTCTAAAAAAGCATTATTTTATTATTGGGTAAAAGAGGAAACCCTTCCTATAACAGAAATTATTTCTTATCTTAATCAGCTTAGCTGGCAAGAGGCCATCAAAGCAAAAACAAGTGAACCTAAATCCAGGATCCCTTTGGCACACGGGGAGATTAGTCGTCCGCGGCAAAACTCCCTGTTCGCGGGCGACTAATCTCCCCGAGTTGCCTACCCCTGCCATCCCACCGGCGAACATGTAAGTTGCCGGCGGTATGGCAGACGCGGCGGGGCGATTTCAGGCGATTTGCGCGAAATCGCGCCGCCGCGTCTGCCATCCCGCCGGCGACTTACATGTTGGCCGGTGGGATGGCAGGGGTAGGCAACTCGGGGACACTCCCCGTGTGCCAGAGCCCTAATGCTATAGATATAAGTAATAAGGATCAGATTTATAAAATGCTGCATATACAGATTTATTTCAATAATTCACGAACATATAAGCAAAATTATCCTTGATTTTGCTTTCTAGGAAACTTTTCTTTTCTTTTTATAGTTTATCCACTGGGCATAGTTAGTTAATTTGTTTTTGTTTTGTTTTTCTCTATTTTATTTCTCTGTAAGCATTCAATTTCTTCATTTCTTATCTTTTTGAAGGACAGACTGTCGAATGTGACTATTGTTGTTCAACCTATATTTAAATCATTTGTCATTATTCATCCTAGAGGTTTTATGCAAAAATTCAATAAAATAAAAAAAAAAGAAGGAAAATTACTACATGGCTGCTTCCACATGCCCTGTATTGCTATGTGAAGCAAGCTGGAGGCAGGAAGTGCCATAGCATGTGGGTAGGTGGTAGGGAAGGGATAAGTGGGAGCCAGCAGTACTTAATAGAAAGTAGCTCTTGGCCTGGGACTGTTTAGTCTTTCAGCCATCACATCTACAGAGAGACATGTACAGTATTCAACCCAAAATTGCAGGACATGCAGAAAGATTAATGAATTCTTGACGATTTATGTTATTGTATTTGTGTTTATGTATTATCTGAGAGTCTCCAGTATCTGGCGCAAAACCGTGTGCCTGATTTCACCTGGCACAATTATGCTGGAATTTTGGAAAGGAATGTTTCATTGTGTTTAAAAATCATGGGGAATGGTGCCAGTTTTTTGCATATTTATACCTTTAGAAAATGAACCTTAGTAATTCCAAATTTAGCACCTGGAAAAGAAAGAAGAAAAATATGATATACGATGTAACTTGTCCATTGTTTTTGATATGTCTGTATTTTCCCATGAGCTCAGTTTGCATGTGCACCTAGGCCTCTGACACCCACTGGGTAGAATAACTGCATAATGTCTATTATATTCACAGTTTTTCCAGCTGCAGTGATGAATTACCTGATACATTCACCCCTCATTAACATTATAATTGCATTCTAGTAACATGGCAGTGTCAGACCACTTTTCCTGTTAGGTCCCGCTGCTAAGCAAATAATCTGCATTCTCTTGCTTGATGTGTGAAATCGCCAACATAAACATTAACAACATTATTAAAAAAAAAAAAAAGCATTTTATTTGAAATGATTAAATAAACGGTCAGAGATTTTAAAAAAGAAAAAAGAAAAAGAAGTGCAGCTCTCATGAGGGAAAGGAACTTCCTGGCTCCTCCTACCCCCTTGTACAGCTGGCAGTGACGTCAGCGAGTGCGCGTTCTCGCATCCCCAGCAAGTGCGGGGCGCTGTGGGGGCGCGCTGGCGCGGTGCATTGTGGATACGCGGTGACGTGTTCCCCCGGCCGGACCCAGGATGGCAGACGAGAGCAGGCAGAACAAGCTGGCGTCGGCCCGGCGGAAGGTAAACTGTGCGGACACGGGGGCCGGGGAATGTGTAAGCCTGCTGTTGGTTTCGCTGTAGGACGGCCGTGGCGCAGTTGCCATACCCTAGTGTTAGCCAGCCAAGTTAAGGAGTCATAGGCCGGAGATGACAGGCAAGAGGGAGTGTAATGGCTCATAGTGTGTGGGGGCAGTTAGTATATAGGTAGGAAAGGGGGGCATTACGTAGGGATGGGCAGCTGGCATGCCAGAGTATGGGAGGGGGAGACATGCCAGTGCATGGGGTCTGACTAGTGACTGCTCACACTGCTGGGCATATTCAGCCTGGGGCCCTGCTCTGCTTGTTACACTACTGTGTCAGCACCCCCAGCCTTTATTGCCTGGCAGTGCTTGCTGGGACTTGTAGTCCTGCTGAGATATCTGTGGTGTGAGGGTTTATTGCTGTCATCTTACCCTGCCCCCCATTATATATATGTGTGTGTGTGTACCCTATATAGGTATGTATGCACACAAACTGAATAGAATGTTTGTATTTATAAGAGCTGCCCTGTGTCCTTTCTATTCCTGGGGCACCTAGCAGCCACAGGGGCTACTTCCTTGGGGGGCAGGTGGTGGGGGCAGACTGGGAATTGTATGTCAGCAGTAGCAGCAGCGTGATTAAGCTCCTTGAAGACCATGTTTATCTGCCCATATATGCGCCAGGTGGGCCTGCATTGACCTCCATCATGATGTGATGATTGGCACAGAGGCCAAATGATAGGACGGCGCCATTTGCTCACCTCAGCCAAAGATTTGCTTGTTTCTCTACCTCACCCAACAAACGCATCTATAAATCCTGCAGCTGACAGCAAAGCTTTGCGTTGAAGTAATTATGGTACATATTGCTTCGCTTTTGGTATTTCGAACAGGAGCTTAGCGGTATTATTACACATAGGGGATCTCCATACAGTTCCACTCTGCATAATGGAAGAAAAAAGAAGAATAAGCAACGTCCCAAAATACATTCATTAAGAAATGTCAAGGGCAAGAAAGTGTTATTCCCTGGCTGGTGCCTGTTTGGCAATTACACGTCCAAATACCCAGAAAACCACAGGATTTTTTACAGTCACGAATAATGGAAAGTTGCTTAGAATGACAGTTTTATATAGTGCAAGAAATATATATATATATATATATATATATATATATATATATATGTATATATATATATATATATATATGTATATATATATATATATATATATATATATATGTATATATATATATGTTTTATTTTGGCAGGGTTCCCCTATAAGCTAAGGCAAACGTTCATGTTTTAGTGTTATCAAAGGGACCTGTAGTCAACTGGACCATAGCGTCCTGTTCCTTGCAATGTTCTTATAACCCGCACTGTCATTCTTGTTGTCCTTATCTGTGTACATTTGGGATCAGACCTATGTGTGCTGTGCAGGTTGACCCAAAACCTGTGGGTCCGGCAGATTTGGGCTGACATTCCCACAACATTTATGTGTCGTGGGCAGTTTCAGTCTGTGCTCTTCCTTTTGCCCTTTACATTTGCAACCTTATTTTGCCTACTTCCGCCTCTAGGGGCAGGTGCAGGTCTATCATTTATTTTTCTCTTGTCCTCAGCAAAGCAGATGCTTCAGACATCTCAGTAAGAGCTGGCTATTATTATGGGATATGATAATATATACATCAATACTACTACAACCAATTTATCATTTAAAAACACCACACAGATGATAAGAGAGAGTAGGTGTGTCTGTTTCTTAGTTGAGGGGAGGCGTTGCGGCTGGCATATGGCCACTTGTATACTAGAAAGTAAGGCTAGAAATAAAATAAATGCGGGTGCAGGGAGAAAGATGTTATTCTGGAGGCTTTTAGAGTAATTTTATGGGATTTTAAAACAAAAGGGCCAACAGGCCAAGAATCAACCACTACAATCCAATCAGCATTTAGATATGCCCACACCCTGAGCCACTGTATCGCCAAGGTGCACACAGCGGATTTCAGTGCTGAAACACGTGAGTATGCATTTCTGCACATTTTATAACTTATAATGTAGAGTTAGCGGGATGCAACCTGGATCCAAAAGCTGCGTTTATCCCTACCCTGTGGCACTCACCCATTCAAAGCAAAGTTTGGCCTCAACACAACCTTCCTGCTACTGTTCCCAGTCCAGGCAAGAAAGAACCTGCAATGTTGCACTAGGGAGTTTATTCATTTTTGAGGGAAGAGGAAGATGGGACAGACCTGCGGGATTCTAATGTGGGGCAATGTGGGGGTGCTGACAGGTCACAGAAAGGAAGGAGGACAGAGTTGACATGAAGGGGAAGGTAACTGATAAGACCAGAGAGTAATCGGATGCAAAAAAAGTATGACGGGCATTAGGAATGCTGGAATGTTGCAGTACAATAAGGCTGTTGTTCTCTATAGAAGAGCCGGGGCCTTGCAGAGCCATAGCTAGAGCTTTCCATGTCCCTCTCCTGTTCAACTACCAGTGTTGGATTTGTCACTTTAGTACCAAATGTCTGATATAGAACAAAAAGCTGGATCCTGTTGTGGGGCCAAACATCTCTGCTTTTTGGCACTTAGCAGGGAGGATGCCCACTGTCTGAAATGGCATATATTTCCCAATACATCTTTATGTAAAAGTTTAGTTATTGCTGCCCTTTTATGTAAGTTCTTTTAGCTTGAAATTTTAGCAAAGAATCAAGTGTGAGCACATAGTTACTTTGTGGCCAAAACCCTCACTTCTTAGTGTATTTATATATACGTACATGAGTGTATCTTGGTATTTATTCCTGTGTGTGATCTGCCATACTGTTCTTTGACAGAACAACCAGTTAGATCACCAGTGAAAGTTTGACTGCAAAGGGCAAGTTTTGATGAAAAGTTATAGAATGGTTAACAACACATTTCTTAAAAACCCTGTATAAGGGAAAGTAATGCTATTTTGTGGAGGAGGCACCCCCTTTCCACATACTTTGTATTACTCTGCCACCCGGATCCAGGTGACATGCAGTCTCTTATCCATTAAGCAGGACCAGACTGCGATTTAAAATAGGCCCTGGCATTTCAACAACAGAGGCCCAAACAGCTCCCACCAGCCCAATAAATAGTGAGTGTCTATGGCATCTTACAGCATCCCCCTCTGGCGTTTGCTAGAACCCACAGATTGCCAGTGCAGGCAGCTGCACACGTGTGTACCCCAGTGTGGCTGGCTTCAGAGAGAGTTGGCACACATTGTCTACCTGCAGTTAAAGAAACTGTCATGGGAAAACATGTATTTTCTCAAAACGTATCGGTTAATAGAGCTTCTCCAGCAGAATCCTGCATTGAAATCCATTTTTTTAATGTATTATTTGTGCTCTGATAAACTTCAGTCGCGTTTTACTGCTGAGCTGCAAGTTGGAGTGATATCCCCCCCCCCCCCTCCCAGCAGCCGATCAGCATAACAATGGGAAAGTGGTGGTAGATATGAGAATAGCACTCAGTAGTGAGAAATGCAAGTCCGGCTCATGACTCCTCCAGTTACACAGGAGTAAGAGAAACTATAGCTTAACTGAACTTACATACACATATCCATGTTAAGCTGGCCATACACAGGCAGATCCGCTCGCTTGGCGATGTCGCCAAGCGAGCGGATCTTCACCCGATATCTCCACCTACGGGTGGCGATATCGGGGAGGCATGTAGGTGAATTCGATCATTTGGCCCTGGGGCCAAACGATCGAATTCTGTATGCGGCAATGGGGCAGTCGGTTCGGGGACCGCATCAACGAGCCGATGCGGTCCCAGATCAGACTGGATTTTCTAACCTGGCAGATCGATATCTGGCCAATTTCAGGCCAGATATCAGTCGGCCAGGCCCCTCGTTTCTGACCCTACACTGGCCGATAAGCTGCCGAGTCGTTCCAAGGGACCGATATCGGCAGCTTCTATCGGCCCGTGTATGGGGGGCTTAAGAATGGAGCACTCGCAGGACCCAAGAATGATTGAAAAAAATTGTCATTGAGCCAATGCCGTCCCCAGACAAAAGGGAAAATCAAATCTGTCCAATTGACACCTGCCCGAAACATTAAAGCAACTACATCTCGGTAACCATCATACTGGTGTGGGACCTGTTATCCAGAATGCTTGGGACCTGGGTTCTTTTTTTTGATAATTTGGATCTCCATTCCTTGCTTAAAATCATTTACATTTTAAATAAACCCAGTGGGATTGTTTGGCCCCCAAGAAAGGATTCATTCTATCGAGGTTGGAATTAAAAACAAGGTACTGTTTTATTATTACATAGAAAAAGAAAACATGTTTTACAATTCTGAATTATTGGATTAAAATCGAGCCTATGGAAGCTGACCTAGCTAAAATATCTACACAGTATATATTTTACCCCACAATGGTTACATAGAATCAACCCAAATATAGAGCAAACATGCCCCAAATTTTCTGCCCCAGTAGCAGACCATATTCACATGGTGTGGACTTGCCCACAGTTACAACTATTCTGGCACCAGATATCACAAACTATTCAAGCTAGGACAAACCTAGTGGTACCAGTGAACCCTTTAATCATGCTCCTAAACCGGGTGCAGGAAACTACCACTAGGAGAAGCCCAATGTACACTCCTCTCAATACTACTTATGAATGCTAAAAAGGCCATTGCACTTCATTGGAAGGCTACCACCAATCCTACAATCTGGGTAGAGATTATCAATAAAGCGATACTACTGTACAAAATAACCTGTATGAGACAAAACGGTCTAGATAAATTCTACATGGTTTGGGGAGACTGGATTGAATTTGGTGATGCTGTGCAATCCCCTCCCCTCCCTTACAACCCTATATCCAACTATATCCCAACCCTACAAACATCCATCTATCATCACTTTAATTCTTGTCTGATAGACTTGGAAGGTTCCTAGCCACAGGTATACTTAACCCCACGGACTGTTTCCCAAAAAAAAAGACACTACACAATCAAAATTATGCATTGTCCATTTTATTTCTGTTTGTGTTAATTTCTTATGTTTCTCTTTCTTTATCTGTTCATTAATAACAAAAAGAAAAAAACGCAAATGTACCACTGTAAATTTCATGTATATTTCATTAAACTGATTTAAAAAAAAAAAAAAAAAAATTGAGCCTATGGGAGATGACGGGTTTCGAGATAACAGATCCTATACCTGTACTAACTTTTATTCAGAGTGTCGCAGAAAGGTATTCTTGCCGTAGCCCTGGGAAGTTTCATGAGATAACTGTATGACCTGGTTTGCTTCCCTTTTAACCACAGCTATGCATGGTATAACTGACATTGTCACGTTTTCTCCACAGCTAAAGGAGTTTCAGCAGAAGGCGACCGTTCCGGCGCCAACAGGAGGCAAGAAAAAGAAAAAGTCCAAAGAATCTGATCCTGATAACCCAGCACGGCTCTCTCCAGACCCAGTGAGTGAAGCAAACATTCATTGATCATCCTGCCCTGTGCAGGGTAACGCTCCGCTGCATTTGTATGGCAATGCGAAATAAACGGAGGTGGCAGACTTCTTGCTTTTCATTGCGTAAAGTCTTTCTTTCTGCCTTTCCAAAATGAGCAAATGTCTTTTCTCCTTCTCTCTTCTCTGTCTCCTTTTATCTTCTACTTTTAGATACAGGCCTTTCTGAAGGGGCTGGTGTCAGATCTTCATAGATCCAATGGGGTATCAATCCCTTCACTGGCCACTATGAAGGTGAGCCGGCCTGGAAAGGCTGCTGGCTATGTGCTTTACCTTTTTGCTGGTCTTGCAAAACTCACAGCTATTTCATTTTTATCTCATTGCAGTTTTTAATTTATGTTGCCTGGTGGAATTAGTTTTTTCCCGTGCAATGTAAATGTGTAATGGATCCTTACTTGCGTGTTTTGGTTTATTACAAGGTGGACTTTCCCTTAAAAGTGGTGGTTACCTTTAGGTTAACTTTTTATATATTATAGAATGACCTATTCTTAGCAAGTTTGCAGTTGGTCTTCATTTTTACTTTTAATATAGTTTTTGAATTATTTGCTTTCTCTTCTGACTCTTTCCAGTTTTTTAAAGGAGAAGGAAAGGCTAAGTCACTTGGGGGTGCCAAAATGTTAAGCACCCCCAAGTGACTTAGATCGCTTACCTTGTACCCTGGGCTGGTGCCCCTGTTAGGAGAAAAAAGCACCAGCCCAGGGTACCTGTAGCAAGCGCTTCCTCCTTCCTCTCTCTTCTCCCGGCGAAATCCGTCGGCCGGCGCATGCGCAGTAGAGTAAAAAGCCGACTTTGTTTTTTAAATTCGGCTTTTCACTCTACTGCGCATGCGTGCGCGGCGCTACAGGAAGGAGGAAGCGATCGCTGCTACCCCGGGCTGGTGCTGTTCTCTCCGTACAGGGGCACCAGCCCGGGGTATGAGGTGAGCGATCTAAGTCACTTGGGGGTGCCTAAGATTTTGGCACCCCCAAGTGACTTAGCCTTTCCTTCTCCTTTAAAGGAAAAGAAAAGTCAAAATCTATTAAGCACACTATTAAATAGTACTACTATTGCTGTGTAAAACCGCTATATTCCTGGCTTTCCTAATGAAAGATTTACAGAGATACACATACTAGAACTTACATACTTGTTTCAGTGAACGGTGCCACCATCTTGTCCAGCGTGTCTGTATGGGCTGAAAAGCACAAGCCAGCTCCCTGCTCCTGTCACAAAGATTCTGCAGCTCCCCGCTCCTGAGGCTACAATGTTGTTGTTGTTTTATTACAGGTATAGGACCCATTATCCAGAATGCTTGGGACCAAGGCCATTACGGATAAGGGGTCTTTCTGTAATTTGGATATTCATACCTTAAGACTACTAAAAAAATCACAAAACATGAACTAAACCCAACAGGATTGTTCTGACTCCAAAAAGGATTATTTATATCTTAGTTGGGATGAATTACAAGGTACTGTTTTGTTATTACAGAGAAAAAGGAAATCAGTTTTAAAAAATCTAAATTATTTGACTAAAATGGAGTCTATGGGAGACTGGCTTTCTGGATAAAGGATCCCATACCTGTACTTACCTTTCTATTCATACCCTTCTCTATTAAAATTTCTCACTGTCTGGTTGCTAGGTTAAATTGGACCCTATCAACCAGATAGATGCTGAAATTCCAAACTGGAGAGCTGCAACACAAAAAGCTACATTTTCAAAATCTGCAAATGATAAAAACTGAAAACCAATTGCAAATTGCCTCAGAATAGCACTTTCTGCATTATACTAAAGGTTCATTTAAGGGTGAATTACTCATTTAAAGTATTATTTTCATTTAGGGCCAGGCATGTTGTGGATAACCTGTATTAATCAGATGTTTTCTTTTGAAAGGCCGTTTACTGTGGCTTACACCTTGCAACTGTTTCGATGTCCATGTTTTTTTATTTCACTTGGCATACCTGTGTTTGTAGTGGTTCTGCATGGCATGTTTGTGCATAGCAGTGGTCATAAAATCGTTAGGCATACAGCCCACAAGCTTCTATACAGTAGAACAGCATTGTGTGGCTACTAGGGCTATGGCTCTTACATTGTGATCTCTGGGAATTGCTTCCTGTTGATCCTAGTGATCCCAGCCAGAAGTGGCAGCATCCCTTGGGCTTCTCTTTCTGGAGAGGTTGGGATAAAGGGTTTTTGCCAAATACAACAAAATTATATAATTATAAGCATTCCTCCAGTATACACTGGTTTTATGGTTATGGCTTACCTTTTCCCCCAGGCTGGTGCCCCTGTTAGGAGAAAACCGCACCAGCCCGGGGTACCTGCAGTGAGCGATTCCTTCTTACGTGTTTCTTCTGCCGGCAAAATCCCTGGGCCAGCGTATGGGCAGTTGAGCGAAAAGCCGACTTTTTTTTTTAAAGTTCGGCTTTTCACTCTACTGCACCAGTGCGCAAAGCAGGAAGAGGAGACACTCGTAGCTACCCTGGGCTGGGGCGGTTTTCTCTTAACAGGGGCACCAGCCTGTGGTAAAAGTTAAGCGATTATAGTCACTTGGGAGTACCTAACATTTTGGCATCCCCAAGTGATTTAGCCTGTCCTTCTCCTTTAATCTGTTTTATTCAGACCCCCTTCTGGAGATTCCTCTTCCTTGTACTGTTTGATGTACTGTCAGAGAATAAAGCTCCTATAAAATCAAGGCTATGAAATCAAGAGTTGCTTCTCTCCAAGCATTCGCTTCTGGCATTGAGGTGAAATTCCTTTACACTTGCACAGCAGAAATAGCAGCAGTGACACAGACTAAATCCCTGTAGGTTTCATATGAAACCATATATCCGCCCTTGGAGAAAGCTGTTATGGAGCAGCTGTCTGAATAATAGTGTGCGCTGGGATTTCTTGTCTGTTTAATAGAGTGTTAATAGTGCAGATTGTGTCTGGCCAGAGAGGCCGAGTTTTTATATAAAATGGTATGTTCCATCTCAAATGCCTACAGCACATAAACCCTAGCGGGAAACATGTATGTGCATGTAATGGTGTCGGTGGTAGTTATAATGGCTGGCTTTGGGTGTGCTGTATTGTAATTTGGAACTATAAGAGGGAAGTGGTTTTAGCATCCCAGCACGATAAAATGTACGGCTTCTGGCCACTATTTAGAAGAATTCTGGTGGCTAATTATATAGAGAGGAGTGTAAAGGTCACATATATTTTCCAATAGGGGGTACTTTGTTCGCTATACAAGGATATAAGAAAAACCTTGTGCTTTTATATGGTCATTAGACTCTAATGTGACTTCTAATATCCTTGTAGTTTTCAACTGGGGGTACCTTATTTATAATATATTATAATACATAAAATTTTAGGCCACATGTCGGTTATATCTAAAAACGTACAGCCTCGAGTTCAGTTGGCCTGCTTCCCATTGTGTGCCGTAAAGATGTCCTTATACCGAATACTTGAAGGGCTTGTTTACCTTTAGAATACGTTTTAGTATTAGACCTTAATATTCTGGGACAATTGGGAATATGAATAGGAAAGGAAAGACAAGAAATAAAATGTAACGCTGGAGCCTCACAAAGCAATAGTTTTTGGCTGCTGGGGTCAGTAACCCCCATTTGAAAGCTGAAAAGGTGTAGAAGATAAAGGCAAATCATTCAAAAACTATAAATAATGAAGACCAGCTGCAATGATGCTAGGCCATTTGTAAATGTTTTCATAATTTATGTTTTTTTATGCTAAAACTCTATTCTTTTAAGCTAAAAAAGCACATTTCCACCAATAATTGTACATCAAAACCATGAAAAACACAAATGTAAAAATACCCAATCTAAATTCTGCTGAGGTCATGTAGGAGTCAATAGGAGCTGTCCTAAGCAAATTGTAACAATCTTTATTTCATTTGTGCTTTTAGAAGTTTTTTTGGGGGGGGGGGGTTATTTTTTTAATTTGTTAGTCAAGGAATATTCGGAGGAAAACGTAAAAACCATGAAAATTTTGTGGTTTTGTGTTTTTTTTTTTTTTTTCATTTTAATTTTCATTCCGCATTTTTATTTGTGCATTTTCAATTCAGATCTTGTAATAAATGACTAGGCAATTGCGGTTTTCGCGGAAATGAGTTAATTCGTGGTTTTAAAAAAAAAAACTCTGAAACCACTAAAATCCGAATGTTGATAAATCTGCCTCCACCGGTCAAATTGAAGGTGAACTACCCTTATTCATTTGAATAGATGCAATGTTCTGTACACACAATAAGCTATACCCTTGCCCTTATGTTTGAGAGTAAGGAAATAGATGCCGACACCCTACTCACTATAGAAAAGAGCCCTTACTCATACTCTGGGAGTCTGTCCCTTCCCTCTCCCCACTTACACCTGCCTAGTCCTGCCTGTCAGACAGGTAATCTTCATAGGCAGGGAGACTTACACGCCCTTATCTACCTCTCAGCATTCTTTTAACTGACCTGCATTTCAGTTTAAAGGGGAAATGAAAGAAAATGTAATTCTAAGCAGCTTCCCAATATACATTCACAATGGTTTAAATGTAATTGGTGTTGAAAGCAGAATTTGTTTCTGCCTTTCTGTTCTTTTCATCTGACCGTGTCTTTTAATAATTCGGCTTCAGGACTGTAGGGAGGCACTATATTTAATTAACATGTAACTTTAGAAGCATTGACAATTTCTAATTAATGTATATGGGAATTTTGCTTATACCTTCCCTTGCCCCTATAGGAGTTATTGCTGCTTTCAGCTTGAGTATATAAGGACTAAGGAGGCATAAATGACGATTGCAGTGTTTATTTTATGAGTGCAGTTGTTACTGGGTCATACAGGTGGCGGTTTTCCAGGGCCTCACCCACCTTTCACTCATGAAACGCTCAGGAAGTGCTGATATCATAACTGCTTATGTCTAGCAATGTAAATCAACGAGGTGAGCGGTGGCTGCATTGCAACACTTAGCTTTATAGCCCTATGATTTCATTGCCAAACCACTGGCACAGCACTCTGCCAACCTGCAGCCAGGTATATTGGGTACTTCTATAGGCACAGATATACCAGGGCACTGCTATTTTCTGCACTCAGTTGTGCATAGCTATAAAACCTCAAAGCCCCAGTTGTGCTTTATATTAGATCTCTTATCTGTACCCTTAAAGGGGACCTGTTCCCTATGGAATAATTCCAAATCCTTATCTATCATGTTAGTTGAGCAAAATAAACTTTAATTGCACTATATAAATTATTAAATATTTTTTTTTCCCCTTCAGTTTCGGAACTTACAATTACAGCCAGCAGGCCAGCGCCATTTTGTATACTCTGTTATTAAGGAAAGCTTTGTATCACAACTAAATTGCATGCATTTGCCATCTAGGTGATATCTTGGAAGTGTTGAATAGAAAGTTAAAGTAACTGTAATTAAAAATCTGAGCTGTCAGTCATATATTGCCTGCTCCGCCTCTATGCTGCAGGCAATATATGATTGACAGCTCAGATTTTTAAATACATTTATAACAGGTATGGATGTTTAAATTAAAAAAAGAATCTGGGTTTCATTTTTAATTTGTAAAGGACTTTAATTATACAGCTTTTTATATGACAGGTCCCCTTTAAAGGGGTGGTTCATTTTTAGGTAACTTTAAGTATGTTATAGATTGGCCAGTTCTAAGCATCTTTTCAATTGGTCTTCATTATATATTTTTAATAGTTTTTTTTTTTAATTATTTGCCTTTTTTTTCTTGACTCTTTTCAGCATTCAAATGGGGGTCACTGACCCCAGTAGCCAAAAAATAAATTTCTCCATAAGGCTACAATTTTACTGCTTTTGTTACTTTCTGTTACCTATTTTTCTATAACGGCCCTCTCCTCTTCATATACCAGTCTCTCATTCAATCCACTCACTGGTTGCTAAGGTAATTTAAACCCTACAACCAGATAACTGAAACTCCAAACAGGAAAGCTGCTGAACAAAAAGTTAAATAATTAAAAGGCCACAAATAAGGGAAAATGAATACCAATTGCAAATTGTCTCAGAATATTACTTTCTTCATCATACTAAAAGTTAACTCAAAGGTGGGGACAACCCTTTTTAAAATTGCTGCAGTGTTGCCTTGGCTGAGGTATGGGATATGGATGCTCCCTTTGTTTTATGATCAAATAGTCTGACTCAAGAGTCTGAAAATCTCCTGCATGGGCTATGAGCTCTGCCCATTGTATGGGTTAGCATGGACAGTCTGGTCAGCAGGCTGCTATTTTCTGTCACCGTCCAGAGAGGCCAGTGTTCCTGCTCTACATACTAGATCTTTGTCAGGCGTTGGTGCTACACCAACTAGGAGTACATGTCCTAAGATGTCATTAAAGGGGATCCCCACACAAACGCTGTGATTCTAAGCAACTTTTCAGCATAGATCCAGTAAAGTTATGTGCAATAGTAGCATTTCTTTTCTGTTCTTTTTTTTTTTTTGCTGTAGCAAGTTGATCAACTGGCTTCTGCCGCATTGTTTCAAGGGGTTAAGGTGGCCATACACGGTTTGATTCTAGCTGCCAAAACCGACTCTGCAGCTTATCAGACCATGTACAGGCACTAACGACAGGCCTGCTCGACCGATATCTGGCCTGAAATCGTCCAGATATCGATTAGGCAGGTTTAAAAATTTAGTTGGATCCGGGATTGCATCGGCTCGTTGATGCAGTCTCCGAACTGACTGCACCTAAGTCCGTTGTTCTAAATTCGATCGTTTGGCCCCAGGGCCAGACAACCGAATTAGCCTGAATTAGCCCGAATTAGCCCAATATTGCCCACCTGTAGGTGTGTATGGCCACCTTTAGACCCAGTAAAGAGATGCTTTCAATAGCAAGTCAATTTACATTTTACACCATTGTGGAACTTAAGACTGTCATCATATCATTTGCTATTTTTTATGTTTATGTTAAATAGTTGAATACTGTAAAAGCTTGTTCATGTGTCCAGATTCAACACCTACCCTGAGCTATACTATATAGGCACCCTTAAGGGCCCAAGCCTAGGGCAGTAGTGTTAGAGGATCAGACCTTGGTTGTCTATATTGAAAAAACCCATCCACTTTTACAAGAAAAAAATCTCATCCTTCCAATGGAAACTTGCTGCTAAATCCAAAGTTAGAGTTGATGGGGTACCCTGCTCTTTCCTGATTGGTAAATGCACATACTGTACTGCACATGTTTTGATTGGGGGCTGGAGGGGGCAGTTGGAGGTCTAATTATTTGGGGCAAACCCCCTCTCAATTACAGCTTTGCAAAAAAAGATACAGTCTTTGTTTTATATGATTTTCAATGCATATATACTGGGCTGACAAGTCTGACTGATATCAATGTGATATGAGTATCAAATGGATTAACTATGAGGCACTTTTAAATATTTTATGTCCCCCCCCCCCCCCCCCCTTGTAAGCAAGGAGAGGCATCGCAAAGCAAAACCTTTATGGCTGAATAAAAGTGTTATTGTCGAGGTTGGCAAGTTAGCTGGGACAGCAGAAACTTTCATCAGGTACAAGGAAGCAAATAAAGCATGCAAAAAAGCTATCAGGCAAGCTAAAATAGAGATGGATATTGCAGCTAGGAGTAAAAAGAATCCAAAATAATTTTTTAATTATGTGAATAGTAAAAAAATGAAGCAAGAAGGGGTGGGAACTTTATTATCACGGGGGGGGGTAAGTTGGTTGATGAGAACGGGGAAAAAGCTGAAATTTTGAACTCTTATTTTTCATCTGTCTATACATCTGAGGAGCCAGATAATGAAGGCTTCCCTTGTAATATGCCCAGTTCTAGTAATTTAGCTACTGATGCATGGGTCACTCGGGAGGAAATTCAAAAGAGACTTGAACATGTAAAGGTAAACAAAGGTCCAGGGCCGGATGGGATTCATCCCAGGGTATTAAATGAGCTGAGCGCTGTGATTGCCAAACCTCTTCACTTAATTTTTCAGGATTCGTTGAGGTCTGGCATGGTGCCGAGAGACTGGCGGATTGCTAATGTGGTGCCATTATTTAAAAAGGGATCCCGTTCTCAGCCTGAAAACTATAGGCCTGTTAGTCTGACATCAGTAGTAGGAAAACTTTTGGAAGGGGTAATAAGGGATAGGGTACTTGAATACATTGCAGTTCACAATACTATTAGTTTGTGCCAGCATGGTTTTATGCGTAACAGATCTTGCCAGACTAATTTAGTCGCCTTTTATGAGGAGGTGAGTAGGAACCTTGATGCTGGAATGGCAGTTGATGTCATCTACTTGGACTTTGCTAAAGCGTTTGATACAGTACCTCACAGAAGGTTAATGATCAAATTAAGGAATATTGGCCTAGAACATAATATTTGTAATTGGATAGAGAACTGGCTGAAGGATAGAGTACAAAGAGTGGTTGTAAATGGAACATTTTCTAATTGGACCAGTGTGGTTAGTGGAGTACCGCAGGGGTCAGTCCTTGGTCCTTTGCTTTTTAACTTGTTTATTAATGACCTGGAGGTGGGCATAGACAGTACTGTTTCTATTTTTGCTGATGACACAAAATTGTGCAAAACTATAAGTTCCATGCAGGACAAAATTAGAAAACTGGGCAGCAAACTGGAAAATGAGGTTCAATGTTGATAAGTGCAAAGTTATGCACTTTGGTAGAAATAATATAAACGCAAACTATCTACTGAATGGTAGTGTGTTGGGGGTATCCTTAATGGAGAAGGATCTAGGGGTTTTTGTTGATAACAAGTTGTCTAATGCCAGGCAGTGTCATTCTGTGGCTACTAAAGCAAATAAAGTGCTGTCTTGTATAAAAAAGGGCATTGACTCAAGGGATGAGAACATAATTTTGCCCCTTTATAGGTCCCTGGTAAGGCCTCACCTTGAGTATGCGGTGCAGTTTTGGGCTCCAGTCCTTAAGAAGGATATTAATGAGCTGGAGAGAGTGCAGAGACGTGCAACTAAACTGGTTAAGGGGATGGAAGATTTAAACTATGAGGTTAGACTGTCGAGGTTGAGGTTGTTTTCTCTGGAAAAGAGGCGCTTGCGAGGGGACATGATTACTCTGTACAAGTACATTAGAGGGGATTATAGGCAGTTGGGGGATGTTCTTTTTTCCCATAAAAACAATCAACACACCAGAGGTCACCCCTTTAGATTAGAGGAACGGAGCTTCCATTTGAAGCAGCGTAGGTGGTTTTTCACGGTGAGGGCAGTGAGGTTGTGGAATGCCCTTCCTAGTGATGTGGTAATGGCAGATTCTGTTAATGCCTTTAAGAGGGGCCTGGATGAGTTCTTGATCAATCAGAATATCCAAGGCTATTGTGATACTAATATCTACAGTTAGTACTAGTGGTTGTATTTATATTTTATGTATGTGAGTGTATAGATTGGTAGGTGTGGGTTAGGTGTGCTGGGTTTACTTGGATGGGTTGAACTTGATGGACACTGGTCTTTTTTCAACCTTATGTAACTATGTAACTAACTATGTAACTATGTCCCTTGTGCACCATGTAAAGCTGGCCATACATTAATAGATCCACGCATTTGTCAACCTTGCCAGATGAGCTGATCATTCCCCGATATACCCACCTTGAGGTGGTGATACCAGATTAAAGCCGGCCTTACACACACCGATAATATCAAATGAAACCTTGTTTCGTACAATATTCAGTGCATGTATGGTGGCTCGACAAGGCGACTGATATTACAAAAAGCTGTGGATATCAGTCGGCTTGTCGATCGGCCGGGTTAAAAATTTTCGGCAGCTGTAGGTAGAATTTCTATTGTTTCTACCTCCATATCCAACAATTCAGCCCTGAACATCATGGAGGGTGGGAACAATCTTTTCCTTTAAACTATATTTATTTTTCAGATACCGCAATACCGGGGTGTCAGGGTACTCACCCGTGCGGCCCGGTCTCGCGTGCGTCCCGTTGTCCGCGGGACATGGTGCGCGTGCGTCAAAGCGTGCACGTCCGCGACGTGCTGACGGCGCCGGTTCTGCACATGCGTGGGGGGTATTTAAAGCTATCAAACGCCTCCTCCTGTGCTATGTTGTCTGCGGCCTTGCCTGGGAAACTAAGCCTGCCTGATTTACCTTACAACTTTCTGTTGCCGATCCTTCGCTTGCCTGACTCTGATTTTCAATACTGCAGTAATTATTCTCTAATTTATTAGGAAATGGGGTTAACACCTAATCATGCATGGAAAAAAAAAATACCGTCAAATACCGTAACACTGATATAATTTTGAAAAATACCGTGGTATAAATTTTTGGTCATACCGCCCAGCTCTACTGACAGGGTACAGGCCATCAGGAGGACAAACACATCAATTTACTGGCGCACTTCTTGTCCCTACAGGATTGGTTGGGTAGGCCCATCTGTGGCTGCCTTTAGCCTGTGTATGGTGCTGGGGCTGCCTGTATGAGTGGAACAATATTAAGGTGGACTTGGAAACCATACGGTATAGGCCTGTGTATGGCTGCCTTTAGAATGGATAGGTAGGAGCCTAGGCACCAAAAGTTGGGCTGTTTGGGGTTCCCTAGTCATTGTCAGACTAAGAGAGAAAAAGACTTTGATCATGTGAACAGTCAGTTTACCTGCTTATACAAATCTGTTTGTGTATTGCATGTTACAGTAAGTATGCAGCCGTTTCACCTAAATTATACCTGTGCATCTGTTAACTAAGGACTGTTACTACTTACTAATCCCTTGCCGGCATAGTCGGCACAATCAATGTTATGTTAATTTGCACAGTGCGTCATTACATTTTTATTTCACAAGTGCCCTGCTTTAATTCTGCTTCATGTCTTTAAATCACCGCCCTACTCGTCTTGCCTTTGCACTGGTTAGTTACTAATCCTTGTTATGTGTCCTAACAGGTGCTTTCGGATAGTGACATTAACGCACATGAGGCTGACACACTAGCCGAGGATGGCTCGGAGAATTGTAAAACCCCCACCATGTCTCACCCTGATAACCCCATATTCCAGGTGTGTGAGTGCGACACACTTCCCTGTTACCCTCCTAATAGGAGCCAGCCTAAGGCAATGCTTATCCAGTATACGTGTGTGTGTGGCTGAAGCTTTAGTCATATTTCATTTTCTTTTTGCTTATGCAACCATCTCTGCTAGCATTTTTCAGTTGTGGGCTCAGATTTGAATGGAAAGGATGAGCCTCTAATCTGAGCTGAGACCTGGCAGTGTGGAGGGTATCCATTATTCCATCAGAGTATTTACACTTGCTTCTTATTCCCCCACCCAGGAAAATGAATACGATGGCAGGAATATACAGCCAGCAGAGAACAGGCGAGTATTGCAGGCTTCTTGTTATGTAGTCATTTAGTACAGGCTGGGCATATACTGTTTTCAGCTCAATTTATAACCATTTATGATGATTTAAAGAGGTTGTTCACCTTTAAATTAACTTTTGGTGTGCTGTAGAGAGGAATGTTCAGAGACCATTTGCTAATAGTTTTCAGTTTTGTTTTATTTTTATTTTATTATTTGTGGTTTTTGAGTTATTTTATATTTTTATTTAGCAGATAGATAAGTAATAAAAAGTAGTAATAATCATAAACTTGTAGCCACAGAGAGAATTTGTTTTTTAGCCGGGAGTCCGAAGAAGTCATATAATTTAAAAACTATGCTAAAGAAAAAAAAAATATTTGAAAAGTTTCTTATAATTGGCAATTTTGCTATATACCGAAAGTTAACCACCCCTTCAAGCACTAAAACCAGCCAAACAGGAAGTGAGCAGGGCATCATAATTGCTTTTCCCAACTTTTTGCGGTTTATTTATAAGTGATACGAACACTAAAAAACTACTTTTCAAAATATAAATGTACATAAAAGGTTCCCTATAGGACGTGTTGATCATTTTGCCCTGATAGGGCTGCTTCTGTTAGTAATTATTATCTTTTTATCCCTCAGGTCTCTCTCGTCAACAGATAGCCTCCGGCAACTTTCAGAACAACTTAACGGACTTGTGTCACAGGTAAGTGTGTGGATTTTTGCCTCTTCACCACAAGTAGATCCCAGCATGGTTGCCGATAGCAATTAAATCCTTATATTTTATAAAGAGAGAGAGAACAGAGTGGCGCACACCCATCACCAAAATAACAGCCCTGGGTGCAGGTCGGATTTTTTTCAATTAACTTTTTTTCTTTTGCACCAAGTCCCTGAGTGTGTGGTACTCTTTCTCTCTCTCGCTATATATAGTGTCATGAAATTAAACGTCATTGCAAATATCAATATGATGCTTTGAGGCACATTAACCAACCATCAACAGCAGCTCTCAAATAACCCTTGATTTATCACCATTAAAATATTGTTTGAAATATTTTCAAAATGTATAGTTCATTGTTATCTTTTAGTTTCAGAGTTAAACACATAATAAAAATAATTCTAATTCTGATGTCTCTCTTTTAGTCAAATTCCTATGTTAATGGAGAAAATATCATCTCAGCGAGCAGCCCAGAACTGGAGGTGAGCTTTCTCTGATGCTTGTTACCATTGCCCACTGTCCCCTCTGTATTACATTACTTAGCAGCAGGGTCAGACTGGGGGGATGCTGGCCCCTCCACGGCCTCCACACACCCTGCAGAGGCACCTGTACCCCACAAGGGCCCCTACACCCACTGTGGGGACCCCCTCCCCTGAGCATGCGTGAATTAAACTTACCTTTAGCATGTCGGGGGAAGGAGATCAGCGGCCTGAGCGAGTGCCCAGTGAGGATCAGGTCTGTGCTCAGTCCAACCCTGCTTAGCAGTGGCCAGTGCCATCATTCCCGTCTCCTACATCTAATTATAATCATAATGTTCTTAAAGCGGTTGTTCACATTTAAGCTAACTATTACAGTAATGTAGACATTGATATTGTGAGACAATTTACAATTGTTTTTCATTTTTTGTGGTTTTTAGTTATTTAGCTTTATGTTCAGCAGCTCTCCACTCTGGAATTTTGCCAGCTTTTTGGTTACTAGGGTCTCGTTAGCCTTAGCAACCAGGCAGTGGTTTGAAAGAGAGACTGGAATTTGAATAGAAGTGGGACTGAATAGAAAGAAGTAATAAAAAGTAATAACATTTTGTGTCCCCCCCCCCCCCTCATTTGAAAGCTGGAAAGATATAGAAGAGAGGCAAATTATTAAAAAAGTATAATAAATAAATAATTAATACCAGTTGCAGAGTTGCTAGGAATAGGACATTCTGTAACATACTAAAAGTTAATATAAAGGTGAACCACCCCTTTAAAGGGAAACTATTGCGAAAGTGAAAATTTAATATATTATATATATTTAATAAGTGTTGCCTTAATGAAATAAGAAACTTTCTAAATAGTCATAAAATAATCAAGTTACCGTACTTTTTACTCTTTCACTAACCCCCTCTAAGCAAACCTGTCTCTCTGTATTCTATCTTTATGTAGGAGTTGGTACACTGATTGACAGGTCAAATACATCTTTTTTTTTGGGGGGGACACACACACACCCTACGCCTAGACGATGTATTTTGAGCTCATTCTTTCAAAATAACTGCTTTTGATGGAAATCCTGTTAGCAAAGGAAGCCCCCCACAAAACAAAAGATGTTTTAGAGCTACCTGTCAATAAAAATGTGACACTGGCTTTTGCATGAAGAGAGAATGAAGAGGGACAGAAATAATGAACTTGAATATTTCAGAAAGGGGACAGAATTTTTATTCAATAATATTTAAAAAGTTTCATACTTCCATGAGATAAAACTTTATATTACACTTTTGTTTTTTCCTATTAGAAATCTATGTATTGTAGCAGTCTTGTAAAGCATTTTAAGTTAAAATGAGTAATTTGTCATAGGATGTGGGGTGCTATTTTTAATTGAAATGTTTTTTCTGTGCTCCCCCCTTTTCTTTGTTCTTCCTAAATCAAATGCATGTGCTGCAGTCTCGTTTCCAGGAGCTGGCTGCTGCTCTGGACTCCAGCAATCTAACAAACAAGCAACTCAGTACAAAGATAGAGGAACTGGTAAGCACAAGACACTGCCCCTGCACCCTCCTTGCCTCCTACTGTGCGCCCGTTAATTACTTCATGTTACATCTCTGTGTTTCCAGCATGCCCTGCTGCAACTCTTTTCTGTATTCAAGTGCTTTTCATGCTTGACCTATTCTGTTGATGGCAGAAACTGCCCTTTTGTTATCATTATTAGCTATTGACATAGAGCAGGCCTTGACTTACACAGCATGTGATTTCTCCTTGTATACATGCCACGCCTCCTGATCAGTTTAACCCTTTGCTACTTCAAAGGGATAGGGAGAAAAAAAAAATGAACACAGTGTGGCTGATGTCCAACGGAGCGGTTTTGTTGCCCGCAATAGATCTCTGCTACCATGGGGGGACTAACCACTCTCAACAATAGGTGTGGCCAGTGAAAAGGCCTACACTTCGCTTCAGCTTTCCGAAGTCGTGCAAAGTTTCCTCCTGCTGACAACATCACATAACTTTGGAAAGCCAAAGTCCACATGTAGGCCTTTCCACCCGCAACTCCTATTTATTGTCGATGGAAAGGCATTTCAGAATGGTTAGTGGCCTTTGATAGCAGAGATCTATCACAGGCGACTTATTCACTCTGTGGGGCATCATCCTGAAGCTGGTGAGATATGCATTGTTGAAACAGTAGTAATGATATTTTCTCATACGTCCTGGGGGACACAGGAACCATGGGGTTAAATCCCCTCCCATCAGGAGGCAGGACACTTAAACAGAGTTGAATTCTCCTCCTCCTCCCCTATATAACGCCCTTCTCCCACCAGGAACTCAGTTTTTATTGTGTCCTCGCAAAGTCAGGAGGTATCGACAAGGCCTTTAGGTAGGCCCAACAAAGAAATACGGCAGTCCCGGTTCCAGGGGTAGGACCCGAACCAGTATTCACTGAATTACGGGGTTAACCCCGCTCGGGACACCACCAGTGTAAACGGGTCACCAGTACCCAAGGGGATGAGTGTGAGGCTCCCTCTAACCTCTCCCCGTTGCACCCCACGACGGCAGTTAACACCGCCAGTAGTAGGAGGAGAGCGACGCTGCCCCAGCACCATACAGCAGCATCTGTGGAGGATAACTCCGCTTACCACACTCCTCTCCCCAAGCCCCTACTTACGGGGTAGGGACAGCAGAGGTGGGTACGGCGAGTGGGGCAGCCGCAAATGCACAGAGCGCGACGCGCGCCTTACAGAGATTTGCGCCATATCTGCGCGCGCATCATACCTTCGCGCCGAACAGGAGGAACTTCCGGTGACGTACTTCCGGGTAAGCGTTGCGCCGCATACGCACCAAGCCCGAGGCCATACGTCACCCTGCTCATTGGCGCCAAGGACACAGACGGAGACGGACGCAGCACTTGCGCCTCTCCACCGATTCCAGCACACAGAAGTACTGGCTGATTCTCCTATTCCCCTATTATCCGCTCCTACTCACACCAGGTATTAGGGTTTTTAGGAGGGATCGAGAGGGATATAATAAAGATGTCTGAGGGGAAGAGGGACTCATTATTCCTCAGGGGGGAGAAGCAGAACACTAAGGTAATGTTCTTTGCATGCTCTATTTGCAAGACTAAATTTAAGTCTGGGCAGAAGGACCCAGTCTGTGCATCCTGTAGCACGGCCAGCTCAGCAGAGGCCTCCGCTCCCGCACATAACCCGGCCTTGCCGGCAACACCATTCATAGGGGAAAATATGCCTGAACACTCCACAGGTCCCTCTGCATCTGTGGACACGGGTAACCCTGCTGCGCCAGCATGGGCAATATCCCTATCCCAATCACTGACAGCACTACAGGGGAATACCACTTTTGGCATCATCTCTAGACAAGGTACTAGAGAAGCTTTCGTCCCCAGTCACCCCAAAAAGACAGCTCAAGTGCAAAGCAGCCGCAGTTAGTGAATCACACATCATACCAGGCTCACCCTCAGATTCTGAGGAAGAACCCCTCAGCGAAGGGGAACTCTCACCCTCAGCATCTGAAGGGGAGGATTCCTCGGTCACGACAGAACATTCAACAAAGGTTGATGACCTGATCACAGCAGTAATGGAAGTCCTGAAGGTTGAAGAAACCACTTCAACCACCAAAAAGAGCAAGGGCCTATTCCGTAGGTCGGCGGATCATTCCATTGTTTTTCCGGTACATGAGCAATTACAGGCCATTATACAGGAAGAATGGAATACACCTGAACATAAGTTTCAGGTTACTAAGAAATTTGCTAAGCTTTACCCTATCCCTAAAGAGGAGATGGAGAAGTGGGGTAGCCCACCAGCCGTGGATGCTCCTGTGTCACGGCTCTCTAAGAGCACCGCTTTACCAGTCGCAGATGCTTCAGCATTTAAGGATGCGACGGATAAAAAACTAGAGGGTTTCCTTAAGGCCATTTATACAGCAGCAGGTGCCGCACTCCGCCCAACCATCGCTATGGCATGGGTGGGTAGAGCACTGGAGGCTTGGTCGGACCTTATCCTCACGGGCATTCGAGAGGAAATACCTGTGGAGGATATAGAAACCTTAGTCTTACGCATCCAGGAAGCAAGCTCCTACCTAAGCGAGGCTTCTTTGGACGTCCTAAAAACAGTAGCACGCTCTTCGGCGCTGTCAGTAGCAGCACGCCGCGCACTGTGGTTGCGTCTCTGGTCGGCAGACCTGAGTTCAAAAAGGTCTCTTACATCCCTACCCTTCAAGGGTTCGCGCTTGTTCGGCAAAGAACTGGAGAAAATTATTTTCAGGCTACCGGGGGTAAAAGTACCGCAAACAAAAGCCAAACACAATCCCTCGACAGGAAAGAGGAGGTTTTTTCGAGGCCAAGGATTTCGCAACTCCAAGAGTTCGTCACCAACCAGACAATTTTCTCACAAGGGAAGATACAACCCAAAAGGCAAGCCCACATGGCAGCCTAGAAAATCTTCAAACAAAACTCCCCATGACAAGCAATCATCCACATGACTGGCCGACCGGATCACGAACAGATCTGCCAGTACGGGGAAAGCTCCAACACTTTACGGAAACCTGGGCAAGAAACATAGCAGACCCCTGGGGGGTCGGGGTACAAACTCGAACTTTGGCGCCTTCCCCCAGCACGTTTCTTCATGTCCAGGGTCCCAAAGGAACCCATAAAACGAGCTGCTTTTGTGTCAATCGTGGAGGAACTGCTTCATTCCAACGTGATTATACCAGTCCCACCATCTCAACAATTCACAGGTTTTTATTCAAATCTGTTCATAGTTCCAAAAAAGAAAGGAACATTCCGTCCAGTTCTCGACCTCAAACATCTAAACAAATGGATTGTTTATCGGAGATTCAAGATGGAGTCGGTGCGCTCAGTAATCCGAGCGATGGAACCGGGGGAATATTTGACATCTCTGGACATGAAGGACGCGTACCTTCATGTTCCCATATTCCCTCCTCATCAAGCATATCTTCGATTTGCCTTCCAGGGTCAACACCTTCAATTCACTGCCTTACCCTTCGGGCTCTCATCAGCTCCCCGAATTTTCACAAAGATCATGTCCACAATGGCAGCCCACCTCCGAGTCCAAGGAGTGTGTATCACTCCATATTTGGACGATCTTTTGATAAAGGCTCGATCGAGCCATCAGGCGGAGAGGAACTTAACACAAACCATGCAGACCCTACAAGAATTTGGATGGACGATCAACAGACAAAAATCATTCCTGATTCCGTCTCAGAGAATGCCCTTTCTGGGGTTCATATTCGACACCCATCAGAGGAGGGTACTCCTACCAGAAGAGAAGGTACAAAGACTCATATCACTGGTTCAGGAACTAAAGACAACTCAGACCATCGATTCGCCACTGCATGAAGGTACTGGGCGTGATGGTATCGTCGACAGAGGCTGTTCGATTCGCACAGTTTCATACCAGGTCACTTCAACAATGCATAATATCAGAGTGGAAGAGGCACAAGTGCTTGTCCCACAAAATAGACCTCAATGCCATAACAAGGAATTCACTGGAGTGGTGGACAATACCAGCAAACCTTTCTCAGGGACGGTCGCTGGAGGAACCAAGGTGGCAGGTGATAACGACGGACGCCAGCTTATCGGGCTGGGGAGCAACCTTCAAGACTCAAGATTGCCCAGGGACTATGGTCCGAATCGGAAGGGACACTCCCGATAAATATACTGGAAATCAGGGCGATTTTCAGAGCAGTGGTTCACTGGGAGGAGCAACTAGTGGACCAAGACGTAAGAATCCAGTCGGACAATGCTACGGCGGTAGCATATCTGAACAGACAAGGAGGGACAAAGAGCGTTGCAGCAGCAAGCGAGATAAGCAAGATATTTCGATGGGCGGAGACAAGGGTAACCCAGATCTCAGCAGTTCACATTCCAGGAGTGGTAAACTGGGAAGCAGATTATCTAAGTCGGCACTACGTGGATCCAACAGAATGGGAACTGAACACAGAGGTCTTCGACTACATCACGACAAAGTGGGGTCAACCAGACCTAGACCTCATGGCATCGCGCCACAACCGCAAGACAGACAGATTCATAGCAAAGGCAAGGGACCCGCTAGCAGAGGACGCGGATGCGATGACAGCAAAATGGGTGTTCTCTCTAGCATATGTATTCCCACCAATAGCGATGTTACCTCGCATTCTAAAGAGAATAAGACAAGAAAGGGGTACATTCATTGTAATAGCACCGCATTGGCCAAGGAGGTCATGGTTCACACCTCTAATGAATCTATCAGTAGAATCTCCCATAAGATTACCACAACAACTAGATCTTCTGAGTCAGGGTCCCATACTACACCCCAATCCAGGAATGTTCAATTTGATGGCGTGGAAATTGAAAAGCTAATCTGGACCACGAAAGGTTTTTCGTCGGATGTGACACAAACCATGCTAGAAGCCAGGAAAAAGGTATCTTCCAAAGCATACCATAGGATTTGGAAACTGTTCATGGAATGGTGTGTAGATAGGGACATATTTTACCAAAGGGCGAAGATTCCTACAGTTTTTGCAGGAAGGTCTGCAGAAAGGACTAAGTCTAGGGACTCTTAAGGTCCAGGTATCTGCTCTTTCAGTGCTACTACAGTCGCGACTTGCTCTTCAGGAAGACGTAAGGACATTCTTACAAGGCGTAGCCAGTGAAATCACCAGTTCCACCTTGGGATCTTAATGTGGTCCTCTCGGCTCTGATTAATTCCCCCTTTGAACCATTATCCATCGTGGAACTACGATGGCTTACTTGGAAGGTGGTGTTCTTGATGGCGATTTCCTCCGCCTGCAGAATTTCGGAACTGAGTGCTTTGTCATGTGAATCTCCATACCTCATCTTTCATGAAGAAAAGGCAGTCCCCCAGGACGTATGAGAAAAAGGGATTTCTTTACTTACCGTAAAATCCTTTTCTCTCTAGTCCTATGGGGGACACAGGACCTCCCTCCCGGAAAACAAGGGAGAGATTCTCTTCTTCTCAGCCAAGTTTATTATGGTTAGTATGTTAGTTTGCTTGGTTCTTGTTACATAACTGAGTTCCTGGTGGGAGAAGGGCGTTATATAGGGGAGGAGGAGGAGAATTCAACTCTGTTTAAGTGTCCTGCCTCCTGATGGGAGGGGATTTAACCCCATGGTTCCTGTGTCCCCCATAGGACTAGAGAGAAAAGGATTTTACGGTAAGAAATCCCTTTTTAATTGTGTCAATGAATCCTCTGTGCCAGACTCAATATCACCCCAACTCTTTTGCACTGACTGAGGAAATATGTCCATGTGTCGGTAAATACTGAGGACAGACCCTCTTTTTTTTAAATCTTTGAAAAATTATATTTTTAGAAAATTTCCTTTGTAAATCACATGAGATCCAACCAATTCTTTAACCTGACTGGATTCTGCCATCTTTTAATGTCTCTTGGGAAAGAGTTTTACAGTATTTGAATAGCTGGCACCACCAACCCTAGATACCTGGAAATTCATAACACATGATTTTTATATATCAGGTACCATTTCCTTACACTGACACCTCTGAACACTGCTTAGTAGGGATTTTAGAAGATGTGATACTATCTATCACTGTTTCCCTGCAATTCTATCAGACGGAAAAACGTCATTTTATTTTATTTGTTGCTCTTTGTTTTGATTTCATTTCTAAGCAGTATTGTTGCTCTGATTTTTAAAGGGGTTGTTCACCTTAAAATTAACTTTAAGTATGATGTAGACAAGGATATTCTGAGACAATTTGGAACTGGTCTTAATTTTTTATCTGTGTTTATTTGTTCAGCATCTCTGCAGTTTTTAATTTTTACAGCTATCTGTTATTACCCTAGCAACCAGGCAGTGGTTTAAACAAAAAATTAGTAATGAAAACTGTCATTATCAATAAAGTTTTAGTCTCACAGAGCAATATTTTTTTTGGCTGATTGCGTCGATGACCCTGTTTCAGAGCTGCAAAAAGTCAGAAGAAGGCAAATAGGTCAAAAACTATTTAAAAAAAAAAAAAAAAAAAAAAGCCCAATTAAAAATTGCTGAGAAATGGTTATTTCATAACATACTAAAAGTTAACTTGCAGGTAATCTACCCCTTTAAGTTACATATAAGTTATTTCCCAGAGTGCACAGAGCTGTAGTACTATGAGATGATATGAGGAATATATTCTTGATATGTTTTTTGTTTTAACAGAAACAGCAAAATCAAGTGATTTCAGATCAGATGGAAAAGGTAAATAAGTCTTAAAAATACTGAATACAAAGCTAAAAGGAACATTAAGTTGAATAAAATTGGCTGTTTAGGCCTTCTCTTACTCATCTCTACCAACTTTCATTCTGTCAGCTGTCTGGTTGCTAGGCTATGTAAAACCATAGCATCTAGGTTAATCATTTGAGTTTCCAAATGGACAGTAGCAAAATAAAAAATTAATAATACAGAACCATTGGGCTGTACCTTGAGTATTGCATCGGCATTGATTGCTAGGTGAAGCGGTAGTTATACTGCCTTCAGTTAGCATTGACCAGACCATCTGTGGGCCTGCTAATTAGGTCTGTCTTTTCCTGGTCTGACACCATCTTTGTTATCACAAGACTTGAACTTTGTATGCCTAAAGGTGGCCACACACGTGGCGATTTGCGACCTCCTTCTGCCGATTCAGCCCTGAAGGCAGATTTTGATCAGGCGCCTTCTATCGGTCGACTCTGCCCAGTGCGTTGTTCCATGCTGCAGGGGAATAGGAACCCACTATCCCAAGCAGCCCTACTCCTTGGCTCACACTGATTAAAGTCAGTTCATTAGTTAGTCCATAAGAAAATATCTGCGGCTACTGAGCCTTATGGCCATTAATGGGAGCAAATCAATGAGATTCACTTGTTTGTTGACAATCTATGGCTGTGTATGGCTAAATTGACTTATTTATTATCCATTAGTCCTACTCTGTTTGATCTTTTTTCTTGCTTCTTGGAGAACCTTTTATGGCAAATGCATGTTGTTTTCTTTTAACAAGTTTTCTTTTCTTAGCCCTTGTACCCAAGGCCAAGCAATATTTGGACAACTGTACAGTGTCCGTATATACACCATAATCTAACCATAGCTCCTGCTCTCTCTGTCTCATGCTAGCAGTGACGTTTGGTCAGCAAGTAAAGACATAGTGCATACCGTATTAAGATATAAAATGATAGTTGTATAGGGATGGTAAATTGATATTGAAGTCATATGGTATCAGATTGGTGTTGTTGTCAATAAATTCATATTGGGCAGTTGGGCATTTTTTCTGAACATTATGTCTTTCCACAGGAGAAAAAGGGATTTGAACAGAAGTTTGTGAAGGAGCAAGGTGCTCTAAGGGAACAACTGCAGGTAAAAGACCTTATAGCTAGTTTGAGCTGTTAAGTTGTTGAAATGGACTCTGGTGGGAAGGTGGAACCTGAGGCAGGAGTGTAGATCAGTAGGTTTTCAGAAGGTGGTACCAGGAGTGCAAGGTAAATGTGAAACACAGGAGAGTGTACATGATAGGAAAGGAGAACTGGATTATGGGACACCAATAAGAAGGTGAAACGGGTTGGTGTATGACTAAGTGGGAAGGAAGGATAATAATCTGAAAGCCTAAATAATAAAACGTAGAGTGTAAGTGGGGAAGGCTAGAGGGTAAAGTGTAACCAATCACAGAAGAGAAGATGAAGCTGCAGTGTGGCAAATTAGTGATAAAATAGTGTTGAAGGCAGGTAAGAAAGTAGACAGGAAGTGTGGAAGGCACGTAAGAAGGTAGACAAAGTGTGGAAGGCACGTAAGAAGGTATACGGGAAGTGTGGATAGCAGGTACGATGGTAGACGGGAAGTGTGAAAATCTGAGAAGGCAGATAAGAAGGTAGCCTGGAAGTGTGGAAGGCAGGTACGAAGGTAGCCGGGAAGTGTGGAAGGCAGGCCTAGTTTGCAATAAGAAATGACTATTGTTGATTGAAGTGCAAATGGAGAAGCATAAAAACATTTGTTAGTGTTACTGCTATAGTTCTTGATTAAATTGAGTGTTACCAATGCCTTTTTAACTTCCAGGTTCATATTCAGACTATTGGCATCCTGGTCTCAGAAAAATCGGAACTGCAAACAGCCCTTTCTCACACACAGCAGGCTGCACGGCAAAAAGCAGGTACATTTACATGCCTTACAGCCTTTTCATTATGCTTATATTTAACAACTTTTAATTTAAAGCTCAGTCAAAAGATGTGAAAGCACTTTTTACAACGTTTACGTAAGGTAAAAAAAAAAAAACCCTCTCCAGATAGATACATGTCGGTTGTTCATGTAAGTCTCTAACATTGCTAATTGTAATTGAAACGGACATGAGGAAAAAGAATTCATTTGTAAAAACATGGCATTTGATTATGTCACTGCAGCAATGGTGACTGTGTGATCTCTCTGCAGCTGAGGCTGAGGATCTTGCCCTGCGATTGCAATCTACCAGACAAAGAGTGACAGAGCTGGAACGGACTCTCTCTTCCATCTCAGCACAGCAGAAGCAGGTGGAAAAGGTGAGTGCCCATTCCCTTTTGCTGTATTCCGCTCTCTGGACTGAGAATAGGACTGTTTTTTTGGGAGACCCGTTTGTGTGGTAATTCTGAGACAGAAATGACCCTTATATAAGCTATCAATAATGTGAACGTATTGGCTGGCTACAGGATGAACATGAAAAATCTCCAGTGCCCAGGGCTTTTAGCATTGCCAAAAGCACCACCTTGAATAAGATTTTCCCCTTACTCAAGGGATATATGTTCCTGATAGTATCACGCCCCTTATTTGACTGTCAGGTTTTCATGGATGCATAGGGTTACACATACCTAAGATGATGCAATGACACTCCATGTTATGGGCTCACCATTGGGTCTTCTTCCCATCCTGTTTAACCCAACTCCACCTACTTCCAGACTGAAGCAACAACAATCTTCAGTGAAGATGTAACTTATGGGATTATTTTTTGTTGATTATTTTTACATTTTTTAGCTGAATAAGGAACTGGAGAAGGAACGTGATAGCCTTCGGCTTGAGTCCTTAAAGAACAGGTGGGTATACTCTGCTCAAGGGATCTGTGTTGGTTACCAAACAAGAGTACTGATTAGAGAAGGGCACTCTATCTAGTAAGCAATATCAAGATATATAAATCAAGGTTTGGTGCAAAAAAAACAAAAAAAAAAGCCCAAAAGTACCTCCATATAGGGCAACTAAATCAATGCACTTCATATAAATATGGGCTTGCACACAGATTATTTACAGCACAGTGGTATTATGAAAAAGTTTGATTTATAGAATAGTTTAAAAAATGTTGCAGAATTAACTTTAATTGATATACATTAAAACAATCCAGCATATTAATAGAATACATACCACCAAAGTTGTACACAAGCAAAAAAGAGAACAAAGGGTAGTGTATACTATTGCCAAAATGAGAATTACCCCATCGTTTCGGCAAAAAGGGTTGGTTACCAAACAAGCTCAGATGGTTAACTTTTCCTTTCCACTGTTCAGTAAAAGCAACGAGGAGCTGAAGCAGCAAAACTCTGAGCTCTCCGAGAAACTGAACACACTTATTTCTAAGAACGCAGCCATGAGGTTGGAGGCGGGAGACCTTATGAAGAAGCTGGAGATGGCGGAGCTCATGATTCAACAGGTACAGTCTCAAGGGAATGAGATGCAAGTAGATATCTAGAGCAAATATACTATATATCCAGCTGTGCCTAAAGGGGTGGTTCACCTGTACGTTAATTTTTATATGGTTTTTTTTTTAATGATTTGCCTGCCTCTATTCCAGCTTTTAAATGGTGGTCACTGAACCTAGGAACCAAAAAAGTTTACTTTGTGAAGGAACAATTTTATTGTTAATTTGTATTACTTACCTTTATATTTACACCCACTTCTATTCATATTCCAGTTTCTGCCTGGTTGCTAGCATAAATAAGACCCTAGCTACCAGACAGCTGCTGAAATACCAAACTAAAAAGCTGCTGAACAGAATGCTGAAAAACTACAACGAATAAAAAAATAAATGCCAATTGCGAATTGTTTCAGAATATCAATGACTGCACCAAACTACCCCTTTAAAATAAATTTAAACATAGTATTAATTAGTGCCATTGTCCTTTGGGCAGGAACCCGGCTAATTTCCCATTCCAGTATGCTTGATTCATATGGTCAGGATCATCACAATATAGAGTGTTCGATATCTAAATTACCATGGCCAGGTAGCTGGCCAACTCACAAAGCGCCATCTATCTTGTCTCTTATACCTTTGCTCTGTGTTGTATGTCAAGTTCTCCAATCAGACAGGAGCGCCGGACACAAATCAGCAGCTTCGGATGGTTTTGGAAGAGCGAGACCTGCTTGGAGCACAGTTAACACAGGTAAAGAATGACCAGAGTGGATCTCTGCTGCAGCAAGGTGATTGGGAGAAGAGCTTTTTCAGAAGTAACACTTGTTCTTCCTATGGCTATAGATGTCGGAGACTCTTCAGCAACTAACAACTGAACGTGACCAGTACTTAGAGAAACTCAAGGAAGAGGGGGCTATCTGGCAGGAAAGAGTCCGACTTCTTTCTGAACAGGTGAAAAACTGGAATGGGGTTATCTGTCTTTTTAAATAACTTATCTGTATGTACATTGTAAACTGCATGCCAGACTTGTATTTGTATTTTTCCATTTTCCTGCCTAGACTGCTGAGGGTATAATATGTGGCTTCAGAAGTTCAGTTACATTGTTTCCTGCATCAGCTTAGTCAATCATATTCCCTGAACATTTTTAGGGGGGGGTGAAAAAAAAATATTGCTTCTTCTGGCTGTTAAGTATGTATGTATGTATGTATAACTTTATTTATAAAGCACCACAAGGGTACGCATCGCTGTACAATCTTACAGAATACAAAATTACACACAGGGAGGACAAGTGATATAATAAATAAATACAATAAACAAGTGCCCCGTAGAGCTTACAATCTAAGTGGTTGGGTAACATACAGGCACAAACTGGAAGGTAAGAGTGCACCAGGTATAAAAAATAATGTTTTAGTGCTCCAGAAGGTAACAGCTGAGTTTTTTCTTAAAGAGAGTGGGTGAGTGTTCCCTACGGAGGGATTCAGGGATAGAGTTCCAGAGGTAAGGAGCAGCGAGCTAGAAAGGTTTAAGACGAGAGAGCGCAGTGGATGTGGATGGTGTAAAAAGACGGAGGCTCTGAGAGGACCGGAGGAGACGACCAGGAACATGCAGGGAGACCAGTGAAGAAATGTTGTGAGGAGCAGAGGAGTGAAGGTCTTTGAATGTTAGTAGAAGGATTTTGTAAGCTATCCTTTGTTTAACAAGCAGCCATGCTAGAGAGCTTAAGTGAGGCTGAACAGGTTCCCTCTTCGGATAGAGCAGGAGGATCCTGGCAGCAGAGTTTAAAATTGATTGCAGGGTAGAGAGGTGGGAGTCTGGGAGGCCGGTTAGTAGGATATTGCAGTAATCTAAGTGGGAAAGGATAAGGGCATGTATTAGTGTTTTAGCTGTTACTTGTGAAAGAAAGGGGCGTATCTTGCAGGGCTGTGGAGTCGGTAGATAAATTCTCTGACTTTGACTCCGACTCCTCAGTTTCTGATACTTCCGACTCCGACTCCTCTGTTTTTAATATGCTAATGTATTTTATACATTCATTGAAGGAAAGGAAGGAGACATACATGTCATTTAACCACAGAACTACTGGCTAGGAAGCCAACACTCTACTGTATTGCCCAATTAAAGCAAAAGACAAACACAATGAAAACAACAAGGTTTTGTTTATTTTTTTTTTTAAACACGTGGCTGGATAGTAATAGCTGGCATAAAAATCAGGAACAGCAACTTTACCAGTTCAAAACAAACCACATTCTTTGGTAGTTTTAAGTTAAAACTAACTCAACGTGTCACTCAACGTGTTCGTTTATGCACTGCGTGCATTGGGCTTTATTCTTATAGCAGAGAAGTAATTAATTATGACTGTTTCTGAATTGGGACATTTAAACTTGCTTTATTTTATTTTTTTTTAATTCCCATTTAAATTTAGTAGGAGTCGGTTCATTTTTTGCCGACTCCCGACTCAAGGTACCCAAAATTGCCTTCGACTCCACAGCCCTGGTATCTTGGCAATATTGCGGAGGAAAAAACGGCAGGTTTTGGCAGTGTTATTTATATGGTTAGAGAAGGAGAGTGACTGGTCAAAGATAACCCCAAGGCAGCGTGCAGAATTTACAGGGTTGATGGTCATGCCATCAATAGCAATGGTGAAAGGAGGAGGAGGGCCAGGTTTGGGCGGGAAGACCATTAGCTCTGTAAAAGAGGGGAAAAACCTGCAACCCCAGAATTTTAAAAAAAAATGTGGGAACCCCACAAAAATACAATCTACCTTTTTAAGTAATAAACTCCTCTATGTAGAAATGTAAGTAATTTTAATATATGGAATCTGAAGCTGCAGTTAGAATGCTATTCTCTCATTTCCAGATCCAGACCTTGGGCCAAGAGAAACAGACAGCTCAGGTACAGGTAGAACAGTTGGAGACCAGGGTGACAGAGCTCCTGCTGGCATCAGGTATGTGCATGGAAGGAAACAAAGATGTCTTCACAATGAATATAGTCCCACACCAGCTTGGTGATGCTCTGCTTCACATGTTCCTTTGCCTTAATCCACTGCTTTGCTATTTCAGCTGCTGAACCAACAGACACTGAGCCCACACCCCCTGCCGGACCCTCTGAAACTGAACTGGCCCTCCACCAAGAGGTGGATCAGCTACAGCAGAATTTTAGTGATCTGCAGGCAAGGTATCAGGCCCAGGTGCAAGACAACAGTCAGCTGAGCCGGCTGAACCAGGAACAGGAAGAGCGGCTACTGGAACTGGAGAAGACGTTACAACGCCAGAGTGAAGAAAACGTAGACAAGCAGCAGATCCTGGAAAACATGCAGAGCGATAAAGCCACCATTAGCCGGGCACTGACCCAGAACAGGCAACTGAAGGAACATTTGGCCGAGCTCCAGAATGGATTTGTCAAACTGGTAGGCATGTCTCCCTATATGAGCTCTTATCGTCTCTTCTGTCTGAATTGCATCTTAAGGAAGCTATAAGATGTAGCAGAGCTGCTCATGGAGAGCAGCTGCTTCTCATTCTTGTCCTTTTTTTTCTCTCAAGTCTGAACCCGGAGTCTAAAGTTGGACAGAACAGCTGCATCAGCCTTATTGGTTTTAAAGGAGTGGTTCACCTTTGAGTAAACTTTTAGTATGTGATAGAATGTCCTATTCCTAGCAACACTGCATTTTTCGTTATTTATTTACTATATTCTTTCAAATAGGGGCCACTGACCTCGGCAGTTAAAAACTATAGCTCTGTGAGGCTACAGTTTTATTGTTATTGTGACTTTTTATTCCTTGTCTATTTATGAGGCCTTACCTGGTTGCTAGGGTAAATAACACCCTAACAACCAGATATTCACTGAACTGGAAAGCTGCTGGTAACTATTTAACAAGTTAAATAGCCAAAAAAACCATACAAAATCAAGACCAATTGCAGAATATCAATATCTACATCATCAAACTAAAAGTTTATTTAAAGGTGAACTACCCCATTAAGGGGCTGGGGGACAGGTCAGGTCCATTTAGTTATAACCTGCATACATAACATCAATAAGGAAATGAACATCACAGTGCAATGCATTGTGGGTTATGTAGTACCTGCATGCTGTCTGTAAGTTGTGGAGAAGTTGTTACAATTTGTGACATCAATGTTTTAGTCCCCCCTTTCCTGGCAGGATTTTAAATGATGCAGAAATAGGAACTGTTTGCATCTGGATTTCAGCATATAAAAATGGTATTTATTTATATAGGTTACAGTGATAGGTATATTAGGGGTTTCAGTGTTGTGTGGGGCTCTTTAAAACATTTTGGTACAGAAGCCAGAGTTCCGCTTTAGGTGTTTGCTTTGGACCTTCCATATATAACCCTGGTATGTCAATATATTGACTATGACTGATCCACTTACTATTCTGTAATTCTTTCAGACAAATGAAAACATGGAGCTCACCAATGCATTACAGAGTGAGCAGCATGTGAAAAAGGAGCTGGCCAAGAAGCTGGGGCAATTACAGGAGACCCTGGGCGATTTCAAAGAGCAGGTCAGCAATGGATGCAGTATCTATAAATGCTGTTTCATTGGGCTGTACATAGTGATACCAATTTGCTCTCTGTGTGTCCTTTCTTGACCAGCTGGCTGCAAAGGAGCAGGACATACAGATTCTGCAGAGTCAGCGAGATGAGGTCTCCGCTCACCTCCAGCAGTACAGTGCAGCATATCAGCAAGTCTCCATTGAGAAAGAGGAGATCCAGAGGCAGTATCTGCTGCAGGCTCAGCTGATGGACAGATTGCAGCACGAGGAGGTGCAGGGGAAGGTCAGCGCAGAGATGCACCTCAAGGAGTTGCAACAGAGCAGAGTAAGTGTCAGCTTGTGGCTCCCGCACTTTTGCATGTCTGCCATTGAAGTCAGTGGGAAGTTCTCAAAATAGCCACAAACATTACTTAGCCTGCATGAAAAAAAAGCGCTACATGTGGCATTTATTTATCATAAAGCTACATAATACATGTATGCCTATTGTGTTTTCTGCTGAGAGTTACTGTCTTATTCTGACCTTCCCCTACTTGTGATCTGCTGGGCTATTTCTTCCTGAGCAGTGGTTAGAAGCACCCCTTGGGTGGGCAGGTGTTGGTCTACAAAACTCAAGCACTAACCCAGAACAGGCAACTGAAGGAACATGTAATGTGAATTGTCGCGGCCCAGTCATTCATGGCTGGAGTTACTCTTTATAAAAGATCTTCACTGTTAAAGTGTTGTAGTTGCCTTGGACCTCTGCGGAACCCTAGAACATATGTTTATTGTTTTTTACCTGCTTCTTTTAACTTTAGTTCTCCTTTATAGACATTGGCAAAATCACCCAGATACAGATTGATGTTGATGATGCTCCTTTAGTTTTACTAAATGGAACCCATGCTAAAAACTCAGCCTTATCAGATCTACTTACTCTACAGCTCCTCCTCGAGTGGCTTGTGGAAGAGATAAGGAAATTAGAAAATAGTACACACAGTACATAAATAAGTATAAAAAATACTGAACTAAATTGGTATACAGGTATGGGATCCCTTATCCAGAAAGAAAATTACAGAAAGGCCATCTCCCATTGACTACATTATAAGCAAATAATTCTAATTAAAAAAAAATGATTTCCTTTTTCTCTGTAATAATAAAACAGTACCTTGTACTTGATCCCAACTAAGATATAATTAATCCTTACTGGAGGCAAAACAAGACTATTGGGTTTATTCAATATTAAAAGACTTAAGTTATATGGAGATCCAAATTAAAGAAAGATTCCTTATCCGGAAAACCCCAGGTCCCAAGAATTCTGGATAACAGGTCCCATACCTGCAATAGTAAATATTTTTTTTTTTGTATTTCAGGAAAACCTGGAGCTTCTCACTAAAGAAAACCAAGAGCTGAGAGCGCAAGTGCTACAGATCCGGAGTGAGCCAGACAGCCGAGTGCTCAATAGGATGGAAGGTGAGGCATGAGCTGTGCTCTGTTATAGCACTGATATTGGTTCTCCTGCACTGTGACGTAAATCTCACCCCTATATATTTAACTACCAGGAGATGGAGTGGAGAGTGAAGTGTATGAAGATGAGATTCTAAAGACTTCACTGGACATCCCTGAGGACTTTGAAAACAGAGAAGAGATGGTGAGTGTCAAAAGTTTTTAAGCTCTACTGATCCATCCTGTATTTGTAGTCTTCCTATTACAGGAGTTGTTTACCTTTATATTAACTTTTAGGATGTTGTAGTGAGTGCTATTCTGGAACTGTAAATGCAACTGGTCTTCATTTTGTATTACAGGTATAACACCTGTTATCCAGAATGCTCGATACCGAGGGTATTCTGGATAATTGGTCTTTCTGTAATTTGGATCTTCATACCTTAAGTCTACTAAAAAATCTATAAAGCACTAATAATAACCCAGTAGGATTATTATGCATCCAGGAAGGATTAATTATATCGTAGTTGGGAACAAATACAAAGCACTGTTTTATTTTTACAGAGAAAAAGGAAATCAATTTTAAAAATCTGAATTATGTGATTGAAATTGAAGTCTATGGGAGACAGGCTTTCCGTAATTCGGAGCTTTCTGGATATCAGGTTTCCGGATAACAGATCCTATACCTGTATTTGTGTTTTTGAATATTAAACAACTCTCCAGTTTGGAATTTTAGCAGCTATATGGTTGCTTGGGTCCAATTCACCCTAGCAACCAGGTAGTGGTTCAAATGAGATACTGGAATATAAATAGTGGGTCTAAACTGAAAGCTAAGTAATAAATAACAATAACAGTAAAATTGTAGCCTCAAAAAGCAGAAGATAAAGGCAAATAATTTATAAACGACAATGAATAAAGACCAAGTGAAATGTTGCTAAGAACTGGCTATTCTATAACATACGTAATGGTTAACCACCCCCTTTAATGATCCTCTTTCACCAACCTGGTATTTTCCTGCAGGTAGCATTTATAAGCACAGCCATAGCAAAGGTGCAAGGGGAACGGGAAGAAACGGAAAGACAGCTGGCGGAACAAAAGCGGTACTGTCAAGGTCTCTTGCGTCAGATATCGGAAATAAGGCGGCAGCAGTCATCTGGGACCATGCATCATGCAGCAGGTAATACTGCATCTAATGCCCATGCCTCCAACTTGTAGCAATTGCTTTCAGTTATCATTACCTAATCCATCAACCCCAAAATAGAACTTTTTTTTTAGCCACTTTACAAAGAAGCAGAGAACTGCATTGTTCTAATAGGGGAGCCACAATAAATATTTGTACCCACTTAGGCCTACCATTAATCATTACACTCCATAACCTGACCCAGGCCTGAAACAAGGAAGTGATCAAAGAGCAGACTGCCTTCCAGCCTTGACCTGTGAATCTCACCCATGTTTAACTGCTTGCCAGTATCCCTATTGCAACCTGCAGAGCAGGGGTCCCCAACCTTTTTATTCCTAAATCATAATTCAGTGTAAAAAGAGTTGGGAAGCAACACAAGCATGAAACTTGTACCTGGGGTGCCAAATAAAGGCTGTTATTGGGTAATTGGTAGCCCCTATGTGGAGGGGATCACTGCTGTAAGATAAGATTGGGCCATTTCTAATTATGCTCCTTTAGTTGTAAAAATTATAGGTACCACTGGTTTGTATTAAACTGGAACCATTATGCAAATACCAGTGTGCTGTTTTCCATCCATAGATCTCGGTATGGACAGCATTCCCAGAGAGGTGTATGATGCATTGCAAAGTGCCATGGAGAAGTTACAGGTGAGTAATGCCTACATAGTACATTCACTGATTAGTCCTGTCCCCTGAGCATGTAATACTATGGTTTGTATACATTAATCAAGGGACCCTCAACATTAGTATAAGTTTAGTTTCCAGGTCTTTAAAATGTACATTAGAGTCATTGGAGTAAGTATAGTTAGTTAAGTCCAACCAGGGTGGCCAGATACGTTCAAATTAGTTCTGGGTACCCTTAACCTCTGAGGTAAGTTTTATAAGTGGTATCGACTTGTTGACTAGCTGTTGCCATGAGGGGGGCACTAGGTAAGGTAGCTCCCATCCAATGACCGTTATCTGTTGCAAGCATAGTTGGTTGGAATGATATCGCCCAAGACACCCAGAAGGCAAATTTTGTCTGGTGAGTGTATGGTCTCTTCTAGTGGAGTGATACGGATTGCTGGTTGGAGAGATGAGAATTGGGCCTTGAATGCATGTCTGAGTTGTTAGGTATTGGTAGAATGAAATATGGTGTTGGGTGTATTTTTGGGAGATGTCTTGGTAGGAGGGGAAACCTGTGTCTAGGGTAAGATCCCCAAGGCATTTCAATCCTATTCGAGGCCAAAATATGAAGTTTTGGAGTTTTCTAAACTGATCTAAGTGTGAGTTGCCCCATAGGGGGAGTTTAGGGGAGAGCAGTGGCGGAGTGTTGCCCAGGAGCTTAGTAGCCATTTGCCATGCTTTGTATGGGGTGAGCAGTGTGGGGGGCAGAGGGACAATGTAGTTTATGTGACTATATATGAAGTTTTGAAGCCCAGCTATGGATTCCAAACTAAGTAATTGTAAAAGCCAATTTGGATTGTATGGATCTGGGAGGAAGCATCAAAGTAGGTAATACAGTTGCAAGACAAGATAGTACAAGTACATGTTTGGGAGGGCTAAGCCTCCAGTGCTGAATGGGGCTGTCGGCTTTCCCCAGGCCATTCTTGGTGATTTGTTATTCCATATGAAAGGTATTAGAATTTTGTTTATTTGCTTAAATAAGTTTTTGGCAAATACCGTGGGTAAGTTTTGAAGGACGTAGAGAAATATGGCTAGTTATATCATTTTGAAAACATTGATACGGCCCCATAGAGTGAGAGGGAGTTTGGATCAGTGTGTGAAGTCATCGGTCATGGTTGTGATAATTGGTTGAAGGTTGAATTGAGCATATTGGGTAGTGTCCTGGTGAATCACAATGCCCAGGTGCTTGAAGGAGGGTACCCATTTCAGGGAAAGTTGTCTATGGGAAACAGGAGGGATTTGTCCCAGTTAATTTGTAGACCTGAGAATTTGCCAAAGTTGACGACGGTTTTAAGTAGGTTGGTTAATGACTCTTTGGGATCTGCCAAGTATATTAGCAGGTCGTCAGCAAAGAGTGACACCTTTTCTACAGTGGTACGGTATGTCAGGCCCTTGATTTGTTCATTTTCTCTGATCAGTGCAGCCAGTGGTTCGATGGCTAGGGTGAATAAAGTTGGGGAGAGCCTTGTCTTGTTCCCCTTTCCAGTGGGAAGGAGGGAGAGATTTAGCCATTGACCCTAACTCAAGTGCTCGAGGTTTGTAGAGGAGCCTAACCCAACATACAAATCTTTCTCCCAAGCCGAAGAATTCAACAGAGTTGAATGCTTTTGCTGAATCTAGTGATGCTACAGTCCTAGACCCTTTTCAGTATGGAATACATGGATATTTGTAAATAGTCTCCTAAGGTTTACATTTGTAGAGCGTCTAGGCATAAAGCTGGTTTGGTCAGAATGTATCAAGTCTACTATAACACGTTGGAGTCTTGAGGCTAGTATTGTGGCTAGAATTTTGGCGTCTGTGTTTTAGTAGAGAAATGGAGCAGTAGGAGCTATATTTACAGGGTTTTTTTCCTGGCTTTGGGATGACCACGAATAAAGCCTGGATAAGGGAAGAGATTGGGTCTCATATGCCTGCTGGTATGTATCCATCAGTTTGGGGACTATTTGTTGTTTCAAGGCTTTGTACCAATCCGGTGGTAGGCCATCAAGGCCAGGGGTTTTCTGAGAGCAGATATGGCATCCGCTATCTCATCCTGTGATATGGGATTATCAAGTAGTGTTCTAATCTCTAGGGGCAATTTGGGAATGTGGATGGCATGTACATATTCTGGTAATTGGGTAGCTGAGTATTTTGCCGTTGAGGTGTAGAGTTTTGCATAGTACCTGGCAAATTCTGCAGCAATGTCTTGTGGGTCTGTAAGTTCTGTGCCCTCATCTGTTTGGAGTTGGGCCACAGCTATTGGGGTAGATTGGTCTTTACCTATGTATGCAAGTAGTTTCTAACTTTTGTCTCTTTCTAAGAAGTGTTGTGCCTGCAGGAATCTGGTGTAGGTCAGAGGGGAGGGATTAATGATATGTTCCTGTTCTGCTTTTGTATACTCTTCCTCTCCTGGCTGACTTGGCCTTTGGCTTCAGCTCTCACTTAAGAAATTGCTGTTGAGAGTGCCGCTCTCATGTATGCTTTTAAGGCCTCCCATAAGGCTGCTTGTGGGGCAGAGTTGGTATTAAGCATCCAGTATTCCTCATAGGCTTTGGTATTTGCTGCTTCAATGGTATCATTTTTGAAACATAGAGGACAGAGTCTCCAAAGTTTAGTTGGGCCTGTTGGTAACCACTGCAGTGTCAGTTGTAAGGGGGAATGATCGGATAGTGCTTGCGGGTGGTAGCTGAGTCTCCTCCTTACTTACATTAGGGGGTCTACTCTATAGCATACCCCTACGATTAATTTGGTAGATTCTTTACTATCTGTAAGAAGCTCAACCCATAAGGATTCAGCTCCCTCTGTTACCCCCATCACTTCCTCTTTAATATTTGCTTTTAATTCCTGCTTAGGGAACAGACACACTCCTCCTCCTTTTCTATTGCCCCTATCCCTCCAAAACAATATGTAACCCCCAATGTTAACTGCCCAGTCATGCGACTCGTTCAACCAAGTTTCAGCAATGCCAATCACATCATATTTCTGCACCAACGCTGGTACCTCCAGCTCCCCCATTTTACTCCTTGCATTAGTAAACATACATTTAATACTGGTACCAGTGTAAGAATGTCACTTAAAGGAGAAGGAAAGGCTAAGTCACTTGGGGGTGCCAAAATGTTAGGCACCACCAAGTGACTTAGATCGCTTACCTTGTACCCTGGGCTGGTGCCCCTGTTAGGAGAAAAAAGCACCAGCCCAGGGCACCTGCAGGAAGCGCTTCCTCCTTCCTTTTTCTTCTGCCGGCGAAATCCGTGGGCCGGCACATGCACAGTAGAGTGAAAAGCCGACTTTCTTGTTTAAGTTCGGCTTCTCACTCTACTGCGCATGCGCGCGCAAGCGAATAGGAAGTAGGAAGCGCTCGCTGCTACCCCGGGCTGGTGCTGTCTCTCTGTACAGGGGCACCAGCCCGGGGTAAAAGGTAAGCGATCTAGGTCACTTGGGGGTGCCTAACATTTCGGCACCCCCAAGTGACTTAGCCTTTCCTTCTCCTTTAAACAACTTATGGGCCTCCCTGCCATTATCAGTATCCCGAAGCAAGTCTCCTCCCCCATTTTCCCTTACTATGCCCACTACCTCATCTATCCTGTCTACCACAGAATTTCCCGCTGCACCCTCCCCCCCCCCCCCCCCCACTCCTAGTTTAAAATCTCCTCCAACCCTCTAGCCATCTTCTCCCCCCAAAGCAGCTGCCCCATCATCGCTGGCAAAGAGCCTGTAGCCGATTCAGAATTCAAGCCAGTTCTCCAGAAACCCAAAGCCCTCCTCCCTGCACCAATCTCTCAGCCACGCATTAATCTCCCTAAGCTCCCGCTGCCTTTTTAACGTTGCTCGTGGCACAGGTAAAATCTCGGAGAAAATTACCTTGGAAGTCCCCCCTCCTCTAACTTTGTCATTAGTACCTATGTGCAACAAGACCGCCGGGTCTTCCCCAGCCCCTCCCAACAATTTGTCCACTCGTTCCACCACATGCCGAACCCTAGCACCAGGCAAGCAACACACAGTTCGGCATGTAGAGTCTTTGCGACAAATTACCCTATCCACCTTTCTAATAACTTAATCCCCTACAACTATAGCCTTCCTTCCCTTCCTCCCACCTGTATTAGAGGTGCCAGCTCCCAGGGTGCTCTGAGAGTCAGCCTGCTCCATACTTGCTAGCTGTTGGTTTGTACAAGCTGTGAACCAGCCCCCCTACCCTTGTGTCCCCTACTGCCCCTCTTAACTGTCACAAACCTGTCTCCCTCATTAACCTCCACTATCCTTCTCCCTCCACTACACTGGCCCCTGCCAGTGGTTGCTCAGTGAGCCTCCTGTTCTCCCCCATGTTTGCAGCTGCCCTCAGTGCTGCCAGTTCCCCCCTTAGAGTCTGCACCTCAGATTCCAAGAGGAAAACCCACCTGCATCTCTCACAAGTAAATGCTGCATGGAACGGCTGCTCCAGGACCACATACATGCGACAAGATCCACACGGAGTAACACCGGCAATCATAATGGAACTTATTAGATTTAAACACCTTTTTGTTTATAACGCCTGCTAAACACTTAATTCACATGCAACACTCACTTAGCAGCTCCCACACTCGCTGTGCAGTCAACTTATAGAGGTTCAAGACTTCATTTGTACTTGGTGTTTAATCCTCTAATATTCCAGGAGAGCACCGAGAGGAACTTCATCTGAGATGGTTGTTGGTGATTAGCCATTTTCTTTGTCTATATCCGGACTGAGGTTGGAATGGGACAGGTGTTCTCGTGCCATAATAATGCCCTGGAAACCGATTAACACGTGGAATGAAACATATATGACATATAAACAAACACCCCGAATGCCCAAACCCTTCTTACCCACCCCTCAAACCTGGGTGGGTCTTGTACCCTGAACGGAAATCTGCAAAAGCAGGTTGAATTGGGGGAAACATTAGTTCAACTGAGTGGTTATGTGTGCTTTATACCTCTGGTATAGTTTTGTGATACCAATCTGAATTATAGCATTTTAGGTGATAGCCTTGGGTGAGGTGACTCCTACAAAGGGAGTGTTAGATGTCCTATAAGTCTGCATAGTCTCAAAGGCATTAGTTTAAGGAGTGGTTGCAATGTACACGGTGGTAGATAAGCAAGTTACAAGTCTTTAGTCAGACTTGCGAGGGGATCTTGTAAATACCCCCCAAGCTTTTTTACTTGTGCGCCACTATCAAATGTAAAAAGAGCAGGGTTAGCAACACAAGCATGAAAATAATCCTGGGGGTGCCGAATAAGATAAATAACAAGTTTACAAACCGCCAGTATGTACAGCCAGTTCTGAGCAGTAGCTGGAGTTCAGTTTTTGTGTAACGTTTGTTAAAGCCTGCTTGCTTGACCGCATTCCCCCCTTCCAGCTCCGGTTTACCGACTTGATGCAGGAGAGGGTAGACCTGAAGGAGCGCGTAGAAGAGCTGGAGCATCGATGCATTCAGCTGTCAGGAGAGACAGACACTATTGGTAAATTCAACCACTCTATACATGTTTGTATAAAAATGCCCATATTGCTTTATATCCCCACAAACCCCTGTTTAAAAAGGCTTTTATGCTGTCCGGTCCTTCAGCCCCAACGCAAAGCATATCAGTAATGATGGGCTCAGAATAACATTTGTGCATTCTCTAGGTGAATACATTGCACTTTATCAGAGCCAGAGAGCTATACTGAAGCAGCGTCACAAGGAAAAGGAGGAGTACATTAGCCGACTGGCTCAGGACAAGGAAGAGATGAAGGTGGGTGTTAGGCCTAGCAGTGTCTAAGAAGATATGTTAGGGGAAGACCTGTCAGCCTTCCAGGGGAGAATCCGTTCAGTTATGCATCTTTCTTATTTGTAGGCGAAGCTGCTGGAACTGCAAGTCCTGGTCATGAGGCTGGTGTCTGAGCGCAATGAGTGGTACCGGAGGTTTGTGGAAGCCACCCAGGGTCCCCACATAGGCTCCCCAGAGTTCCCTGCAGAAAATCTTATGGCACTTGAGGCAAAAGAAAATGGAGGTAAGCCAACAGCAGCAGGGGTTGTGGGTGAGTCAATCAAGCTATTATCCAGATCTGTTTTTGCTTAATAGGAAAAAATGTATTTCTAAGCAATTTTCCAATATACATTAAGTAATGTAGGTGTTTACATTTATTTGTAAATCCAGTTGCAGCTTCCTCATCTGCTTATACACCATGCATTGGCCAACTCCAACCTGTCCAATTGGCTAACTAATCCCCATCAGTTGGGACAGTCCAGCAGGCATACATGTACCAAATATTGTGCTAAATTTGCCTGGGGGAGGGAGGGATTAGGGGGATGGAACTAGTAGTAGGACTGCTGGGAGGGTCATTCTGTATTTTTTGCTCAGTTTTTCGTGTTGAGCATGGGGTCTGGCACTGAGCAGGCAGACGTCTGTAAACAAAGAGGGTGCTAGGAACAGACAGGTTGGTGTTGGTAAACAAGCAAGCAGGGTGTTGTAGTCTATTGTAATGGCGGGCAGCCTAGGGTGAGGTGTGGGTTGCTTGCAGAGTTTAGCATCTTTATTTAATTTTTTTTTCTTGTAGTTTTGATAGCCTTATGTGCTGAATCCGCTTTGAAAAAAACAGATATTGAAACAGATATCTAAACTGAAATATATTATGATATAACAGATATCTAAACTGAAATATCTAATATATATGATATCTAAACTGAAATATATTATGATATATATCTAATTCTGTTTTCTAATAGCTCTAGTAGCAAGGTTGGATATTGCTGCTTTCTCACTCATTACATCTGCTGTTCATACTCTCTCTGCTATTTATCTAACCACATTTTGCCTCATTGTAGCTCTGGAGGAAGTCAGCTTAGAAGAGGATGGGGAACAGGAGGAAGTCCAGTTGTTGTCACATTTGGCAGCCCCTCAGGAAGGACCAAACCCGAGCCCTGAATCAGAAGACCCAACCACTAAACAAATTATGCAACTTCTGCATGAGATACAGAACCCGCAGGAACGGCCCAGCGCCCTGCTGCAAAATCCCTGCATCCCCTTTTTCTACCGTGCTGACGAGAACGACGAGGTCCGAATTATGGTGATTTGAGGGGGGGGAGGAGTTGACCGATCTGCCCAACCCTCCTCCTTTCCATGCCAACACCTTCTTGTGCTGGAATTCATTTTCTCCAAGGACACATTAGAAGTGATTACTTTGGGATGGGGGAGGGCTGGAGATTGGCTGTTAGTGGGATGGATGTAGAGAACTGTTGCCTTCCTGCGCTGAATGGGGCTCAGTGAATAATCTGTGAACCAGGAAATGTGCAGTATTGCCTTCCACCCAGGCCAATGGATTGTACCATTCAGCACCGGCTCTAGTAATAAGCTGCTATTTCCATCTGCTCCCCTTGGAGGGGCTCAACCACATCCACTTGAATAGTCGCTCTAATTTCCAGAATTTATTTTTATTTGTACATATCTGAAGCACTACTGTTTGGTATGATGTTGACAGCAAGGAGGAATGGTGGTTTGGGAATGAAGTGGAGAGTTAGACTGTTGCAGATTCAAGTCCTTAATCCTTGGTCTTGTACCTGACTGGTGTAAAGGCGAAGGTGCCCGACGTAGAATAAACTGTTCAGGCTGGCAGAGCAGAAGAGATTGTATAAGGAATCCTTTGTGACTCCAGGAAAGAGTGCTTATTCTAGAACTTTATTTTAGAACGTTGGCTAAAGGCAGGCTATGGGCGTTGCATGTTACTATGCAGCCCATGGAATCTCTTCCCTTGCATTGAGCCCATCCAATATCCATGACCTGCGTGGGAAGAGATTTTAGACTGTTTTAACATCTGCAGAAATGAACCATACATTCTACATAGAAAGCTGAGAAATGGGCAGAACACAAGATATTTTGAAAGTGATAAGATGAAGTGCAGGGAGGTTAAAGAGGCTGTATCCAAAGTCAGTTCTTTTAATAGAATGCTAGTGATCTATCTGCTGATGACTGAAAAGCAAGACTGGACCCAGTCCGTTGTTAGTCAGCTCTGCAGTCTGGTGGTACCAGTACAGTCCAGCTTCATAAAAGGCACAAGGGGGTTTCTCTTCCGTGTTTGTTTTTATATAAGGAGTAGCAGAAGACATAGACCTGAGCAGTTGATAAATAATACCCTGACAAGCAATTACACAAGCTGAACCATATTTATTGCATATTTAAAAAAATCATTGCCCTGCAGTGCACCGTGCACCTTGAGATCCTGTGGAATTTGCACCTCTCTGCTTAAAGGGGACATGGACCCTACTGTATGACAATGTCCAGTGTCTTAAGTGCCCTGAACACTTTTTCTATTTACATTCATTTAGATTTCATGATATAAACAATGTTTCCAGTTTTTTTTAGCCCAGGCGCCGGCTGGATAGAGCAGCAAAAGCTGCCCTATCCAGAGCGGTCATCTCAGGGAACACAGGGAACGTATGGGGCTAAGCTCCACCTTCCACAAGGCAGGACACTGTGACACAAAGTGTCCTGTTTCTAGGAGTTGGACCCCCCATGTCTCTAGTGAGACCCTAGAGGAAATCATCGGACAGTGATTAGCACTGACACCTGGGCAAAACCTGGAGCAGGACTACCTGCCTCCTTACGGGTTAATCCCCCTAATCTAAATAGCCACCAGGGGTCTGCACGTAGCCTGCTCATGTCTATACTGTAATACAGAAGGCCTGGCTTGTAAGGGGTGTGGGAGTGAGTATGCTGCTCAGCCCTCTTGCTCTTCCTGCTGCTGTGCTTCTGCTCCTTACCCTCCCAAAACATCCATCCACTTTCAACCCACCTCTGACTGCCGGCCCCAGCTTACCCACAAAAACTTATTTTACTGAAGCAGGAAGTGTTTGCTGACGCTTCCCTGCTCAGCTCTCTTGTACAGTGTGACAGGAGCAATAGACCCTTTCTGCCTCAGTATATTAAGCTGTTGTTGCTGTTCTGCCAGGGCCGACAGGGGGTTACACATTCATGATAGCAGCAGCATCAAACTGCTCATATCATAAAATCTACAACAAAATTAATATTGTAAATTGCGAACAGGCACACTGAGCTGTTTTGCTTAAGTTTCATGTCCCCTTTAACAGCGAAGCTTTACAATTATCCAGGGTCATGCACTAACACTAACCCAGCCAAGTTTGCCGTAGCACTTGAACCCGGGGCAGCCAATCAAATAATTACTTTCATTAGATAACTAACAGCTGATTAATTGCCGTCAGCAGTTTGCCTTCTACCATAACCCAGTTCTCTAACCTAATTGACCTGGGTTAATATCCCTTTGCATTCCTTTGAATTGCTCCCATTGTATGGGCCGCCACATGGGGGCAGAAGACTTGTATAGGCTGGGCTTTTCTAGTACTTTCAGTGGAGGAAAGGAGCAGGTTTCTCATAGTGACCCAGTGAGTATTTCTTTTGTACCAGGGGTAGGTAAGAGGGTCCCTCAAGCTCCCCCTAAGCTGAAGTGTTCCCTGTACATAGTGTACGTGTGTAACATTTTGTATATTCTTGGAACTGCCACCGGATCTCCAGCAGCGTTTTTGGCTGCAGGCTAATGGTTATACTGTATTATAAAATGATGGAGCTTCTATAGAAGCGGGTCTGTCAGCTGATCAGAGAATTATTAACGGGGTAGGGTGGGTTCTAATTTATTGGGTGTTATCACAGGTCAGGGGAGCTACACTTTCCATTCTGTTTCCAAAATGATTTAAACTTATTGGAAATATGTTTTCCTTTCTGAATAAATGTATATTCAGTAAATCAAATTGGGCTTCTCTTGACTCTTATTGGCTTATTGGAAAAATGAACCTGTCTTACCAATTGAAGCATCTTACCAATGAGGCATCTTACTTCAAGCCTTGTTCATTGTTCCCTAATGTGTTAATTGGTTCTGATTCCGTTAGCATTTGCTGTCCATGCACAGTGCTGGTTCAGTTACAGTATTACAAGGCTTGGGGTAACTCGGCTGCTACTATTTCACTACACACTGTGTTGGAGGTGCAAGGAAATGCAAGCGTAAAACGTATGTCCATAGTTTGTGCCATTCGGGTATCTGTAGCGCAGGAATGGATACTAAACTACATAGTAGTGTGCAGTACAGTATGAGGGTACAGCTTATTGTGTGCCCAGAACATTCCTTCTCTGTATATTTGTATTTATACATATGGGAGGGAGATGCCATATTGTTTCCCTTAGTACAGTATGTGGGTATAGCTCAAAGCAGGGGGACTGCATGGGACATATGGGAAGAAGAATCAGATAAAGCAAATGATTATTCTCATACACAGTGTTTATTGATAGTAACCCTCAGAATCACATCTCCCCTTGATCTGCCGACCCATTTCTCCAGTTCTTTAATATGTTCTGTGCAGCCTCCAGAGTGCTGTGCTCCTAAACACACAAAAAAACAATTATCCATCTGCTATTGGTTATCCTGACATCATCAACTGGCACCCAAAAATACTTTTTTAGTACAGATTTTGAAGCTCAATATTTCAACCTGTCACTTGACTCTTTATAAAAGTTGAACGTTGGCTTAGAACAGGGGTGGGCAAACTTTTTGGCTCAGGGGCCACAGTGACTTATAGCCAGGCCAGCGTTACGCCCAGGGCTGCCATCAGAAATCATGGGTGCTCTCAGCTCCCCCCCCCCCAGCATCCTCTAGCTCCATTCCTTAGCATCCTGCAGCTCCACCCCCCAGCATCCTCCATCTCCCTGCGGCTCCCTCCATCCTCCAGCTGCTTCTGTCCCCCCGGCTCCCCGCTGCATCCTTTTATATGGTTGCGCAACCAATCAGGACACAAAATTCTTTTAAGAGGGCCGGAGTCGGCGGGCCGGATTGAAAAAGCCAGCGGGCCATAGTTTGCCCACCTCTGCCCTAGAAGAAGCCATTTAAAGGGGAACTCCACCCAAACGCAACTTGAGCTTTTTGAAAAGAAAACATAATTTCAAGTAACTCTGCAATATACATCAGTTTAATAATATTCAGCCTTTTCATGATTTCTAATGTCATAATATGGTTTGGAACAATTCTCTAAGCCCCGCCCCTGGTTCCCCTGCTGACTACTTTGAGACTCAAATAAAATGTAACAGTAGTCGCCTGTCCTCCACCTTCAGCCTGCATCCTCCCAATCCCACAATTCCCTGCACACGTGATGTCAATAAGGACATCGCAATGCATTGTGGGTTATGTAGTTTCTGCATGCTGTCTGTAAGCTGTGGAGAAGTTGTTGCAATTTATAACATCAATGTTTTAGTCCCTCCTCCCCTGCCAGGATTTCAAATGATGCAGAAGGAGAAGAACTGTTTTCAAGCTGGATTTCAGTATATAAAAATGGTATTTATATATAACAGGTTACAGTAACATGTATATTAGGGGTTTCTGTGTTGTGTGGGGCTAAATTGGTTCGGAAGCCGGAGTTCCCCTTTAATGGTGAAAAATCTGGGCAAAAGCGGATTGAGTGGATGTGGAATAACAAAATCCCATCAGAGGCAGGCAGGAGGTGCAAGTTTTAGGGATTAGGAGTGGGGGTGCTGGTACGTTGCCTATTTTCCTGGTGCTGAGCGATATCTCTACTGTGTGAATACAGTTAAAGGGCAACTTCCCATCTGCTTTATGATCTGATGAAATTCCAGACCTAGTTACCTTTACAAAGCAGAACCTGAGGAAGTTCTCAAAGTACTTCTTGTGCGGTGCGCTGAAGAATGCCGACACGGGTATGGCCGCTAAGTGCTGACGTAGGGCAGAGAAAGTATTAAAGCAATTTATATAATAGTTACAGTGAGAAGTGGCCCCATAAGCCTCCTTGGCTGCACCCCGGATCCACCCAAACCTCCCCACTTTTGTAGTAAAGCCCATTATAGTAGCATGTTAAAGGGGTTGTTCACTTTTAAATTAACTGTAGAGAGAATTAGCAGTTGGTCTTCTTTTTTTATTTGCAGAATTTGAATTACTTAGGCTTTCATTCAGCAGCTCTCCAGTTTAGAATTTGTCACCATTTGTTTGCTAAACCAGCAGGTAGACAGGGGTTGGAATGAGAGACGGTATAAACAGGAGAGGGCCCAAATAGAAATATAAGTACTAAAGAGTAACAATAAAACTGTAGTCTCAAATCAATAGTCTTTGACTGACCCTCATTCAAAAGTTAGAAAGGCAGAAGAAAAATTCAAATAAATAAACTAAAAACAAAACTATAAAATATGAAGTCCAGTAGGAAAGTTGCTAAGACCTGGCCATTGTGTAACATACTAGCCTGAAGCTGAGCTACCACGAGTAAGCCTTGTAATTGAATATTATAGGGCAAAAAATCAACTACAACTCAGCCCTAGTCTCTTTACAGATTCTCATTTTTACCTTATTCTTCATCATCCACTTGGCAAAGTAGTAATCATAAGGTATGTTGGCATCTGAAGGAGGGGGCACCTCAGTCCCTGCACAGAAAGAGCACAGAAACGCTGTAACCTTCAGTGGTGTCACTGTAACTTACTGCCCCCCCTCTTCTTTAATCTTTGAGAATATAATAGTTATTATGAAAATGCATAGCAGTCAGTGCCCTAGTGGGCCCCCTATGCCACCTGGGCCCGCCAATACCCACTGAGCCCCCAATGCCACCTGGGCCCCCCAATACCACCTGAGCCCACCTGAGCTTTCTACATCACCTGGGCCCACTATACCACCTGAGTTTCCTTACATCACCTGGGCCCCCTATACCACCTGAGTTTCCTTACACTACCTGGGCCCCCTATACCACCTAAGCTTTCTTACACTACCTGGGCCCCCTATACCACCTGAGCTTCCTTACACTACCTGGGCTCCCTATACCACCTGACCTTCCTTACACAACCTGGGCCCCCTACACTACCTGAGCTTCCTACACTACCTGGGCCCCCTACACTACCTGAGTTTCCTACACCACCTGGGCCCCCTATAACACCTGGGCCCTGCAGCAGTCACAGGCTCTGCCTTACTTACATCCCTGATTTCTGAACTGAAGTATAACTACTTTCATTACATGGCAGTCAGGCTTTAGACTGAATGTAATGGTGCCTATATCTCCATACAAACAGTAACCCCCACTCACCCAGCAGTTACAGTCTCAACCCCCAGAGAATAACAGCAGCACAAGAAGAGAATTAAGGTGAGGGGCAGAAGATCATTAAGTCCCTGACACCGGTGTGACTTAAAGGCTCTCACAGACTTACTGAAATGGGAAATATCGGCGATCATAAAGTAGGATCCCTGCGGCATTATCGGCTCCATCCCCACCTCCCTCAGGCAGTGGTACAGGCGGTCTCGCTTCTTCTCCAGTTCATCTCGCAACTGCACAAAGTAACTGTCTGGCTTTCCCAGCTGCTCCAGTTCTCTCTGCAACCCCTGAGCCACAGCCTCCTGCAAAGGAACATGAATCAAAAGGTCCCAGTCTCTCTGTATAGCCCCCCCCCCCCCCCAGATAGGCCCAGACTGGGAGTCAAAATAGACTCTGGCATTTCAAGTACACAGAGGCCCAAACAGGCCCCTACCAGCCCAATAAATAGTGACTGTCTATGACTGTCTATGGCATACAGCAGTCCCTCTGGCATTTGCCAGAACCTACCAGTCTGCCCCAAGCCATTATGTGTTTCATGTCTTCATGTGACCTCCATCTAAAGAAAGGCAAGAAGCAGGGCTATTGGCATGTAAAGGCTGGGAGGTACTGTGAGGGACCATATGTCCAATACTAGAGCTGCAGGGACTATGGATACCATGATGCCTGGAAACAGGCACTGCCACACATATAATCCTGAACCCATAATAAGAGAGAGAACCAAACAGCATTAGCTTGGGTTTACTACTAAAGCAGAATGAAATGTCCACTACGGGGTGCCAATATGTCTGTGCCCCCAAAGTACACCAAAATGTTTGCCTTTTGCCCTGCCTAGAAGGTTGTAGCTCTGACATAAATATGCAGCCACCCAGGATATTCTGCACCACCATTTGTGATGTGCAGGTCAGACGAAACTGACAGCCATGCAAGTTTTGTGGTTCGTGGGCGGGTTCCTTGCTTCTGCCCTCCCTGGCTAAGTACTATGCCCTGGCAGCTTCTATACATATGTGTGTGTGCCTGCTCCACCCCCACTGTGACATCAGAGATGAGGGCATGATGGGTGCAGCTCTATAAATAGATGTGGATTGCCAGGGCGGGTTAGGGTTGGGTGCGGGCTGACTTTATTTTGACCCACATATGACTTACCGCCATGTTTTGTTTTTTCCCAGGTAAAAGGTAAAAGTACTATATTGCTTATGTGTATAATGTACCCGGGGCTGGTGCATTTTTTATAGAAGGAGCACATCGACCTGCAGCAAAAGGGTAGCAACTTGGTTCAGCAACTTCACTCCCAGTGTTTTCATGTTATCAATCCTTACCCTTGCAGGAAATGGAATTGTTTGTTTATTCCAGGTTTCCCAGAATTTCCTGCCTACTAATCAGTACTCCCTGCTGGAACTTACCTGGGCGGCCGTAGCACAGTGATACACCGAGTTCTGGTGGACTGTCCGTAAATGCTTTAGAAGATGATCGGGCCCTAGGGCCCAGCCAACCTGTAAGCACCAAATGCAGCAGTGAAATCAGACAGCTGGCCCTTATGCCACAAACAATGGGAGTCTCTAGATACCCAGAAATCAATTGTGCCAACCAAAAGGGAGCAGATCTGTTTTCCCACTCCTCTCCAGGGCTGCTGGGTAATGGGATACATTTCCTTTATATAATGCCCTTGCATTACCCTTGTACAGTCACCATCCAAAGGTGACTCGCCAACCCAACTAACCTCACCTTCCAGCCGGTGGCGCTGAAGGTTTTCCCGGCGCTGCCGATAGTGATGGTGCGCTCCCACATGCCCGGAAGGCTGGCTGCAAGCAAGTAACAGGAAACGTCTGTAATTAACTGGGGGGTCTCTTTCAGACAAAGAGGGGGTGTCTTAAAGGAGTGGTTCACTTTTCAGATAACTTTTAGTATGTTACAGAATGCCCCATTCCAAGCAACGTTGCAACTGGTCTTCATTATTTCTAATTTATGAATGATTTGCCTTCTTCCTCTGCATCTTTCTAGCTTTGAAATGGCCCAGCAACCAAAAAGCTAAAATGTTATCATTATTAGGGACTCACCAAATCCTTAAAAAATCTCATGAATTCTTGTCATTTGAACACAGATGTGTTGCTTTGTTTGATGCTTTTATTTAACCCTTACATAGCCAAATAGGCATATGCAAATTAGGGTTCGGAATTCAGCCAAATTATCAACAAAGAATTTGGTGTTTGGCCGAGTCGCAAAATAGTGGATTTGGTGCATCCCTATAATTACTTTTTTAGCTTATCCTACCTGGTTGCTAAAGTAAATAAGTCCCTAGCAACCACATAGCTGCTGAAATGCCAAGCTGCTGAATAACTGTAGAAATAAAAAAAATTGCAAGTTTTCTCAAAATATTAATATAAACATCATACGTAAAAGTGAATTTAAAGGGGAACTAACCCTTAAATTTGCCTACTGCTTCCCTGGAGTTTGTAATGAAGGCACTTTCTTTGTATATGTTTATATATACTTATGGGTGGGATATATTTTTTCATTTATAGCTCAGAGTAGTTTTGGGGCAAGGATTGCAGGGTTATATGTATAATAACAGCCGTGCCATTCCCGGTGGGCACTCACCAATGCGTACATGTTGGTTCCCATCATACACCAGCCACTCGTACACCTCGTCACTAAAGCATAAGATATTGTGCCTTGTGCAGATGTCGGCAATCTCCTCCAGCTCCTCTTTCCTAAAGACCTGAACAAAAGGCAGAAGGAAAATAAGACTGTCATTGATTGGCTAACAGGGATATCGGCAAAGGCAAGGTGCTCCCCAGCCTGTAACTCTGTGCAACCAATACAATGATTGCTTTCGTTACTCTACCTCCATCAGACCAGTACTAACTAGCTGCTGATTGGGGGCACACAGTAACAAAAGAATATATAATGACAGGAAGCACCGGAGCGCCGTACTTACCTTCCCCAGGGGGTTATTAGGAGTGTTTATAACAAGGGCTTTAGTGTGACGGCTGATTTTCCCAGCCAGCTCTTCCAGGTCCAGTCTCCAACTCCCACTAGTCATGGGCACTCCAGCCTCTGCGGGTTTCTACACCGAACAGACAGATGGTAGAGACAGACACGATACGGCCAATGGGCTTTGGGACTGAGCTTTTGGGACTGAACTGGAAACTGGAATGTAGGGTTCATTTATTTTTGCACTTTGCCTCTTGAAGAACCAAAGCAGGTTTCTGTGCTACATATGGATCTGCCACTGCCCCGAAAAATGTGACTATAACTATGTTTATGAGGGGCAAGAGTGGGTAGGCACTTAGGAATCCTCCCCTGGCAAAAGTTGCAGGCCATATTGGGGCCCTACGGCAAACAGTAAGGCTGTCTGTGCCCTCATGCCTCTAGGTGCCCAGTGCCAGAAAAGCTGTCCGAATAAACCCTCAGGGGCACATTCCCTTCATATAATGCAAGGGTACAGTCGCATCCAATTGTACATGATCCCTTATAGCTTAATTGCCCCTTTCTGCATCTTTCTAATCTGTAAAGGTGGCCATACACGCAGATTTCAGCTGTCAATTTGGTTCCTTCAGACCGATTTGGCAGCTTATCTGCCTGTGTATGGGCACCCACGGTGGGCCTACAATTGGCCAAATCTCAATTGGGCAGGTTTGATTTTCCTATTGGATCAGAGACTGCATTGGGTCACTGATGTGGCCCTCGTTCTTAATTCAATCGTAAGGCCCTAGGGCAAATCAGCCCAATATCGCCCATAGTGGGCGATATTGGGCTGATTTGCCCTAGGGCCTTACGTGCCCTAGGTGGGCATATCGGGAGGCGATGCGCTCATTTGGTGACCTCACCAAACGAGGGAATCTCATTGTGTATGGCCACTTTAGATCTGATGTGACCTACAACTACTATATCTGAAACCCAACCCACTACCCACTATCAGCAGTAAAGCTGGTAGTCACCAGTTTTATATAGTGACTACTGTAAAATAGGTGACTTCTAATAGCCTCATATTTTACAACAGGGGGTACTTTATTTAGTATAATATACAAGTTTTAGTGAGTCATGTGGCTCCAATTATAACTGATGACATACAGTAACTTAGCACCGTTTATAAGGATATAACATTTCCTGGAAGGGCACTTGTATTAAATACAAAATAAAAATAAATAAATACTAAATGGTGAGGGCAAAGTGTATGCAATAAACAGTACTAATCGCGTATGGCAGAACAGAACACTGCTTACAGGTCTGAGTGGGATAAACACGCACTTCCCTCCGGCCATCTTGGTCATGGGCTCATAACAGTCAAAAAATGGCTCAATGATAATAACCTGTACGGGGGATGAGAACAGAGGTTATATTAGCCAATGACTGCATTCCAATCATATTTATATATAACAGGAGAGAGTGGACGGTGGCCCTTTAAGGGAGATTGTGTAGGTTGGTAATAATGACAGATCATTTGGACCCACCTCATCACCTTCATCCACAAAAGCCTGGAATGCACAGAATAGGGCCCCGTATGCACCCACTGACACCAAGACATTAGAGAAAGGATCTAGGTCCTGCCCTAGCAGCTGGCCAAAGAGTCGGGCAAGGTTCTGCACCAGGAGGGGGTGTCCCTGCAAAGCAGAATAAAAGCAATAAAGGGGCTTGTTGATGAATAAAGCAGTTATCCCATAGGGCACAGTGGGGGCTTACAAAGGCTCGTGTGTATTGGTTCAGCAGTGGCTCCTCAGTAACGGCCCTGGCAAAGGCTTCTCTCACAAACGCTGGCGGGGGGAAGTCTGGGAATCCCTGCCCCAGATTCACTGGTTTGTACTGAGCGGCCAAACTGACCAGGTCTACCCTGAAAGGGAAAGCAAACACTGGATCACATACCTTATACTGAATGGTATTTATGCTGTTGCATTTATGTTCACACTGCCTTTACAACAATGATATCTACCCCAGTGTGGCAAACCAATCAGCAATAAGTAGGTTTTGGGGTGAGTGGGTATTGCAGGGGCAGGCCACGAATGGGTACCCCAGAATATCACTGCAGGCACCTTAGCAATTCTATTGTTATTATCGTGACAGTGTGCCTTTTACCATAGCCATTGCTAGATTTTTCCTATTGGTGTTTGATAACCAAACCTCCCCATTGTGACCTGTACCCTCATACTGTACTGCCTAAGGGAAACAATATGGAACCTCCCTCCCATATGTATAAATACAAATATACAGAGAAGGAATTATGAGGCACATCCATATAAGGGACTGTTTTATGTGTCTAGTCTAGTGCAATCTAACAAAGCAAAAGAACATCTGACTGGTTGTTATGGTATATAGCACTTGGGGTATTTCTGCATCACATGACCCTGTCAGGCAGACAGCTCAGTTTATAAGCAGATACAGAGTTCATCCACTCACCAGATATTCTCATCCACTCCCTTCAGCCTCCGGGCCTGCAACTGCTTTGCCATGGCGTCCTGCACAGAACAAGAGATGCTCCTGACTGCTGAGCCCCTTTTCTCAGGCTGACAAGTGCCGAAGTCTGTTCTGGGGATCAGCCGATGACCCCCCCACCCTGGCAGTCCATGGAGAGGCAGAGAAAGCAAAGGCTGGACTTTGTTCTGAATAAAGGCTGAAGTGTGAGTCTTGTACCCAGGCAGAGAGAGAGCTGCTAGGAAGGGTGCTCTGGAGCGGAACATACCGGCCATGCTAATGTCGTTCATGGATATTGGGTTTGAGTTTAAAGAGGCCCAACTGAAAAACTACTAAGAATAGGCCATTCTAGATCATATTAAAAGTTAACTTAAAGATGGACTACCCCTTTCATTTATTTGTAAGTGTAATTACTATTTTTATTCTCTGCAATACTGGTTCTGACTCCTGACACAGTGCTGCAGCTGATTAAAGGGGTGGTTAAGTTTTAGTATGTTAGAACTGTTCCAAATTTGCAACTGGTTTTCATTTTTTTTTATATAGTTTTTTAATTATTTGCCTTCCTCTTCTGCTTCTTACTAGCTTTCAACTGGGGGTCACTGACCCCGGCAGCCAAAAACGATCCATAATGCTACAATTTTATTGCTATTGTTACTCTTTAATATTTATCTTTCTATGCAGGCCCTCTCGGATTCACATTCCTGTCTCTCATTCAAATTACTGCCAGGTTGGTAGGGTAAGTAAGACCCTAGCAACTTGAAAGCTTCTGAACAAAAAGTAAAATAACCGAAAAAATTAAAAATGACGAACAATTCCATATTGTCTCGGAATATCAATGTCTAGATTATACTAAAAATCAATTTAAAAGTGAACTACCCCTTTAACAGACCTTGAGAAGACCTGGCTTCTGATACATTGCTTCAAAAGTCAGAACCAGAGGACAGAAATTGGGAGGTTGTATATTGGATATGTGTGTTTTGGGTCACAATATGCTGGACTAGGCACACAGGAAGAACCCATACCAACAGTGTTGCACCAGCAGGTAGGGGCCCTATTTGTCTCCCTTAGCCAGTGGCTACTGCCATATGTGTCACACGTGTAAGTGATCTGATAGGAGCATTTAGCCAACCTGTTGGGCACAGAGGGGGCTTCACTTGGGTTTTGCAGGGACAGTTAGGCGGGTGGTATCCATTCCATGAAACTGCCAGGGTAAAGGGAGCCTTGCCTTGCTGTGTTACCCTAGGGTGGCAAATACTTACTGTGGATATAGGACCTCTGAAATGCATGAAGCAATGTTTTCATGTTCAGGTGTTAGTTTCCCTTTAAAGGAGAGCACCAAGGAAGAGAAGCAAATCACAATGAAACTATAATCAAACACACTGTGTAATTATAGAAAAAGCCCCAGTCACCTTTATTACTGCCATATAACACCTTAGCCCATTATATTATATGGTCATCCCATTCTGATCTCCAGGGGTGTAGCTGGGACAGCCCAGGGCCTCCCCATCCACCAATACTGTCATAAGCAATCTCCCTGGGTCCCTCTCTCCCGGCCCCACCTAGGAACACATAGTCTGCCCCCTATATTTGAGCCACTGATGATCTCTCAGCTCATTTACAGTGTATAAAATATAGGGATAACAGAGGTTACCGAGGCAATTGGCAATGTCACGTGACTCCTGAACTGAAGAAGCCCTTGGATGAGAGTTAAACCTTTGTTTTATAAATATTCAGAAAGTCGAATTTTACAGTCTGCCATAAAGCAAATTCTTGAGAAACACAGAAAGGGAGGAGGTCCCTGCCAATAACGGAACTATCACTGGTGGGCCTGAGTGCAGGTCGTGCAACCGGACACCTGCTCCCCCATAAGTGAATTTCATGCTGTATTCTTGATGAAATTTATGCTGAATAAGGGTCTGTGTGTGTATGCTGTTTGCAGATTTAAATGTATCTGATTATGTATCAGAGGAAAAATGGCCACCGGGTGAAAGCTGCTATTTGCTTTAGGAACATGTGATGGTGCAAACGGAGGGGATATATGCAGTACAAATAATGCCATTTGGGTGGGGGAGGCATGCCCAACTGATATACATTGTAGGCAAATGTAGTCTTTACATGTCCTTTAAGGAACACATTCCCCCCTACATGAATGCATTTATAGCTAATGTTATATTCACTATGCAAGTTGGGGTTACCTTACCAGCACCCCTCCAGCTGATACAGTTCATAGCAGTCAGGAGAGAGCCATAGAAACAGCATTTACAGGATCTTTAATTCAATCCCAGGCAACAGCTGCAGGGTGGCTTAAGCAACATTTGGGGGCCCCAAGCTTCCTGGATTGCTGTCTGCCTTGGTCTGCCTGTAGAATGTGTATGAGGCTCATAAGGCCCCAGCCTTGTCTCCTCTGCACAGGCAGCCTGACTAATCTGGGCCACCCATAGGAGACTACACCCTTCCTTGCCGGAGAGTTCCTAATTATACATGATGCTTGGCACATTGGCTTTGAATGCCTAATGAGCAGATAATTGCTGCACTATTAACATACTCTGGCCTCCTCATCTGTCCTCACAGGGTCCCTGGGCGTCCGGCTAAGGAGACTTATGGACTAGGGTGAATATCTGGTCTGCCAATGATGCCTGTTGGCACCTGGACTAGCCTGCAAGTGAGGGGCACTTTACCAGGGGTGGCAAAAGCCTGGTACACAGTAAGGGTAAAGACACACAGAGCTACTAGTAGCAGCTACTTGTGGCTACTAAAAAGACAATGCTGATCATTTACCGATAATTGTCCCTGCGTGTGTTTTAGCAAAGGCAATTCTCAGTATTGTCTATGGCAGAGTATTTTCTGTACTTTAGTAGCTGTGACAAGTAGCTGCTACTAGTGTGTCTTCACCCTAAAAGCCCTTCTAGCACAGAGAGAACAGTTACACTCAGGTAGAGATGTGACCCCCATTTCCCCCGGCCAGGGAATAAGAAAGGTAAGTACAAGAAACGTACACTTTATATCCTTTCACTAAGATTTGCTTCTATACTTATTGCCTGCGTATGCCCTGCCCAATCATAATGCACATTGGCCGGTTTGGTCAGTATGGTCTCAGCCTCCCATACATCTGCAATAGCAGTCATTCCAACTACTTGCCTACAGAACTCCCAGGTTCCCCTGTAGCCACAGGATCTACACCCCCCAACTTGAAGGCCAGGGCCACCACAGGGGCATAACTGGGAATTTCTATGGTTTCTTACAAAATGTGGCTTTAGGCATGCCCATATATACCTATACATATTTATATTTGCCATTGTATCAGTGTAACTTGGAACAGAGCTGGCAGGCACATGTCCCAGAGTTGGGGGGATCAAGTAAACATATCCTGGACCGCCTGTGCTACTTTCTGCTGTGTCATTTTTGTTTTAAAACAGGGAATGGGTTTGGAGTGAATACCCTAATGCACATGGTTTGGAAAATAAAGGGGGGATTGTGCACTGCTGCAGCGGCATGCCATTCAGATGAATAGAGATTCAATTACACTTGGGTGACTGAGTGTGTGGGAACACGCAGAGACAGCGAGATGCCAGCCCCCTTTCTCAGTCAGCTGTTTTGGGGGGTCTCAAGCTTCCACACAATACAAACTACTTTTTGCCCCTAAAAGAATGACTGTTCAATGACAATATTGTATCATCATTCCCATATAGTGTATACATGCCTGGAGCTGCTGTACAATTGCCCACATGCAATAGTAATATGAAAGGGCAAGTAACAACCAAAAAAGAATATACCCTTTTTTGATAGGGTTGCTCCCTTTTCTGGAAAAAAAATACCAGCCTTACTGCATGGTAATGTTAATTTTCCATTAATGACATTAGCATCAAGCATCATTTTTACTGGCCAGGTGGCAACCCTTGGAACACACAGCAGTGGAGTAGGGCGTGATAGCGGCAGCTAGCAAGGCCCAACAGGGTCAAAGTCCACCGTGATTGTTCCCAGTATTCCTGGTGGGCCAGTCTGACCCTGCAACACTGCAGGAAAGCAGATGGTTAGCAACACTGCAGGAAAGCAGATGATTCATGGGTCTGTAAGTTATAAGCCATGCATGCTGGGTGGCTGCCCCAGGGATTAGATTCAAGGGTTTTGTCAAGTCTCAGAGAGGAGACCACAAGACTGGCAGTGCCCTAATGATAGGGACTCGCTAGGGCCGCGGGATTAGGGCAGATAATATAAACAAATAGGGCACAGAGCCATAATGTAGCTATTTAGCAGCTGTGTTATTTTCTAATAGTTCCCAGTTATTTGTATTTTTTTTTGGTGGGGGGGGGTAGGATGCTATTTATAACGCCACAAGAATCATGAGAATGTTCAAAAATGCTATTTATAGGGCCAGTAATTGATATTAGCTCCAGATGTTCACGCACTGTTGCCGTAAGGACTACCCCCATCACCAGTGTTTGGAGGATACTGGGAAATGTAGTGCAAGGTAGCAGTGTGCAATATGTTGCTATGCTAAGTTTTGGTAACAACAGTACCCATCATCCTAAGGGTGATAGACCAGTGGTTCTCAACCTTCCTAATGCTGCGACCCTTTAATACAGTTGCTCATGTTGTGGTGACCCCCAACCATAAGATTATTCCTAAGACCATCGTAAATATGTGTTTTCCAATTGTCTTAGGGGACCCCTGTGAAAGGGTCGTTCGACCCCCAAAGGGGTCCCGACCCACAGGTTGAGAACCGCTGGCTTAGACTAATACTCGATTTAAGTTTTTAAAGGACAAAAAAAAAAAACACTGGGATAGGAATACGGTTGCTAACGGTTTACCGTTAAGCCCACCGCAAAGGATACCTGTGAGCAGAAGAAACATTGAGCCGGCCCAGGGCTTGAGGTGGACTAATAATCCTTTGGAGGAGGGCCCTGTGAACTAAACATTATGGGGCCATAGCAGCTTTGCATAAGGGTAATCACATGGTTTCTTTTGTATGTTCTTTAGGGCTATGGTACTTGGTGCATTTGAACCCTCTTTGCCATCAGGGAGAAAACAGCAGCGGGTCTAAATGCCTGATCGCCGCTTCCAGTTCCCTCCTCTGCCATAAGCCTTATGGATAAGATTCATCCAGACCAAGATCAGTGGCAGAGCTATAGGGGCAGCAGACCCAGTGGCACCTGTGATGGTTAATGAGGGTGGCTGGTCCTGGGTATCTATAGTTACACCCCTGTCAAAGATCCTGTATAAAACCCATTATTTACATCACAGCTGGATGTTTTATGCACAAACAGAACATAAATATTTATAAAAGAACCTGAGAGTGGGGTGACCCATCTGCCTGCCTGCCTGCTTAACCCATCACATGCTGGCAACTGTAAAATTACAGAGTTTGTGCCAGTGCTGTTGGGGGTTGCTGGGAATTGTAGTTAAGCTAAAGGAATCGAATACCAAAGCAACTGCAGAGTGACACTGTTTTGTCTCAATCCACAATTGTTATATTGTAATACAAAGAAGACATGAGTCTAGCTTCCCCTTTAACCTCCTTTAGACGCACTAGTTTACCTCAGGTCTGTGTTGCTGAGTCTCAGGAAGGAGCGGCCATGACGCTGCTAAACATTACAAAGAAGAAGTATTCAGCAGCTGCAAGAGCAATACATATAAAAGTGCTGATTAGGTAAAACTATAACCACAGTGAGATCTGATGCGGGGGGTGGAGCTGGATTATGTTTGGGTACTTTATTGTATCACACACACACAGCCGGTGCCATTGTCACACAGGGTGACCTTATTAGCCACCCAGCACAATGCAGGGTACGACCCACCCCGCAGCACACTTTCATCATACCCTTCTACTGGGATTCATTTAACCCTCCCTGTGTAAAATATGAGACCCCAGGCTTTCCGTACCTGAGCAAAGCGCTTCATGCTGTGCTTTCACAGACAGGAAATTACGTCACACTGTTTTTAACCCTTTCAGTACTAAGTGTGGAAATACAACATTCCTGATTAGTCAAATCCCAGAGAGCAGCAATGGCCTACAGATTTCAGACTCTACCTATGTATTCATGAGGGGTTTTATTTCTTTAGATTATTGACCATATGTAGGATTTGACGGTAAATACACAAAAAGAGGTGTATAGGTTTACTACCCTGTAGGAACCAGTGGGAATTTACTGCTGATTGGTTGCCATTGGATACTGTGAATAAAATGACTTTATGAATCCCACTGGACTGCTATGAGCTGCCTCCAAGGTATATATTAGGGAGAGGGGGAGCCAATAAAGATCAGTTCTCTCATGTCCCTCCTGTATCTGTGTCTCTTCAAGTCATGCCAAGGGCACAGTGCAGCCATCTGTACAGGACTAGGGGCCTGTCAAATTTACTACTCACACTGTTACAGAGGCCCCAAACATTCCCTTTGTATGGGGCCCCACAGGGCCACTATCAGGAATCACAAAGTCCCACACAACTATCAGTTAGCAGTGCCCTCCCAACTCACCAACTGGTTTCCTGTGCCCCTGGGAGGAAACCCCAATGGAAAAAATGACACACACACATGAATAAACCCATGATCTGCCCCAGACAGGTCTCATTATGCCAAAACCCCATCTGTGATCTACCCAACTGCCCCTTCAGCATGTGCACTGTTTATAGGTCCAGTTCTAGAGAGTTGTGGTGGCAAATCCAAAGGCGATTCTGGCCCCTGTGCAGGGCTGTTTTAAGGCCTTGGTGGACCCTGGGCAAAGATCCAATTGGTGGGCCCCTTTTATCTTGCTGCATAGCAATATCTTTGACCATGCCCACTTTTAGGCCACATCCCTAAACACCACCCCCATTTTACCAAAAGATAACCCAGACGTGCCAGTATAATCGCTGTAGAAATGGCCAAGGAGTATTCCATTAACTCCACACATACCAGTTAAATCATAATTATTTAGCTTTTTGTTCAACAGCTCTCCAGTGTAAAATTTTAAGAGCTCTCTGGTTGCTACGGTCCAAATAACCCTATAAAACAGCCAGTGGTTTCAGTGAGAGACTGGAATAAGAGTAGGAGAGACCAGAATAGAAAGATTGGTAATATAAAATACAGATAACAAAAATACTGTAACCTCTCGGAGCAATTGTTTATGGGCTGCCTGGGGTAATTTCTGTGACCCCCATTGGAAAGCTGGGTCAGGCAATTGAACTATTTTAAATAATTAGGGGTGCACTGAATCCACTATTTTGGGATTCTGTTCTGTCAGGCATTTCGTTTTGGCAAAATCAAAAACCTGCTGAAAAAGACTGTCGCTCTGCAACCACATCCACACATTAATCATTTATTACTGCTCAGAGATGTGGGCTTGCGATGGCCATAATTTAGATAATAAGGGAAAAGCAGGGTTGGACTGGGGGGTGCAGGGCCCACCATGGCTTCTGCCTCAGGGGCCCCTGCACCCCCTAATGTCCAGTTTGTGGCCTTCACACACCTCCAGCCGAAGGGCTGCTCTATTAAAATGGGCAAATGGGCAATTTTCCCATAGCTCACCCAGAGCCATTTCATCTGCCACAAAACATCTTACACAACTGACAGACTCCTCAGTTTCCCAGGATTCCATTCAGTCATAAACTTAGCACCTTTTATAACATATGGGGGTTTATATATTGTCTACAGATCTGTAGCCCAGTGTGAATAAAAAAAAACCTTTAAGCCATTAATTCATAATAATATTAACATGTCCCCAAGGATTAATTATTAACTTTATCCTAAACTTAGGAACGCTCAGAGTTCTAATATGGAACAGTTGTTCCGCAATGTTAGTATCCTCAAGAAATTTAGTAACTAATTTAATCCCCTTATTATGTGGAATGGAGAAATACAGGGATTTGACGTTCCATTGTAACCCATCTATATATATTTGACCAGGAAAGAGGTTTAAGGATATGTAATAGATGTCCAATATGCCTTAAGTAAGAGTCTAATTTGACCACTAAGGGCTGTAAGAATGTGTCAACCCAATCGGAAGTATAACAATGGGGAAATAATATCAACTTAAACCTTTCCACCACAAATACATCTCTATACCGCCCATTCATATAACGAGAAATAATTATACCAATCGCAGGATCTCTATTTGGAAAGAATATCTGCCCACAACCAAGATGGCGGCATTGACTTTGATCGGGAGCTGTGAGGCCACGCCCCCCAGGGGGCAGGATACCGACTCCTAATGACGCCCATCTTTTAGGCAGGCCAGATCCCGAATTGAAGCGTAATTTCCGGGGTGGGGCCTTGAACTGGTGCATTGGAGTGTGAAGCTGAGGGACAGAGTGGGACTGGGTGAGGTAAGTACCCGGGCACGGATGTGAGTGTCATGGGATAACAAAGCGGCGAGTTACTTTTACGTGTAGTGCGTGGGTGTTCGTGGGAATCTGGGAGGGGGTCAGTGGGGCAAAAGAAAGGCTTTTACCCCGAGGATAGAGTTCTCTCCTAATGGGTGATTCCCTTTGTCCCACTGGGTGGGGTACACCCATACTGTATATACACGCGTATAGCTCTCCTAATGTCTGCAACTTATCTCTCATGCTTGTAGTTTACCACATCTGGGGACCCTAGGGTAAAGGGTAACTACACCCAAGAACTATTTTGTTCTTTAATGAAAGGAACAGGGGGTGTTTTATGTTTGTATGAAGTTCATGTCTGTCTCTGTATCCATGTGTGCATATTTGTTGTCTTTCTGAACTAATGTATTTAGGTGTATGTATATCAGTCTGACCGCTTCCCCCATCTCTATTTGCCTAGCTTTGTCCCTTTAGTATTTAGCAATCAGATTGTAGCTCTTTGGGGCATATTTTGCCCTGGGGCTGTTTAGATATATAAGTGCCAGTGCTCAATGCTGTAACTTGAAGTTATTGGAGCCCCACAGCAAAATCATTTTTAGGGCCCCCTTAAACTTGCAAAGTAGAGTCATTGTATGGCTGGATCATTAGTAAAGGATTTGGTATGTTCAGTAGTTTGAGTCCAGCATTGGGTGGAAGGGTTGCAGGCAAAAACAGGGCTCATTACTCTAATGCACAGGTGTTTTTTTTGTTGGACCATGCCAAGTTAGTTTGGGGCTAATTCCCAGCACATTGGCAATCCCATCCTTGTGTAGTGCCAATAGTTTGTCCCTTTGTCCATCTGTGTATTCACTGGAGCAACAGTTTGTTTACATCTCCACATGGGGGCACCCTCAAGTGGCTGTTAGTGCCATAGGATCAGCAATGGACTGGTGATCTCTGGGGCCACTGGCAAAGCGTACATCTAGAACCCCCACAATAGGCTGCTGCTACCACTGCTGCACATGTCAGGGCCACTTCCTCCAGCAGTGACTGGTGGCAGGGAAGGACTGTGGGACTATCTAGGGCCCTGCAGGACTGGGGTCCAGTGGGATTTTTCCTAGGATTCTAGTGAATCTAGTCCATCTGTCTAATTGGTCATGGTTCCTTTTGGTACTGGCTGGAGGCCACTTGACTAGTAAGGCCCATGCCAGCCTCACTCTGGGCTCACAGGCCTAGAGTATAACCTCCATATTGTAATATTTGCCCATTATTTAAGGGTTCTGTTATCTTTAGTACTGAGCAGGGTTAATCTGTCCTGGGAACTACAAATCCCAGCATGCTGGGCTAGGTGAATGTGTCACATAGTAGTTCCAAAAACCCACAATAGAAATCAGTATTCCTGTGGGGATGCCACAAGTAGAATCCTTTCACCCGAGTCCCATTGGTAAAGAGCCCTCAGCAGTCGGAACTCGCTGTGCTGGGAAATGTTTTGCTTTGTGCTGTGTGTAATTTGTAGAGGCGAGTTATTTCAGTGCTGGCATGTCACACTGGCAGTTATTCATGTGCAAGAATGTTAATCACAGAGACGGAGTTCATACGTGGAATAGTGAATGTGGCTCATTGATATGTGCTTTTGTTTCAGGTGAATGCGCTCCCATGGAGCAGTGGATCTACGCATATTGGGGTATCTCTTATACATTCCACCTGTGGCGCAGATAGCACAGCTAGAGGTAAGTGTGTGTGGTTATGGTGGGCTCTGTCCCTTTAAACCTAAGCCTTTTCCCAGCTGTTGCACAACTGCAACTCCCAGTGGGCTGAGTTTCCTGTAAAGCTGTGCTGGGATTGCAGATGCTGGGAATTTTCAGTGGGTGGCTACTTGCCCTTCCAACATCCTTTTGTCGCAGGGAAGGTCTTTGCCGGTGCTTTTCTTGGACAGTGTGTTTCTGAGCAAGCGTGCGTACTCTCTCTGATGAATCAGCATAAACAGGCACCCTCCCTGCTGCCTTATGGCTGTCATTTGTGCTTGGCACCATCACAGAGGCACCTTTAACTGGGCCATAGCACTGTCAGCAGTCTAAGGAGCCTGACAACAGTGATAGAGAGTCTGTGTGGGGTCAGCCCTTCAGGGGTTAATTGTATGGCTAATGTCACACAGGACTTTTCTCAGTCATGGCACACTGCTTGGTGGATCCAGTACAGTGATATATGTTATGCTAGTTCCTTCTGTGCAGGTATCAACTCTTATAACTATGCTTTGATTAACTTCTAATAGTCACTTCTTTGCATTGTATTATATACTGAGCTGCCATACTGCTTGCCAGGAACTTTCCACACAGGAGTCTGACCATTGGCATTTGATCAGTGGAAGTTCTTGGCAAGCAGCAAGTATGTCTTTTTGTTGTGATGCAGCAAGTATGTCTTTTTGTTGTGATGGTGAATCTTCTGTGTATACAATATGACATGTCCTGTCTATTGATTGGGGGGAAAAAGACAAGAGGCCTATTGATAAAGCTTATTATCCTGTGACTCTGTGCCAGCACGGCAGTGTGCAGGGGGCATGGCTACAGTAGGAGTGTGCCTGTAATGTTGTGGGGGAAGGAGGGGGCATGTTTGTTTAAGACTTCTTTATATTCCCTTTCTCTCCTCCTCCCTCCTGCACAAGGTCGCTCTAATTTGGCATTTCCTTAGGCATTAAAGCAACAGTAATACCAAAAAATGAAAACACATCAAAGTAATAAAATAGTATGTACTGTGCCCTGCACTGGTTTATAGAAACTGCAGGTTAATAGAAGCTGCTGTGTCGCCAGAGGGGGGTAGCTATTTCAATTGAAATAGGGCTCAATGGCACAAGTTACATAGGAAATAACGGATAAGCTCTGTAGAGTACAATGGAGTTTTACAGAGCTTATCTGCTATGGAACCTGTGCAGGGCAGCAGTACTTTATATTTCATTTACTTTAAAACAATTATATTTTTTTGGTGTTACTGGTTCCTGTTCCTTTAACCATTCGCTTGCCCCATTGAGTAGCTGAATTCTGCCCAATACCAGCTCTTGCAGGAGTCGCATTTGGCCAAACTTAGTGGGGAAGTAAATGATGGATTTGGAGCAACCTCTCCCCTTTTATTGTGCTTCCCCCTTAGGGTGAAGACACACGGAGCTACTAGTAGCAGCTACTTGTCACAGCTACAAAAACAGACTGCTGATCATTTACATCAGTATTTACATCAGAATTTTACACCATTTTTCAGTAAATGATCACCATTGTCTGTTTTTGTAGCTGTCTCTACATGTGTTTTAGCAGAAACAATTCTCAGTATTGTCTATGGCAGGGTATTTTTTGGCATTTAGTAGCTGCTACTAAGTAGCTCCGTGTGTCTTCACCCTTATACTTAAAACAAAAATGAATAGATGTTGCCTGAGGTTTTGGTGCTGCAGGGATTTACTGGGTTAAGACGTCGCTATGGTTCTTGTTGACACTGTATTGTTCACCTTATGGAAAAATACACTTATTTATGGTATGTTCCACTGCATCCAAAGAGTCTCCCAAGTCTGAAGCAGCAAATAGTAGTGTGTTCCTTCTTATGTCTGCTCCCACACAACTGTATCTAAAGATATGCTTTCTGCACTCAAATAGCTATACCCTTATACTGTACTAAGGGAAACATTATGACACCTCCCTCCCATATGTATAAATACAAATATACTGAGAAGGAATGTCCTGGGCACACAATAAGCTGTACCCTCATCCTGTACTGTACTAAGGGAAACAGTATGGCGCCTCCCACCCATATGTATAAATACAAATATACAGAGAAGGAATGTTCTGGCCACATAGTTAGCGGTACTCTCATATAAGTACATGTTTATGCTTGTAGAGATGTATCTGTTTGTAGTTTATTTTTCCCTTGTCAGGATACAGAGCAAGCAAATATTTACTATTTGCACCATTAGCATTTCCCTGTGTGTATCCCAGCTTGTTTACGTGCCTGCTGAATGTGTTGTTTCTTGGCCCTGAGCCAACAGCCTGCTCCTGCTCTGCTTTGCTCCTGCTGATTTATCCTTCTATGGCAACTGTTTAACTGAGCACCTAGCACGCTGCAATAAAAATCCGCCTGCAGGCATACCACCCACAGGCATGTCGCCCTCCCTGACACCATCCCTTCCCTAATACTTCTACAGCCATTTAAAGTGGATGTAAACCCAAAAATAACACAAAAGGAACGGCCTTGGGCGCCGTATCTTTTGTCTTGTAAATTTAATTGCTATTGAAAGCATTATCTGTTCTGCTGTTTATATTCTCTGCCCTGGGGGCTACCTGTGAAGTATCAGGCAAGCTTGACCTTCGCTACATTGTTTCAAGAAACAGAACCAGCAGTGCATAAACACTGCTTGCAATAGCAATTACTGTATAAATAAGCATCAGCCACCGTACCATGTTACTAGGGATGTGCCCTGGAGGGCTGATGTGAACATTGGCATGCTCTGTTGTTGCAGTGACCAAAATAACTATAAAGCCCCACCCCGCTGACTAAGGATATTAAAGGTTCAATTGTGATTGAGACTATGAACTTGATGGTCCGGTTATAGCGTTGTCAGCCAGGGTAGGCAGAGCCTGATGATAGAAGTGTCTGAGCACTGACTGTCTTGCCTCGGGTAACCCCATGACCTAGTGTACAATTTTATCATCAGAACCTGTTAGGCGCTGTACCCTGGCTATTCCCTAAACTGATTGGTCAGGCTCAGGTATGGGATCAGAAGAATCCTTGTCTTTAACGTCCATTCCCACTCAATGCCAGCTGCCATTCACTTCAGTGGGTACTGCTTGGCATTGCTCACAACAACCTCCCCCCTCTCAAAAAAAAATGTTGAATTTCCAGGCCATTGCAGGTTTCCACTCATATGAATGTCAGGGTTATCAAGGGTATTCCAGCCGACAGAGGAACATTACGTGTGCCATAGGCCTAAGCGCACAATCTCTTAGTGAGGCCAGTCTCCATATACTTAAATATGTTGCATTTTCTATCTGCAGATCCTATGTACTAATCCATCAGACTAGGGGTTACAGACTAGCGGAGAGCAGTTTATAAATCAGTTATTAATGAGAGCCAGCAGCTGTTATTGCCGCTGTCCATGGCCGGCCATTATTAAAGGTCACCTTCATTTATGTCTCCTAATGGAATGATTCAGCTCCCTGCTGTGTGTGGGCAGAGAGGATCTCCTCCCTGCCCTGCTGCTTCTGTGCTATAGGGCCTGGCTCACTATGTTGTGTTGTGGTGAAGGGCAGCTGGGACTTGTTAACTACAGGGAAAGTATTCAGTTACCCAAACATGTACCCCATTGTGGTTAATACACTTAGTAGCTGTACGGTTTAAGCTTTTCCGTGATGTGTCACTCCTAGGAATGCACTCTGATTGTGGCAGTAAATATGGGTTTCCCTGAGTGACATACATTCTGTCGCCCACCCCCACCTGTGCAACAGATCAATTTCTTTCTTCCCTTACACTGCTTTCCCATGTTTGAGGGGGGGGGGGGTCACCAGCTCTCTATAGCTCTCAGCTATCAAGCTGGTAGCTAACTTCCTTTCCCTTCTATTTACAACCATGCTTGGAAGCCATGCCCTTTTTCTGTATGTTTTTCCCCTGAGTGACACCTGTTCTGTTTCCTTGTTTCTAGGTGAGCCATGATTCCGGTAACAGAGTTGCGGTACTTTGCTGACACCCAGCCGGCTTACCGTATCCTCAAACCATGGTGGGACGTCTTCACGGACTACATCTCCATCGTCATGCTTATGATAGCAGTGTTCGGGGGCACCCTGCAGGTCACGCAGGACAAGATGATCTGTCTTCCGTGCAAGTGGGTCACTCATGACTCCTGCAATGATTCCTACCGGGCCTGGAATGTGCCAGAGACAGATCTCTATACAAATTCTACCCTGTCACCTCCACTTGCACCAGGACCCACAGGTATTAAATATGACCTGGATAGGCATCAGTACAACTATGTGGATGCAGTGTGCTACGAGAACCGCTTGCACTGGTTTGCCAAGTACTTTCCCTACCTTGTCCTGCTGCACACGTTGATCTTCCTGGCCTGCAGCAACTTCTGGTTCAAGTTCCCCCGTACAAGCTCAAAACTTGAGCATTTCGTCTCCATCTTGCTTAAATGCTTTGATTCTCCCTGGACCACCCGGGCCCTCTCAGAGACAGTCGTTGAAGAGAGTGACCCAAAGCCCACCGGAGGAAAGATGAATGGCTCAGTAGACAAAAAGTCCTCCACTGCAAGCGAAGATGTGGAAGCAACAGTGCCTATGCTCCAGAGGAGCAAGTCAAGGGTCGAGCAGGGGATTGTGGACAGGTCAGAGACGGGTGTGCTGGACAAAAAGGAAGGAGAGCAAGCCAAAGCACTGTTTGAAAAGGTGAAAAAGTTCAGGACTCACGTGGAGGAAGGGGATATTGTGTACCGGCTGTACATGCGTCAGACTATCATCAAAGTCATTAAGTTCATCATTATTTTGTGCTACACTGTGTACTACGTTAGCAGCATTAAATTCGACGTGGACTGCAAGGTGGACATAGAGAGCCTGACTGGGTACCGGATGTACCGATGTGCCCACCCGCTGGCTACTCTCTTCAAGATCCTGGCATCTTTCTACATCAGCCTGGTGGGTTTCTACGGCCTAGTCTGTGTTTACACTCTCTGGTGGATGCTGAGACGTTCTTTAAAGAAGTATTCCTTTGAGTCCATCAGGGAGGAGAGCAGCTACAGCGACATCCCCGATGTCAAGAACGACTTTGCTTTCATGCTGCACCTCATAGACCAGTACGATCCTCTCTACTCCAAGCGTTTTGCTGTGTTCTTGTCGGAGGTCAGCGAGAACAAACTTCGCCAGCTTAATCTCAATCACGAGTGGACCCTCGACAAACTGCGGCAGAGGATCACAAAGAATTCTCAGGAGAAACTGGAGCTGCATCTTTTCATGCTCAGCGGGATACCTGACACGGTCTTCGACTTGGTAGAGCTGGAAGTGCTAAAACTCGAGTTAATACCAGATGTCACTATCCCTCCAAGTATTGCCCAGCTCACTGGCCTGAAAGAGCTATGGCTGTACCACACAGCAGCTAAAATTGAAGCTCCGGCTCTTGCCTTCCTGCGGGAGAACCTTAAGTCACTACACATCAAGTTCACGGACATCAAGGAGATCCCCTTGTGGATATACAGCCTTAAGAACCTGGAGGAACTCCACCTGACTGGCAACTTGAGCGCAGAAAACAACCGGTACATTGTTATCGATGGCCTCCGGGAGCTGAAGAGGCTCAAAGTTCTGAGATTGAAGAGCAACCTTACTAAGCTGCCTCAGGTGGTGACAGACGTCGGGGTCCACTTGCAGAAGCTGTCCGTCAACAATGAGGGAACAAAGCTGATGGTTCTCAACAGTCTTAAAAAGATGGTCAACCTGACTGAACTGGAGCTGGTGCGCTGTGACTTAGAGAGAATTCCTCACTCTATCTTCAGCCTTCACAACCTGCAAGAGATTGACTTGAAGGACAACAATTTAAAGACCATTGAAGAGATCATAAGCTTCCAGCACCTGCACCGGCTCACATGCCTGAAGTTATGGTACAATCACATAGCCTATATACCCATTCAGATCGGCAATCTGGCTAGCCTTGAACGGCTCTACCTGAACCGCAACAAGATAGAGAAAATCCCCACCCAGCTCTTCCTGTGCCGCAAGCTTCGGCATCTAGACCTGAGCCACAATTCCCTCAGCAGCATCCCGCCAGAAATTGGCCACCTGCAGAGCCTGCAGTACCTTGCTGTAACCGCCAACCATGTAAGTAGTTAATGTGCTCCAGCGCTGCTTTCCAGTGTTTTATAGCTTAAAAAAAAATCTTGCAGCCAATCACATTACGTGGTCGTCCTACAGGCTGTGTATTCTTATGGTGGTCATAAGGCCTGACCCGCATAATATTTTACTAACTCGCCCACAGGGCAAAATATAGCATAATGGCCACCTTTCTATTGTTGTGCAAACCACCCCAACATCCAGAAACCAAGAAGTGAGAAGAAGCTGTAGAGATGTGGATTCTCTTTGCTTTCTTTCTCCTGACCAATGGAAATTTTCCCTTAGACCAATAATCTTGCAACCTTGGTGGATTGAGGACACGGATCTGAGGGGCCCCAGGACTTGGCCATACATATCTCCATGGTCGGGCAGTATAGTCAAAATTGGCCACATTGCCTGACCAGATCTCAAAATGCAATTTCCCATGACCACTTTCTCCTAAATGGGATCACCTGTAAGTTTATGACTGGTGTCCCACCCCTTTAAATTCTGTATTGTTATTATACAGCCTAGATAAACCCAATGCTCAGTTGTAGCTCACGTGAGCAGGGTGTTGTGTTTGCCATTAGTGTAAGTGACATATAAATGTTAATACCGCTTCTCACACATACAATAGCACGTGAATCAGTCAGGATCACACTCCATTTCTCTTAACTTATTTAGAATTGCCAGTTAAGAATGCAATGTTCACGGCTTATAAATCCCAGTGTAGCAAAGGGGTATTAATAATTGATTTGTTCTGCTGAGTGTGTCTGTGCTGTGTGTTTGTGTTGCCCTGGGATAGACCGGAAAAGCTTACAGGTGATCCCATTTTAGACAGGAAAAGCTTCCCTGCAGCTCTGGTTAGTAGGAAGGAGCTTTTAGCTTGAGGTCGGTGCAGCAATGAAACCACTGGAGAATACAGAATGTTGGGCCTCGGACTGTACTTGGGCGTTGAGTCACTGCATACACACGGGCCTGTGTGCCAAAGTGAGATAAGAAGGCAACACAAACCTCCTTCACCATAACACTGACACACATAACACTGACTGACAGGGCGGTTTGCAACCACATAGCTGCTGAAATTTCAAACTGGAGAGCTGCTGAAAAAAACAATTTTAAAACCATAAAAAAATGAAGACCAATTGCAGAGTGTCTCAAAATATCCCTATCTACACCACACTTAAAAGGATAATGACACTTCCACATTTAGCATAAACCTGTCATTATCCCGTTAATGAACCCTCTGGCTGCCTCCCTGCAGATCTCCTGCGTGCCACTGCATGAATCCGCTTTTGAGACCTGTATTTCTGACTTAAGCTGGCCATACATGGGCAGATCTGCTCGCTTGGCGATGTCACCAAGCGAGCGGATCTTCACCCAGTATCCCCACCTATGGGTGGGTGATATCGGGAAGGCATGCAGGCGAATTAGATCGTTTGGCTCTGGGGCCAAACGATCGAATTCTACACGCGGCAATGGGGCAGTCAGTTAAGGGACTGCATCAACGAGCTGATGCGGTCCCCGATCCGACTGGATTTTCTAACCTGGCCAATCGATATCTGGCCAATTTCAGGCCAGATATCGGTCGGCCAGGCCCCTCGGTTCTGCCCCTACACGGCCCGATAATCGGTCCGTGTATGGGGACGTTAAGCCACTTTCCCAGTGTCTCTGTGGTTGATGTTGCACTTTGGGGTCAGGTTATGTAAACAATGATTCTCCCCCCCCCCCCAAGCCAGGCATTAGCTTCTAAGACTTTGGGGGAAAGACCTAGATGGATTCATACTGGTGATCTGGGGGGAGACAGGGGGACATAATTCAAATATGTATCCATAAATAACTTGTGGTGTCTTCTGTAATAAATGATAAAAGATACAGACCCATATATATGACCCTTATCCCACCCTGTCGTTTTCCTCTTTTCCTGCAGATTGAAAACCTGCCGGCCGAGCTGTTCCTGTGCAAGAAGCTCCGTACGCTCAACTTGGGTAACAACGTTTTGCAGTCTCTGCCTTCCCGAGTGGGTGAGCTCACCAACCTATCCCAGGTGGAGCTTCGGGGTAACCGCTTAGAGTACCTGCCGGTGGAGCTGGGTGACTGTCACCTTCTGAAGCGCAGCGGCCTTGTAGTAGAAGAAGACTTGTTCAACACTCTTCCCCTGGACGTTAAAGAGAAGCTTAGCCGGTCAGAAAAGGAGCAGGTGTGAAAGCGAGACATGGTGAGGGCGTCTGCACTGACAAACAAACAAAAGGGAAACAACTATTATATAGAGCCTACAATTTATCACTGTGGGTATCTCCAGCATGGAAGGAGCTTGTGTACACACCTCGCATGTAGCAGCCCTGTAGGCCCTGCTTCAGCCAGGGGGACATTGTATTACATGGAAATGTTTCCAGCACTACCAGGGGGACCTGTTCTACTGACAATTGAACAAACAGAATGTTACCATTGGTTCTTTCCAGGCCATTACCAAGCCCCCAGGGTGTGTGTTTATGGACGACCCTTGCAGGACAGGAAGGTCCCCTCCTGTTCCTGTTTGTACTCCGGGGGATGCACAGTCAGCTCCTCACTGGGCAGATAGTCTTACCCTATGCTATTCAAACCTCCTTGGCTTCCTTGTGAAGCTGTTTTTGGCAGGGGCCCGGGGGCTCCTGTGTACCTTGTGTCAATATTGCAGGCTGTGTGTGCTGCTCTCCATTTGTTACAGACAACCTCAATTTCCTGTCGTTTTGCATGCAATGTAAGAGGGGTGTCCCAAGCTGCTGAGTGGGGGGGGGTGCTTCCCCTGGAACGACAGTGTAGCATTCCTATCTGTACTGCAGAACTAAGGAAGGTGCCAAAACTGGGGTTAATAGAATCTGTGACCCATGCCTTTAAAGGAACAGTAACACCAAAAAATGAAAGCTGTGTGTTTGCTTCAGAAACACTACTATACTTTATATAAACAATGCTGCTGTGTAAGGGGTAAAGACACACAGAGCTACTAGTAAAAGCTACTTGTCACGGCTACAACAATAGACAATGCTGATCATTTACTGATAATGGTCTCTGTGTGTTTTACCAATGGCAATTCTCAGTGTTGTCTATGGCAGGGTATTTTCTGGCTTTTAGTAGCTGTGACAAGTAGCTGCTACTAAGTAGCTCCAAACAGGTTCTCTCCCTTGTATGAGATTGATTGCCATTCAGCACCTGTGTTTTTAAATCAGTCACCTTTAAGTGTAACTTTAGTATGTTATAGAATGTGCTATTCCTAGCATTTTTGCTATTGGTCTTTATTATATAGTTTTTGAAAACTGGAAAAGGGGAAGACAAATGGGGGTCACTGACCCCTCCAGCCAAACAGCTATGAGGCTACAATTTTATAGCTATGGTTACATTTGATTGTTTACATTCCTGTTCATTTCCCCTCCGATGCTTATGCCAGTCTGTTACTCAGACCACTGTCTGGTTGCTAGCAAAATAAGACCCTAGCAACCAGATGGCTACTGAAATACCAAACTAGAGAGCTCCTGAACAAAAAGCTAAATAACTGAATAGCCATAAAAATGTTTAAAATGAATATCAATTGCAAACTGTCTCAGAATATCACGGTCTACATCATACTAAAATGTAATCTAAAGGAACAGCACACAACAGGACTGTTTTTTTTTTTTTTTTCTCTTGGTAGTGCATTGTCTGTGCAACAGTAGATAAGGGGTGCTAGATAAGAGCAGTGTGGCCCTGCCCTCTAGTCACATACAGTACCCTGTAGCAAGAGGCTGGATAAAGCCAAGGCCTAACTTGTTTGCTATGAACAGAAATTAATTTGTTTTCTTGCTCTCAATCTCAAGTCACTTTTTACATTTTAACCCACATAAAACACACTGGGGCTTATTGATAAACTCTAAGCAACCAATCACTGGTTAGATTTTTCCAGCCAGCTGCAGGTTGAACACTAAAAGCACTAAAATTTGTGTTCTGAAGGGCTCATTGAACAAATAGGGCCGCTCCTCAACTGCACCATGCAGACTCCCTGAATAGGGTTGTCACCTCACCCCTTTAATACCAGCTGCATATTAAAGAAACAGTAACGCCAAAAAATAAAAATGTTTTAAAGTAATCAAAATATAATGTACAGTTGCCCTGCACTGATAAAAGTTATGTGTTTGCTTCAGAAAGACTACTATAGTAAATATAAATACCCTGCTGTGTAGCCCTGGGGGCAGCCATTCGAACTGAAAAAAGGAGAAAAGGCACAGGTTACATAGCAGATAAAAGTAGAATACAATGGGAATCTATTCAACTTCTGGCTGCCCCCATGGATACACAGTAGGGTGTTTATATAAACTATAGTTGGGTTTCTGAAGAAAAAACACAACTTTTACCAGTGCAGGGCAATAGTACGTCATATTAATTACTTTGATACACTTTCATTTTTTGGTGTTACTGGTTTTAAATTCACGTCCCGCATGGCTAATTAGCAATTAATATAGATGTATGGCTGCACATAAATCAGTTCGGTCTGCGGAATGCAGCCATAATTGCTAATTAGCCATGCAGGATATGGATTTCAGGGTGAAGAGACATGGCGCTACTTTGTAGCAGCTACTTGTCCGGCTACTAAATGCCAGAAAATCCCCTGCCATAGACAATACTGAGAATAGCCTCTGCTAAAACACATGTAGAGACAATTATCAGTAAATGATCAGCATTGTCTATTTTTGTAGTAGCCATGATAAGTAGCTGCTACAGAGTAGCTCTGTGTGTCTTTATCCTAATATGTGGCCAGTATTAAAGGGGTGAGGTGGCAACCCTATGTGTAAATGGCCCTAAAGCCAAAAGGCACAGCAGGGTGGGCAGCCGCAATGTCTGATTGCATCACCTCTGGTCCCTTCCATGGATTTCTGACCAGCAGCTGGCACACAAAGTCAGGACCCAATCAACTTCCGGTGCATATTCTCCTCTTCAGTGCTCAGCATTATAGATTGGATGTGACATAGCCAGACAGTACAACTGCTGACCCCACTTTGGAGAAGCAGAGCAGTCTTTGGGAACCTGGTGCGGTTGGGGAAGGCATTCAGTGAAGTAGTCCTATGTTATAAACACTTTACTTCTCCTTTAATCTCCATTTAATTGGGTGACTTAAGCATTGCATTTGGTTTCATAGAAGATCTCTCTTTTGTTACACTGACACCGTGGCCCTTCACTGGCACCAATCGGCGGCAAGGATAGTTTGATGTGTCAGGAGGGTGCAAGCAGATCATTGTTTACAGTAAACCAGAAGAGGACTAAAGCCATTTTCTCTGTAATAGGATCATAAGGGGATTCAGTTTATTATGGATATTGTCTTAAATACTTACTGCTTGTGTTCTGGTTACAACCAGTTGCAAGTCACATGACTAACAGGAAGTAGGTTCTGCTGCACAAGCAGAAAACCAAACTGGGTGAAAAAAATTGTAACTTTTTTTTTTTTTTTTAATTAAAGCATTAGACTTCACTACATTACTGTATGGCATGCAAGCATAGCTTCCCCTTAACCCTTTGTGTGTTGCCAGTTGGCCGACTGAAAATGCAGTATAGACAGCATCAGGGCTACGGGGGTATTGTAGCTTCTGCATTAGTTGGCACCGAAAGGGTTAACATAGTTAACATAACATTCTGACTTTGTAGATTTGGTCTCAAAATCCTTTTGGCTCCCCTTAAATGTTACATGATCATAGCGGTCACTCTCCTATATATTCAGGGATTTTCCATTGACACTCCTTTCACCCCCAGCTGGCCTTTAGGCTTGGCCATACCACTCCATTGTGTTTTGCCCCATCCATATAATTTGGGAATGGCTGCCTTAAAGGAACAGTATACTTTTATTGCACAGACTTCATGTAATTAACCCCAGATTGTGGAATAAGCAACCTCATGTACATAAGCTGCAGAGCTACAACTCCCAGAAAGCTCTTGGCAATTGGAGCCAGGGGTGAGTTATAGCTCTGTAAAGCTGACTGCTGCAGCATGCCAATTCAGTGTCTGCGCTTTCCTGCCATTCTTGAGTCTGTCGTTCTATACAGATGGGCATAGGGAAGCTCGTCTTAATGTAAACAGCCATTATTGGGATGCCTGCTGTATGCCTAGGGTATGTTGTCTCTTTAAGGCAGGAGAAAAAAAAATTTAATTGATGCCCCCTATTAAGCCAAGTGCTTGGGTAACATTTGTTCTTCTAAAATGCACCTTATTCAACAACAAGGCATAGAGACAGGGTATTGGGCTTCTTGCAGCCCTTGACTCCATTAACCAATCAGCCAGAGCATGATTCCTTTAGGGAGTGCCTGCAGTGCCCTATCTTTGGCTGTAGGTGGCAGTGCTTATCCTTATAACACTAACCTCAATTCACTATACTCCAGCCCTGCTAATGAGCAGATTTGCCTTTCAATGTTACATAAGTTTTCCTGCCCGCTTTGGGATCAGCTCACACTCCTTTGCACACACATTTCACTTTTAACTTGTCCTTTAATATATTTTAGAGTTTTAGTAATGTAGTTTTTTTTTTTTTTAATTTATAACACTTTTTTTAATATGGTTTCCATGGTGATGTTCTGCATTAATGAATGTGCCTATTTTAACAGGTGTCTGAAAAAATTCAGACAGACATAATGATATTGGCGCATAATGATATTTGTCTTCCATGCTCTATAGGCGGTGATCGTCTCTTAGGGCAACCGCGCATGTGTGTCTGTGTAAGGGGGGGACGGGTGCACTGACTGTGTAGCACCGCTCTGCCTGTATCAGGTGATGCTTATAATCCCGCTGCAGTTAGTGTTTGACCCCACCCTACATGGAGGCACTGCCCGACCCCCTCTGTGTTTTTAGGTAGATACAGAGATATATATATATGAGAGAATGTCTTAAAGGCAAACTGTACATCACCTCCTGCAATTTCCTTTCTTACATATTTGGAATAAAACCCACTTGGTGTCAAAGCAGATGTTGATTTACTCTTTAAATGAAACCAATACTCTGTGTATGTGCTGTGTGTTCATGGGACTGTGTGGTGGCCATATTGCTTTTTGTGATCAAGGCATTTTCTGCAGGTGACAGGGCTACTTTATTTATTGCAAATGGGGCAGGCCACCTATCCAAGGCAGAGGCGCCATCACGTTGTAGCATGCTATGGTGCTACCCCCTCCTTTTGGTGCCAAATATCAGACCACCCTGTTTCATTTCCCTTACTGTTCACATGTAGATTCCACTGTTTACTCGTACGGGTTATTTAATAAAGGACGTTACATTTAGCCAGTAACCTGTAGTAGCCAATCAGCAGGTAGCATTTACTGCCCATTGGGCTACGTCTCAATATCAGGTGAAGGTTGTCATGGCTTTTCCCCACAATGCTTTGTTTTTTTCCCCCTATAGGCTTTTACTGTACCTGTGCCTGCCATGTATGTCCCATCCCCAAGGGTAATAAGGAGAGGAGAGGGCCCCAGTTAAAGATCAGGCACACACTATAGATGTCAGGCCACCTGCAGCCAAATCAAAATTTCCATAAGCCAAAAAGCTATTGTTAGGTAAAGCCTGCCCCCTGCTGGCTAAGATGTATAAAGGGAATAGTCCCGATGATTACAGAAGAAGGGGGATTTTGGTGACATACATGTGGCCAGCGTTGCCCTTTAACTCCCTATACAAGCTGCTTTGAGGGATCCATGAAGATATCTATGGAGGGATTTGACCAGTCACAAGGTCTGTTGCAGTCACTTAGTGACAGTGACACAATTATAGGAATAGTACCCAGTGCATGTATTTCCCTCCTACTGTTTGCAGCTGGCATGATGCCCTGTATGGCCCTGTATGACCCTGTGACCACAGACAGGCAGAGAAAGGACCCTCATCCCCCTGTCACCCTTCTTACTATCTGCAATTATGCTGATGGATCCATTCACTTGCAGGCATGGGATGGAGTGGGTGTCCTGATAGTGGGGGGTGCAGAATGTGAAGTCACACCACTGGCTGTTCCTTTTGGTGGGAAGCGACATTTTTTTTTTTTTTTTTAGGGGAAAGAAGCAGAACCAGTGAGTTATATGGGGGCTTCACAGATGGACACAGTTAGGTAGATCACTTTGGATAGTTGGGGGGGCACATTGTAGCCCTCCAAGCAGCTTCATGGGTTCACCATATGCTGTAACTTTAGACCCATGTTCATTGCTGACATTGCTTTGTATGTATTTACTTGTTTCTCATAGGAACTATTACAGCTTTTCTTTGTTAGTTGTTAAAGGGCAAGTAAAGCTAATAAATGCAGTGTTGTTTAATTAGGCTTTGGGTGTAGAGCTGTTGTGCATTTTTGTTATCAATAGCTGTGTCCCTCTAGTGTTACAGCCCTTGAATTTATGAATGTATAACTTTGCGCTAAGAGGATTTGCATCGCTGTACAATCTTACAATATACACAATTATACACAGGGAGGACAAGTGTTATAATAAACACAATAAATAAGTATAAATACACAGGGAGTAAGTGCCATGTGGTGTTAGATACAGTAGAAGGAGGACCCTTCCCCCTAGAGCTTACAATCTAAGTGCCCTCTACTCTCTTTACTGGTTCCACCAGCGGAAGGCAGGCTGGCTGGGGATGCTGGGAGCTGTAGTTCTGAAAAAGATATATTGCCTTAGTCATACTGAGCCTTACATTGTACTAGAAGTTAATTTTAAGGTAGGCAACCCCTTTTAAGGCACGTTCAGCGCAATGCTGAGCATTTGTTGCCTGCAGGAAGTCGCACTCACTGCTGGTGATGAAATGGACAAAAATACCTTTTGACTGCAGGGAGTAGGTAGTTTAATTTCCCACAATTCCCCATGTGCCATTGGCTTTAAGATAGGGAGAGCTCCGCCCCATTATTTCTATAAACATGACTCAGAGCATTGGAGACACCCATGAAGCTAAGCTTTCTCAGAGCTGGGAAAACTTGCAAAATCACATGGTCACATGATCAGAGTGGGAAGGCAGGGCCCCTTGGCCGATACAATCTGTGCTGATTCTGACTACGTACTGTAACCCACCCCTTCTTGGAGCTTTCCTATCTAGGATTCCAGGCTTTGCTGCACACATGGCGCCAGTGACTGATGAGCAGGTCCAGAGGGTGAGTGAGAGCTGCCAGGCTTCCCTGGGCACAGGGACCTAACTGGCATGGGAAAATACTTGTTTCTTGCCCTTTCTCCTTCCTGGCCCTCCTTTCAATACAGAAGCCACCCCCTACCATGCCTTTAACTGCTTATTGCCTTGGATTATCTCCTTCTGATTATACAGGGCAACTACCCACCTGCCATCAGCATGAGAATGATCTGGTCCAGCACTGCCAGCTTATTGCATGCTCTTTCCTAATGGGCTTAGAGTGAAAGATCTAAAGCCGGGAAGGGGGGGGGGGGTGATGGGTCATTATCTGCCTCCAGCATCTCATGAAATATTGTAGTGAAAGTCATTTCTCCAGATCTTTTACTAACCTGGCCTCTGCTATATTGTTTCAGGAGTCAGAACCAACAGTGCAAAGCATATAAATACTGCTTTAAACAGCAATTTCATTCAGAAGTATATTTAAAAACACCACACGTGTAATTAATAAATAGTGGGGCAGGTTGTTCCTGGACAGGGAGAACCAATTACACCTGTTTAGCAGGTAGTTGTTACACTGACAGTTACCATAGATGAGATGCACTGATATATAAACACCACTGATATTAAACACCAGGTGTCCAAGCAATCGTTCCTGCCTTACAGACACTGCTACTTAGTAAACTTTGTGTTTGCTTCTGTTATTTATTTCCTAAACTTTCAACCCTCACCCTGGATTTGGGACCGGCGGGTGGAACCATGTGCAATCATTTACCTAAAGTGCAGAAATCGGCAATTTCAAAACCTTTTAAAGGGGAACTTTACCTAAAACTTTCTGCCTAGTGAAATTCTTCTGTCAAGGTAAATGCGGTTGAAAGCAGTGCTTGCTTCTTTCATCTGGTTATGACTCTTGAAACAATGTAGCAACAATTCTGCTTAGAATTATATTTACTTTGGGTGGAAGACCCCTTCACAGAGAAATGATAGAAATATATTTGCAGATGAGCGGGAAGCTGATCTCAGTTCCCTTTACCCCTTTTTCTGACAGTGATTTTGCCAGAGTGGTTTTGCTATGGGATAGGCAATTCATTTTTCCTGTACCACTTTCCTTGCTGACAGTGTAGTGCCTCCCTATTTGGCAGGAAAAGTGTTAACGGGGTTCCTATATCCCATTTTATCTTCCATGTATTGGAAATAGTAGGGAACCAGGTCAGTGTAGACATTAACCAATAAAAAAGCAGAAAGTCTATGGTGTCACACACACAAATGTGTAACTGCCACACTGCTTGCTTCTTTCAGGCTGCAGTGTGCGTTTGTGGCCTCACACTGCTTTCCCTAAAACACGCCATAAAAAGGTGCCATAGAGAACAATGCGATATAAATATAACAAAAATAGCCATAATCCAGCAGCGCCCCCTGCAGGAACAGGGAAGGCGAACAACTTGGCATGAATAACATAAGCAGCTGGTTGGGGGGTTTATGCTGGGATGGCATATTTAAGCCCCTTAGCAGAGCCAAGTAATTTTGCTGCTCAAGGAAGGGTGCCCCCTGCCTGCTTGCACCCATGACAACCAAAACCCCCACTGTACCATTGCTGCTACCATTGCAACCTCCCTCTTTCAGCTGTCATTCACTTGCTTCCTTTGGTCTGTCTGTCTGCCCCCTACATCATTTAGAAATGTGCCCCCCCCACCTTACCTACACCCTAGGCATGTACCTACCCTGCCTTCCCCTAATGCCTGAATCACAAAGTGGTCTGACTCCAAATGAATGGCGCTTCTCTGTGCAGTATCACAGGGATGGGTACCTGGTACTGGAGGGGGTGTTTAGCCCCCAGGAGTGTGAGCTGATGAAGCAGGAGATTGAAAAGATCCTGGGGGGAATGGATGTGCCATCCCACTGCCGCACAGAGTTCATCACTCAGCAGGAAGACCAGCTCCGTGCCCAGGTGGGACATGTCTTTATAATAAGGTCGTATTTACCTGGTGAATGTATTGCCTGGCAGCCTCTGTATAGGCCATTCCCTTGTCCCTATCTTGCCTTGTTTCATTGCAATGAGTTTGTCTTCTTCAGTGCCTAGTGCTACTGTACCACTGACCATATACAGCAGCTCCATGCAATGTACGTTCTGACTTTACTTACCCTTTGATTTACGGTATATATCAAGACAATAAAACTGCATGTAATATAGGTTTCACTTTATTTGCAATAGCTTGGTAGTTACCATTTTAACGCTTTTCCTCATAGGGCAGTGCTGATTATTTTATGACTAGCGGAGACAAGATACGTTTTTTCTTTGAAAAGGGGGTGTTTGATGAGAAGGGTAAGTAATCTCTAACCTTGTGAGGAAAATGATAAGGCACCTCCCTTTCATACATATAAATACTAATATATAGACAAGGAATGTTCTGGGCACACAATAAGCTGTACCTTCATACTGTACTGTCTAAGGGAAACACTATGGCACCTCCCTCCCATATGTATAAATACAAATATACAGAGAAGGAATGTCTAGGCACACAAAAAGCTGTACCCTCATACTGTACTGTCTAAGGGAAACACTATGGCATCTCTCTCCCATATGTATAAATATAAATATACAGAGAAGGAATGTTCTAGGCACACAATAAGCTATAGCCCCCCCCCCGCCCCCCCCCCCCCCCCCCCCCCATACTGTACTGTCTATGGGAAACAATATGGCACCTCCCTCCCATATGTATAAATACAAATATACAGAGAAGGAATGTTCTGGGCACACAATAAGCTGTATCCGCTGTACTGTACTGTCTAAGGGAAACACTATGGCACCTCCCTCCCATATGTATAAATACAAATATACAGAGAAGGAATGTCTAGGCACACAAAAAGCTGTACCCTCATACTGTACTGTCTAAGGGAAACACTATGGCACCTCCCTCCCATATGTATAAATACAAATATACAGAGAAGGAATGTTCTAGGCACACAATAAGCTATAGCCCCCCCCAATACTGTACTGTCTATGGGAAACAATATGGCACCTCCCTCCCATATGTATAAATACAAATATACAGAGAAGGAATGTTCTGGGCACACAATAAGCTGTACCCTCATACTGTACTGTCTAAGGGAAACAATATGGCACCTTCCCACTAATATGTAAAAATAACACAATAGGGAACATAGATGAAGCTATGTAATCATTGGTTGAACATTAAAGGAATTCAATGTATTTTTCCATTAATCAGGACATTTCCTGGTGCCAAGGGAGAAGTCAGTGAATAAGATTGGGCACGGTAAGTGTGCCATGTGCGCTCTGACCCATTCATGGTATCTGTAGTACAACACTGAGAACTGTGGGTTATGTGTATCCCATTCCTTCTCTCCAAGCTTTGCACGCTCACAGTCCTGTCTTCAAAGAGGTGACCCACAAGGCCCAAGTACAGGTGAGTAGTGGGTCAGGACCAGAACGTGTATTGTTCTAAATGAAAAAAAAACCCACTGTCTCTGAGCTCTCTGTCTCTTTCTCTAGGAGACAGGAAGGCGGCTGGGCCTTATGAAACCAGTCATTGTGCAGAGCATGTACATATTCAAGGTAAGTCTTGCAATTTATCCTCCAGTCTTCTATTTATCCTCCAGTCTTGCATTCAGTCTCATGCCTGGTTGCTAGGGTAGCGTCTCACAGTTTGTTTTGCTTTACAGCAACCTGGAATTGGAGGAGAAGGTAAGAGCCTCTGGGGCTCAATTTGTTGGGCATGTCCAGGTGAATGGTTTAATAATGTCCACCTTCCCATTGTCGATACTAATCATGGACATGTATAGGAAGATACTGAGGGGGCCCCTGACTGGGATGGGTATAGAGCCACAACAATGGCTTCTCAAACTAAAGGTGGCCATACACGCACCGATAATATCGTACAAAACCTCGTTTCGTACGATATTCGGTGCGTGTATGGTATGTCGGTGAGTCGGCCGATATCCGGTGCGTGTATGGTATGGCGGCGAGTTGGCCGATATCGCAGGAAACTGCTGATATCGGCCGACTCGCCGATCGGACCAGTTTGAAAATTTTGATTTACCTGACCAAAATCTCCCTTCAGCGCTGAATCGGCAGAAGGAGGTAGAAATCCTATTGTTTCTACCTCCTTACCTGCCGATTCAGCCCTGAATGGTGTGTGGCGGATCTGACGATGTTTCGTGCGATGGTCGCACGAAACATCGTCAGATCGCCACGTGTATGGCCAGCTTAAGGTCACACCCCACCCCCTGGAGACACTAATGCTGAGCATGCACAAGCAGATAGGACTGGACAGATTATTGGCCCAAAGCAATGGACTCTCTGGTATCTGGGCTCAGCCAGTTTGGCTGAAAATCTCAAAGATTGGTGGCCAAATAGGACAAATATGGGAATCTGAGTTTGTATTCCTATCTATTCCTTTACACTTTTTTAAAACCTACCCCACTATCTGTTCTGTCTGCATTACTATCAGTAACCCCACACCAAGATGCCACCTTCTTGCACACGGAACCACTCGGACGGATCATTGGATTCTGGATTGCTGTTCAAGATGCAACCGAAGAAAACGGCTGCCTGTGGTTTATTCCAGGATCCCACCGTGGTGAGCAGCTATTTTGTGGTCTTGCCCCCATCCAGGGAACAATATTCTAGACAGTGGGGTGGCATTTCTATTGAGCCAGAGCCCTTCAGCCTCTCCAAGACAAGATTTTGTACCAGCCATCATGTAACTTTAAAGCTTTAAATGACCCTGTAGCCTACTAGCACCCATATCCAATTCCAATCTCAATATATCATGCCAATTTTTTTACCTTGTGCCAATTGCCATCCTCACTATTACTCTGTTGCCTGTCTTGACAGCTGGTATCTCTCGGCGCATGGTTCGTACCCCACCAGGCACCTACCCACTCACCGAGTTTGTGGGAGAAGAGCCAAAATACGATGAAGATCAGTTTGTAGCTGCACCTGTTCCTAAAGGTCTGTCCATACAACAGATATTAATTTCTCAATGAGTTCAGGGTGAGGGTACTAGAGGACTTCCTAGTGAAGTGATGCCCAACTTTTTTTTTACTCATAGTAACATAGTTACATAACATACATAAAGTTGGGTTGAAAAAAAGACATACGTCCATCATGTTCAACCATAATGCCTATATATAACCTGCCTAACTACTAGTTGATCCAGAGGAAGGCAAAAAAAAACCATCTGAAGCCTCTCTCATTTGCCGCAGAGGGGAAAAAATTCCTTCCTTACTCCAAGATGGCAATCGGATGGCAATCGGACCAGTACAAGTTGATCTGGATCAACTTGTACTAAGAGCTATCTCCCATAACCCTGTATTCCCTCACTTGCTAAGAATCCATCCTGCCCCTTCAAAGTTATATAATGTATCAGCCAGTACGACTGATTCGGGGAGGGAATTCCACAACTTCACAGCTCTCACTGTAAAAAATCCTTTCCGAATATTTAAATGGAACCTCCCTTTTTCTAATCGGAGTGGGTGCCCTCGTGTCTGTTGGAAGGACCTACTGATAAATAAAACATTAGAAAAGGTATTATATGATCCCCTTATATATTTATACATAGTTATCATGTCACCTCTTAAGCGCCTCTTCTCCAGTGTAAACAGACCCAACTTGGCCAGTCTTTCTTCATAACTGAGACTTTCCATACCCTTTACCAGCTTAGTTGCCCTTCTCTGGACCCTCTCTAACTCAATAATGTCCCGTTTGAGCACTGGAGACCAAAACTGAACAGCATATTCTAGATGGGGCCTTACCAGTGCTCTGTAAAGGGGAAGAATAACACCCTCCTCCCATGAATCTTTACCCCTTTTAATACAGCTCAAAACCTTGTTTGCCCTTGCAGGTGCTGCCTGGCATTGCTTGCTACAGCCAAGTTTATTATCTACAAGGACTCCAAGGTCCTTCCCAATTATGGATTTGCCTAGTGCAATCCCATTAAGGGTATAAGTGGCTTGCATATTTTTACATTTATCCACATTAAATCTCATCTGCCACTTAGCCACCCAGATTGCCAGTTGGTCAAGATCAATACAAATCACAGCTAGGTATCTTGGAGTTTGACTCTGGGGTTTTGTCTTTGCTTATGAATAGGGAGCCTGGTTCTCATCCATGGAGAAGTTGTCCATAAAAGTGAATTGAACAGCTCTCCAAACTCCCGCCATGCCTACTCCTTCCACGTGATGGAATCGGAAGAATCCAGATGGAGCCCAGAAAACTGGTAAGGAGCTTGTTGGAGTAAGAGCTAAGATTTCTACTAACTGGCACATGTATCCACCTATTTGGGTTTGTAAGTCACCCAATACTTCTGTCGAATGAAAGCCTTATGGGGCTGGCGACGGCTTTCTCATCTCACGAGAAGCATGGCTTCTACTCTGTGATAAGCCCCCAGATTTCTAAAGGAGAGTCTTTTCTGTATTAAATGGTTGCTTATGATTGGTGAGGTCTAGTATGGCTATCATGAGTTAAACAACTGCCAGAATTAGTTTTGGGCTTAGCTGACCTTTAAATATTTACATCCAGAGGTGCCTAGAAAAGGCCAGATTCTAGGGGCCAATTACTACCTGCAGGGCAAGGCAGCCTTTTTGGGTGTCAGTAAATAACCCCTACTAGCTTCTGAGTGTGTATGGGCACAGATAACTGCCTACCCATTTGACAGGGTCTCTTGTTGGCTGAGGACTAAATTGGACCATAGCACTCATTCATGCTGACTGCTTTGGGCTGGACCCCTAAGTGATTGTTGAACCAAGGGCTGAATGACTCAATAAGCCCAATGTTGTCTATCACATCATTCGCTAACCGCAACTTCACATCCACTTGAAATCCATGAAAGAGGAAAAACTTTGTTGTCCTAGGCTTATGGTAGCTAGAAATCCCATCCACCTGTAATGCAAGTATTATTATAGGGACTAAGGGTAGTCAGTGGTGTCTGGCAGTCTATATGATGTGACCTTTTTTTTCTTCTTCTCCAGGCTCCAACCAACACCTGAGCTCCCATTCCCTTCCCTGTTCACATAGAACAGCAACGGAACATCATGATGCTTCTTCAGAACAGAACAAGACCTGCAGCTAAACCAGCAACAGACATCAGTGGGTTTTATAGAATGAAAGATATTCGTCAGATGGGGGTGATGCAAAATAAAAATGACTTACTTGTTTCATATTTTTAGAGAGATTTTAATAAATAAAAATCAACATGAGACTCATTTATCTGAATTCAATTACATGAATTTATCCAGTCTGCTGCTATCAGTGCTACTGGACTCATACATAGCAGCCCAAATTCTACCTCCTCAGTTGGACTCAAAAGAGTGGGCAGAGAGGGCAGCCTGGGTGCAGTAATTCCCAAACTACAGAGATTGCCACACCAGGGAGGCAAAATGCAGTTACTGGGACACAATTAAAATATGGATGGCAAGTGTTTATTTGTGCCCTGGGTACCCCTGGAACTATAGCAGGGTGACTCTTACCCCATTGTTTCTATATATCTGTAACCTTGTTATGAGATAAGGGGGCCCAGCCTGAAGGCCAGTTAGGGGGAGGAGATTTGGGGTGAGTGTTTATTTGTGCCCCTGGAACTATAGCAGGGTTACTGTTACCCCAATGTTTCTATATTTCTGCAATGGTTCAACATAGTGCCTATGTTAGTAAATCAGCCCCACTTATGCACTGCTGTGTCTATTTAATAATATTTTGTGGTTTATTTTTTTCCTTTATAAATATGCCCTATACATATCAGTAACTTTGCATTAATATCACTGGAGAGGTCAGTTAAAATGTATTTATTTAGCATTGAGCATGAGCTCAACTTGCATGATTTAATACTGTCCTGTACCTATTAATACTCAGTAGTCTTTCATACAATGTGTGCACTTAGAAATTTAGAAACCATTTTAACCCTGTACAGGAGCTGCCCAAGTAATACAGACACATTCCAGCCTAAATTGAACATCTGGCCAGCCATTGGATCATACAGGGCATCTATGTGCCATTGATCACATCTTGCCTGACTCATTTCAGTTACCAGGTTTTCCATCCAACCAGATCAATAGTATTGAAAAGGAACCTATCTGTATGATCTAAACTGTGAGCCATGCACTTGGGTTACAACGTATGCTTGTTAAAGGGCAAGGAAAGCCAGAGTCACTGGGGAGTGCCAATTTGTTAGACAATCCCCAGTGACACTAGTCACTTACCCCGGGCTGGCTCTCCTTTTTCAAAGATAGCTAAAATCACTGGTGGTCCCAAGTTATTAGACACTTCATGGTGATTCTAGTCATTTATTCCTTACCAGGGATTAGTGCTCCTCTTCAAAAATGGCACCAGCCCAGAGTAACATTTGCAGAGCACCGTGCCACCATTTTTTTGGGGGCCTCCATGGTGTCTAATAGGGTGCATGTGAAGTACAGAAATCTGGGAAGACGTTCTTTCCGGCCCTGCACTCACTCAAACCCAGTGGGGATACCTGGAAGAAAATGATGGCATAGCGCTCATAATGCCACGTGTACCATAAGCTTAAAGGTACATCCCCCCTGGCATTGGTGCGACCTACCATAAACATTCATTTTTCACTGTTATTGTTCCCCTAAATCTGAGAGTCCATACTTTCCTTATTTGTGTCATCCTTCCCATGATCTGAGCCCTAAAGTTTTGCCTTTTACAACTGATCCCACTTTTTTTTTTTTATTATTTATTTAATTATTTTCTGACACACCTGCAGAATTCTGGGGTAAAATTCTGCTTAAAGGGGTGGTTCACCTTAAAGTTAACTTTTAGTATGTTATAGACTGTCCTAGACAGACTGACCCCAGAGCCAATACGATTGCTCTGTGAGGCTACAGTTGAATTATTATTTGTATTACTTAGCTTCCCGTTCAGTCCCTCTTTTAATATTCCAGTCTCTCATTCAAAGCACTGCCCGATTACTATGGTAAAATTGACCCTAGCAACCAGACAGCTGCTAAAATACCAAACTGGAGAGATGCTGATAAATAAGTGAAAAAAAAATTGCAAAAATGTCTCAGAATATCAATGCCTACATCATACTAAAAGTTAATTTAAAGGTGTACTACTTGAGGAAGCAGCATTTAGGGATGTATTAAAGGGGGCATATAACCACTTTTTCAGTAGCATTTGTGTTTCCTAAACAGCTAGGGGTGAGCAAGGCCGTATCTACCATAAAATAACCCTCGGGCCCATGACTTTAAGGGGCGGCCCATGGGTACCTCTTTGATAAATAGGGGAAAAAATGCTACTTATAAATAGGATAAATGCCCCCTTTAATGAAAATACACTTTTTCTTTTTAAAAATGGCTATACCGATGCTCTGCCAAAGAGCCATGTTTTCTTCTTGCCACCCTTATACCATTAGCAGTATATGGAGGTACAGCGGCAAGACCAGATTATCTATTTGTGTAGTGAATGCTTCCAGCAGCGACACCAGAGTAATGGACCCCAGAATCCAGACATAGCCGCTGTTTAGGTTTACGCTGCTGTCAAAGATTAGAATAAGGGCGGCTGCAATGATCTGAGCGAATATAGACATCATTGTCCCCTCGAAGGTCTTCTTTGTCCCAGGCCACCTTAGCTCACCCATAGCACTGCCACAAACAGAGGCCACGGTGTCACCTACACCCACAGCCAGTACGCCTGCATATGGGAGTAACGTGGACGAGCCTGTAAGGGAAGTGGCACAGACCCTTGGAAACAGCCACACTGGCAGTGACATGCCCAGCAGCAGGTAGATGTGTGTTAAAATAAGGGGGCCGCTGTCCCGTTCATCCAGAAACAGAGTCAGCAGGTTTCGTAGAGTCTGCCCAAAGGGCTTGATCCGGAAATACCGCATGTATTCTAGGAGTACAAACACTGCCAAGCAAATGACAGATGCCACGTACAGTAGCTGCCGGTCGTATAGGAGTCCAGGAATGTAGGTAGCCACAGCCAGGAAGTGGAAGTATTTGCGAATCGTTGTTGAAACATGAAGCTTCTTTGAGTCTGGAGACCTCTTGGAATTCTGGTGCAGAACCACAACACACGCAATAAGTGCAAGAAGCAGCCAGAAGGCCAGCAAGTATAGCCGAGTGTGGGACTGCACCAGAAACTCAAGCAGCCATAAAAGTGGGTGTCTACGTATCAGGTACTGCAGCCAGGGCACAAAGACCCCTAAAGCCAAAACAGTGGTCATCATGTAGAAAAACAGGGCGGAGGTGCATGAGGAGGAGTCCATAAACACAAAGAGAATGGAGAAGATAATTCCCACCAGGACCAAGGCAACCAATGTTACCAGCAGGAGGTAATCAATGGGGTCTCCCTTGCCCCCCGCAGAAGTGAGAGAACACTTGATAAGCTGGTTGAGCACAAAGCTCAGGCCTCCTAGGATGAGCAGTGCCTCCCCAGGGGTGAAGCATCGTGGGAGCAGGTACAGAAGGATCATGCTGAGGTACACAAAGATCAGCAGAACTTCCAGGACTTCTATGACTTCAGAGACCGCCAGGGAATTTTTCATGGTGTAGAGTATGGCACTGCCGGCAATGCCAGAAAGGATGCAGGTGTTTCTAGGGATAGGTTTAGTGATACCCAAGGCGATGATGGACAGGAAGTATGCCAGAGCCATGCCGGTAGCAGATATGACCACTCCAAAGCGTTCAAAGTACACACTTCCAGATATTTTACACCTTTCTCTCATTGCTATACCCAGAAGTGGGATAACCATGCTGGCCGGAAGGAGGCCGCTGTTGGCAGATGATCGGTACTGAAACACTGCCCCTCCTGACTGCAGGAGGCGATCCCATTTGTGTTGCACGTAAAAAGCCTGGATGGCTAGGGCCAACGTGCACCACGAGAAGCGGTCCCAGACCACGGCGTGAATGCTTAGGACTATGCCAAACACCACCAGAGACTCGGCTACAATCAGTTTATTCACCATGGTGCCTGCGGGTGCCAGATCTCTTACTTTCCTTTCTTCTGCAAGTGCCGATATGCTAACTGAATCTCAATGTACAAATGGCCACTTCTTTGGTTTGCATGATCTTTGTACATACAGTCATTGGTCACACCTACAAACAAAACATTCCATATGTAAGTTACAAAGACACCCCTCCATTTCAATCCTTCCCAGCAATCTTTTCTGCTGCCCTGGGCAGGTGCTTGCAATTAGCGATTATAATTACTGGGGGGGTGGGGGTGCCTAACAAATTACTCTCCAACCCAATGATTTACCCTTTATTTATTATACAAGTCAGCCACCTTAGATCAAATGCAGTGGGAATATAAGTTGAGTGCTTGGGGCTTCTGGATGTGAATGCCCAGTGTGTGACCCAATGCATTCTCTTCTGGACAGTCAGAACACACCTGCACCATATTCTAACTTTGATCCAAATGTTTTCACTGGATGATCGAGAAAATCATATCATAATATAAAATAAGTCAGTGCAGCAAGACCCATCAACCAACCAGAGATAAACTTAGATATTCTTCTTTCCTTCAGAGGAATAGTCCACGTTAATGGCTGATTGGTTGCTATGGGATACTGCACTGAGCAAACCAGCCCATGGATTATTATAAATAGAAAGAGAATACACTTGAGGGATCAAATAGAAATATTTTGTTTATAGTTAAATAAGGCCCATTCCACCATACAGGTCCCAGAATCAGCAATCCCCATGGCTACACAGGACTCCTTTCAAACGAAACACCCTTTTTATACCAGAACAGGGTAAAAACGAACATATTGATTAAATACATCATTTATTAGGGTCTAGTGCCCATTAACCAGAATGGAGGAGAACTATATCTACTAATGTAACATGGGTTGTAACACCACATTCAGATCATTGTATGCTACAGACAGTTTATAATGTTAAACCAATAAATAGGATTTTTTCCTTTCAATTGCATTAGCGGAAGCCTTCTTGCTCCTTGGGACGAGGGCAGCAGTAATGCATTAGGGGAAGTGCCCTCCAAACAATGAGTCAGTCTATTAACTCATAACAACACAACAAAAGCCTCCGGGCAGCAGAACACCATACGGGGTATATGGGCAATATATGGGCAAGGCAGCAGTGACACAGGGTTAGGGCGAAGGTGAAAGATCTTTGTGCAGCTTCCATTCTCTCACCTACCTTGGCCGCCACCATCTTTAGTCCGGGCGGAGGAGCACTAGTGCAGTCACCCAATCAGCTGACTTCCGCCAGGGCAGGAGCATCACGTGATATACGCACCGCGCTGCTGGAGAAGTGGGGGGGGGGCTTGGGCTCGTCACGTGTGAGGCCGTGAAGGGGGCGTGAAGATGGCGGCGGCCGGGTGTCTGTACCGGAGGTACCGGGGAGAGGAGGGTTTTGGAAGGGGATGTGAATTCCGAGCGACACTGGAAGCTGCAGCGGCAGCATATATAGAATTTAAAGGGAGAAGGGAGGGAAGTTGGTTCCCAGGGGACAGAGGGAAGTCAGTGCGAGTGAGTCAGTCCATGTGGGAAGCAACAGGGAATAGGAATATTGCTGGGCAGCCCGGCGCTATATGGGGAGAGCTTTATATGGCCATGTGGTTATATGAATGGAAATATCCGGCACTGACATTAGAAGAGCGGTTAGAAACTTTCTCAGGGCTAACCGGACTGTACCATTTTCTCTCTGACAGGGGCACATGCTTCAGATGAAAGCAAGCCGTGTTGTGCCGTTCGGAGACCTGGATTAATCACTGTATAAGTCATTTGCAAAAGCAAAATGATAGTGTTTTCTCCTGGACTTGGTCCCCTGGACAGGGCAGAGACTCTCCTGGTCCCCTGTCTGGCTGGCTGCGGGCAAGGCAGAGAGTTGCCCCCCTGTCTGGCTGCGGGCAAGGCAGAGAGTTGCCCCCCTGTCTGGCTGCGGGCAAGGCAGAGAGTTGCCCCCCTGTCTGGCTGCGGGCAAGGCAGAGAGTTGCCCCCCTGTCTGGCTGCGGGCAAGGCAGAGAGTTGCCCCCCTGTCTGGCTGCGGACAAGGCAGAGAGTTGCCCCCCTGTCTGGCTGCGGACAAGGCAGAGAGTTGCCCCCCTGTCTGGCTGGGGGCAGGGCAGAGTTGCCCCCCCTGTCTGGCTGCGGACAAGGCAGAGAGTTGCCCCCCTGTCTGGCTGCGGGCAAGGCAGAGTTGCCCCCCTGTCTGGCTGGGGGCAGGGCAGAGTTGCCCCCCTGTCTGGCTGGGGGCAGGGCAGAGTTGCCCCCCTGTCTGGCTGGGGGCAGGGCAGAGTTGCCCCCCTGCCTGGCTGGGGGCAGGGCAGAGTTGCCCCCCTGTCTGGCTGCGGACAAGGCAGAGAGTTGCCCCCCTGTCTGGCTGCGGGCAAGGCAGAGAGTTGCCCCCCTGTCTGGCTGCGGGCAAGGCAGAGAGTTGCCCCCCTGTCTGGCTGCGGACAAGGCAGAGAGTTGCCCCCCTGTCTGGCTGCGGACAAGGCAGAGAGTTGCCCCCCTGTCTGGCTGTGGACAAGGCAGAGAGTTGCCCCCCTGTCTGGCTGGGGGCAGGGCAGAGTTGCCCCCCCTGTCTGGCTGTGGACAAGGCAGAGAGTTGCCCCCCTGTCTGGCTGCGGGCAAGGCAGAGTTGCCCCCCTGTCTGGCTGGGGGCAGGGCAGAGTTGCCCCCCTGTCTGGCTGGGGGCAGGGCAGAGTTGCCCCCCTGCCTGGCTGGGGGCAGGGCAGAGTTGCCCCCCTGCCTGGCTGGGGGCAGGGCAGAGTTGCCCCCCTGCCTGGCTGGGGGCAGGGCAGAGTTGCCCCCCTGCCTGGCTGGGGGCAGGGCAGAGTTGCCCCCCTGCCTGGCTGGGGGCAGGGCAGAGTTGCCCCCCTGCCTGGCTGGGGGCAGGGCAGAGTTGCCCCGCTGTCTGGCTGATGTAGCAGTTGTTTCATAGTTGGGATCTTGGTTGACTTATTACCAGTCATGGGCCAAGGTTCTACCCTGATATATCTTGTATTATTCTCTTTATTCCACCCATGTACAAAAACCATGTGCTTGTTTGTGTTGACAGGACCAGCCGAGAGTTATGGACCATTCTGCTTGGACGCTCTTCCATGAAAGATGGGGTAAGTGCCAGCTTCTTTGCCTTTCAAGTGCATCTATTTTTGCAGGTTCTTTATGTGTACGCCCATACATGCATGTATTCCTCTGCTTTACAGGAGAGAGTTAGGAGCATCTATAAGTTGAGAGTAAATTATCATTATGGCATTTCTCAAGCGAGAGGGATTATGGCAGCAAAGCTCATATGCTGAGCCTTCCTGAGTAGCTTGATGTGGAGATTGGGAATTATAAAAATGCTTAATTTGGTTATAGCGGAATATTTCGGAATTAGGGAGAGAATGTGATTCCTGTAGCAGAGATAATGACATTAGCCCTCGGGGAGTCAGTAGGTTGTGCAGAAATAGGAAGCCGTTGTCGGTCCACCATTTGAAGGATATGTCATTTATCCCTGGGACAAAGTCTGGGTTTCCAATCAAGAGTTGTATGTGGATGCATGAAGTATGAGAGATTAGCTTATGTTTTACAAAAGATCAAAGACGAAGATGGAATTTGATTATAGGATTTGTGATATTATACTTTTGTGTGTTCACATGATTTGCCCATAACAAAGAAAAGAGCTTAAGAGGGTATATGCGTGCATTTTCAAATTCAACCCATCTAAGGGGGCTATGTGTGTGGTGCCATTGAATAAGCTGGGCGACTCTAGCTGTTTGTAAGTTCGGGACTTTTCAGACCGCCCTGTTTATATAATTGGTAGAGAATGTTTTTATTTATTCTATGAGATTTGTTACCACAAATGAAATTCCAGCCAGTTCTTTGTAGGTGAGATAGCTTTGCTGTGCCAATATAGATGGGAAGGGCTCTGGAAGCATATAACAATTTAGGCAAGAAAACCATTTGGGTGGCTGCAATCCGGCCTAGCCAGGAAATTGCATATTTAGACCAGTTCTCTAATAACTTACTAAGGGGCCAGAAAAGAGAGGAAAAATTGGCATTGTATAACGTGATGTATGACTTTGTAATCTTGACTCCTAGGTAGTTTACGGAGTTCTGAATTGCTCATGCTTTTCTCTTTTGTTTCAGCATCAGATCAAAGCAGAGCTGGACAGATATGGAGACCGGCTCCTGCAGGGACTGGCATACTACAGGCCCCCCAGGTATTGACCATGATCATCTGTGCTCTATGTTAGGGCCTTGGAGTGAAGTAAAATTAGGATTTGTAAAAATACGTGTGTATGTATATAGTGAATAATTTACCCCCTATTGTGAATATAAGGATATTATAAGTCACAGAGAAGTACCATGATGTTATAAAAGGACGAGGCCAAAGGCCAAAATGCTTTTATACAAGTGACTTTTAATATCCTTATATTTTAAAACAGAGGGTATATTATTTATAAATCACACTTTTTAGTGAGTCTTCACAGAAATGTCACCACTAAGCACCGATTATAACTGATAGCATCACTATGCATCATAAGGATATAATTTACAGGATATTCAGGGCTCTTGTGTATTATATGTCTATCTGTCTATCTATGACACTCATACACATATATGTAACATGTTTACAGCACAAGCTCCACAGGCAAAGTGAAAGCCAATAAGAATCTGTCCCCTGCCCTACAGGAGCTTGGTTTGCGACTCAGCAAATTTCTGGTGAGGGCAGAATATCTGTGGTACATATAGTATATAGCTGGCAAATGCTTGTAACTGTTAACACAGGCTAAAGCAGCTTCCTTTGTATGTGGCTTCCCCTAGGGCCTGGATGAAGAGCAGAGCGTGGAGCTGTTACAGACTTACCTGCTGTATGATTACAGAGGGACACAGGAATCTGTAAAGGTAAAAATCATGGCTGGGGGCAGCAGATGTTAACTGTGTTTGATGCTTTTAATCTTCTATGTACTTCCTGTTTCTTCCTGCAGGGTGTGCCACAAGATGAGAGGCAGAGTCAAGCACTGATGCTGAAGGCGAGTGTAATGTTCAGCTGTATTAGTTATTGTGGATATGTTAATCGTGTTTATTTCATTTGTTTTTTGCTTTTTTTTTTTTTTGGCTGAAAGATGGTAGATTACTACTATGAAGAGAGAATTTCCCTGCTGCGCTGTGTCCTGTACATTCTGAATTATTTCCAGGATGACAAGCATCCCTATAGCGTAAGAATATTTTCCCTTACTGCCTGTTTTCAGGTATTCAAATAAAGGCTTTTCTGATACCCCTGTACCCCTACCCCTTTAACCCTTTCTGTGCTGTTGGATCAGACACAACCGCCCCCTAAATAAACAGTAACATTGACCTTTAATCATGTTTCACTTTTACCTCAGCAGCACCTTTTATACAAACCAGAGAGCCCTTCATCAGGACCACATCGCATATGCCATGTGACCAATTACATTCAGTCAGGCCCGAACTGGCAGTCGGGGGATTCTGGCAAATGCCAGAGGGGCTGCTGTAAGAAGCCATAGACAGTCACTAATTATTGGGCTGGTGGGGGGCAGTTTTGGCCTGTGTGTACTTGAAATGCCAGGGCCTGTTTTGAAACCCAGTCCAGGCCTGCATCCTGACATCTCTGCAATTTGCCTTTTTAGGCAGAATTCTCCAAATGTGTGGAAATGATGGAGCAGAAGGAATTATTCGGCAAGTACCTGAAGCAGTTTGAAAGCCTCTGCAGGGAGGAGGCCCCAACATGGGAAACACATGGAAACTTCATGGTATATTTACATTTTCTTGCCTTTATTTACATGCATGTGAGTTTGTTTATATGATTATTAGCAACCATACTCTTCTTGTTTGAGCAAGAGTTCTTGTAACCAAGAGCAACCATGATGGCAAATATCTGCTATGGGTTACAAGACATGGGGGCAAACTTGTTACTTGTTGTTGACCTTCACAGAATTGAGTCCAAAGTGAGGTACTTGGACTTGCACATATATATCTCTTACCCAGCAAGCCTTGGGCCTAAGGCTGTTTTACCCTCCTTGCTGTACAGCCCTCCAGGTGTATGTGCAGTGTAGGTGCAAGAGTGCCATTAAATAATTACAGATTATAGTGCCTAGTGTTGGTATAGAGGCCATACTGCTTGTATAGAAAAAGGTGTACCCCATACTTCAGTAACAAGGCAGTTTGTGCACCCGCAGACGGAGCGCCAGGTGTCCCGGTGGTTTGTGCAGCGATTGCGGGAGCAGGCCATGCTCTTGGAGATCATATTCCTATATTTTGCCTGTTTTGCTGCTTCCCCATCCGACCTGCTAGCACTGACCAAACTGTTCAAGGAGCAAGGCTTCGGGTGCAGGCTGCAAAACCGCCACCTTGTAGAACCATCAATGGACCCTCTGGTGGAGAGAATCGGGTAAGTGCAGCCATGTTTGATGAATGCGGTCTGTGAATGAGCAGGAAAGGTTACAGAATTGATTGCCCCCATTTTTTTCCTGGCAGGTACTTCTCTGTTTTAATCTTTTTGGAAGCGCTAGACATTGAAACTCTTATGACCTGCTCTCTCAGTGATAAAACAGAGCAGCATCCATTTTCTTCTGAGGAGCAGGTCTGCAAGGTGAGGAGACTTCCCTTTCTGCTCTCTAAGGGACTTTTGCTCCCTGCTATGCTCACTTCCAGTGCCCCATCTTGTTTTGTAGGAGATGGACAGTGTTTTGGTTACGCTGGGAGACGCCCCACACCATGGACCTGTGCTGCTGGCCTGGGCCCTGCTGCGTTTTGCTCTGAATGCTGACAAGGTTACCCCCACTGTCCGTAAAATGGGCAGCACCGCCATCCAGCTCCATATCTTTCAGTACTTAACCCGAATGCTTCAATCTCTTAGAAGTGGGGAGAATAATGTAAGCTTTACTCATTCATGTTGTCCCAATTTTGTTTCCCAATGCATCCAATCGGATATTTGCTGTTTTCTGGTTATTGGACTTCTCATACTGCATAAGCCTGAAGTTTTATCCATTGTGTTATTATTTAGACACTTGTTCTATATTTTTGTTGTAGTGTACGACCAGCACGGCTTGTTTGTGTGTCTACACCTTCCTGACTTTTGTGCTCACAAACCTAGAGGAACAAGTCTTACAGAGCCAGCAGGTGAGTGAGCCAGTCCCATTCTGCTGCACCCAATTAGAGGGGAAATATACAACTTTTATTACAGCCAGCGTTGTATTATTTCCGTTATGTCTTATGCATGGGACGCCAGCAGCTTTGTTGTCCTTCTTGGACTGCAAGGAAGAGGAAAAAATAAATTGTTCTCTGTCGTCCTATTGTAACAGTGCTATGTTTACCAATGGAAGGAGAGAGAATCAAATCTGAATATTTTCATATAGGCAGTGGTTAACTCGCTGTAACTTACAGTGCAATGTCAGGGCAGAGCTTATTATATGCCCAGTAGTGAAATGCAGGTTGATCCTTAGGTCAGATGGGTTAAGGTTGAAATTTTGCATGATCATTGCGGGTTCGGGTTGGGTGTGGGTCAGACTACGGAAGTAGACTCTTCCTCTGTTCCCAAAGTTTCCCTGGCAGCCAGAAGTAGGGTACATAGCAGAAAGACCTGGGTACCGGTACAGTGCGGGTCCTACAATGGCAACATTTTGTGGGTTAGGGTCAGGTGTAGGTTTTTCGGGTTAGGGTTCAGTGCAGGTTTAATATTTCTGTTCCCAAAGTTTCCCTGGCAGCCAGAAGTAGGGTACATAGCAGAAAGACCTGGGTACCGGTACAGTGCGGGTCCTACAATGGCAACATTTTGTGGGTTAGGGTTAGGGTCAGGTGTAGGTTTTTCGGGTTAGGGTTCAGTGCAGGTTTAATATTTCATGACTTATATATCACTAGTGCCCAGAACATTCCTTCTCTACTTTTTTTTTTACTTATACATATGTGTGGGAGGGGAAGAATGATTTTGTTTACTTTTATAGTATTATGATCATTCCTTGTAGGATCTTGTAGACACAGCTTTCCAGGTGTTTGCTGCTCCGAATCTGCCTGATCTGTTCTGGAACATGGTGAGTGCTAAGCTCCTTTGACCATAAGTTGCACATCTGCCAATGCCTTTTTATATGGTCCTATTAACTGGTATTTATGCCTGCTGCTAGGAACCCACAGCAGGCCTGGGGATCCTTCTGGACAGCGTGGTTGGGATGTTCCCCTTTCACCTCTCGCCTCTCCTGAAGCTTTTCACTGCGCTTGTCTCCAAGTCTTCTGCAAAGAAGGTTAAGGTTTATTTCTTTTTAACCTTTAGCTCCTTTTTGTACATGGAGCATTGCAAAAGTATAACCCAGGTTTTTGCTTCCAGGTGTACAGTTTTCTAGACCGGATGTCCTCTTACACAGAGCACTACCGCCACAAGCCTCACGATATTCTCTCGCACGAGGATGAGACACTATGGAAGAGACAGACCCCTAAAGTGCTGTATGCACTAGGTAAGAAATGAGGGGCACCCCACTTTCTTGTTAATGAAACATTGCCCTGCACAGAGATTATTTTCCCTAGTGATGTGCTGAGCTAGTAGAGGATGCTGGTATTTGTAGTTTTGTGGTAGTTGACAGTCCTTTAGTGCATGACATGTTTGCCTATGGGCTCCATGTTCTATAGTTTAATAATTCCTTACTTTGCTCTGTAGGACTGGGACAAACAAACTTGCGCATCCCTCAAGGGACCATAGGGCAGGTGATGGCCGATGAACATGGCTTCCTGGTCCGCTGGGAGTATTCCTACAGCTGCTGGACTCTGTTTACCTGTGAGATCGAGATGCTGCTGCATGTTGTGTCCACAGCTGGTAAGCAGTTTACTTTACTGTTGTGAGACTAGGTTCATGTACATACCCTCCAAACACCCCTACCCACATGCCTAATAACTGGCCACTGGTCATATTTGTCTATTTAACCCCCCTCCCACGACACCCCTACCCTCATGCCTAATAACCGGCCATATTTGTCTATTTTACCAGATGTGATCCACCAGTGCCAAAGGGTGAAACCCATCATTGACCTAGTTCATAAGGTTATCAGCACAGACTTGTCCATAGCTGACTGTCTTCTGCCCATCACATCCCGGATTTACATGCTCCTACAGAGGTACGCCAGGGGGTGCCACTTCATTCCAGCATGGCGCTATTCTGTGCCAATGACCTAACAATGATATTGATTTATTATTTTCGTTTCTGTAAGGTTAACGACAGTAATGAACCCGCCGATGGATTTCCTCTCTTCTTGTGTTGACTGCCTCGCTGCTTTAGCCACACGTATGCCTGCAAAGGTGGGCACTGCCAACTTCCAAGCATAAGCAATGTCATAGTGGAGCTGTTTGTGTTTTATATTATATAAATGTTTTATTTTGCTTTCCTTCCTTTTCGTAGGTTTGGATAGACCTACGACACACAGGGTTCTTGCCCTTTGCAGCAAATCCTGTCTCTGGGCACATCATTAGGTAAGGCAAGGGCACTAGATGTTGGCATTCTTGAGCACACATTGGGGTAATTTATGAAGACTGGTTGCCATGGGTAGCTATCAATGTGCAAATTTGCCCAATCAAATATTTGCCTTCACTGCTCAACCTGTAGCTGGATGAAGAAGACTAATCAATGATTGGTTGCTATAGGTGACTGCCCAGGTGGACATTTGCCCAGTCTTTATAAAGTGATTTATAAAGGTGGGGCAATTTGTTCTACTCATACTGTAACTGTTGCAGGGCAATTCCTTCTCAAGATAAAGGTGTTCATGTGCGCTTTCTCTGCTTTTTTTTTCTGGTTCATTTAAGGCAGGAGTCCTCAGCCTTTCTTACTCGTGAGCCACAGTCAAATGTAAAAAGACTTGGAGAGCAACACAAGCATCATAAAAGTTAATGGAGGTGCCAAATAAGGGCTAAGATCAGGCAGCCTCTATCAGCTTACAGGAGGCTTTATTTATTTTATTCAACCAAAACTTGCCACCAAGTCAGGAATACAAAAATAACTACCTGGTTTGGGGGCACTGAGAGCAACATCCAAGGGGCTGGTGAGCAACATGTTGCCCCCGAGCCACTGGTTGGGGATCACAGATTTCAAATGGGGTCACTGACCCTGGAAGCAAAAATAAACTATTGCTCTGTGAGCTTAAATTTTTTTTCTCCTATTCATATTACAGTTTCTCTTTCAAACCACTGAATAGTTGCTAAGGCAAACAACATCCTAGCAACCAGTTAGCTGCTGAAATTCCAAACTGGAGAGCTGCTGAACAAAAAGCTAAATAACTGAAAAAACATAAAAAATTAAAACCAATTGCAAATTGTCTCAGTGTCTACATCATACTAATAGTTAGCTTAAATATGAACAACCCCTTTAAGTTAACCTTTAGGATGTTACAGAATGGCCAGTTCTAAGAAACTTTTCAGTTGGTCTTCATTATTTTTTTTATATTTTTTTGAATTATGTGCTGCCTTCTTCTGACTCTTTCCAGCTTTCAAATGGGGGTCACTGACCCTAGAAAACAAAAAAACTATTGCTCTGAGAGGCTACAATTTTGTTGTTGTTACTTTGTAACTTATTTTTCTGTTCAGGTCCTTTCATATAAATATCTTTCATTCAAACTGCTGGTCACTAAGGTAATTGGAATCCTAGCAGCCAGATAACTGCTGAAATTAGCTGCTGAAATAAAAAACAAAACAAAAAAAAATAAAATATCAAGACCAATTGCTGAATTTCTCAGAATATCACCCTATTAATTTCTCCCTGTGAATCATGCAGCACTGAAGGGATGAATGCTGGCGGTTACGGCTCACTTTTCGGCATTGAGCAGTCACAAGGGGAATACAGCATCACGCTCTCTTTTCTCCGTCTGGTCACCACCTTAGTGAAGGTAAAGTTTCTTATTTTAAATAACTATCTATTCAATTTGCACGGTGCCATCGTGTGTGCCTAAACATTTGTCTTTTCCTTCCAGGGGCAGTTGGGAAGCACCCAAAGCCAGGGCCTTGTGCCCTGTATCCTGTTTGTGCTGCGTGAAATGCTTCCTAACTACCACAGGTGGCGCTATAATAGTCACGGCGTGAGAGAACAACTTGGTGAGTTACTTGGGAACATATGTATGGTAGCGGGTTTCTATTGTTGGCAGAGGAGAAAGCCTTTAAGAGAACTGCGTGGAAGAGATAAGAAGACTAGCTGAAGCAGAGCAAGCTGCACTGCTGCACTGTTGGAAATATACAGACTGGCTTCTCTTAGTTACCCACAAATCTTTGTTAATTTTCAGGCTTCCAGATCCTGAGTTTGATTCATGCAATCCTCAACTTATCCCCTGAGGAAGAGGAGAGCACCAGGTGAGGCTTTAGCTTTTACTTCTTCTGTTGGCTGCTTATTGGATAATGGTCTGTACATAGCGATTCATTCTGATGTTTGTCACCGCAGCACCCCAAACTTGCAGTCCCTGTGCATCTTCAGCCTGACAAACACTGAGGCAGGACAGGCGGTCATTAACATCATGGGGGTCGGAGTGGACACGCTCAATGCGGTCATGCTGACTCAGGCTGGGAGGTGAGTGAAGAGCTATGTCTGTAGCCATTATAGCCTCATATAAGTGCCCGGCCTCCTTTTAGTGAAACTGGTAACCCACCAGTACCAATAAGAGAGAGGTCTGTTTAGAAGCTATAGTGATCATTTCCCAGCTTTGATGATTCTCTTCATTAATATTGATGTTTTTGTACTCCCTGCGCAGCAGTGGCACAGAGGGCCAAGGGCAGATGCTCATGCAAACCATCAAACTGGCTTTTTCCATCACCAATAATGTGATCAGACTGAAGCCCCTTTCTAGTGCCATCTCGCCACTGGAGCATGCACTCACTCAGCACGGTGAGTTAAATCGGCACTATAATATTTATATGCCTTGCAGTAACTTACCTAGGGCCTCCAGTGTCCTGGTGCAGGAACATGCAACTGGGTCCCCCTGTCCTTCCCAGGATGCATTGTTTTCTCTCTTTAAGAATTATGCCCGCATTAAAATTAATTGCGATGCAGCTTCCAGCGGGCACGGGTGTACCCCCTGTGCCCCCGGTAGTTCAGCCACTGTTGCCATGCACTGCAGGTTATATCTTCTAAATAATAGAATCAACTATACAGATAGAAAATTTCTTCTTTTAAGGGGTTGTAATGGAATCTGTAAACTTTCTGGGAAGTGTTTACTTCCCCTTTAATACCTTGCTAGTACTTAATAGCAGAGTGCAATATTCTCAAAACAACTGACAGTCTGATGCCTGTTTAATTCTCTTTAATGCCAGGAGCTCATGGGAACAATCTAATTGCTGTCCTGGCCAAATATATTTATCACAAATATGATCCGTCGCTGCCCCGGCTGGCCATCCAGCTGCTGAAACGCCTGGCCATGGTAGGTTCCATTGCCATTCTTCGAGGATGCAAATAATTTCTGTATGTTATTCCGAAACAATGAGATGCCGCAGGTGGTATGTTTCATGCCAAATGCCTTTGGTTTTCTGCAGGTGGCACCTATGTCAGTGTACGCCTGTTTGGGCAGTGATGCAGCCGCCATTAGGGATGCCTTCCTGAGCCGCCTGCGGGATAACATTGAGGACATGCAGATCAAGATTATGATATTGGAATTCCTTACTGTTGCCGTGGAGACGCAGCCTGGACTCATTGAGCTTTTCCTCAATTTAGAGGTGAAGGACACAAACGAGGGCTCAAAGGTAAGCAAAACCTCTCGGCCTAAGAGAAAGGGTTACCTTCATTCAATGGGCCACGCACCTCCATGTCCCGTTGTTGCCCCTTAGGAGTACAGCCTCGGGGAGTGGAGCTGTTTGCAGGTTGTGCTGAAGCTTATTGATTCCCAAGATCCCGAGAGCTCCTGGGGAGCCCCTCTGCTCCACCGCTCGGCCATCGCTTTCCTCCACGCCCTTTGGCAGGATCGGCGGGACAGCGCCATGACTGTGCTCAGAACCAAGTCAGTACTGATCTCTAGAGTTTTGGACTCTTACACAGTTTGGAGGTGTCAATAATGTGAGCTTTCCCACAGGCCCAACTTCTGGGAGAACCTGACAAGCCCCCTGTTTGGGACACTGGCGTTTCCATCGGAATCCTCAGAGGTGAGTAGGTGGGTGATGGGTGAATTTATGCATCACCGTTGGGATCATCTTCTTAGTTTCCCTTCTTGCCTGTCTTCCCAGCTGAGCATCCTGGAGACCTGCGCTTTCATAATGAAAATTATTTGCCTCGAGATTTACTATGCAGTGAGGTGAGGCTTTAATGAGGGGCATAGCTTTTTGTGCTTTAAATATGCACGTGGGGTAGCCATATTGCCTGCCTTGGCTGAGGCCTTCATTGCTTATTTATTTCTTCTTTATGCCAGGGGTTCTCTTGGTGACTCCCTGAAAAAGATCCTAAAGAAATTCTCTGAGGAAGAGCGATTCACTTACTGGTCTAACTACGTACATTCCTTGGTGTGCCAGGTGGCTGAGAGTGAGGGGGCCTGTAACTCGCTCACTGAGTATCAGCAGCTGCTGTCAGCTTGGCGGATGTTTCTCATGGTCGCCACGCACAATGTGAGTATTCAGTCTCTTCACTTACTACTGTAATCAGGTTCAATAGAGAAAATTACCTCATTATAAAGGAAGCCTAAGTGCAGCCTATGTCTTTGTTTTACAGATAAGGGGGAGTTTAATACAATGAATCTAGGCCATGTGGTAACATGGGTTAGTACTACAATGCACCTCTTATTTCCGGTTCTGTCATTGCAGGCAGATGTAATGCACCTGACCAATCCTGAGGTCCGACAGAAGCTATTTAAGGATGTCTTGGGCGGCACTCAGGCTCTGGTAAGTATGGAGCATATCCATAAATGCACAAGGCTGTGCTGTGGCCAAACTGCCATGCATAATCACTCAGACACAGAAGAAGCCTGAAATATAACACCCCCCCCCCCCCCCCCAATTTATAGTGGTCCTGGGTTTCTTAACCTTCTTCCTAGGGGACATAAATTCATCTTGGAATCTGTTTGGTGACCCAAGAAGTAGATTGGAATAACTTATTGTTTGTTGAAGCACGGTATTTTCACATTGTTAAAAGGTAAGCATTGAGCTTTAAAAAAATCAATGTGGTGCTAACGCTAAAGGCCAGTGGGTACCTGCTATGAACAGGAGGGGGGTGGGGATGTCCCACTCTAAAGAGCAGGGGGAACCCACTTCCAACAGCATAGGGACCCAATTTTGAGCCCAAAGCCGTAGATTAAGAATCACTTCATTAAAACGAGTGTATGTTATTAATGATACATGGAGGAGTACCAAGTACAACTATTCAGAAATATGTTGGGTGCAGGAATCGCAATATGCGTTGGTGGCGCTTATGCCTCTCACTCTACATCCCATTTTTATTTATTATAAGCAGGGCTGCCATGGAGGAGGGGATACTGTGCATGGTGAATTCTACTTCAGATGGGGGACCAGCTGTGTTTATGGGGGGCCCCAAATTTACTAATGGCGGCCCTTATTACAAGTCATTGGTTCTGACGAGCATCTCTGTTTTGCTTTAGCTTCTTGTTCCCAGATCCATGACTTGCCTGCACCTCGGCTCCATGCTTTGCACTGTGATGATCATCTTACTCAGGAGGTGGAAAAGGTGACTTTATATATTTACATTCTCTATCTTTAATTATAAGTATTTTAACCCAAATTCAGCTTTACACTTTGTCTCTAAATGCAGAGGTGCCCTTCTCAGCAGTCTTGCACCTCCACACCCTCATTAATCCAAGCAGTGTAGGTTGCTGGTACTAAATAGTGATATAACTTGTAAGAGCATATAGGACACTGCCTCTCCAATCGCCAGCAGCCCCGGGGCAATTCCATGTTCTCCTCCAGTATGTGGAAGTCTAGCAATGGAGAGTAAAGGTGGCCTGGGGCCAAAAGTATTCCATCAGCTACATTGGGCATATAAGCAAATCTTGCAATTTATACATAGCTTTACTGAGCCTTTAGCAATACCTGCTTCCTGCTTGCTTTTTGGCAGTGACCTAGCAGCGCCTGAGGACATTCTCAGCTCTCTGACACAGATTCTGGAGGGGGTCCTGCAGAAAGATCAGCAGCTGGTGGAGAAGACCAAAGCCCGAGTCTTTGCCGCCCTCATCTCTGCGCTAGAGATAAAGCCAATGAAAGGTAAAGGGGATTCTAGCATAATAATTGGACTGTGGGGGGATCCAATAATGTGGCATTGTGCAATAATAAAGGGGAAACATTCCCTATCCTAGTAACCCCGTTAACAATTACCTAACAGCTTGTATAGGTTGATTGGTTCATCTGTCTGTTTCTGCTCTTTGTCCTGGAACCACAGCCAGTGAGATCCCCCAGTACCCCCAATTGGTGCTCAATGTGTGCGAGACCCTGCAGGAAGAAGTGGTGTTTCTTGTGGATCACACACGCCAAGAGGTCCCCGCTAACGACGCATCCGAGGACAAGGACAGCATGGAGACCGAGGACACAGGCCGGATCCGGCAGAAGGACCAGCGTGATGGAGTGAGTGGTCATACCAAGAATATATACCCATAATCCTCCATAACTGAATCATTGGAGTCCAGCTTACTAACTACATTCCCTTTACCCTATAAAGGTGTGCGTGCTGGGGCTGCATTTGGCCAAGGGACTGTGTGAGGCGGACGAGGAGGGTGACCAGTGGCAGCAGGTACTCAGGAAGCTTCCAGTTCTGCCCATGCTCTTCAGTGCCCTGGAGGTCAGCCTGCGCATCAAGCAGAATCTCCACTTCTGTGAAGCCATTCTCCACTTCCTGTTCACTCTAGCAAAAACACACCAGGTCAGAACTTCTTCTGTGTGCCGGTTGGCCAGGGTCAAACTTGGCATTCCTAGTATTCTGCCTATTCATTAAATAAAAAGGATGATTGTCTCTTTATTACCCCTTGCCATCTGTAATAGGCAATAAGCTTTGTGTCTATATCTCCTGTCTCCCACTCGCTGCCTGTGCCTCAGGCTTACAGATAAAGAGGAGTTAATTATAAATGTGGACTGGTAATGCGATTAACTAGCTTCTCTGCCCTCCACAATTACTCTAGACACTTAAATTTCACTATTCTGCACTCTTTAGCAAGAGAAACGGGCAGTAAGCCCTATTCATGGTGCTTACTGCTCATTTGGGTACCTTTTTATGGCAGTGAAAGTTATTGTTTGTGTACCTGATATTGCGAGCTTATTCTCATCTCCATCCCCTGATCTTCTTGGGATGATACATTGCAATCTTTTCTATACAGTAAGGGCTACAAGCAATTTTTATCATCATAAATATCTTTGGTGCATCTCTGTACAGCACTCAAGAACCACTGTTCTAAGCTGTACAGCAGCATATAAACCCTCTCTGTGACAGCTCTGATTGCCTTCCATGCAAAGAGGATGTACCATTCTTATCATATCTGTGTTTCTGCTTACCATTTGGAGCTGCAATATTGCTTGCCTACTCAAGTGTCCTGAGCAAGAGTAACAGTTGTGCTTGGTGCTTTGCAGGGAGCCGCTGCCATGGCAGGTGCTGGCGTCACTCAGACTGTGTGTTTGCCTCTTCTTAGCGTGTACCAACTGAGTTCCAATGGGGCCAGTACGGTGAGATTTTCTTTTCTCTTCTTGGGGCCTGTAGCTTTAGGATTCACCAATGCAAATGTTGAGGTCTTTTGAATAGCTCCATGCTCCTTGCAGTAGTCAGAAATCATGCCTTCTCTGTGCAAGACATGGAATATTACATTTCAGGGTTTTTGGTAAGGGACCCCTTAATCTGTAGCATGGTCACAATGCATAAGTCATCATGATATAGTCCTGGGCTACCCATAAGCATTTATGTAAATGGACTTAAGGCAGGGCCCTCCAATAGCTTTTTGCATCCCCAGCCTGGGAACTGCTATAATGGTATGGGGGGGCGGGGGGTGTCAATATATACCCTGCTGGAAACGATTCATTGCACCTTCTTGCTAGCCAGTAATTGTCGAGCCAGTCGGTGAAATACAGCAGCCTTGAGGGTTTAATACACTCAGCCGTGTTCCCCTCACTTAGGCTCAGCCAGCTCTGTCGCTCCGCAAATCCCTGGATGCCCCTTCCTGGCCTGGGGTCTACCGACTTACTGTGTCACTCATGGAGCGCCTGCTGAAGACCTTGAGGTACAACTTCCTGACCGAGGCGCTGGACTTTGTAGGAGTTCATCAGGAACGGATTCTACAGGTACCAGCCTGACCAATGCTGAACAGAACCCCTTTGTGTCGTGCTGCAGCATAACCCTGTGTCCCCCTTCTCATCCCCCCAGTGTCTGGGCGCTGTGCGCACCGTACCGAGCCTGGCCTGTTTGGAAGAGGCAGATCATACGGTGGGCTTTCTGCTGCAGCTTTCCAACTTCACCAAAGAGTGGCATTTCCACCTCCCGCAGCTGATTAAGGATGTTCAGGTGAGAGATGTTTTGTTGGGCTCAATACGAGCCCTGTGCAAAACGTGCAGCACATTCCATTGGGTTGGGCTCTGTACATTATCTGTGCCCTCTCCTCGTACCACAGGTGAATCTCTGTTACCTGTGCCAGGCCTGCACCTCTCTCCTGCACAGCCGCAAGATGCTGCAGCACTACCTACAGGTTAGTGGCACCCTAAGCACCCTGGCATTCACACACAGCCCTCTCTCACATGGTGTGTTCCCTTTTTAGATAAAGAATGGAGAAACCATGTCCTCCACTGCAACCCCTCGTGGGCAGCGCACTCCCCAGACGCCATCTAAGCAGCCGACAGCAGAGAGTGAGGCGCTGGAGCTGAGGCAACTGCGTTCTGTTCAGCACAGCCTCCTGAAAATTTTGGGCAAAACTCTGGCCACCCTGCGAGCATTTACCCCTGACCTCTGCCAAATCCTCCAGGTTCAGGCAAGTCCCCTCTTCATTACTGGGCTGTTATTTAGGTCCATTGTTAGAACAATAAAGCTAATTTTTGCCCCCATTTCTGCAGCCTCTGGACCTGGCCCAATATAATCTCCTGTTTGCACTGAGTTTCACCACACCAGCTTTTGATGCAGACGTTACCCCTTCCTTTGGGACCCTTTTAGCTACCGTGAATGTAACGCTGAGCATGCTGGGAGAGGTAAGTGTGCAGTCCGATATCATGTGATTGGCCACACTGCTGTGTTGACCACTGCTTGCATGGAGAATAATTGAATGGATATTGGAAAGTTCTTTTTTGGGAATGTGTTCCCCTCTGATTTACTTATATTATCATGTAGCCCACCCCTATATTGCTTCTGTCCTTCCCACAGATGGATAAAAAGAAAGATCACCCCCTCGGTCAAGTACTGGGAGAGACCAACAGCACAGTAGACAACAAGAACATCAAGTGAGTCCCCTCTAACCAATAAAATTTATACTTCCTGATTCTAACTGCTCTAGGCTAGTAAAAGTGAACTGATCTTTTGCTAGGGGTTACAAGGCTAGGGCAGTGCTTAGTTAACTGATCATGCTAAAGTCAGAACTGTTTCTCCACCCAGGTCTTTGCTGCTCTTCATTATGGAGAACTGCTTCTACCTGTTGATATCACAAGCTGTGCGTTACCTTCGGGACCCTTCCGTTCACCCCCGGGACAAGCAGCGCATGAAGCAAGAACTAAGCTCGGAGCTGGTGAGCAATGCTTATTTTACAGCGACAGTAACAGCAGCCAACAACCACATGCCATAGGTTGCCAGTCACTTGAGCATTAGTCATCTATCTCTGTATGTTCCTATTGATCCACGGGAGTGCAAGCTGCTTTTTATTCTAATGGTCCCTTTACATGCAGTACACTTTAGGTCCACTAGGGGTGCTATGCTGTTGATGCATATGTAAGCACCCTTAGCTAATGGTAAGCAATGTAGTAGCTCCCCACATACAGAGAAGGAATGTTCTGGGCCCACAAGAACTTACGTCTTTGCATTGCCTGAGGGAAGCAAATATGGCAGCGCTAGCTTTCCATTGTACAACAATGCCTCTGTTTCCTTACAGAGTACCCTGCTGTCCAGCCTGTCTCGTTACTTCCGGAGAGGTGGCCCCTCGTCTCCTGCCGGCGGCCTCATGCCCTCCCCTCAGCCTAAGGGTGCATCGGCTGCAAAGGTGGTCCCTGAAGCCCAGGAGCCCCTCATCCAGCTGGTACAAGCCTTTGTGCGCCATGTACAGAGATAAAGGAGCTCCACCCACCCAGCAACAGTTACATTATGTACAGACTTGCCTCAGTAATGGGCACAAGGGGCACCCAGATCCCTGCACCACCTGCATTCAGAAGGAATAAACTGCCTTGGAACAAACCCCACCATGCAGCTTACTGTATGTAACCCCATTTGTTTGAGATCTGTGGGTCTCCATCTTTGCTTGTTGCACCCATGGATTTTGCTGTACATGAGCAAGATGGGGTGGGGAACCTGTGCCAGCGAGAATGTTTTTTTACTTGCCTGTGTGCCCTTTTTCTTGTATCTTTTTTTTTTTTGGGAAACACCTTATTTATACAAAAATTAAAAAGAACAACCTGTTACTTATTCAGGAATGATTTGTGCTTGCACCACCCACTTCCTGGTGTAAAGATACAAGGCTCCCCTTGCAGCTGGAATAACTTCCGTTTATTAACAGCTATTGAAACACAGACAGTAATGCTGACAGGCAATAAATAACAAGCGGGGGTGGGGGTTAAAAGTAACATTACAATTAAAGATGGGGAGCAGTGGTGAGTAGCAATGCTGTGCAGTGTCAGTGAGGGCAGCAAGGCATTGCAGAACCATGTGGCATGAAGGCAGGGAGAGGATACTTACAGTGCTCCCAGCATCCCTTATAGGTTGCCTATTCCTGCCCTTAGGAGTTACCTTTTGCACCATCAGTTGTGGAGGGATTCTGGGAGTTGTAGCACCTAATATAAAATATAAAAGCGCCTCTATATTGAGTATAATTCGCCCCCCACCTTGTGTGCCACAGTCGCAATGTATTACATATCCAAAAATCACAATGGCCGCTACCTATCCCCCACTATTAGATTAAAGCAACAGTAACGTGGCCCACAATGGTGGCTGCGTGAAGGCCGCCTGTAATAAATCGTGCAAAAAAAACTGAAATCTGGAAATGTGGAGAGGGTACAGAGCCTAAGCATGAATAGGTCCCAGACGGCCCGGAGTGGTGGGGGAAAGTGACAATAGCTACGGTTAGAAATTGCATTTGTTACATATATAAATTTATATAGGCTTTAGTAGTCGGACCAATTTCATACATGAAAATCTGCATGTGCAGTTTGGGTTGGGGCCCCCTTCCCTGCCTCTACTTTAACATCTTTATATACGGATTTGGGAAGGTTCACAAAAATGTGGCTTTGTACAGACCCGGCTTTGGGGGACACATTATGTATAGTAAGAATCTATGAACCTTAGTGTAAGCAGCTCAATGAAATCAGGACACTGGGTATCCACCCAGGGCTATTGTCAAACGGTGAGGACCTTCTGCCAATGAAAAAGTTGGCCAGTAGGAGGGATACAGGGGGGGTCACATGGATTGGGCATCTTCTTTTTGAGGACAGATGAAAGGTGAGGGGGACCAGAAGCAGCTGGGCATTGAGTCAGGGCCCCTCCAGGGCTATTGGCTTTTAAGAGGATTAGTGTGCCCTTTAGACGGGGTTTTAACTGAGGAGCTCCAGGTAGGTGACCGGAACTTTGCCCTTCTTGTTTCCCCGTTCACCTATGAGCCAGTCAGGGTCCAAGCCGGGGAGACTGTAAACTGTAATAAGCTTTAAAGATAAGAAAAAAAATACAATAATAAGATATGAAGGCTTGATAGTGCCCCTGGCACAGGGCTGCTGTACATCTGCATACACAGAGGAGCCCAACGGCACATTTATAAATAATCACCTCATCTGCAGAGAGAGAAAGCTCTTTGCTGTCGGCCGCTTCGTAATCGTACAGCACCCGTGCCTTCCGTGTGCCGCTCACAGGGGGTGGGACTTCCACTGGGTTCAGAGGCACTTCACCGGGGTTGGAGCTGGCCACTTGGAGCACAGGAAGAGTAGCGGGCGGTGGGGATGTACTGAGGGGTGGAGAGGCAGGGTCTGTGTTTCCCACCACTGGTGCAGGAAACCTAAACGGTACAAGGGTTACCTATCAGCACATTTCATGAGGGGTGTGGGTCAACAAGGGAAAAATGGCAACGACATATCTACTTACAGTTCAGCCCTGGAACTGTCCGCATTGAAAAAGGGAAGGAAATGATTAATTGGAGTCACAGACATTATCTGTTTTATTGTCACAGGGACTCTGCCACCAAATATGTTATCTTTACCCCATTTTTACTGCTTCTTGCCCTGATTATAGAGTGGCATGGAGCCAAGATTCCTTTCAGCTTTCCCAACAGATATAAACATAGCATCTCAACTGTATGTGTAATAGCAGAACCCGCCCACCAATCTCTCCCACCCACCTACCTGCCAAGCTGTTTTTGCAGATCCACCATGTACTGGTAGCTCTGAGCAAAGTAAGTGGCCTGGGCCTCTGCAAATTCATGGAGGCAGCGCAGATGGTTCACCTGGGAGAGGGAAATGCAACTTTAATATTCCAGGATGTAAATCTTCCGGTAACAGACTCTGCAATAACCCCCCACCCCATGTGAATCAATATGGCACCTCCCTCCTATATGTATAAATACAAATATACAGAGAAGGAATGTTCTGGGCACACAATAAGCTGTACTCTCATACAGTACTATCTAAGGGAAACAATATGGCACCTCCCTCCCATATGTATAAATACAAATATACAAATGTTCTGGGCACACAATAACCTCATACTGAACTGTCTGGTGAGACCTCACCAATGATATTAACACAGTATGGGGGCAGACTGTGTAGAGCGGAAACAGATTTAGTGCCAAACAGAGTAACTCACGTGAGTGCTGCTTATTCCTTCCAAGAGCAGCCTGGTGACTTCCGCCTGCCGGTCAAACTCTGTTTGGGCCACTCTCAGCTCATGCTCTGCCTGTAAGGAAAGCAAAAAGTCCATATAAACCAAAGAACAGCACCACTACCCATTACCAGAGCACTGTTGCTCCTTTTGTGCTCGCCCAATCAGTGCCAAACCCCTGTGAGTTCCCCTAAAGGCTAAGGTGCCACGGAGTAGTTCAGTCGTTCACAATACATCTCTGCTATCACGGGTGACTAACCGCTCTGATGGCCTTTCCACCAGAGCCTCCTTTTGTTGCCGGTGAAAAGGCACTTTATAGAGCTTAGTCGTCCGTGCAAGCAACTGAACCACTCCATGGGTCCTTAGCATAAAGGAGAAAGAAAGTTACAAGCACTGAGGGGTGCCAAAACATTAGGTACCCACCAGTGATTGTAATCACTTCCCTGATACCCCTAAACCAGTGCCCCTGTCAGTAATGGACCGGGGGGATAGCTCAGTCACATATACCCCGGGCTGGGGCAATTTTCTGCTAACAGGTGCAGCGGCCCAGGGTATAAAGTAAGTGATTACAATCACTAACCTACCATTTGGCAACCCCCCCCAGTTATTGAAAACTTTATTTCACCTTTAAATATTATATGATCTTACATGGCACTGGGTATTTAAAGGGGCAGCTGCATAAACAACAGAAACCCTGAGAGTCTCAGAGAGGAGATCCATGACCTGTATCCTCATACATATAAACCTAGCACTGACCGCAGTCATAAAGCTTGACAGTCCTGCTGCTTTTAGCAAGGAGGAAAGAACAGAGACTTCACCACCAAGCAATGGATAAAGAGCAATACTGAAACATAGTGACCCACAGCCACTCGATTAAGGTCACAGACTTTTCATATTATGGGGGCTAAATCCAACAGAAGGAAGGAAATATGAAACGCTATTTGCCAGCAAAACTCACACGCCCCTTAACTGATAAGGGTGCCGCCCTCGTTGGCTTTATTATAAGGCAATGAACATTTTACGTATGGAGAATTACCTAAAAGAAAACAAAGAACAGAGTCGCCAAGGAAGGAAATGGGTGCTGAATTATGGGCTTCTCTAACAAGGGTAGTGGTTACATGAAGTGGGGTAAAAGCAGAGATTGCCGGTGCATTAGCAGCTACACATTAGAAAGGCATGACTCTATGCAACATTATGAGTTCCATACCCAGAGGCCTCGCTCATATTCCCTGGGGGAGGGCATATGGCAGCCTCTCCCCATGAGATTCCCCAGGGGATCAAATTAAAGGCCAAGCTTTGCCACACAGTGTTAAAGCTCTGCCACAGGGATATCTCCAGTCGTGTAACTCAGTACTGAGCTTTCAAGCAGATCAATCAACCTGCAGACTCCCAGTCACATCAGCTGGCGCAGATCAATCGACCAATGGAATCACAGCCCTGTGCATGTAGAAATGGAAATATCTGTCTGGGCACTTGAGCTGGGAAACGCTATATGGCGGATCGATATCTTGTCCATGGCTTATGATTTGGCTCATTAAAATACAGGAGAATCATTCATCCAATAGGAAGCTCTGAAACATTATGCATTAATCCTGCTTGTGGGCTGAACACTATCCCTTGTTTGATGGACAGTCCCATTAACAACTGACCAGAAAATAAAGGCAAAGTTCATCTTTTAAGCAAAAGCAACACCCTGACCTAAAGACAGTCATGCTGTTGGCCTGGATTTGTTCAGAAGTTTGGTTACTATGCACACTGACCCTAGAAACCAGATATTTACATGAATTACTTCTAGGAGCAGACAGGAACACTTGGATTGTTCTGTTATCCCTAAGGAGGGAGGCCTGTCTAGGCTGGTAGCAAGGCCCTACATCTTTATGTCAATACACTGACCAGTGCTAGAAGTGGCACCAGCGGGCACACCTGATCCAGTGCTTTCTTTAGTTCATTGTATTGCCTCCCTACTCTAGATGGCCTTTACCTATCTGCCTGCCTATCCTCGCCTCATTGAATAAAGGACCCCAAACCCTCCCCAGTGTTCCTGTGGCCCCCACTTAATTGCAAAAGCACCATTCCTGCTGCTGACTGTACTTCCACAATGCCGTACTTCAGGGTAACCCTAGAGGAAAGGGGTATATAAGCCGTAATGGTGGCCTCACTTACCTTGTCTACCTCGTCACTCCAAAGCTGCAGTCACAGAGTAACAGGAGAGAGGAGTCTGAGACACATCATAGGCAACTCAACAAAACACAACAACAGGTAATGCCTCACATACAAGAAGCACAACATGGGGGGCGAGGGGTAATATATTATGGCCTGATTATACCCATTCCCTGTGCATGAAGCCCCCTGAGTAAATTCTGCCCAATAACCCAGGGCTGAGCTACACAGTGGTCCTGGTCCCCCACCCTGGTCCTCAGGCAGCCATTACATTAACTAGTAGCTGATCCCCTTATCTCACCCTGTACTGAGATGTACATCCCTTTGCCACTACTTCTCCATTCCTTCCCCTCTGAACATGCAGCTGTGAGACTTACACAGAGGCAGCAGAGGGAGCCCCAGAACAGTCTGGGGCTCCCTCTGCTGCCTCTGTGTAAGTCTCACAGCTGCATGTTCAGAGGGGAAGGAATGGAGAAGTAGTGGCAAAGGGATGGGGGCATAGGGTGAGGTGAAGAGATGAGGCAGAGGGAAAGGGAATGGGGCAGAAGGGAATGGATAAGGCAGCAAAAATAAGATGAGGAAGAAGGAAAGGGGATGGGGTAGAAGTAAGCAGCAGAGTTGAAGGAATTGGGCAGAATGAGAGGAGAAGGAATAGGGCAAAGAAAGGATAGGGTAGAGGGAGAAAAGAAAAAATGGGGCAGATAAATTTGTTGGGGCAGAAGGAGAAAGGAGAAAGTTGCAGAGGCAATGACAGGAGATGGCATGAAGCAGAAGGGATGGGGGGATGGGGCAGAAGTGAAGGAGAAGGCATGCAGTAGAAAGATAAAGTAAGGGATAGGACAGAAGCAGCAGAGGAAAAGGGAAGGGGCAGAGGAAGAGGAGAAGGGAAGGGATGGGATGGGGTAGAGGGAGAGAAGGGATGGGGTAGAGGAAGAGAAGGGATGGGGTAGAAAGGGATAGGGTAGAGGGAAGAATAGCTGGAGCTGTGTGTAGGTAGGAACCCTTATCTGCACCTCACCAGAATGATGGCGCACTGGAGTTGGAAAGCACTGTCCCTGCACCACCAGCAAGCGCCGGGGTCTTCCAGATGTCTGTGCCATATGGGAAGTGGCTGGGGTAAGAACAACATGGTCCCTAATTATTAAGGCAATGTGACTGCCACTAAGAATAAACCATTTCTGAAGATTAGCGCCAGTGTGGGTGGAGATGGCAGGGTAAGATGCAACACGAATCGAGAGAATTCACTGATACAGCCAAGGAAATGTGTGAGAATCTATATGCGCACAAATACCTGCCCTACACACCTACAACTGTGGGGATCTATGAGAGGCCATTGGGGGTCTGTAAGGGGTCGGTGGGGGGGTGATCTTACCGCAGATGCACTGGCCGACAGTATGTAATTACGAGGTCGGGTCTCCTGAAAATCAGGCAAAGCCTGCGGGGGAACAGAGCTCATGTCATGCGGGGAGACCATGAATGGCAGATCCAAACAGCACCAGACAGAACCACAAACGGGGAGCGAGCCAGCACAGCACACAACAAGCTGCACTTTGCAGACAGGTAGGGCAGGCAGGAAGGAGGGGGGGGGGACATACAGAACATGACTGGGGGCCACTCACTACTGACCCAAGGGGGTGGAAGCTGAAAGGTTACACAACACAAAGATGCATTAAAGGAAAAATATACCCAATTATCAAAGGAACTGCTGTAGGGAAATGGCTAATGGGGGGGCATACAGCTATATGTAGACATTGTCCTCCAGTGGGACTCACTGCATGGCTCCTTAGGGTCTGCTACACCCCCTCCTCCTCGGCACCATAATAAATACATCAAAAATAAATACCCCCCATGGACGCAACAGCTGCACAGGCTACAAAGCAGTTGTTTGCAGCCTGTGTAGCTAACCAATAAGGCAGCTTCTTAAAGAACCGCCATATTAGGAAATGTAAACCCTAAAATCTAATGTATTTAATATAGTCTAATGTGTTCTTCTGAGCAGTTTTGCAATTTACATTCTATTTTTCTAGGTTTCAAGTTATTAGCAGTTTTCTTAAAAAAAATATCATGAATAACATGATAACAGCAACGCCACCTGCTGGTCACAGCTGGTTGAAAACTAATTTGAATAGAATAAGGGAAGTCTTGTGAAGTTGCTGTGCTTGGAATTGACCAGGGAAGCTTCACGTGACTCTTATCTGCTCATTAACCTCATTTTCTGAGTTGGGCAACATCACAAGAGCTTCCTTTTCTGACTAAATCCATTTTCAGCGACTGTGGCCAGTCAGCAGGTAGTGCTGTTGTTTCAAATTTATTATATTAATGTAAATCTAATCTTGTGAGAAGGAAAGTCTTGTGATGTTGCTCAGCTCAGAAAATGAGATCAGTGAGCAGAGAAGAATTGTGACTTTTCTCCAGTCAGTTCTAAGCAAATTATGGGTTTATATGTCCTTCAAATGGCAGACAGGGTATATTTGTACTTTACAAATACATACACTAAATCTATGTAGCCAAGCAAAGTACACCTAGGGTTAAATCTGGGCAACACTTGCAGCCAAGGGTTAACAGTTACAGGCTCACTCACACTCTTGCTTCCATACAGTGCACACTGGGGGGCACATGGGGTACTTGAAAAGATATTGAGCATTTTGATTGGCATGCAGGTTACTAAAAGCGCAGTGCCGTGCAGCAGGGCAGCAACATGTGGAGCACGGAGTACAGTTAATAAAAACCACACAGCAAATAGACACAACCCACATAGTCACTGCCCCTCCCACCCCTGTGTTAAAGGGACAGGCACCAACACGACTGCGCATGCATTAATCTGGGATAATGAATGCCAATTTTATTTTAAATTCCCCTTCTACCGTGCTACGCCCCCCCATGGGATTCTTTCCAATGTAACTCCTGGAGAGCTTGTTTTTTTTTGGGGGGGGGGGCGCGTGGCCAACTGTATACAATGGTATCAGCTGACTTTAGGGAATTTCAGGAGACAAATCTCATTTAATGGTGCCTACGCCACATGCACGGCTCTGGACTCTGGGGGCTGGACGCGTTTGTTTAGGAGGTAGCGGAAAAGTAAAATAAAGGGAAACTTCACAGCAGTGACCAATACTCACATCCCCCTCCAACTGAGCCAATTACAAGAAAAACAACAAAAAAAAAGAACAAACAAAAAAATACAGAAAAATACAAGACGGTTAGTGAGGGTAAAACAGAAAAACACAGAAGGAAGGCACAGCAGCCCACAAGCAGCCCCACAATGCAAAGAGGGAGAGGGTAGGGCCAAGCCCACAAGCAGACACAGCACTCAGCCACCTATAACCATGAATAGGAAGGCCAGTGGTTACAGATGGCTCGGTTCTGCTGAACAGGAGATTCAGATCACCCATCTGCGCCTAGAACCCTTCAGTTTCCCTTTACTCAGTCAACTAGTCCTAAGTGAGTAATGACAAGGCACATCTGAATGGGTTACTATGACAAATGCAAAGGGTGGAGTAAAGCAGGGATACAGGCACCCCAAGCTGTTGGCAACTGGCCAGTTTCCACCCTGTGGTGCTGGGAATAGTAGTTCAGCAATAGGTAGAGGAACAAAGATTGGACATCCCTGGGTAAATAGGATTAAAGACTTTTCCCCCCTTTGATTACAGGGGGGAAAAATGTGCACACACCCCAAATGTACCCCCCATTCCCAAATAAAAGCATAGCTGGGAATAGATACGGTACCGCTGCTTTGGCCTCTGCTGCCTTAGCCTTCTTCAGTCGTGCTTTGCAGGCATCCAGATCAAGGCGCCGGTTCTGCAGGATTCTTCTCTCCTTCTGCAGAGGAGCAGGAAGCGTTGCACAGGAGTCATTTACAGAGCGTGCAAGTTAACACAAAGCTCAGCCTGCTATATAGAATTTCATTATTGCCCCCATTTGCCCAAATTGGGCATGAACTGACAACATGACTGAATTACACCTACATGCCCATCTTTGGGGAATTAAAACACAATAGGAGGCCAATTGGATGGCTCGTGGGACACAAGGCAAATGCCTAGTGTTGGCTCCACCAACAGAGAAACACCTGTGAACACTCAGGCTGCCTGCCATAGACTGAATTGGCAACTACGGTGACAGGGGGTGGGCAGTTAGAGAAGTATGTATGTGAGTAATAAAATAATCTATTGGTGATTAACATAAATGGAACCCCCACCCTTTTTTCTAATCCTACCTTTGCACCCCACTTTTGGTGACTGCACCCTTCCCCAGCCACCTTTACATAAAGGGGCAACTTACAGAAATGGTTTTCCAATCTCCCTCCAGGAAGTTACGCAGCGGGGTGAGAAAATTGATAGAGGACGAGTGGATGAAGTCTCGCTCTGCGGTCCCCAAATGTTTCTGGGTCTCCCCGACTTTGATGAGCGTTTGTCCTGGAAATGAAGAACGGAGCAGTTTATATGGCTAGCTGCGGGGGATGAACTCATTTGCAATGAGATGGGAATGAGATTAGAAGGCAGCAGAGCACAGGATGGAATAAAGGCAGAGACACTGAAGACCTAAGTAGAATCCTAGTCATACAGATGTCATGATGGAAGACCTAAGTAGAACCCTTGTCACACAGATGTCAAGATAGAGAACCTAAGTAGAATCTTGGTCACACAGATGTCAAGATCGAAAACCTAAGTAGAATTCTAGTCAAACACATAAAGATGGAATACCTATGCAAAATCACCCTAGTCATACAGATATAGATGGAAGACCCAAGGTTGTCCTAGTCATACAGATGTCAAGATGGAAGACCTAAGTAGAATCCTAGTCATACAGCTGGTAAGGTGGAAAACATAAGCAGAAGCTTGGTAAGATTGAAGATCTAAGAAGAATCCTAGTCATACAGATTTCAAGATGGAAGAAGACCTAAATAGAATCCTAGGCATAGTGACTACAAGATGGAAAACCTAAATAAATACCAGCTTTTCACATATATTGAATATTATATACATATATTTATTGAATTCACTCACCATAAGGGGTACTTGGTCCAAAGTCATTAGCTGCTTCAGTCATGTACTGACCCAAGAGTTCTGCAGTAGTAACCCGAGAAGGTATCTTTCGGTCTAGCTTCTCATACAAGAACTCCTCTACTCGAGCACCTGCAAGCAGCAGCATGGTATCAGTTTGGGAAAATTAGGGAGGGAAGACAAAGGTGAACTAGATGGAGAACCTACAAGACTCCATAATGCAACAATCCATCCTCAAGCTCATTTCTAATTCATGGCAAGTAGTCATGCCAACTACATTATACATTTTATTTCTAGGAATAAATGGTGCTCTTAGGCCTGTTTAACAAATGCTCTGTCTGAAGCCTGAGTGCCTCATATGGGAAGCTAAAACACCCACTCTAATTCATTTTTGTATTGAAGGTCAGTGGATGTCTATAGCTGCAGAGAGAAGAAAGATTCCAGTCGATCTTGCATAGGCCCATCACAAGTACCTAATAAGGCTGGGCTACAGGGTGGCCTCTCTTACAAATTCTGCTCTTCATTTACAAAAGCCCACTTGTGGAAAGACTTCTTTTGAACAAACCTACCACAAGTAATTACCAGTAGAAGGGTGAAAAAGGACCTCTCGCTCCCTTGCAGAAGCTTAGCACAAGTACTTAATAGGATTATGCTGAAGAAAGACTTCTCTCGTATGAGCCTAGCAAAAGGAACTGCTAGATTTCGGTTGTAAAAGGACCTCTCTCTCATCTGGTACAAGTGATTACTAGGATAAGGCTCCAGAAGATCTTTTTATCATTATTAACATTTATTTATAAAAAGTGTTACTAACTCAGATTAGGAGACTTCTCTGACACGAGCCTTACACAAGTACCTACTATAATTAGGCTGCACAAGGACCTCGCTTTATTGCAAAAGGACCACACTTTCTTTCACAAGTCTAGTATCTACTAGGACTAGTATCTACTAGGACTAGTATCTACTAGGATTAGTACCTACTAGGATTAGGCTGCAGAAGTACCTCACTTTATTGCAAAAGGACCACACTTTATTGCACAAGTCTAGTATCTACTAGGATTAGTACCTACTAGGATTAGGCTGCAAAAGGACCTCACTTTATTCCAAAAGGACCACAATTTCTTTCACAAGTCTAGTATCTACTAGGACTAGTATCTACTAGGATTAGTACCTACTAGGATTAGGCTGCAGAAGTACCTCACTTTATTGCAAAAGGACCACACTTTATTGCACAAGTCTAGTACCTACTAGGATTAGGCTGCAGAAGTACCTCACTTTATTGCAAAAGGACCACACTTTATTGCACAAGTCTAGTATCTACTAGGATTAGTACCTACTAGGATTAGGCTGCAAAAGGACCTCACTTTATTGCAAAAGGACCACAATTTCTTTCACAAATCTAGTATCTACTAGGACTAGTATCTACTAGGATTAGTACCTACTAGGATTAGGCTGCAGAAGTACCTCACTTTATTGCAAAAGGACCACACTTTATTGCACAAGTCTAGCATCTACTAGGATTAGGCTGCAGAATGGCATCAAAAGCCTAGAACCAGCACTTACTAGGACTGGGCTGCAGGAGGACCTCTGTCTGACGTAGTATCTTCTCAGTCCAGTTCTTAGTGTTGTCAGCCCTGGTCAAGAGGTTCTCAAAATGCGCGTCCAACTCAGTCTTCTCTGCCTGGCCCAGATTCTCCTGTGTGAACTGGAATAACCCTTCCCATTAGAATCTACTCTTTTGCGCCTTTAGGTGCAAACAAGGCCTCACTGCTGCCTCAAGCGGTATCCCACCACCCAGATCCCTACACATACAGATATACATGACAGAGTTATGGTAAAACACCTACTCGTTAAGGTGGCCATACATTGGCACCGATTCGAGTCCTTTAGACTGATTCAGCCCTACCTGCCCAGGTGTCAATCGGGCAAGTTTCATTTTTAGTCAGATAGGGGACCACATAGGCTCATTGACCGGTCCTAGCTCCATCATTGTAATATGATCATGTGGCCCTAGGACCAAAACAATCGAATTAGCCCAACTTAGAGGGGGCATATCGGGGAAATATCTGCTCGTTTGGCGTTCTCACCAAAGGAGCTAATCTTAAAATGTATGCCCACCTTTACATGGCTCAAGGTGTAATTATTTTATTCTATTTACTGTCTGTGTTTGGGGAACAGTCCATGTGGGGAAAAGCACTTCTATCTCATAACACCCCCCCACTTGAGAGACTATAAACCAGACTGTCTTATTAACAAGTGGAGGAGCCTGACCTATTAATATCAAACTTGTATACATTATATAGAAGCCCACGAGAAGCCCAGAGATGCCCCTGCCTCTCACACAGAGATAGGATATCTGCTTCCCTGCTGCCATACTGATAAATAATGCAAGGCTGAGTCTGTCTCAATGCACATGAATGGCAGCCGCTGCTCCTGGGTGCCCCGTGGGAACCCGTCTTCATTATTCATTGGTGTCAAGGTTTCCTCCCAGCAATAAAGTGCAATAAACAGCTGGAGCTTCAAGGAAAGCCTAAAATGCATCCTGTTGCTCAAAGATGCATATGAACAGGTCACATGATCAGTACGTTCTCATCCCTTAGAACGAGCTCAACCATCATCATCATTTATTTATTTTGAGGTTGGGACAGAAGGAGAGTGTTGGTACCGGCTTGCAAGGCAGTAGCCATATTTGATCAAAGGTTCAGAACCTTTAAACCTGTTTGACTGCTCAGTCGGCACCAGTCCATCACTGATTTGTGGCCTTAGGGCAAAGGGGCTTATGTGACACTAGCCTAAATGTGGGCTGCTATTGGTGCTGAGCAACTATGTATACATATGTGCCATGTAAAATGCCTTCAGATACACAATCATTATGGTTCATCCCAGTCCAATGTGCACCTCTGGTAGCTGCTGTAGGACCACAGTGCCAAGAATCCCTCAGCTGGCCCACAGTGTCCACAGTGCCCATACTAACTCCCTACAACTTGTGCGCAGTGCCACTGCACCAGTGCAAAACTCCATGTGTGGGGGGCATAAATGCAAGGGGGCCGAGGCCGTTCAAGCCCAGGTTTGGTTGGGCAGTTGGGCCAATTTAACCATACTGCTGGACTACTGACCCTTGCTGACCATAATCAGACTATGGGTTTGATTACCATATGGGTCGGTATGGTATAAGAATAGAGTTCTTGCAACAAACAATGCATTGTGGGTAATAAACACAACCACTTGCTCCCGCTTTGGGCCACTTGAGCTGGTTAATGACCATTCAGATATAAGGCACATGACATTAAGGGTTGTGGTTCACCTCTTGCAAAAGGGGATGTTATATTGGTGCATCCCCCAAACATCCCTGTGCTAAACAACCCCCCACCCCCTCTCCAGGAGCATTCCCATTGGTCAGGCAGCGCGTTCCCTTGTAAGAAATCAATGAGTGACACTTATTGGATATTACAGGGAGTGGCATTAACTCCCTGTTAGAGAGTGGCACCTGCTCTTGATTTCTTCTCTGTTTCCAGTCACGGGGCTGTTGTGGATAACACTGCATACAGCAGCCCAGTTACAGCCCAATGGACCCCCTCTTTGTAGCTTAAGAGTTCCTTGCTCCCTAACTACGCAGTGTACATGAAAAGACAAGGCTCTTGGGTTGTTATTGCTACTGCAATTCCCAGCATTCCCTGACAGCCGGCGGGTTTGCAAGTGTAGACAGGGATACTAATAGCATTGCAGGCCCGATTAGATCTGTCAAGGCAAATGTATTTGGTTCTGTTTCCCCTCTCTCCCTGTCAGGGCAATGCACTTGGTGCTTAAACCATAAGTAGATTTGTATCTCAGGGCATTAATAACTGTAGCGCAGCAACCAGTAATTCATTATTCATCACCCTGCCGCCGGCTGCAAGCTCGCGCTCCCAACTGGAACAAGCGCTGTGACTATTGTGTGGTATATTTTGGCGCAGGGTTAGTTTTTGTGCGGGTGCATCTGGGGGGTGCAGGACAGGTACAAGAGTATCTCCCACTGGGCCTTATACTTATACAACTTAGGACAATCCTTATATAACAACATATATGTCTAATTGCTGTGAGAGTTGACCCAGTGTTTCAGGTTCTGAGATGGGCCCCAAGAGACCCAACTGGGCCATAAAGTTCAGACTTTTTATGATGAAACTAGGGTATATGATGAAACTAGTTTCAAGAGTCAGAACCAGCAGTGCAGCAATGGAATGCCTTAAAAACCAACAAACTGCATACTGAGAAAATGTGTGGGTTTACATCACCTTTAATTTGGGCGCTAATGATGGTGCGGTACAGGGCTGTTGTATGATACAGCAGCTACACTAGCCCTTTCCTTTGCTCTACAGTTCCGCCCCTCTTTCTACTAATGCACCGCCCTCTGCCCCTGGCTAGCAACATCTCACACTCAGCTGCTACCAATTCATGGCATTACTCAGGTGGGCCTGACCCTGCGGGACACAAGTAGGGGTAGCAGATGGCCATAAAAACAGCAACTGCATATGTGCCACTGTACAGCAGCCCTATTATACAGATACAGGCAACATAAGTCCAATAAACAAGGAATAAATGGATAATATGGGCCCTAGTGGTTTTTTTTAACCCGTTCAATGCCGACAACAGCTAATCTACCTTTTTGCCTTCTATTTAAATGTATGAAAAAAATGTTTTTGTAATGTAGCAAGCACAATAATTACAACTCCCCCGTGTCATATACATTCTGTCATCATTAATAGGCCTGAAAGCACATGCAGCACAGATAAGTGGAGACCCAAACCCTTTAGCCCCCAGGTTGAACCTGGCACCAAATCATTGCCCTCTTGCCCAACCTAGCCATGATGCAGGAAAAAGGGGGGTGTACATATAAAGTGTATATTTGCCCTTTAAATTGCCCAAGCTTCCAGGATATGCTAAGAGTTGAACCAGTGACACAGGCAGGGCTACACGCATGACCGAGCCAAGCAATTATTCCCATACCCTCCAGCACAGAAAAGTCTGGTGCTGCCCAACCCACAGTCGCCTGACTGATTGCACAACCCCCCCTTCCTGCAGTGTGACCCCTCACCTACAGGCACAGTCGCCAAGTATTGCGACCAGCAGTGCGGTTCATGAGTTGTGTCTCCCCAACAGCCGTCACAACACACTTGCCCTGAAATACCAAGGCTGTGGGGCTCACACACATAAGCAGTAGATTAAGGGACAAGAAGCACTTGTGATGGGGACCTTAGATTGTAAGCTCCATTGGTGCAGGGGCTGATGGGAATGCATAGGGGAATTGGTTGCCTGGCAACAGTACAGGGTGCTGAGGTACATCACTGGCGGCAACAATAAAATCCCTGGAGTGGCATTGCCCATGAGATAAGCCAAGTCGGCATAACCCTTTCATTACACATAATACTGGCGCTATTAACCTATTCAGTGCCAGGGTGGGGTAAGTAGGGACCTCTGATCCGTGTTGCAGTCACATGCCTGATAATTACACCACTGGCCTAAGAAAGGACTTGAAGGCGTAGGAAAGCTTAATAGTGAAAGGAGGAAGTATGGGAGCGGCCAGGGAATGCTGGGAGTTTTAGTTATAACAGCTTGTGTGCTAAAGGGTTGGGCCTAAGAAGTGAGGTTACAGGTGGGCTTATTAGTCTGGGGCCACTGGCCCTTTGCCCTTCCAGCTCCAGTGCAAGGGGGCGCAGGGATTTGTTATTCCGTGAGGCAGAGAAGTGTTGGCACCCCCCTTAAAACTGGGCACAGATTAATGGAATGAATGCTTGCTCTAATGCAGACTGCACTGATTTCTCTGCAGCCCTACAGTATGGGCCTTTAATAAAGTCTCAATAATACCTACACGCAAAATAAAAAAATATTTATATGCATTTAAATATAAGGCACTGGTAATTACTGTGTTTGCTTTAGAAGCACTACTTGGACTTATGGAGCCACAGTAATATCAGTTTAGGGCCCCTTATAACAAGTGGCAAGACAGCTTTGACTGCATATATATATATATATATATATATATATATCTATATATATATATATATATATATATATACATATGTATTACAATAGAGCATGTTTTGGGGCTTCACAGGACCCCCAGGTAATATGATGTGAGGGTCTGCTCACCCATTGTTACATTCCCGGAAGGCATGTTAAGCTAGAGTTGGCAAAGCTACAATGTTTTTGGGTGGGCATGGGTAATGAAAGTGGTATATAGGTGCTGGGTAAGGGTACAGTGAAGTTAAGGGTACAGGGTCAATGAAGAGGGCATAGCTACAATGTATTTGGGTGGGTGTGGGATTCATTGGGGAGGTGGGCAATGCTAAAATATAATTGGGAGGGACATAGCTAATTAAGTACTATAGGGGAGATGTATTTGGTTGGATATTTTTAATGAAGGGGTACAGAGGAGGGGAGCAAGGGTACAGTAACGATGAGGATAAAGAATATAGAGGGTATTGCTACAATGTATTTGGATGGGCATGTGTAATAAGGGGGGGGGGGTTCAGGGGAGATGTGTAAGGCTCTTTGGGTGGGCAGGGGTAATGAAGGTGTATAGAGGAGAAGCAAGGCTATGATGAATTTGGGGGCATCATTAATGAAAGAGCTATGGGGGGTGGTCAAGGTTACATAGTAGTTAAACACACATAGGTAACGAAAGGTGTATAGGGGGGTAAGGCTACAATATATTTGGTTGGGCGTGGGTAATGAAGGGGTACAGAAAGTTGGCAATGAGTACAGCCAGGACAAATGAAGGTATATAAGTGGAGTACAATGTATTTGGGTGAGCATAGCTAATGAAGGGGGTATAGGGGAGATGGAAAGGATACTACATATTTGGGTGAGCATAGCTAATGAAGGGGGTATAGGGGAGATGGAAAGGATACTACATATTTGGGTGGGCATTACTAATGAAGGGGGTATAGGGGAGATGGGAAAGGATGCTATATATTTTGGTGGGCATTGCTAATGAAGGGGGTATAGGGGAGATGGGAAAGGATACTATATATATTTGGGTGGGCATTGCTAATAAAGGGGGTATAGGGGAGATGGTAAAGGATGCTATATATTTGGGTGGGCATTGCTAATGAGGGGGGTATAGGGGAGATGGGAAAGGATGCTATATATTTTGGTGGGCATTGCTAATGAAGGGGGTATAGGGGAGATGGTAAAGGATGCTATAAATTTGGGTGGGCATTGCTAATGAAGGGGGTATAGGGGAGATGGTAAAGGATGCTATAAATTTGGGTGGGCATTGCTAATGAAGGGGGTATAGGGGAGATGGTAAAGGATGCTATAAATTTGGGTGGGCATTGCTAATAAAGGGGGTATAGGGGAGATGGTAAAGGATGCTATATATTTGGGTGGGCATTGCTAATGAGGGGGGTATAGGGGATGCTATATATTTGGGTGGGTATTGCTAATGAAGGGGGTATAGGGGAGATTGGAAAGGATGCTATATTTTTGGGTGGGCATTGCTTATGAAGGGGGTATAGGAGATGGGAAAGGATGCTATATTTTTGGGTGGGCATTGCTTATGAAGGGGGTATAGGGGAGATGGGAAAGGATACTATATATTTGGGTGGGCATTGCTAATGAAGGGGGTATGGGGAGATGGAAAGAATGCTATATATTTGGGTGGGCATGAAAATAAAGGCGGTGTAACAGAAGTTGGCAAGAGTGCAGCCAGGCTAATGAAGGGGTATAACTAGGGTGGGTAAGGGTACAATGCGGTGGGGCTGATAAAAGGATAGGGTACAGGGGAAGGCGGCAGGCGTACAATGCAGTTAAGGGGGGGGGGATATACAAACAATATATTTAAGGGAGACCGGGGTACTGAGGAACCTAGGGGGCACATAATGGCTGCAGGCTCGGAGCACAAAGTGCAGCAAAGATGGAGCAGGATAAGAAGCATCAGCTGGGAGCGGAGGATGCTGCAGAGGGGAGGGGAGTTGGGTCCCAGAGCGATGTCTTCGCTCCCGGGCCCTTACCTGCACCGCCCGGCTGAAGAACACCCCTGCATCTGATGCCAGCTTCTTCACGCTGAAATCCATCTTGTGCCAGGCTGGTAGCGCACCTCTAGCCGGGAGCCAGCTGTCTGCACTGCCCTGTTCCTGCCCACCCACGGCTAATGCTTACCCACAGGCCGCCTAGTCTATCCCAGAGCTCATCACTCCCTCCCTGCCTCTGTCCATCCGGGATCGCTTGATGCGCCTGTTAAAGGAGCCCTACCATAATAACACTGCACCCAATGCAGTCAGAGCAGCTGAGCCTCACGGGAATTCTTCCGAATTCAGTAATATCATGTAAAAGAAGATTGAAATCATCCACTGATCTGGGATGAGCAACCTGGGAACAAGGGCGAGTTGTGCACTATCTGCATATTTAGAAAGCATTATTTACCCACATATTGTGTACCTTTCTATAGGCTGGGCAGCCATCATAAAATAATATGTCCTCACACTACTTCATCAGTCTGCGTTCACTGGGATTCATAGCTCATTGCCCACTTGGACCACACCAATTAAGTAACTTGGGGCCACAAATGCTCACTTACATGATTCACAACCATGATCTACCTCATAATACCCAAACACACCCCTGATCCACTTATACCCCAGTCATTATCCAGAAAACCCTGATAGTGACCATGTCATTGGGGCTGTTATACTGCTTGGGACCCACTGTATTAAACCTGGTCATTGGGTCCCGAAAAGCTGGTCCAATGCCTTCGATCCTGAAGCCCTCTCTTGCTTTAAAGGGCTCCTTACTGTACAACTGTGGGTGAGATCTAGACACCAGCTCCTATGGGAGCCTTCAATCTCCCCTGCCCAGACCTCTAAAGCCTGGAACACTCATTGGATTCCCAAATGATTAAAAGCCAGACAACTGGCCAACATTCCCATTCTGATATCAGATACAATTGGTGTGCCACTCTTGCTCTCTTTTCTACTTTATACACAACCCTTATTCTGGTTGTCTGGCAACAGTATTCTAGCGTGACAGGTCGCACAGCACGATTGTTCCAGGAACTGCAGGCTTGTATGCATGATTGCTCTGTGTAAAGGAAGGTATGTTGCCCCCCCCTCTCACCATAGAGACAACTGCCCCACCCACAGGTGGAAGGCATATAGAAGGTGGGTGGATTTTTTTTGGTTGGGTGAAGCACCACAAGTGCTGCCCCCACAGGCTGCCAACCAGCCAACTACATTAGAATCTTTCAGTGGAAACAATTGGTGTGGTCTGAACCATATTCTCTGCAGAATATAGGCATATCCTATTTCCACTATTGATTTTCATTTGGACCAGTGTAGTACCCCCTAAAGAGCAATGTTGATTTGTCTGGTGTAATCAGTGCCCAGAACATGTCTGGTTTATCTGGGTTACTGCACTGGTGCAAACTGAGTTGGCCACAGCATAGAAATTACTATTCCCTCACTTCTCATCATGTACTAGGCCTCCCTAATCCACATATGATCAGGGTCTGTTCTCATATAAATCAGGCAATAGGGGAAGTACCCTACTGTGAGAAATTATGAGGCCATGGGTGCAGTCCCCTTGCACCCCAGACCCACTCCCACCAGCCCTAGGACCAAACACTCAGATTAGCCCACTTGTTCAACATACGGTAAGTCTAATTTTCACATACATTGATCAATGGTATTGATCTAAATACCACCAAATACACTGGGCACAGGAATGAAAGGTCTCTGCCCACTGATACAGTACTACCTGTTTATTGAGATTTTGCTGAATTCAAAGACCAAAATATCCTAATTAGGAAACAAGTGAAATAGTCCATGGATATAGGAAGTGCTTTGAATGCATCGCATCCGCTGTCCAGCAGTCCAAATGCTATTGTTATATTAAAACTGAGCTTTATGTTTGTAGAAAGTAAAGGGGCCACTAAACACAGAGTTCTGTTAAGGAATAGGATGTTGAGATCCAAACCACACTATAGAATTTCTTTTAACTGTTTCCTAACCCAGCAAGCAGAAGACATCTGCAAAAGGCATAATCCATTCTGGGATTTCCCAGCATTCAGCTGAATCGATAATGTAAAGATTAATTAAGTGCTTCGGCTTTGGTCCTCCCTGGGTTTCTGCAGGAGTCCAGTGCAATCAGCTTTCTACTTCAGGGCAGGGGCTCACTGTGAATCTACAGGGCTATAAACAGCCGTGGTCATCCGCTCATACCAGGGCTTGATCTTGGTGTTGGTCATCATATCATCGAATGATTCCAGCCCCTCCATCACTCGCATCACCCCGTACACAGCCTTAAAAAATAGGGAATGCACAGATAGGTTAGAGAACACCTGGGGAATCAAGCAGGATCAGACTGGGCCCAGTCACCCTCCCCCGATGCACCCATCACACACAACAGCAAATGCTCACCAGGTCAGCAAGGTTGGGCTGAGATCCTCCCATAAACTTCCTGTGCTTGCCCACGGCCGCCACCCAATCATTGGCTGCGGCATACAGATCCTGACGCACGTCATCCTGAAGATGGTGCCTGCAATTGGGCCACACGAGAAATCACGTAAGGCGACATGGCTACATTAAAGACAATGTGTGGCTCCTAGCATCCCTCTAATGGTTATACTGGTGGGAATCAACGGTTTTGGCTACAGCTAGAGGGCCACAATAGGGCCTAAGCGTGTCTTACCCACATCCCAAGCAATGGCACTTTATAAGCACAGCCACCCACCCTGCACACACCTGCTCTTCAGCCTTTTGCCGATTATGTACATGGCTACTGCTCCTACATATTTAGCAAACAAGCCTTCCACCGGGCCAAAGTTTCCCTCTCGGACAATGTAGTCAAAGGAGGCGAGGGCTTCATGGGGGGTCCGATACACATTGGGAGAGATGAGGTGTACGAGCCAATCATCTGCCCAGCGGCGCCATTTCATTTCTTCACTGGGGGACAGAGAAAACTGTATTTACATCCTGCAGGGAACCAACAGAAAAGACCAAGGTTCCTCCCCCCAACGGGTCAGACTTACACTCGGGATTCTTTGGTTGGATAGACTTGCTTGGTCTCCCGTTCATCCAACATCAACCAATACTTGTTATTGTATTCAATCACCTCCTTTCCCTGGTCATTCGCAGCTTTCATTGACGGATAATAGGACAGGATTTCCTCCAAGCTTTTCCTGTTTCATGTATTACAAGAACATAAAAAAATACTAATAATTTTGATTACAGAAATCATGGGGAGAACAGCCCATAGAGCAGAAGCCAGGTATGGCAGTCAACTTGGGTTTACTGTATAATGGGCGTGGGAGTAGGTTGCTTCCTAGGGGGGAAAGTTAGAACAAAAATCATTCTGGCCACTAAATCTCTGAATATCACTTCCTTCTCTGCCCATGTCATAGCAAATGTCGTTGTCCTGGCTATAACAACACAAACCAGTCATGGATACTGGAAGAGACGCATTAAAACTAGTTTTGCACAGACTTACTTGGAGGTAAGGAAAGTCTTTATCACACTGATGATAACAGAGGAGTCGTTGAGTTGCTGCAAAAGCAAAAAAAGTGATAAGAATGCTGAAAAGTATAAAACCTTTGCAGCAGTGCCATTTTCCAAGGATTTTTCTGTTATCATTTTTACTGCATGCTCCACCTAGTGGCAGAATACAGAATCTGTCAATACATACAGGGTCCTGCATGGATCCATGTACCTCTTTTGCCTCACTAGCCATAATTTGTGCCCATCTAAAGTCCAGATTCTGTGCACATCTTGGTGCCCAAGGAAAAGGGGGCGGTGGGTGGGTACACGCTTTACAGTGAGCATATGTGAGGAGATGGGAGGGTGCTGGACGCTTTTGCCTTGGGCATCCCTGACTCTAGGCCGGGTAAAGTCCAACCCGTATTTTTACCCATTTGGACTAACTGCCTTACCAGTAACCCCACCTGCTACCTGGTGGTGTTGGCAGAAGGAACTCACCAAAGAAGAGCTGGAGTCGGCAATCAGAATGGGAACCTTTCTGTAGCTGGAGAACTTTATCTCTCGTCTCATGACTGGATTGACCTCTACGATCTCATGAGGCAGCTGATAAAAATCGAGGAAGGCACGCACTTTGCTGCAGAACGGGCAGGTTTTGTACTGGTATAGGGTCAGCTTGAGCGTGCCGTCCGTGGCCTGACAAAACAGGATTCTTGTGAAACAACAACAAATCTGCTTATACGCAAAACAAGGCAGTGCAACCAGTTTCTTTGGTTTCATTTACATCAACAAATAACATGCCTTAGGCTACTGGAACTGGGCATTTTTACCCACTGGCACTAAACAGCAATGGTCAAAGCCTGATATTTCTCCTAATAGTATTATATATAAAACACCCAGTAAAGCACTGACAAGTGGACCTTGGAGCCAGAACACTAACTGAAGCCCGCCAGTCACTGCTCCTTATTTGTACAACAAAGCACCCTTCAAACCAGCTATTCTACTCCTTGTTGGCAGCTTCCCCAGGCTGGGCAGCAGCTTCCAGGACTTCAGGATTCCATCCAATCAGCAAATAGGCTGGCCTGACAGGAAACTGCAGTTCAACTTCACCTGTGTAAATAAAGATCTTATATTGGCTAGCAACATTCTACTGTGCTTCTGGGGAGGGACTGTTAGAACATTGTCCAACAGCAACTGGTAATAGAGACAGACTTCATGTGGAGGAGCACCACAAACCAATCCATACAGACTGCTCTATCAGACCTGTGCATTCTGGGTCTTTGCATACACCGCCCACCAGCAATGCCAGTGACTAGCAGGCCAGTGCCCTGTGCCCTTCTGGGAGCCGCTGTGACGTTTAAGTACTTGGTAAATCCTGGTGCCTTAGCATCTCCATCCTCAGGAAGCACTGTAATTGGTTGCTCTTTAATCAACACAAACTAGAAAGTCACTCTGGGCAGGTTGCATTTCCAGATAGAATGCAAGGGAAATGTGGCGGCAGCATTGAAGGGGAGAAGGTGTCTCAGCTTTTGTTTTTGTGTTTTTTGCCTCTGTGGCTGGGAGACCGACACAGATATCCCCCCTGCCCTGCTTTACCCTAAATCTTGCCCTATCTCGTGCCTAGTGATGTCAGTTGAGTGACATCACTTGACACCAATTCTGACTGATGACATCACTAGGCACCATATAAGGATACATATTACACAGTGACAGAATACAGCCTTTTAGGTCCCCCACCATCCTTAGCATTCATCTGTCACAGCTACAAGGGCCCATAGGGGAAGAGGGGCCCTAGAGCAGTTGTACCCCCGTCCAGTAGTCCCACCAGTGACAATTCATGGCTCATGTATAACATATGTACATATAGTGTATGTTCCTACCTGCTGCTCCTCCTCTGCCCTCTGTTCCCCCAAGGAGGACTGGAGCGCCTGGAATACCCCCAGAGAGCCCCCCAGCACAAAGGCCAAACCCAGCAGCTTCCTAGTCCTTCTGTCTGAGTCCTTCCACCACCCACCGGCTCTAAAGCCCCTCACTACCGGGCAGGTGGGGCCAACTAATGGAAGGTTGCTCTTGCCCACTGCCCTATACAAGGGAAGGTGACTGCGAGTCCCCAGGCTCATGTGAGCCCTGGCACCCAGACCAGACACAATCAGGGACCCACCGCCTGATACCGAGGGGAAAGAAAGACACCGGCCGGTTTGCGCCGCCCCCATTACAACCCCTGTCAAGCGCTGAGGCAGCACAAGCCGCCTAGTGCTTGCCCCAAACAACCCGGCTGTGTACGCAGCCATCTTGCCTCTAGCTACGCCCCGCCCACTACATGCTAGCACCTCCGTACTAACCAGTCGGAAGCACCCTCTTGCGTTTCATTGGTTGCATCTCCGTGACGTCACGCATGCATTCCCAAGGTCACGGGGTTTGGGAGTGACGTGAGAAGGAGAGGTGGGAGCGAAATGTCTGGACCAAACGGGGATCCGGTGGTGCCGCTGGGAGAGGCGACAGGAGATGAAGGTTCGTCATAGTTAGCCATAGCCTGGGCTGGGGGCTCGGAAGGGTAACCCTGACCACATTCTCTCCACATGTTCCTACCGCTGCTTTTAATAGTGATCATCTTTCTAAACCTGACTGAGACGCAATGGCGCTTCTTATTTTACTTGCCCTTGTGGGACCCTATTTTGGCTTCTGTAGCCGTGGGGCTATTGGGGCAAATCTATCTGGGCTCTTTTTCCAGAGCAGTAACTCACAGGGTTCCTATTGGTCACCATTATAAAGGGGGCCTTTACACCAGGGAGAAGTTCTTAATGGTGGGTTTGGGGCTTTGTGACTTGCTGATCAAGGTGCTAGCCCGTCGATATCTCCACTGTATTCATATCATTGACTGTCAGGCAGTGTTAAGCTGGCCCACCAGGATACCAGGAAAACTCCCGGTGGGCCCAGGTATAAGTGGGCCCTCCTGCTCCTTACCATTTGGCCTGCTTTATGCTCATTTCCTATTTCTGAATGGGAACAAAGAGGAGAGACAGATGAAAGAATAGACACTAGCATGTAAATAAAAGAGACTAGGAGAATAAAGAGGTTGGTGAGCAAAAGGCGGAAACATTGTTTGGAAAGCGGGCCTATGGGCTAAGGGTTTTTGGTGGGCCCCTGGGTTCCCAGTCAGGCAACTGCTGTCCGGACACGCTGTAAGGTGTAGGATGGATAACTAAAAGCTTATACTGCCAGAGATCGGCCAGCGCACCAGATTCCCAGATCTGCAGGCCTTTGGGACATGGCAGTTGCGTGTGACGGCTGTACTTGCTGCCAGCCCAGCTGCTCCCCGACCTGGTATATAAATTGGAGTTGCAGGCCGGTCAGTTAGGGGTCTTAAAATGTTCGACCCTTGCATCACTATTTTGCAACCCATTAGCCAACTTTTGTAATATTGTTATAAAGGGAGGTGCACACAGTTCCTTATATCCCTGGTCATGGTTTGTAGGGTGCTGCTCATGATCAAAAACCTATTTGGGGGTGGGATAATGTAAAAAGTGCAGTTATAGGACTGTGGTCCTGCCAATATATAATGCATTTCCCTGATTTTACAGGGAATAATGCACTGAAATAGATATACACCGCACAGTTCTCAAGAATAAGGGGAAAGTGTTAGTAGGGGTTAGATGTTTGGAAATAGAGGGACCGGCCCCCTCGCCCTGCAGGTCTACTATAATGTAATATAATGCCAGTCATGCTTATACAGGGTGATTCTCAATAAGTTTGACACCATTTTTTTTTTTGTTTCCTGAAAACCATAAAATGGAGGTTAGACCTGCAGGGCGAGGGGGAGGTTAGTACATTGGACCCTAGCAACCAGACAGCTGCTCAACATTACTTTAAGGGTAGGCTACCCCTTAGCAGTGCACTACTAACCACTGTGTATTCCCTGTAGATTACGCAGCCTTGGACTTTATGTTGGATCAGATCAATTTCTGCCTGGATCACTTAGAGGAGAAAAATGACCAATTGCATGCACAGCTTCAGGAGTTGCTGGAATCCAACCGCCAGGCCCGGAGGGACTTCCAAATGCAGATACATCAGGATCTGACAAACAGTCCAGACGGGGAGCATTCAGACACGTAACCCACCACCCCGAGCACAAAGGACATCCAAGACGTGGCCAGACTTTCTAGCACAGTGACCACTCTGTAGTCTCTATAAGGTATTCAGATCCCACACAATAAGAGGCACCAGTGCCCGGTCCCTATTGGGAATATTGCATTATTTTATTTGACACAGTGGGGCGGAGTAAAAAAAAAAAAAAACTAAAGAATTACAAGTTTAAAAAAGAAACTGTGTTTTGGGCTGTTGTATGATTGAGCATGCAAAGCAGCCTGTGCTGTCACTGTTGTAGGAAACTGATCTCCTCCTCGCATCTTTATCCCCTTAGGTTCCCCTTTAAAAGGGAAAGACGTACAACTTACACTTGTTAAAATGTTGTCTCTGATGTTGTTTCAGTACTAAATATAGCAGCCAAGCGCTAAGTGATAGCAAGAGGCCTCAGCAATCAATTTATTTATGTTAGTCGTGGAACTTGACCGTTAAAAAAAAGACAACCCATTCCTGTTCTTTGAAACATAGCAATGCACTAATGGGCAGAATTGGACCAATTGCAGTTGCACATGATTATGTTAGTACTGTGTAATTGTGAGCAGTGCCCCCAGGGCGGCGCTGTGTTATTTTCTTTCCAGGGAATTATAAGAATAAAGATCCCTGAATAAAAAGCTGTGCATTTTCTTTTAACACTGTAAGGGGGGCAACAAAGCACCAGGGCTCGCCTGAGCATGCCACGTTGATGAATTTGGACACAAAAGTGTGACCGATTAACGTTTAGTATTTTATACAATGTCCAGTTATTAGCAACTTGTCAGTTGATCTTGTTTTACCATTTCTGCATTATTTAACTTCTTCTGACACTCTCCAGCTTTCAGGGGTTACTGACCCCAGCAGCCACGCAACCATTGTTCTTTCAGTTTTACAGTTTTTTAGTTGCTACAGTTTTATCGTTATTGCTGCTGTTTATTACTTATCTTTCTAATCAGTATCCCCCTTTCTATTCATATTCCAGTCTTTCATTCATGCCACTGCCTTGTTGTCAGGGTAAATGGGACCCTAGCAACCAAAGAGCTGCTAAACAAAAGCTAATTAAAAAAACATAAAAAATGAAGACCAATTTTAATGAAATTCATCTCGAAATATCATTCCATCATACTAAAAGAGAAAGGTGAATTACCCTTTTAGGTTAAATGTTAATATGTTATAGAAAGGGCCACTGTTAAATTGATGTGTGTTGGGGGTCCCTCCACAGCCAATAAGCCTACCGCTGTGTCAAGCTACAACTTTATTCCTATTCAATTCATCTTCTCCAGTCTCTCATTCAAACCCCTGTCTGGTTGCTAGGAGAAAGTAGATCATAGCAACCAGGCAAGCTGCCAACATTAAGCCGGAAATCTGTTGAACACAAAGCTAAATAATCCAGAAACCATTATAAAATAAAGACTAACTGCAAATTGTCATTATACCGAAAATAGATAAACAAAGCCATGTATGGGCACAGGACTCAAGGCATGGAAAACACTAGTGCAATTATAGGCCTGGTTCGCTCAGGCAGTTCTGGGCTGCCATATTCCAGGTAGTGAAGACATTTCTGTGCCAGGACACATTGGTACTGTAAACACTGCATGAGGGTTTCATGTATTTTTAATAAAACATTTCCAAGAAATGGTTCCAATGGTTTAAGGACTAGAAAGATAGGAGAAGAAAGTGCTGACTCATGGCAATCCCATGATTACCCTACAAAGAGATTATAAGATTAAATGATGGTCTCTGTGCCCAGATATGCAGTCTGGAACCGGCCCTAATGTTGGTCTATCTGGGTTTATGTCTATATAAGCGCTGGCAGCCTAAGAAGGCAGTCTCCTCCTGGAATGTGATCGCTCCAGAGTCTTCATTATTGATTGCATCCTTTTCACCCTGAGCGAGGATGCTTTCTGGTTCCAGCAAGGCCCGGGAGCCTTCCTTTGTGCCCACAGCACTCCCAGACATGCCTGTGGTGGCACCACTTCCCTCAGCAACAAGCAACACTTTTTGTTTATTTTCTAGGTAGCTTTCTCCTTGGCTGTTCTCCGCCTGTAAAGATTCAGGGATGGTAGCCATCTGTTCAGCAAATTCAGTGTTCTCCAAGCAAAAGGAGGTCCCTGCTTCAACCCCTTCCAGACTCTCTGGTTTTGAGGAACATGAAGTGGAAGCCTCTGCTGTATTCACAGCATCCTTTGTAGAGCTGTACCTCTGTAAATGCAGAAAGAACAAAATGTTTGGGCTCAAAAAAAAATTTTAAAAAATCAGTTGTTGCTGTATTGTTTCAGCAGTCAGAACCAGCAGTGCCCAGAATGTACACAGCCACATGTTCCTGGTCATAGAAGGACCTGACAGCCTTGAGCTGACACATACTTCTGGTCAATTGCTGCCAGAGAGCCAGGGGAAAATTTGACCAGAGATATCAACTACCAAGCCCACTGCACTATAATATTGTTGTGTGTTGCATGGGGGGGGGGGGGGGTCTCTGCAGAGGCCCAAATAAAGATATTATAAAAGGTATAAAGATGTTTCATTCTACTTTAAGATTCCTCTACAATTTAGGGACATTTTTATAGCTCGAACAGTTCCCCTTTTGCAGATGAAGTAGCAGAGAGAACAGAATTTTGCTTGCCAAGCAAACCCTTGGCAAGACTAAGAGAAGAGAAGGGACAAACCGGGAATGCATGAAGGGGTTTTTTTTATCATGGTATAAAGACAAACATGAAGCAGAAGCCAAATGATGCACTGGCAGAGGGGTCTAACCTGAACGTTCTGAAAATGCATCAGGGACTTGCAGTGTGTGAGCCGGGAAGCAGAGTCACTAGGGTAGAATTTGTGACACAGCCTGCAGAGATAGCCAGTGACGGGCACCATAAAGTCCAAGCCTATGAAACAGGATGGCAGAGAATGCTTGTCAGGATGAATGGAATTGTGGGAGGAAAGAGTAAGTTATGATGGCAGTATGGTAACAGTGACAGTATGAGAGGAATCAGACAGGGGTGGGATTACAGACAGATGAAGACACATAACCTGGAGCATTGCTGCGATTCACAAAACTGATGCAACTGGGGGCCCATATGCTATGGGACAATATAGTACTTACCATATTCTTTCTCTGAGCTATACTCCTCAACATCTTCTTTCACAGGTTCCAGGTCAGCCTGTAGAGAATGAACCACATCTTAGCCAGACATTGGAGGATATTGTATATTGCAATGTATTTGAAGCCCTTTTATTTCTCAAGATTACCAAGTCATTATAACTCACAAGGGGACACTGCACATTCCCAGCAGTTTCATCTTCACTGATTCCCTCATCCTCCTCTTCCTCATCCTCCTCCTCATCCTCAAAACATCCCACAGCGTCCACTGTGATCAGCTCTTCTGACTCCTCCGGGCTCCAAGACTCCTTTTCCTGCATCCTGAGCTGCTCAAGAACCAATTTAAGTCTTTAGGTAAAGTCCCTTTAAAGGGCAACAAGTTCTAATGAGTTACCTTACTGCCCTCTGCAAACTAAGATGCTTCTCATGCTACTAGTAAATACACATGCACATGTCCCACCAAACTGTTCTTACCTCCTGGGATTTCTGCTTGTGCTCAGGGGACTTCATGTGCTCTACAAACTTGCGAGGGGTTTTAAAATGGCGGCTGCAGACGGTACAAAATGGCCTTAAGGATCGCTTGGCCAGCTAGGGTCAGAAAAACACATATGTTGGTGATTTAGCATACTGAAAGCTCTAATCTGAATTTGAAGGCTAGATACACATCGGTGAGGCCTGCTCACTAAGTACAGAGAGTTGGATCAGGGAATAGAAAGGCCTGCTCACCAAGTACAGAGAGTTGGATCAGGGAATAGAGAGGCCTGCTCACCAAGTACAGAGAGTTGGATCAGGGAATAGAGAGGCGTGCTCACCAAGTACAGAGAGTTGGATCAGGGAATAGAGAGGCCTGCTCACCAAGTACAGAGAGTTGGATCGGGGAATAGAGAGGCCTGCTCACCAAGTACAGAGAGTTGGATCGGGGAATAGAGAGGCCTGCTCACCAAGTACAGAGAGTTGGATCGGTGAATATAATCTATTTAGATTTTGCCAAAGCATTTGATACCGTTCCCCACAAATGACTGCTTTCTAAACTAAGGTCTATTGGTCTTAGTGAAGTCGTTTGCACATGGATTGAAAACTGGCTACAGGATCGGGTACAGAGGGTGGTTGTTAATGGTACGTTCTCTACTTGGAATAAGGTTCTCAGTGGGGTCCCGTATTATGAGTAATGTATCAGTGTTTGCAGATGACACAAAACTCTGCAGACCAGTCAATTCTATCCAGGATGTGACATCCCTGCAGCAGGATCTTGACCAACTGGCAATCTGGGCAGCTAAGTGGCAGATGAGATTTAATGTGGATAAATGTAAGGTCATGCACCTGGGATGTAAAAATATGCAAGCCCTGTATACCCTTAATGGGACTGCACTAGGCAAATCCATAATGGAGAAGGACCTTGGAGTCCTTGTAGATAATAAACTTGGCTGTAGCAAGCAATGCCAGGCAGCAGCTGCAAGGGCAAACAAGGTTTTGAGCTGTATTAAAAGGGGTATAGATTCACGGGAGGAGGGGGTTATTCTTCCCCTTTACAGAGCGCTGGTAAGGCCCCATCTAGAATATGCTGTTCAGTTTTGGTCTCCAGTGCTCAAATGGGACATTATTGAGTTAGAGAGGGTCCAGAGAAGGGCAACTAAGCTGGTAAAGGGTATGGAAAGTCTCAGTTATGAAGAAAGACTGGCCAAGTTGGGTCTGTTTACACTGGAGAAGAGGCGCTTAAGACGTGACATGATAACTATGTATAAATATATAAGGGGATCATATAATAACCTTTCTAATGTTTTATTTACCAGTAGGTCCTTCCAACGGACACGAGGGCACCCACTCCGTTTAGAAGAAGGGAGGTTCCATTTAAATATTCGGAAAGGATTTTTTACTGTGAGAGCTGTGAAGTTGTGGAATTCCCTCCCCGAATCAGTTGTGCTGGCTGATACATTATATAACTTTAAGAAGGGGCTGGATGGATTCTTAGCAAGTGAGGGAATACAGGGGTATGGGAGATAGCTCTCAGTACAAGTGAGGGAATACAGGGTTATGGGAGATAGCTCTTAGTACAAGTTGATCCAGGGACCGGTCCGATTGCCATCTTGGAGTCAGGAAGGAATTTTTTCGCCTCTGCAGCAAATTAGAGAGGCTTCAGATGGGGTTTTTTTGCCTTCCTCTGGATCAACTTGTAGTTAGGCAGGTTATATATAGGCATTATGGTTGAACGTGATGGACGTACGTCTTTTTTCAACCCAACTTACTATGTTACTATGAATAGAGAGGCCTGCTCACCAAGTACAGAGAGTTGGATCGGGGAATAGAGAGGCCCGCTCACCAAGTACAGAGAGTTGGATCGGGGAATAGAGAGGCCCGCTCACCAAGTACAGAGAGTTGGATCGGGGAATAGAGAGGCCCGCTCACCAAGTACAGAGAGTTGGATCGGGGAATAGAGAGGCCCGCTCACCAAGTACAGAGAGTTGGATCGGGGAATAGAGAGGCCCGCTCACCAAGTACAGAGAGTTGGATCGGGGAATAGAGAGGCACGCTCACCAAGTACAGAGAGTTGAATTAGGGAATAGAGAGGCCCGCTCACAAAGTACAGAGAGTTGGACCAGGGAATATAAATAATCACTTGTATATTTATTGCCAATTTCTCACTGTACAGACTAGCCTTACAAACAAGAGTAACTTACCTTGTGTTCCTGTGTGCGCAAATGGGTGATTAGGTCAGAGCTGAAGTGAACCTGACACACATTACACCACCTCTGCTGCTGCTTTCTGCAGAAGAAACCCCAATGAGTTGTTAATGCACTTCCTTTGATAACACAAATCACACTGCTCCAGTGCCAAGGCCCCCTGTGTATAGAGCTTACCCATCTCTCCCTGCTGTGCTGCTCTGCGGGTCTTTGGCCGTGGGCATCAGAGTAACCAGGCAGGCATTGCTCAGATGCTGGATCGCCTGGAAACGCTGGTGATGACGGGCAGTTACCAGATGTGATTGGAAAGCCTAAAACATAAGGAGCACCTGCTTTTTACTGCATGCAAAATCATTTATCTTAAGGGGGAACTCTCACTGATACAGAAGTCCCCGTGCTTCACTTATTAAGCATTTACTTGGTTTTGAAATGCAGGAGAGTACTAGTGGGCCTGGCATTTCCTACCTGCAAGCTCTGGAAGTTGGACTTGCAGATGTAGCAGCAGAACCTTGGCCCAGTCTGCCCAGAGCCACTGGAGGTAAATCCTCTCTCCACATGTGCAGGCACCAAGTCTGTGGTACTAATCGTCCGACTTTCACTCCTCTGCTGAATAGTGACTTTCAGAGCACGCCCACCGCTCATCCCCTGGGAAGACATAATAGCACAAAAGTTTAAAGGCAAGCTGAAGCATGACAAATTTAACCAGCCCTCTGAGTTCCCACACACCTCAGGAGGCTGTGACTCCACACTGCGCTCTCCAACTCCTTCTCTCTCTTCCGAGATCTCTGCAAAACACAAGAGGAACATTGTGTCACATATATGTAACCTTATTATATGCCGAAGGGGGGGCCCCTAATGTTAACCATGTAAGGAAGGTTTGAGCCCAGAGAAATTGGAAATTACTGGCTACATGCTGACCCACCCACCACCACCAAAAAGTGACCCATGGTACCAAACTACAGAATTTTACCTCCTGCATGAAAATGGCATTCCCCGGCACCATCCTCTGAGCTGCTATAGGAAAAAGAACCAATTAGTTCAACTCTACATTAATCAGTATGTATAGAGATCACTATTCTAATATTGTGTTTTTTCTTTTTATTACTTATGGGTGAAACCTCTCCTATTTATTTTTAAGTTTGCCATTCAAACCACTGCCTGGTTACTAGGGTAAGAGGGACCCTTAGCAACCATATAAAAATTGAGGAAAAAATTAAAACCAACTACAAGTTGTGTTACGACTACCACTGCCAACAGCAACACTAATCCCCCTCAGTGAATCGATTTCAAAATTTAGGGTACAGTTTCCATTTATGGGCTATTCTGGGGGTTACTATTTTAGTTGAACCGTACATTTTCCTGGGCAGAAAATGTACTGATAAAAGAAAGAGCCTTGCAGCATACTTATAGTGAATGTAGGACCTATGTGCTTATTCCCATAATGCACTGCCTTTTCAGATACTCATCACTGGTGGATCTCCATTGAAATACAGATTGTCAAAAAGAGAATTTTCAGCACCCTAATGACTACACTGCTCCTGATGGGCTACACAATGAAGGGCCCTTAATTCTGGTAGAACCTAGACATACCCACAATGATACAATCAGAAGACCTTTAAACCCAATATGGGGATGGATTAAGTTTTTAACACAGTGAGGGAAAGAGCACCATGGATGAAGAGGGGAAAGAAAACAGACAACATGCAGATGGACTAAAATAGACAGAATACAGGATGAGGGGGGGGGGGAAGATAAAAGCTTGTCTACTCTGCTCTGTTAGTTACCTCCTTGCTCGCTTGGCTGAAGGCTCGCTTGGGTCTGTAACACTGCATTCTGTTAGATTTTCAGACTCTGCAAAGACAAGGGTGTGAAAGCAAGAAAGCCAACAGAGGAGGCAGGAGCCAGAGGGGAGAGAGAAAGCCACCAACATAACAATGGTGAGGAAGGAGTTGGAGCCACACTTTTGTTAGAGCCAGTGAACCCTCTAGCTGCCAGAGGGCACCCTGTGCCACCCCATAGTCCAAACTAGACAGAGAGCTAATGACAATGCAAGTGCTGCCTTTATATCATCTGCAGACATCCCGAATGCTTGCATCTAAATAAAGACATACAGACTGGATACAAGACATACAAGTTGGATAAAATCAAACCAGAGCTGGTATGTGGCCTCTAGAGACGACCAATAAAAGGAACTAGCACTTAAAGGGAAACTTACACAACTGGCTTATAACACTATAATTTTAACATGGGGTTGCTGTACCACTTCCCAAGTACAGTAGCTTTATGCGACTTAGGATACAAACCCCAACCCCTCCTAATGCACACAATATAGGTGCCCCATTGCTACCAGCGATGCCATATGTATGCTTATATTGGCACTGCGGCAACCTGAAACCTCAGACACTGGGACTAAGGACTTTACCAAGTGAAAGCCTACACTTGTCATTGCTACGTACCCTCATCAGCCTCAGAAGCTGCTGGAGGAAGATCCATTTCTCCCTTCTCACCCTGCTTTTCATCATCGGTTTTTATGTGAGGGGTCACACTTTGCTCCCCATCCTTTTTGCGATCATAGGTCCTATGATGATCCTGAAATAGGGAGACCCACAAAAGAGTTAGGTCCCTATTCCTTAACAATGGGCCAATATACCTACCCGCCCGGAGGTCTTTTCACTCACCTTGTGATACATGCGCTGGGGCTGCTGGAAGGGGAGTCCAGGAAATCCCACTCGTGGAGCCTTCACAGTTACTCCCATTGGGGGGGTGCCAAGGATGGACTGCCTTGCAGCTGCAGTGAAGAAAGGAGACATGGTGGGGGCTGCCATGCTCAGACTGCGCAGGTTACCTACAAGGAAAGAGTTTGCAATGTTTTAGAGAGTCTTTGTTTAAATCCTTAGTGTGACATGACTCTGAAACCAGAGCATTATACGGAATATGTTCACCCCTATTTAAGGGAACCACTTAGCTTGGCTTGTATTCTTGTGGCTTTTTAAGGGGGTTGCTCACCTTGGAGTTAATTTTTAGTATGAGAGGGTAATATTCTGAGGCAATTTGCAATTAGTCTTCTTTTTTTTATTTGTAGTTTTTTAATTATTTCACTTTTTGTTTAGAAGCGCTCCAGTCTGGAATTTCAGCAGTTGCTAGGGTCTAAATTATCTTAGCAACCAGGGAGTGATTTTAATGAGAGACTGGAATTTGAATAGGAGAGAACCTGAATATAAAAACTAACAATAAAACTGTAGCCTCACAGAGCAAGTTTGTGGCTGCTGTTGGAAAGAGGCAGGCAAATAATTCAAACTATAAAAAATAAATAATGAAGACCAGCTGAAAAGTTGCTTAGCATTCTATGACATACTAAAAGTTAACTTTAGGTCATGGAATGTCTCTGATACAATGATACCCAGTATGAAGGGTTAACAGACACCAAATTACCTTGCATGTGCTGCATGAGAAGTGCCCGCTGTAACATAGGGTGAGTATTTATAAGTCTCGCTGGGGCAGCTGCCCGTATGTTCAGCATCTGCTGAGGCTGCTGGTGCTGTACAGAAGGTGGTATAGACCTACAGGAAGAGGGTAAACATTATAAATACAGGGGAAGTAAAATGAGTGTGGCTCTAAGTGTGGCTCCCAGCTTGCCATGTGGCCTTACCTGGGTGTAGGATGATGCTGCGCTGGATGCTGCTGTTGCTGTAGCAGATGCTGAAGCTGCATCAGCTGGTGGAACTGCTGTTGTTGGTTAAACATCTCAACAGAAGTCAGGCTAATAACAAAGAAACAGAAATAAATATTAATATTCGCCCATTAGAGTTTGCGCGCCAGTGACTAACTTATAGGTAATGGGCCAGAAATGGGGTAGAGGAACCGAAAAGCAACTATAATGTCATAAACTAATCTCTTGTGTGTATGACTGCACATATCCAAATGATATACTAATGCCTACCCCTACCCCTTTCCAGCTGCACTTCAACCTCCTTAGTTACATAGGTGCACTCTAACCCCCTTATCACCCAATTATATACATGATCATGACTCCAACCCTCCCAAATTACTTTCCAGCATGAGCCCCTCCCCCCCATCATAAATCCTGCTCTCCACATTGTATATTTGCACTGCCTTTGCCTTCCCTATTCCATACATGCACTAAGCACTGCCAACCCCCTTTCTAACTCCAATTGTGCACTGGCAGTCCCCTTCCTAATCCCATACATGCACTGCCAAACCCCCTTACTAATTCCACACATGCACTGCCAAACCCCCTTACTAATTCCACACATGCACTGCCAAACCCCCTTACTAATCCCACACATGCGCTGCCAACCCCCTTACTAATCCCACACATGCGCTGCCAACCGCTTTACTAATCCCACACATGCGCTGCCAACCCCCTTAATAATCCCACACATGCGCTGACAACCCCTTTACTAATCCCACACATGCGCTGACAACCCCTTTACTAATCCCACACATGCACTGACAACCCCTTTACTAATCCCACACATGCACTGACAACCCCTTTACTAATCCCACACATGCACTGACAACCCCTTTACTAATCCCACACATGCACTGCCAACCCCTTTACTAATCCCACACATGCACTGCCAACCCCTTTACTAATCCCACACATGCACTGACAACCCCTTTACTAATCCCACACATGCACTGACAACCCCTTTACTAATCCCACACATGCACTGACAACCCCTTTACTAATCCCACACATGCACTGACAACCCCTTTACTAATCCCACACATGCACTGACAACCCCTTTACTAATCCCACACATGCACTGCCAACCCCTTTACTAATCCCACATTTGCACTGCCAACCCCTTTACTAATCCCACACATGCACTGCCAACCCCTTTACTAATCCCACACATGCACTGCCAACCCCTTTACTAATCCCACACATACACTGCCAACCCCTTTACTAATCCCACACATGCACTGCCAACCCCCTTACTAATCCCACACATGCACTGCCAACCCCCTTACTAATCCCACACATGCACTGCCAACCCCCTTACTAATCCCACACATGCACTGCCAACCCTCACACCATAGTACCCTATCTGCAATGCCAACACCCTGGTTACACACATGCACTGTTAACCCAGATTTTCATTCCATGCGTGCACTGCCAAACCTCTTTGTAATTCCCAACCCCCTTCCTAATTCCATACAGGCACTGCCAACCCCCTGCCATTTAAATTCCTAGCCAGGTCTACCGCACAATAACATATGCACAGCTTCTGCCAACCCCCAACTCCATTATCTATATGCACCTGCCCCAGTGATTACCAGGAGCCATAGCACCCCCTACAGTCAAACACTGGGTGCAATACTGTGCAACCAACTGGGCATCCATGGGTGCCCCTAGTTCCATACGTGTACATACCCCATCCAGCCAAGTTCCATATATGTACATACCCCATCCCCCGTTCCATACATGTACAAACCCCCATCCCCCCAGTTTGCATACATGTATAAACCCCATCCCCCTACTTCCCTGCAGGTACATGCCCACTCCATGCATATCTGGCCCTTTTTCTTACCCGCTGCAGCCGAATGAACGAGGTTTTTGTAAGACAGAGACTTAACCTTATCAGCCCGTCCTGCCCGCACACACCTCCTTCTGCCCCTCTGCTCTGGGCCTCCAGCTCCGATACAATAAACACTAACAATGGAAAGCAGCACCTCGCGTATCGACTCAGCGCCACCTACCGGCCGGGAGGACGCGCTGCATCTGCTTGGCTCCATTATATAAAATAGGCTCTGGTTCCATTGTATGATATAGCCTCTGGCTTCTGCCCACACACACATTTTGACACCAGCACACACAATAAAGTGTGGTGCGCACAAAGAATTTTACGTGGAAACACATCGTTTTGTACTGCACACACATAGCATAGTAGTATAGCATAGTAAGTTAGGTTGAAAAAAGACGTACGTCCATCACGTTCAACCATAATGACTATATATAACCTACCTAACTTCTAGTTGATCTAGAGGAAGGTAAAAAACCCATCTGAAGCCTCTCTAATTTGCTGCAGAGGGGAAAAAATTCCTTCCTGACTCCAAGATGGCAATCGGACCAGTCCCTGGATCAACTTGTACTAAGAGCTATCTCCCATACCCCTGTATTCCCTCACTTGTACTGAGAGCTATCTCCCATACCCCTGTATTCCCTCACTTGCCAAGAATCCATCCAGCCCCTTCTTAAAGCTATATAATGTATCAGCCTCTCTAATTTGCTGCAGAGGGGAAAAAATTCCTTCCTGACTCCAAGATGGCAATCGGACTAGTCCCTGGATCAACTTGTACTAAGAGCTATCTCCCATAACCCTGTATTCCCTCACTTGCTAAGAATCCATCCAGCCCCTTCTTAAAGCTATATAATGTATCAGCCAGTACAACTGATTTGGGGAGGGAATTCCACAACTTCACAGCTCTCACAGTAATAAATCCATTCCAAATATTTAAATAGAACCTCCCTTCTTCTAAACGGAGTGGGTGCCCTCGTGTCCGTTGGAAGGACCTACTGGTAAATAAAGCATTAGAGAGGTTATTATATGATCCCCTTATATATTTATACATAGTTATCATGTCACCTCTTAAGCACCTCTTCTCCAGTGTAAACAGACCCAACTTGGCCAGTCTTTCTTCATAACTGACACTTTCCATACCCTTTACCAGCTTAGTTGCCCTTCTCTGGACCCTCTCTAACTCAATAATGTCCCGTTTGAGCACTGGAGACCAAAACTGAACAGCATATTCTAGATGGGGCCTTATCAGAGTTCTGTAAAGGGGAAGGATAACACCCTCCTCCCGTGAATCTTGTTTGCCCTTGCAGCTGCTGCCTGGCATTGCTTGCTACAGCCAAGTTTATTATCTACAAGGACTCCAAGGTCCTTCTTCATTATGGATTTGCCTAGTGCAGTCCCACACGGTTTTAAAAGTGTGCACAAAATAATTTTTTTCCGCACAGCAAAGAAGAAATAAGAAGGAACACTGTCTGTTGGCCAGAATGTTTGAAGGGAAGGGATCATGCAAAACCAGCATTGGTTTTTACACATTGTTTGCTGTTGGCCCCAACCACTGACTTCTTGATTTAAACTTTTACCACCCACCCTGATCCCTACCTGACTTCTTGTTGACCTTTGCTGCCTGCCCCAACCTCTGCCTAACTTCTTGTTTAGGAACCTTTGCTGCCTGCTCCAACCTCTGCCTGACTTCTTGCTCAGGAACCTTTGCTGCCAGCCCCAACCTCTGCCTGACTTCTTGCTCAGGAACCTTTGTTGCCTGCCCCAACCTCTGCCTGACTTCTTGCTCAGGAACCTTTGCTGCCTGCCCCAACCTCTGCCTGACTTCTTGCTTAGGAACCTTTGCTGCCTGCCCCAACCTCTGCCTGACTTTTTGCTCAGTAACCTTTGCTGCCTGCCCCAATCTCTGCCTGACTTCTTGCTCAGGAACCTTTGCTGCCTGCCCCAACCTCTGCCTGACTTCTTGCCCAGGAACGTTTGCTGCCTGCCCCAACCTCTGCCTGACTTCTTGCTCAGGAACCTTTGCTGCCTGTCCCAACCTCTGCCTGACTTCTTGCTCAGGAACTTTTGCTGCCTGCCCCAACCTCTGCCTGACTTCTTGCTCAGGAACCTTTGCTGCCTGTCCCAACCTCTGCCTGACTTCTTGCTCAGGAACCTTTGCTGCCTGCCCGAACCTCTGCCTGGCTTCTTGCTTAGGAACCTTTGCTGCCTGCCCCAACCTCTGTGTGACTTCTTGCTTAGGAACCTTTGCTGCATGTCCCAACCTTTGCCCGACTTCTTGCTTAGGAACCTTTCCTGTCTGCCCCAACCTCTGCCTGGCTTCTTGCTTAGGGAACTATTGCTGCCTGCCCCAACCTCTGCTTGACTTCTTGCTTAGGAACCTTTGCTGCATGTCCCAACCTCTGCCTGACTTCTTGCTTAGGGAACTATTGCTGCCTGCCCCAACCTCTGCTTGACTTCTTGCTTAGGAACCTTTGCTGCATGTCCCAACCTCTGCCTGACTTCTTGCTTAGGAACCTTTGCTGCATGTCCCAACCTCTGCCTGACTACTTGCTTAGGAACTTTTGCTGCCTGTGCTAGTGGGCCATTATCTATGCTTGATTTATAGCTTATTTGCCACTCTGCTTTGGACATTTTTGGTCAGTGCATTATGAATAGCCCCATTGGTAAAGAACAGATCAACATTGGGCTGAGCTGCAGGAATATTCTCCTACCATCTGCTGCTCTGCACGGCGACCATATGTTATGACAAGGACTCAGCCCTTTCATAGCACCTCAGAAAACAGGAGAATAAGAACAGATTTCCCCAGCAGGTCACTCTGGTGCTCCCCCTACTGCCATATTACACCATGGCAAATGGCACCTCCCCCAGATGTATACATGCAAATATACAGAGGAATGTTCTGGGCACACAATAAGCTGTACACTCATACTGTACGGTCTAAGGAAAAGAATATGGCACCTCCCTCCCATATGTATAAATACAAATATACAGAGAAGGAATGTTCTGGGCACACAATAAGCTGTACCCTCATACTGTACTGTCTAAGGGAAACAATATGGCACCTTCCTCTCGTATGTATAAATACAAATATACAGAGAAGGAATGTTCTGGGTACACAATAAGCTGTACCCTCATACTATACTGTCTAAGGAAAAGAATATGGCACCTCCCTCCCATATGTATAAATACAAATATACAGAGAAGGAATGTTCTGGGCACACAATCAGCTGTACCCTCATACTGTTCTGTCTAAGGGAAAGAATATGGTACCTCCCTCACATATGTATAAATACAAATATACAGAGAAGGAATGTTCTGGGCACACAATAAGCTATACCCTCATGCTCTACTGTCTAAGGGAAACAATATGTATAAATACAAATATGCAGAGAGATGGCAGTGAATGTCACACAGCTGATGGTGTGGGTGGATTTAGTTAAATTTCATCTGTTAGATTTCTTTGTGTTGGTTACTTAAGAGTTAGAATATAATTTTCTCCTTCCTTATAATAAAAAGTGCAGCATGGGACCTTTTAACCTTTTATCCAGAATGCTTGGGACCTGGGTTTTTTTTGGATAAGGCATCTTTCTGTAATTTGGATCACCATAAATTTAGCCTCCTATACAATAATTTTTAGTTTGACGTAGAGAATGCTATTCTAATAAAAATTGTAATTGTTTTTATTATTTGCGATTTTTGACAACTATCTGGTTGCTATGGTCCAATTTGACCTAGCAACCAGGCAGTGATTTGAAAGAGAGACAGGAATATGAATAGATGAGGACCTAAATAAAAAGATAAGTAATAAAAAGGAACAATAACAATACAACTGTAGCCTCACAGAGCAATAGTTTTTTGGCTTCTGGGGTCAGTGACCCTCATTTGAAAGCTGGAATGAGTCAGAAGAAGCTAATAATTAAAAAAAAACTATACAAAATAAAAAATGAAGACCAATTAAAAAGTTGCTAAGAAGAGGCCATTCTATAGCATACTAAAAGTTAACCTGACCACCCAGTAGGATTGTTTTGCCACCAATTCATGATCTCTTTCTCAGGATAAAGTACAAGGGAGTCTATGAACGATGACCTTCCCATAATAGTTTTTGGATATTGGGTTTCCAGATCAGAGATCCCATACCTGTACCTACCTAACAGTAGGATAAAGGCAATGACAGGTACATTGTGTAGGTAATAACCCTATAGAACAGGGGTAGGGAACCTATGGCTCGAGAGCCAGATGTGGCTCTTTTGATGGCTGCATCTGGCTCGCTGCCAACTCTTTAATAAAATAAATAACGGGGGTGTGGCCTGCGCTCGGCGGATAGAAGATATGTTCTAAGCCTTAGAACACATCTTTTATCCACCGAGCGCAGGCCACACCCTCCTCCGCATCCGGCATCCTTGGGACACACCCTACCTTGCCCCGCAGCATCCGCGGCCAAACATATTGTATGGCTCTCGTGGAATTACATTTTAAAATATGTGGTGTTTATGGCTCTCTCAGCCAAAAAGGTTCCCAACCCCTGCTATAGAATGACTCCATTGTAAGAATGGAGGGGGAGAATAGTACATATGCTGCAATCTCAGCTTCAGCCAGCAGGTGGCACTAGCAGGCCAGTTCAATAAAAGCTGTCTCAGAGCAGGCATGTAAATTTATACATCACATATTTGCCATGCATGGCAGATGGGTATTATATCTGTGCCTGTATATAGTACATAACATTTATATATGATGCTGAATCAACACTCCCAGTGAAATCCCAGGAACAGAGCACTCACTTCTGGGAAGGCAAATCCTGTCCTTGTTCGGATCAGATGCTGAAACATTTTTACAACAGTATGGAGAGGAAGGGGGTCATTTACTTCTTCAAGCGTGCCTAAAAATTTGATTACTGGTGGCACAAAAGCTGTTAAAGGGTTACATAAACTCATGTGCAGAAGGAGTGTAGCAATCAGTGAGTGCTGGCTTATACTTCCTGCCTTGATTTGGAGTGTTTTTGATGAGTCCTGGTATAATTAGGGTTGCCACCTTGTTGCTATTTTACCAGTCTGGCTGGTAAAAATTATGCTTGATCCCCATGTTATTAATGGAGAAACTAAATACATAGAAAATATATTTTACCACAAAAGGTGGCAACCCTAAGTGTAAGAAGGCCCCTATATTGAATTTCAGGGTTAGTAATAGGGCTCCCCCTAACCCGGCTTTTTATACAATATCTGTTCCTTTCTACATCATCTGGGGCTAAAGCTTTCTTCCAGTTCCTGGTGTACCAAGAAAGGCATATTTGCACATGAGCCACCTTTGTTGACAGCATTGCTGCAAGTGACAATCTGTCACTACACAATCCACATTACACTTTGCTGCACCCTTAGCGCATACTCTTTAGCATGACGCTCCCTCTAGTGGCGGAAGAAGCAAAATGCAGTTAAAATCCCACCCCCTCATCATCCTGTCAGTGCTGCCTTAGCGCACACTCCTTAGCATTAGGCTCCCTCTTGTGGCAGCAGTTGCACATTGCCGTTTAAATCCCTAAGGAGCAGCGTATGCGCTTGAGTTGGCAGTCTGGGGAAGGCGCAGAGCGCACATCCAGGAGGAGGAGAAGCAGGAGAACGTCGATCTTAGGGGGTCCTACACATCTGTCCCCGCTGCCTTTCTCTGTCACTGGGGAAAAGGTGTAAGAAGCATATTAGATCGACGTTCCCAGGCTGAGGCAGACACAAGGCAGCCTTCCATCATGGGCAACCGAGGAATGGAGGAGCTGATTCCTCTGGTTAACCGGCTTCAAGATGCCTTTTCATCCATAGGACAAAATGCCAACCTGGACCTGCCACAGATCGCTGTGGTTGGGGGTCAGAGCGCTGGAAAGAGCTCGGTTCTGGAGAATTTCGTTGGCAAGTAAGTAAGGAAGATGATGGCTCACCTACCCGCATTATAATAACCTAAGGAGATGAGGAGGGGGGCAGTATAATATGTTTATTAGCAGATATCATTCAATGGCGACTGGGCTTTATTTGGCATTTTATTATCGCGATCTGTTGCCTAGAACGTTTTATCGCGATCTGGTCGAATAGAATAACGATGAATAATGGATATGTGTGCAATCTGAGACCCAAGGGTAGGATTCACCTTGTCCAACAGGCACAGCACAGAGAGGGGTCATCAGATATGGCATTGTCCTTGTACAGAACAGGCATTCCATGGCATCGCCCAGCAGGGCATCCTGGGGGTCCCTGACTGTATATTATTAGCGGGGTACCTAGGATGCATGGATATAAACATGCTTTATAGGGGCGAATGGAGAGGAATGGAGAAATAAAGATGGGGGAGGTGTTATAGGATACAGTGTGTCTCTTCTGCAATGAAGGAAGGGGGAGGGGGGGGAATTATAGGACCAATGTTATCAGTCTGCTTATACAGGGGGTAAATATGCCTTGATATAAAGTCCATATACAGCCCATTGCTGTACAGAGCAGAACTAGGCAAATACATGATACAAAGATGAGGGATGAATTGAATGAAGCCTTTGCGTTAAGGGCACCTTTAACTGGCACTGCAGTATTATTTGTTTTTGGGCTAAGACATAGGACGTCTGTCTTTTGGGGCTTAAGGCACCTTTCTTTTTTAGACCAAGCAGTTGCCCCCCCCCCCCTTCCTACTTAATATAAGTATCCTATTTAAAATAAATAAAGCGCCCTCTATATCAATTCTAATGTGACGGCATTTTGTTTACATTGACAAATACATTGGGACTCCTTCCAGCCTGCAGAGACATATGGAAGCTATCTATCATCTATCTATCTATCTATATATCTATCTATCTATCTATCTATCTATCTATCATCTATCTATCTATCTATCATCTATCTATCTATCTATCTATCTATCTTTATATACACACACACACATGGAGTAATGGCTCAATGGATCTGCCAGGCTGACGCTGCAATCATTATGTGTATTGCTTGGTTGTGATGGGATATCCCTGGTTGGTGCATTAGGCAGTGATGGTGCAGTTGGACTGGCGTTAATCAGTTGCAGGGAGTGCTGGCTCCTCAAGGTGACACTGGGAGTAGTAGGCACCGTCCCTATGTATTTGACTGAAGGGGTCAGATGGAATTGGATACTGACATGGGAAAAAGGTGCAGGGATTCTGCACTGAATAAATATTTTGTCTCTGTTAAACAGGATGTGCCCCAGAGCTTTAAACCTGAGCAGGAACAAGGCTATGCTGTACAATTATCATATTACATAGCCTTAAAGGGGAACTACAGCCAAATACAATGTCTTTATCTAATTAATGAAAAAGTAATTCTATGCAACTTTTCACTGTCAGTGGTTTGAAAGTTATATGTAAATGCAATAGCCTGTGAAAAGAAGGAAAAGGGTTGCTCGTTGGGGGGGGGGTTAATTTGTTAGGTGTCCCCAGTGAATGTATTGGGTAACCTCAGACCCTGGGCCAGTACTTCTCATTGCTGAAAAATGCCCGGCCTGTTGAGTACAGTTGAGCTGCCATCTTCTGTCTTGCCCCAGGGATCCATTGTGGCAGCCCTGAGCAGTCACAACCAGCAGTGCAGAGAATATAAACAGCCACATCCACAACAGAAGGTTTTGGGTTAGAGATTCCAAAAAAGGTCTTGGGTTGGAAATGTCCCTTTAATTAGTAATGGCAAATCAGATGCTGGGTGATTAGCCAATAGCTATGTGTTGCGCTTAATTACTCTGCTACCTGCTTTACACTAGCAAAGCCTCCAAATGAACTGTAGGGTTAAATGAGATTACAGGCTGTGAGCGCAGTCTCTGGAGAGAGCTGGAAGCAATAAGGGATACCAGCTGCTCCTGTAACCAGCAGGAGATTTGTGCTTTACCCTGGCTGTATAATCTCTATGTGCTAAGGACGTGGGGGGTTATTTTTTTTTGGGGGGGGGGGGTGTAATAGGCAAATATATATTTTATTTGATCTAAATAAAATAAGTATCTTTTTTTGATTAAATGTTCCTGGTGTGCATCAGCATTTTTTACATATTTACATTGTTTATCTGATTTGCACCCAGGTTGTAATCCCTATAAGTGTGTGCCTCAGCCTTTTTCTATATATATATATATATATATATATATATATATATATATATATATATATATATATATATATATATATATATATATATATACTGAGATATCTAATTAGGGAGGTCAATATAAGGGCCAAACAGTTGTAGGAAAAGGCTGGGGGCATAGTGGGTAAAGAGGAGGAAGGCAGCAACCTTTGGGGGAGGCAGATGGGCCACTGACTGATACAAAATGAATAAAGTTTTCTTATATAAAGTTCCCAAGGGGGCAGTAACTTCTAGGGATGCAGCTGATGGATATAGTAAGAGAAGACATGATGGCAAAAAGACCTTTCAGTCTGTATCCCCTCAGCCGCTGTTGGCATTACAGCTATATGCAGACCAAGGCTTTCTGGGGGGTAAGATTCTGGGATTTGTAGTTGGACAGTAGCTGAAGGCCTATAAGCTAGAACCGAGCAGTATGTGCTTTGCCAGCCTTGTATTCATATGTATAGACAATGCACAGCACTTTGTATGTTCAGCCATTATGATAGCGTATATTGGTGGTAGCAAAGTGTAACTAGTGGGTGCTAATTTGTTAGACATTCACTGTGAATATTGTCACTTGGATCTCAAACTGTTACCCCTCTCCCCTGAAAAAAAGCACCAGCACAGGGTAGATTTCCTTTTTGTATCTATGTATTTTAGCAGAGTTATTCTGCAGGAAGAATGGCTTACTTCCATGTGGGTGTAGCACCCCCACACCTGTCCCTTTAATGGTGGTCTTATGCCTTTAAAAAAATGGGTGTTGGATAATGGGCAGTCTTCTCCTTTACAAGCTGCAAGCCTGTAGGACCAAACTGTGGTCCTGGCAATCTCTCCCTATAAAAGCTGAAGGCATGGGAGTGACTACGCCCTCTGACTCAAACCAGCCCCCAGGTCAAGAATGGCAGTCTTTGAAAAATATGACCAGAGGTAAATAAATGGACCACCATAAATAAATAAATGGACCACCATACTGGGTTTACCTTAACGTGGTATGGTGGCTTACCAATCTTATGATCATAACTTTGTAACTAAAACCCCCTGTTTTTTGTAAATACATGCACTAGCATAGACAATTTAATTATGAAACAGGGGACCAGGGAATGTGCATTGATCAATCCCCCTCTCTTTTTGTATGCTTGTAGATTTCCTCTAAGCACTGCACTGTCACGGCAGGGTCCATGGAACTCTTGTGGCTGCCCAGGGCCATTTACATGCATAGTATAGTAAAATCAGCAATGTCATGGGTCAGGGCCCCAATACTAAGAGCATGGTTGCTTCCATGTTGTACCAAGAACACCCAACCCCTCTAGACCATCATTTGTGTTTCTTGCAGGCATCTGCTTGTCAATAACATGCATGTTCTATCCCTTTAATTACGTGTTTCATGGTAGCACTGACAGATTTACCCTTTGTGTCCATTACTGTGACCCTCATTTACTAACAAAAGTGCATAGTGCCCCCCCCCCCCCCCCCCCCCCCCCCACAGTTCAATAACCCATATTAACTAATCAGGATCAGTATTGTGCAGTTTATATGTTGCTGCAGTGTAAATGAAACCTGGTGCCTGGTAGAAATAACCAGTTTGGCATATGATTGCCATAGAAACAAGTAACATGATGCAGATACGCTAATGACATCCCAGTGGAGGTTCAATATGGGGGACCTTACCGTCTCCAGCAATGACCTCTGTACCCATCTATGTCTAATATTGGTCCCTCCACAGATTTTAGAATATATAAAGGGTGCAGGATGCATATTTACAGCCAAACCCCACATTTAACTTCCTGCGTTCCCATAGATTCCATTGGGTGCTTTTCATCTTCTTTTCCCTCATTTTGCACCAATATTTTGTACGAGTTTTCTGTAATGATACCAGTTAGATAACAAAGCTGTTTTTTCCTAGAAATACAGAATTCTGGGTTATTTGCATCTATTATGGCTACCTGTAAATCATGTATTTAGACAGGCTGGACACGTGACGTACAAGAAGTCATGCAAAGGCTGTGACAATAGTGTTAGCACATCAGAGACAAACTGCTTTCTATCTACAAAGGAAAGTACAGGCAATGACAGGGGAAAATTATTTTTGAGCTCATTAACTTTAAATACTGGAAGCTTTTGTTGCTTTGACACATTTCCATAAATATACATTTTCCCATATTTGGCTATAACTGGAGTTTTACTGTATGCAAGAAATATATTATGTTATTGGAGTTTACAATCTAAGGTCCCTATCACAGTCACACACTGGGGCAGTTTTATCAGGAGCCAATTAACTTGCCTGTATGTTATTGGGTGGTGGGGGAAACCTACGCTGACATATTGGTTTAAAGCTGCCCGTACATGGACTGATAAAACCTGCTGAGTTAGCAGCTTACCATCATAACTGGCCAGATTTCTATCAGATATAGATAGATATATATGGCCAACTTACCTGGGTCTGTGTAAGGGGGCCATCAGCTAGAACAATTGTATAGTAGAGATGTCAAGTATTTTCCTACCTGAACAAAACTAAACCTTCTAACCAATGCCTATCTGGTCAATGTGATCAGTTAAGGACTCCATGGTATATTAAATGGGCTTCTTACATTGGCCTGTCCACTCTCAATGGGCCACCATGGATAAAAAACATATCTCTTTAGTAAACTGTGCAATTTGCCCATCTATGTGTGTTCCGGCTTTGGGCTATAGATCAATGTGCAGATACATACTGCATTCAGAGGAGGGTGAAGGACACCTTTAATGTACAGGGTGAATCATTCACCAGAACACAAGGTCCATGATGGATTGGCCTGGGATTTACATCAGGAAGCAGATATAGAGGATCCTCTAGGGACACAGCCTTTCAGTTCTTATCCCCTGTGTCCAGAAGGCAGAGGTCGAAGGTCAAGGCACAGATAGGGAAATAAGGTTGCAGGGGGTTGGACTGCTGAGATTTATACACACAGAAAATACTTCTATATCCTACTGGCCTACACAACATCACACATACTTTTACTCAAATAGCCATCCAGATAGATATACTGTATAGATAGGTACTACACACCGTAGCTGTAAGTAGGGATTGGCTTTAAAATCTGAATATACCTTTTATGCACTGCTGATCCTGACTACATGCATAATTAAAACAATGTAGCAGCAGTTCTCCTGCAGCCAAGACTCCGGCTGCCACAATGCCTTGGGTGTTCTGCAATTAAAAGACCTGTAAAGAAGGAGAATAACAGAAGTGACCCTTGGGCCGTTGGAGATGGAGGCTTTTAGCAGCATTTCTATTTACATACAGGAAAGTACTTAGAATGAAATGTGCTTTTATTATGCAAAATGTTTTTTGGCTTTAGTTCCCCTTTAAATGTTTGTGAAATCTTCTGGTATAATATATTCTGCCTTATTTATATACCTAGTTGTGGTTATAATTTCCCTAGACTTTTTTTATTTCTTGTTCTGCCATCCACCCCCAGCTGGCACATAAGTCTGTGCCTGAAAGTCACAGCTTGTTGTGCATTACCGCCGGCCCAGTTTGCAGATACTTTGCGCTGACTTGAGTGTTACTCACACCTGCCACTGCATTCAACCACTGCGGGGTGACACAGCTACAGCCATCTTGCTTTTTCCTTCATCCGTGACTGTTTGCCTTAATCTGTCCCATGGCAAATGCCAGAGGGGTTGCTATAAGATGCCATAGACAGTAGGGATGCACCGAATCCAGGATTCGGTTTGGTATTCGTCTAGGATTCAGCCTTTTTCAGCAAGGTTCGGATTCATCCGAATCCACGGTCCTGCCAATTCCTGAATTCAGTGCATCCCTACTGTCTATGGCATCTTATAGCAGCCCCTCTGGCATTTGCCAGAACCCACAGATTGGCAGTCTGAGTCTGGGCATATGACATTTAGGATTTGGAAGGGTTAAATATTGGCGTGTGAATACGGAAGTGGAAAAAATTTGCCGGCGCTTTGTGGACGCCAACATTTGACCCTTTTCATTCGGTTAGGTATTCGCCTGAATCCTTTACAATGGATTTGGGGGTTCGGCCGAAAAACTGGGTTTGGTGCATCCCTAATAGACAGTCACTATTTATTGTGCTGGTGGGGGGCTGTTTGGGTCTCTGTGTACTTGAAATCCCAGGGCCTATTTTGAATGCCAGTCAAATGGCCCCTATTGTATCAGCCATCAATCATAATGCCAGGAATATGTAGGACAGCAAGGCAGTGCTAACTGACTGACTATTTCATGCCTCCTTAGGGGGTCCATTCTACCATTAAGGAACAACCAGTCCATGCTTACACTCCTTATGTCTCTTATCCTTTTATCTCTCTGTCCCTCTCTACCTCACACTCCCTTCTTCATCCTTTCTTCCCGGCACCTCACTGTGTTACTGTGACAGTTATCTGTAATGACAGTATCACAGCCCTGGCTGCTTAGCTAGCTGGTTTCCATGGAAACTGGTGATTTCTCACTCCCCACCGCCATCAGCTTCTGGGAAGGAAAGAGATAACAGCTCCCCCCCCCCCCCCCAGGAATCAGCCTGGCCATGTGATTGGCCAAGATGCAGAATGCCTTAATCATAGGAAGTAAACACAGAATACGGACAATAAAGGGATGTTAAACATGGTGGCGACAGTAGAATAATGAAATAGGTGCTTAATAGATTTTTTAGCATCCGGCATTATTGTTTCATTACCAGAACCTTGATCGAGTCTGATAAGATTGTTCCACATCTATAATTAATTCCCGTACAAAGAGATTTACCCCTTTCTAATTTGCATAATAATAACAGAGGCCCGGGCCAGGTCTGATTGATAAAAAGTTCAAGTCTCTGTGACCATCAATATTTAAGCTCCTGTATAAAGGAGGGTGCCTGGTCCAATTGAGTTCATGAGATAGAACTGACTCTGGATATAGTAATTATTATTTACTTATACAGCATTGACTTATACCACAGTGCTGTAAGGTGGCCATACTCTACAGAATGCATTCATTTGGCGAGGTTGCCATACAAGCAGATCTTTTCACTGATATGGCACCTAAGGTGGGTGATATTGGAGTAATCTGATCGGTTGGCCGTCGGGGGCTACATGAAGGTCCCCAATTGGCAGCTTAAATCTGCCCATGTATGGCCACCTTTAGGGTTCTGGCACACGGGGAGATTAGTCGCTGGTGGGATGGCACATGTGGCGGCACGATTTCGGGAGATCGCCGAAAAAGACTCGCAAGGCTTTTTCGGCGATTTGCGCAAAATCACGCCGCCGCATGTGCCATCCCACCGGCGACTTACAATTTCGCCGGTGGGATGGCAGGTGAAGGCAACTCGGGGAGATTAGTCGCCCGCGAACAGGGAGTGTGCGACTAATCTCCCCGTGTGCCAGAGCCCTTAGGGTAAAGACACACAGAGCTATTAGTAGCAGCTACTTGTCGTGGCTACTAAAATAGACAATGCTGATCATTTACTGATAATTGTCTCTACGTGTGTTTTAGCAGAGGCAATTATCAGTATTGTCTATGGCAGGGTATTTCTGGAGTTTAGTAGCCTTGAAAATTAGCTGCTACTAGTAGCCCAGTGTGTCTTCACCCTTACAGAGAATATACAAGAGAGACAGAGAGGGTATCATGCTGTGACCTTCTTAAGGCCCTGTAGCTATTACTAATCCATCTTGTCTCTGCAGCCCATTATGTGTGTGTACATCAATGTTACTGCCTTCCAATAATCATATTATATACTGGGGAAATTTTTGGCCGAGCAACCCTAATCCTGTCCCTTTTTGGACAAGCCCAGTTATACTGTCCCTATATAAAGTGACAATCAATACAATTCCTGCAGATGTTTGATTTGATGCATTGGCTGCAGTTGTCCATATGAAGTTCAAACCTTTGGTCAGGGCCCATCTTTAGCTCATTTAGGAAAATATTAATATATCCGTCATAGTTCCAAGAATAACTAGGGCATCAAATACATACCCCCCCCAAATCTGATTCTAATTGTGCTCCAAGCTGGACTTTTGAATGCTAAAGGCCATTCTCCTCAGTTCTCACCCTATTTGGCATTAAAGCTAGGGATGCACCGAATCCACTATTTTTAGATTTGTCCGAACCCTGAACCCTTCATAAACGATATGGGCAAATACCGAACAAAACCCTTATTTGCATATGCAAATTAAGATATTGAAGGGTTAAAGAGAACCGTGCAGGCCAAATCTTGGTCGAATTCCGAACCAAATCCTGGATTTGGTGCATCCCTTCTGATCCCTCCTGCCACTGTCCCAAGCTTTCTCAAGCGGTCCAGACCCATAGTTTCAGAGTCACTGGAATAGAGGAAACTGCACTGGTGCTCCATCTTTTAACTCAATGATATCCATTACCAATAACTGCTCAGCATTCATGCTGACTACACTCTAAAATAAGCTAAAATGATTGGATTGGCCTTTTTTTTTATGATGAGACAGCTTATGATAGGTATCCACGCTGCCAGTAAAAGCAAAAGCAGTGTATGCAGATCAATAAGCTTAGATTGACATTGATTGATCGGCAATTTCCTACCTCCAGGTTTGAAGCCAAACCAATGTAGTTGCTGAGGTTGCACATCCAAACTCTACTATAATTAGGGAGGCCACCACCACAGTGCAAATATATTTCCACAGGGGCGCTGAAACTCAATTTAGTTCATATCACATCTTATACAAGGCCAGAGCAGGCCATGTTGCTTGATGATGTAGATATGCTGTGCATGACCATCTTAAGGCATAGGGAGACACCATTTGTTCCTCAAGGACACAAGAAGGTCACCCAAGAACTGTACTGCTGCTTTGAAGTCTGCCAGTTGATTCCCTATGCTGATATTATTTCCATAGAAATATGAACACTGCGGTGTTTGGTTAGGGGTGCTGGGCTTTCCTCTGTATGGTAATTATATAAGAAATAAGGCTTAGTGCCCCCGGCATTGGGTTCAGATACAACAAGGGCATCGGCACTAACGTTATTCCACAGCTGATTTATTCACTGAAGCTATGCGTTCAGTTGTTTCATATCAGCAGAATGTAGAAAAGGTTATTTCCATTCCTGAGAGAAAGCTGGAGCCGCAGGTCTGTGTATTATTACTATAATCAGCAGACACGGTGCCAAACCAAAGGTTTAAATTTATACAAACTGTATACAAGCAATTGCTATCTCTACACTAGTGCTGCCGGCCCCAGGTTTGTGTGTTTGGAGTGGAGTTAAGTCCTCCTGTCTGTCTTTTAATGGCACAATGGTCCCCTGTAGAGCTTGAGTGCCCATACACATGTCAAACATGGAAGATATTTTATTAACTACCTCTTCAGCAGGCATGTAACTTTCAGTCCCCCCCCCAACCCAGCATATTAACATTTTTGGCACCCCTACACCGCATTGATGATCTTGGGAACATGACTTGCAGTAACCCACTTTGCATGTCGTTCAAACAACCAGTCTGCCAGTGCTTACCATGTTCTCTCTCTTCTCCCAGGCCCCCCTCAGTTGTGGGGTCTGCTCCCCCTAGTAGCTATGCCAGTGTTTATCAGGTATATATGCAGACCTGTGCATGTTAGGGCTGGGTGTTACACAAGGAGGTAGGTTTAGGTGTGTTCAGTAATGGTGATGGAAAAAGCCTGGATGGAAAAGGTGGGTGGCTTCAGCATAGTGATCTTAAAGGGTAACTCTGGCTTTTGAATCAAAACCCCACACAACACAGAACCCCCTAATATACCTATCATTGTAATCTGTTCATTTAAAAGGTATGAACAAATACCATTTTTATATGCTGAAATCCAGTTGCAAAACAGTTCTTCTCTTTCTGCATCATTCTTATCCTGGCAGGGGAGGAGAGACTAAAAACCATTGATGTTACAAATTGTAACAACTTCCCCACAGTTTACAGACAGCATGCAGGAACTACATAACCCACAATGCATTGCACTGTGATGTTTCTTTCCTTATTGACATCACATGTGCAGGGGATTGTGGGATTGGGAAGATGCAGGCTGAAGCAGGCTAAGGACAGTTGACTACTGTTACATTTTATTTGAGTCTCAAAGTAGTCAGCCAGATCAACAGGGGGACAGGGAGCCGGGCTTAGGGAACTGTTCCAAACTATATTAGAAATCATGAAACAGCTGTATATTTTTTAAATGATGTATATTGCAAAGTTGTTTGAAATTATATTTTCTTTTCAAAAAGGTTAAGTGTTTGGGGGGAGTTCCCCTTTAATTTTTGAAGTCCTCATATGCCTAAAAGGCCAGACTGGCAATCTGTGGGTTTTGGCAAATGCCAGAGGGACTGCTGTAAGATGTGGGGGGCTATTTCGCTCTCTGTGTACTTGAAATACCAGGGCCTATTTTGAATCCCAGCTAAGGCCTAATGCCTAATATATTTAATTTGTCTAAAAATATTATGAGGCATTGACATCTATCATAAGAGATATCAGTGGTTTGGCAAAAATGTTACTTAGCTTGGGTTCCTGGTTTCCATTTCTTTGTCTATCTCGTGACACCAATATGTTTGTCGGTTTGTATGTTTCATTTCTCCCATGCACCAGTTTGTTTATGTTTTATGTCATGTTAATTGTGTTGCTTTGGGACAATAATCAGGAGAGAGAAGCTCTTGATGTGCCCCAAAGGGGAACAACAACCATAACCCTGTCAGGCCCAGCTGTAAGATCATAACCAGACCACCATGCAGATTGTGGTCCCTAAGCTACATTACCTTCCTCAGTTCCCACCCAGTCGTTTCATTCTTTAGAATTCTGACAGGGTACTCCTGGTCTTCACTTGTGACCTTCTCAAAAAAAGTTTAAGGCTGATGGGAGGTATATAAATGAACAAGGTTAGAGCAAACCATTGCCAGTCCCACGCATACCATCTGATGGAGAAATGCTCCATACCTCTCTGCTGTGTGTCACTTATATGAATGAAAACCGACTGTCAACTCCACAGGCAGTTTTCACCATGAAACCATGCACTTTTGAGCTGAAACCAATCAGTCTTAATAGGTTTCCGGTGTTTCCCCACCAGCCAATAGCTTTGAATGGGTTGTTCACGTTTAAACTGACTTAAAATGACGCAGAGAGTAATATTCTGAGACATGTTGCAATTGGTCTTCATTTCTTATTATTTATGGCTTTTGAACTATTTAGCTTTTTGTTCAGCAACTCTCCACTTTGGAATTTCAGAAGCTTTCTGGTAGCTAGTGTGCAATTTAGCCTAGTAATCAGGCAGTGGTTTGAAAGTGAGACTGGCATATGTGTAGGAGAGGCCTGAATAGACTGATACATTTTACAAAGTAACAATAACAAAAAAAATTGTAGCCTTGCAAAGCAACAGTTTTTTCAGCTTCTTGGGTCAGTGACCCCCATTTGAAACCTGAAAAGAGTCAGAAAAACAAGCCAAATGAGACCGACTGAAAAGTTGCAAAAAATTGCACATTTTATTAACTTACTAAAAGCTAACTTAAGGGCCATGACAGACAGGGAGATTAGCCGCGCAACAAATCTCCCTTGTCGCGGGCGACTAATCTCCCCGAAATGCCATCCCACCGGCTAGAATGTAAATTGCCATTGGGATGGCATATGTGGAGCCAAAATCGCGGAAGTTTCCTCTCAAGGCGATTTCGGCAAATCACAGCGCCGCGTATGCCATCCTACCGGCGATTTACATTCTAGCCAGTGGGATGGCATTTCGGGGAGATTAGTCGGTCACGGACCTAAAGGGGAACCACTCCTTTATGGTGAATGTATAGTACAGTGATCCCCAACCAGTGGCCCCCAGCACCTTTGATGTTGCTCCCAGTGACCTCAAAGCAGGTGTTGATTTTTGAATTTCTGACTTGGAGGCAAGTTTGGGAGGTATAAAGACCATGGGTACTGCCAAACAGAGCCTCTGCCAGTCCACATTGGGCTACCAAATAACCAATCAAAACCCTTATTTGTCACAGCCTTATCCATGCTATATACAGTACCTAACAGCTCTACACAATAGATAATTAAAAGATAGGGTGACACCCTCATTTGTCCCTGTTCTTAACACCTCTTAACACTTTCCAGTCCCTGCAGTGGCTGCCTTAAAGGAACAGTAACACTAAAAAATGAAAGAGCTTTAAAGTAATAAAAACATAATGCACTGTTGCCCTGCACTGGTATCACTGGTGTGTTTGCTACAGTAACACTACTATAATTTATATAATAAGCTGCTGTGTAGTCACGGGGGCAGCCATTCAAGCTGGAAAAAAGGAGAAAAGGCACAGGTTACATAACAGATAACAGATAAGTTCTGTAGAATACATTAGTGTTTTATCTGTTATCTGCTATGTGCCTGTGCCTTTTCTCCTTTGAATGGCTGCCTCCATGGCTACATAGCAGCTTATTTATATAAATTATAGTAGACTTTCTGAAGTAAACACACAACTTTTACCAGTGCAGGGCAGCAGCACATATTTTAGTTACTTTTATACACTTTCATTTTTTGGTGTTACTGTTCCTTTAAAGCCCCCATAGCCATTAGGCCTTTATAGGGGCTTTCATCCTTTGTATTCTCTGTGATGCCAAAAATTACCTTAAAAAAGAGAAAGCTGGTTTGTGAGGCTGGTTTGTGAGGCCTCGGAGTGCAGCTTCCCCTGTGTATGTACATTTATGTGTGTGAGACATAAGAAGATGTTCAAAGGTCCATTAGCTTTGAACAAGGAGTTTTCAAAGGGTTATTTACCTATGCTTGAGTCTATGACCCAGCTCATACATCATCACTGTACATAAAGAGTGGAAAATGTATTGATAGGACATGAAAGGAGCAGGCTAGCATGGAAAATACACATATACAGGAAAGGCCCTTGGCAGGTGTGTAAATAATGAGCCACCGCTGCACTTGCTGTATATATAGTATATGCAATATATATCCAAATAGAATATATACTTTTTATTTTATTTTTCTATAACAACGATAGTTATTGTTTTGCTGATTTAATAGGAAATGTGCTTTATTTAACTGCATATTTGTGTTCATACATTGATCTGCCATACCAGCAGGGGGTGTAACTATTAAGAAGACCCTGCAGTTGCAGGGGGGCCGAGGAGTGTAGAGGGCCTAGGAGGGCCCTAAATAATAAGCAATTTCAAAATGTTTTGGTAGAAGCCTATATTACATTTCCTAAGGGACCCAGTAACATCATGGCAGGCTTAGCACCATAAAGCTCTGCATTGGGGAGGTCCATATTGGCCCATACCAGTATGCAGTCCACTCTTGGTGATGGTTTGTCAGCCTGAACCACACAACCAACCATGTCCCATGGTTCTTGACCCAATCCACATATCATTAAACGGATTCACAGATCATCATACTGGTTACTGATTGGTTGATTAGTCGTCCAGGCATTTGGTGGCTTACATTTGTGATCTAGCATTAGGTCAGGGACTCCCACAGCCCTTAATAATATATAATAAATAAATATTATTTTAGCAATTCTGCTAATTTCTAATAATACATGGACTTCAGAATGGCTTTTTAGGAATCTAGAAAAGCATCAGCCCAAATTTTACACTTAAAGGGGTTGTTCACCTTTATATTAACTTTTATTATGTTGTAGAGAGTTGTATACTGAGACAACATGCAACTGGTCTTAATTTTTTATTATTTGTGTTTTTTTTGTTTCGAACTATGTAGCTTTTTGTCCGGGAGCTCTCCAGTTTGGAATTTTAGCAGCTATCTGGTTGCTAAGGTGCAAATTACCCTAGCAACCAGCAAGTGGTTTGAATGAGAAACTGGAATATGAATAGGAGACAGCCTAAATAGAAAGCCGAGTAATACAAAGTAACAACAACAATACAATTGTAGCCTCAAAGAGCTACAAAAAAATAGTTTTTAGCTGCTGGGGTCCAGCGGCCAACATTTGAAAGCTGGATAAGGAAAGTCAATATTCAAAAACAATAAAAAATTAAGATCAACTGAAAAGTTGCTAAAAAAATGGTAATTCTATAACAAACTAAAAGTTAACTTAAATGTGAACCTTCCCTTTAATGGCTTTGAATCCACAACCCCCCCCCCCCTTCCCTTGCACTGCCGTGTACAGTCACGCAAGTGTCACATGTGACTTCCTTGACAGCTCCGGTAATCTACAATATCCTTTTACTTGTCAAAAATGATTTTTTTTTTGTTTGCGTGTCCTTGTGTGATGCGTCCTCTTGTAAAAGTGTGTCAATGTGAGCTGGCAGGCATGAAATAGACAAAATTATTCAAAATACCAATGTGTTTACAGGACTTCTAGATACAAAGCTCGCCAAAAAAATCCAATGTATTATAACATGACATCATTAAAAAAAGAAAAGCTTGTGGCGCAATACTTTATCTTGGTTTCTGGTTTACACTGCGCATTGCGGGGGAACCGCTTATATGATCTTCTTGATATGTTTGATACAGAGTGGTATAATGGCTCACAGGCAGAAACAGACACCATCTTTTCTGTTTGCTCACATGGGTAGCTGTAACCGATGAAAACTGTCAAATGAGAATGTCAAGAAAAAATGTCTTTGGGTAGATGAAATCATGGAAAATTCAAGTTCCATAGAATGTCCCATTCCTAGCAACTTTGCAATTGGTATTCATTAGTAATGTTTATTAGTTTATTATTTGTCTTCATCTGCCGCTACCCAAATAGGAATCACAAAAGGAGCCAAAAAAGTATTGCTCTGTGAGCTTACAATTTAATTAGTGTTACTTTTTATCCATTATCTTTATATTCAGTCGGTCTCCTATTCATATTCCATATTCTCATTCAAATTACTGCCTGGTATATAAGACCCTAGCAACCTGAAAGCTGCTGAAATATCTACCTGGAGAGTTGCTGAATAGAAAGAGAAATAACTGAAATCCTAATCCATTATTTTTGGGCAGGCCGAACCCCGAATTCTTTGTGAAACATTTGGCCCAATACCCTAATTTGCATATGGAAATTAGGTTACAGAAGGGTTAAACAGAAGCACGCTTAAGAATTTTTTACTTCTGTGCTTATGTAACCAAAGGTCACGTGATTTTAATTATTCAGATTCAGTTCGGCCAGACACTTGGATTCAGCCAAATCCTGCTAAAAAGGGCAGAATCTTTGCTGAATCCCGAACTGAATCATACAATCATAAACAACCCCTTTAGTCACAGATTTGCAAAAACAGCAGGATGATCATATTCTGTACAGAAGAATACAATAAAGAAACAGTTCTCTACGTTAGACTGGCCAACTGGGGCATTGTGAGAGATTCCTTTAGGTCCTGACCACAGTGGGCCTCGCTGCCCTTGGTTCCTTGGGTGGCAGGCTGCATACCGTAATAATATGCCAGCATAGATATTTCCCAGCACCATGCATGGTTCTGCAGTAACAGCCCCCTACATTTGCTCATAGCCTGTACAGAGAGATACCATAAAGCTATGGCAGCATAGGGATTCCCCTGTACTAAGCACAATTCAGCAGGAACAGCCCCCTACGTTTGCTCATAGCCTGTACAGAGAGGTAACCATGCCATAGAACTTCCCCTGTTGTAAAAATGTCCTTGATCTTATGGCATATACCAATCTGTGATTTGTTGTCCAGATTGCCCCCTAGTGCCTGTGCCAATGACTGTTTCCCTTAACTCGCCATATCAATTGTTTTTTGCTTCCCTGTTGATGGGTGCAGTTGGAATAATTTTGCCGTGTCCAGGCCAAGTTGTTTGACAATGAATTACCTAGTCATCAGGCTGTTGACAGAGACCTTGAAACTGCACAACGTTCTGCCCTCTTCACGTGCAAACATGACGGCAGGTTGGAAATTGTGACTGTCACGCTAATTGCATGACATGTGACAGGACTGACTTATCTTCCCAGCTTCTTCCTCCTTCTCCAGGTCCATCATTTAACACATGTGCGCTTGATGCTTCAATGCACAAGGTAGAGACCTATGTGGATCATATTGTTTGGAGCTGCACCCTAATAGCCAGATTAGGAGATGAATATTGATATGTTGCTGCACCCCTGCTTACTTCTGTTTATTTATTGGCCCACATCCTGCCCAATACCTGCATTATTTGTGGGTATGTGACCTATTGGAGGCACCATACTGTGCAATAGATATGCCCATATGGCTTTGAATCCACCCCCCCCCTTCTCCATAATTGCTCCATAATAGTAATGGAGCAATAGTGCATGGTTGCAATACAACTCCCTGCGTCCCACAGGGCAAAGCTGTCCAACTGAAGGCCCAGCGGGCACCGGACTTGGCCTTTCAAAACATTTTTACAGCCCCCAGTCTGCTCCATAGACTTCACTATATGATATTGTCATTGTGATTGAATCCGGCCCTCCAATATGCTGTATAAGATATAAATGGCTCACTACATTTAATTATATGGACAGTACTGCCATAGGGGTATATTTATCAAATGGGGGAAATGTTACTGCTCTCTGTTCACTTAAATGGTCTTATTAGGAGTAAAGGAGCTCTGTTTCACCCTTTGATAAATATGTGCAATAGTGTTGTGTATTTTGCTTTGCCTTTTGCATTTGTTCCCATGACTTGCCCTCTCCCCCTCCATCCTCTGTTCTCTAATCCAGCTTTACCATAAAGGCACAGGCCGGCACTAAGCAGCGCATTCAACAGGGATCCTAACGCAGTGCCGGAAGCTTGCGGGTTAAACACTTTGTGCAACAGAAAATGCAGAGCATCAGTACAATTATATTTTCCCGGGGATGAGCGGGATTGAATCTGCAAGCCAAACAGTTCATGTTTAAATCAGCCAATGTTGAGTTTTTTGGATTTTCAATTTTGAACACAACCTACCTAATGGCCAGATGCTCGCGGTTTTGGCTTTTGGAGGCTTAAAATGTTTGTCTCAAGAAATGTCCTTATGTATATATGTCCTTATGTATATATGTTCTGAAATATTCAGTGTCTGCTACCATCAGTAATTGAAAAGTAGCATTGGTACACTGATTTATTTTTTATAATACAGGTATGGGACCTATTATCCATAATGCTCAGGACCTGGGGTTTTCTGGATAAGAGGTATTTCTTTAATTTGGATCCATACCTTATATCTACTAAAAAGAATTTTAAACATGAAATAAGCCCGATGGCATGCAAATGATCAGCCAAAGCACAGATGGATACAAAGTATGGCCACCTTTCATTCAAACTGACACCCTAAATCACTAAAACAGAAGGAAGTGAAGAGCTTTTTCAGGGCTGGTGGGACAATGGGAATCCCAAGAATTTCCCCATTGTTATTTTAGTTAATGATGTTATAGAAAGAGGCCTTTGAATCCATAAAAACCTCTTGGAGGACCACATAAAACATTCTCTAGAGTGATGCTATAAAATGACATCTCTACAGAGTACTTACCTTCTCTATGTGTAGCTCCTAGAAAGAAGGGTAGCAGAAAACCTTTTGCTCTATGTTAGTGTTTCCCTGTAGAATTATTGGGAGAAATTCTCTTAGGCTCACATGTGTGTATAAGATTGCTACTGCTACTTTCTTTTTCTACAAAACTGCCCCCTAGATGCCTCAGCACAAGGGAGAGACACCCCCTGGAGCAATACTTTCATAGGCTAAAGTACAAATGTAAATAGTACTCAAGCCTCTGAAAGCACTGTACCATCAAAATGTAAATGGCAGAACCAACTCACTGCTCCCAGGCACCCAAGCCATGTTGGAATGTCTGGTGTTCAAGACTTCCTGTAGATAGAAAATGTCAGTATCAGTATATTCTTTGGAGACAATCACTGCAATGGCCAAAACCCAACTCACCCCCTTACAGCCTGTCCAGCCATACTGAATAATGAAGGAGAAGGCAGACCTGCAGTAAGGGAATAGATTCTCATATCACCCCAGGGTTATTGATTGGGTTGCAGAGAGATAAAATGTGCAGCACTACATATCAGTTTTATGGATATCATATAAAATATCTCATTATATATTTACCAAGGACAAAAACAGAAAAGTACACTTGATAGCAGGCAGAGCGCATTTCACTTGTGTCAGGGGAACTTCTTCTTCACCTCCAGACACTAAGTACTATCTAGCACTCAAACTCCATATTATACAGTAGCCCTCGTTGCTGTACCTAAGGCCCCTATTACCTTCTCCATATGGGCAAAGGCCCACCAGCCTCCTCCTGTTGCATGCAGGAATAAAGAAAGGTACAGTCCAGTACTTTAGACACATTATTTATACAGTGTACAAGGTAATTCCAATGAGGACTCATAGATACGCAACTACAAAGACATTAACCTTTGATTGACACTTCAATGCATGATGTGGGAAGCTTTCCAAAGGACTCAATGGCACTACTCCAACCTGCCCAAAAGAAAGTCACGATACTGAAGTTTGAATGAATTTCGAAACCTTCATACTCGTTGCAACAAATACGATTTTCTCACACAAATTGTCGTGCAAAGTAAGAAAAAGTTGCGCAAATTAACGAAAATATTGTAGAAAATACGCACATAGACTCAACCGTACATTGATGAATGTGCCCCATTGAATTGGTTTGTTTAATACCTGTATAATGGTATAGACAGAATAGTAGAGAACTAAAGGGTACAGGGGGCTCAAAAACGTCTGTTTCTTATGGTAATCTTTGCAGTTTCCTATTGTTCTAAAGAGATAGGTGAACATTATACATATACTACATATCAGTTTTATGGATATCATATAAAATATCTCATTATATATTTACCAAGGGCATTTTTTTTAATTAGGCTCTTTCTAATGTCAACAACAGTTGCATATAAAAAAATAAATAGTGAACATAATTAAGCTACACAGAAATAACAAAACCAGAAAAGTACACTTGATAGCAGGCAGAGCGCATTTCACTTGTGTCAGGGGAACTTCTTCTGCACCTCCAGACACTAAGTACTATCTAGCACTCAAACTCCATATTATACAGTAGCCCTCGTTGCTGTACCTAAGGCCCCCATTACCTTCTCCATATGGGCAAAGGCCCACCAGCCTCCTCCTGTTGCATGCAGGAATAAAGAAAGGTACCATCCAGTACTTTAGACACATTATTTATACAGTGTACAAGGTCATTCCAATGAGGACTACACAACTACGAAGACATTAACCTGTGATTTCTGGTAATATTTTGATACACTCGGCCTAACCACACCCAGACAGACCCAGTCACACCCCATTATGCCTAGACCATGCCTATAGTGTAATTTTATAGACCTTATATAAAATATGGCTTTACAACAATAACAAATTCCCATAGCCAAACTACACAAGGCCTGCACTATATGGTTGCTACACAGTCAGGTCACTATATTGAAGTGCATTGCTTTCTTGGCCAGTTTCTAACCAGCATACCAGGTTTTGTGACCCATAGACTACCCACAACTACCCCAGCATGGTGCAATGGTTGTAATTTGGACCTTTTGGCTCTACGTAGGGCCTGGGAATTCTTGTAGACTGGTTACAGGGATCCCTGTATGTATTTCCTGCTAAGGGCTAGTGGTAGCCCCTGGCAAATTAGATTTTTAAGTGAATGTGACAAAACTGCATACAGATATTACTTCAGTGGTACAATAAAGAGAATAGCAAAGCACAGACACATAGGGGACGATTCACTAATGTACGGAATGGTTGTACGGTACGGAATGTACGAAATCCGATCGTTTCTGATGATTGCAAATGTCTCGAAAATTCTCTTGTTTGAATACGAAAATTTTGTACTTACAATCCAAAAGTTCCAAAATGTTCGTATTGAAACGATCGTTTGGGAATGTTTTTATGGTAATCTTTGCAGTTTCCTATTGTTCTAAAGAGATAGGTGATATCACAGTCTGTGTGTTCAGATATTTCCTCTGACAAATATTATTTAGGCTTTTATCTCCGAAGAGGGATGTTCCTGAAGTTCCTATTTTGAAGTAGCTGTTGCAGTAATGCATTTGACTTAAAAAGACAGTGACTTTGCCCGCTTAAAGATATAGCTATATTAAACTAAAATCTTCATAAAGAAAAGGTCAAAACCAGGGCATAAATAAAGAGGGAGCATACCCTGTGAGGCAAGGACACCATCATGGGGCCTTATACTATTGAGTTTGCAGGGCCCTCCACCAATGGGATCCTAATTATTAGCCCTATGGTCAACTGGGCCCTAGGTGGTGGTCTGAGCAGTGTCGGACTGGCCCATCAGAATACCAGGAAAACTCCCGGTGGGCCCAGGTGTCAGTGGGCCATCCTACTCACCCAACCATTAGTCTTGAATGCCTGAATGTCTATACCATGGCCATTATTCTGTTCTATAAGAGAAGAAATGGAGGGAAGGATAGATGACAGTATGTAAAAAGAAGTAATTAAGAGACTAAAGAAAGTGAGTGAACAAAGGAGGGGAGAGTGGGCCCAAGGTCTAAGGTTTTCTGGTGGGCCCTGGGCACCCCAGTCCAACACTGGGTCTGAGCCAATCAGTGCCTGAATAAAAAAATAAGTCCATTGAATACATGGCCACACCTGATCTGCCCTAGACAATTATGCCTGCTCATAATTCACCCAAACCCTACCATCTCCCCAACAAGCCCATCCTTTTGTGACTTGCAAAAGGTAGCTTTTCCATCTCATGGCCCCTCTCTGCCTAACGGGCTGCTGGAGAGAGCTTGTGGACTGTTTTGGTGCTACGTAAAAGCAGGAAGTTCTCAGTATCTAATAGCCTCATTTTTTCTATTTACAGGGACTTTCTTCCCCGTGGGTCTGGCATTGTGACTCGAAGACCTCTAGTTTTGCAGCTGGTAAACAGCTCAACAGGTGAGATTATCTCATTGGCATGGTAGCGTTGTTGACAAATATACATGGCTTATAGTAATATGACTGGCTACAATAATCACATCATCACATTAATCCATAAGATACTGTGAACTGGCATTGGCCAACAATGGGTAGTCTCTTTGTACATCTCTGAATGTAAAAGATGGCCATACACAGCATGATACATGGGGGGAATACCTTAAATGGTTTATACAAGTGCATGGCTACCTTTCTATTGTTCTCTTTGTTGGGCCAACCAAGGACTGGAACAGCAGAATTGAAGAGATACCACTACTCTTCACTTTCTTTCCCCAAATGGAGGAAATTTTCCCTCAGGTCAGATAATGCTCGATTCACCAGGATTGAAGGATTATCAGTCTGAGGGACAGCACGACTGGTTATACATGCCCAGATGGTCGAGCAGTATAGTCAAAATGTGAGCATGTATGGCCAGGTATATTGTCTTGCTCATTCTGTAACATTGCAGCTGAATCTCTGGGTCATTTCCTTACAGAATATGGCGAGTTCCTGCACTGTAAGGGGAAGAAATTCACAGACTTTGATGAGATACGCCTGGAGATTGAGGCTGAAACTGATCGAGCCACTGGAACAAATAAGGGTATCTCCCCTGTGCCAATAAACCTGCGCGTCTATTCACCAAATGGTAAGATATTTTGGATTCATAGGTCCTTTCTGTTGCCTTCGTTTTCTCCTGATAACAATTCTGTTTGCTCGGTCTCCAGCAATTCTTTTTCCTTTGGTCTCCAGCCTTAATGCCTTAACTTTTTCTCCTCAGTGCTTAACCTGACTTTGGTAGACCTCCCAGGAATGACAAAGGTTCCAGTGGGTGACCAGCCAGTAGACATTGAATTCCAGATCCGTGATATGCTCATGCAATTTGTCACTAAGGAGAACTGTCTTGTTCTGGCTGTATCTCCAGCAAATTCTGACTTGGCAAACTCGGATGCCTTGAAAATAGCCAAAGAAGTAGATCCCAAGGGTATGTTTAATCATCTCTTTATGTGTTCTATAAATGGGTGTGTTTTACCATGTATAGTTGTATACATTTTATCCCATTTCTTTCTTAGGACTACGCACAATTGGTGTCATCACCAAACTAGACTTAATGGATGAGGGAACTGATGCAAGAGATGTTCTTGAGAACAAGCTGCTGCCTCTTCGAAGAGGTGAGGAACATGTCATCTCCTATGATCCTTACTTACTTGTCAGACAGTGGTATTTCCACTCTTTGGTGCTTGTATGGCAGGATCATTTACACACATTCTTATAGTATGGTTTGTTTCCTAGCCCTGTAACCAATATCATCTATATTCCACTGATCCACTGTAGAGAGATAATAATTCAGATTATAAACTAGCACTATGGAGAAAATAACCTCTATTATCTTGGTGCCTTGGACAGAGCAACAGTGGTGCAGAGTGTCAACTGCAGTAAGTACCATTGGGCTGGGTTGCTGATTTAATGCACATTCAAGACAAAGACATTTAGCAATAATACAGTGCCTGGTAAAGGTGATTGAGACAGAATGGGTATGGGCATAACTACAGTCTATGATGATTAATGGCCTTGAGATATGAGAGGCCCCATAGGCATAAATGGACTACATCTACCACCTAGAATGGGTGCTCAGAATGTAGTATTACCAGGGCTGATATTGTCTAGCCCAGTGCTGTCCAACTTCTACAGTGCCGAGGGCCGGAATTTCTCTAGCATACATGGTGGAGGGCCGCTAATGGAAGCCAGTTTTGACCACTCCCCTTTTTGAAACCACACCCACTTCAAACCACACCTATTTTATCACAATGGTGGTAGCACAGCAAAATCCCAAATGCTTGGTCCTTACTGTGGGGATATCAACCATCATTCATATGTGAAAGAATTATGTCATATTAAGATATACCCTTAAATTCCATATGCCTCCTCCTCCCCTGTGGATAGCAGAGCAACCCCCAGTACATAATTACACACCTTAGGGACCATTTAATGGCTATTTCCAACTGCTAACAAACTCCCACAACAAACCCCTGCCAGGTTCACCTCCCACAAGCAGCATAGGGCAAGCAGAGTATGGCACACACAGGCAGCACTCTGCCTGTCCTATGCTGTCTGTGTGTGCTATACTCTGCCTGTCCTACCCTGCCTGTGTGTGCCATACTCTGCCTTCCCTATGCTGCCTCTGTGTGTCATACTCTGCCTTCCCTACCCTGCCTGTGTGTTCCATACTCTGCCTTCCCTATGCTGCCTCTGTGTGCCATACTCTGCCTGCCCTACCCTGCCTGTATGTGCCATACTCTGCCTGCCCTACCCTGACTGTGTGTGCCATACCCTCCCTGACCTATGCTGGCTGTATGTGCCATACTCTGCCTACAGTACCTATGTCTGAGGTGTGAAGTGAACAATGGGAGTGATTACAGGCTGAGCCTGAGGTGTGAACACTGCAGGGGGTGAACAATGCAGGTATTAAAAGGTGTGAAAAACACAGGGGATTACATTTTTAAAACAATACAGAGGGATTACAGCTTGAATCTGAGGTGAGAACCATGCAGGGGGCCAGTTAATCTCAGTACTGATACCATTTAATGCTTACTCAAAGGTAAGGCATCAAAGCAGCCAGACAGGTGGGGGGCCACACAGAGGGGGGTCGCGGGCCGCATGCGGCCCGCGGGCCGCCAGTTGGACAGCACTGGTCTAGCCTAAGCAAAAAAATGCACCACAGGAGGCTTCTAATCAATCATTAAGTTAAGATGAATGTGTCCTCTGAAATCTGTTTACTAGGCAAACAATTATATTAGTGAATACTCATGTCATCCCCTTGTGCTTAATGGATGGTCTTTTGAAGGTTACATTGGGGTAGTGAACCGAAGCCAAAAAGACATTGATGGAAAGAAAGATATTCAAGCCGCCCTAGCAGCCGAGAGGAAGTTTTTCTTGTCTCACCCCTCCTACAGACATCTTGCTGACCGCATGGGAACACCCTATCTCCAAAAAGCTCTTAATCAGGTGACTGCAGTGTGCAAATATAAGGAGATACTATAGAAAATGATCTAGTACAGTACTTCAAGATTTCCTATGTAGTAGAATTATTGTTCACTGAGTCATATTTAGACATAAAAGTAAATGTAGACCAGTAACAGATTTGAAGCATCGATTTGGAGTGCTGGAGTCTTTTTCCCAGAATAGCTATATATGAAATTCCTTACAGTTCAGCACCACTAGTAAATTGAATATTTAGGTCAGGAACTAACTGTTTATTCCAGACAGTACTACCCATAATAATAACCAAAACCTCATTTAAACCCACATTGAAAAGCATTAAGAAAATCTTTAAAAAAATTCATGCTCAAGTCACCATTCGACAACGTGTACAATGTTGCCACACATGGGTGGCCAACTTTGCTGGCCAACCTGGAATCAGCATACCTAAGAGCAGACCCATTTAGGTTAATGAACCCTCTACACATACCATGGGGCATTATGAGTCAAGTTAGTAAACTGATTTTTGTTTTTCCCAGTTCATCCAAAACTCTTGTTTTTGGACCACGCATGTAGACTAGAAACTAGTGCATTATATAGAATGATTGGGCTCATGTGTAGCTGTCTTTATTGTGCAGAAAGACTCTGGACTGTGGGCTAACAGTCTAAGTAGGGTGCCTCCTATGCTAGAAGATTAAAGGGATGGCAAAGGCCACAAAAATCACATCAAGACCTTTATGATTCTGATTACAGTGGCTTTTACCTGCTCTTCCTTCTCCCTTCTATTTTGAACCCTTTCATGCTTTTTGCTCCACCTACAGCAACTGACCAATCATATTCGAGACACTCTTCCCGGATTGCGCAACAAGCTCCAGAGCCAACTTCTGTCCATAGAAAAGGAAGTGGAAGAGTACAAAAATTTCCGACCCGATGATCCAGCCCGTAAAACCAAGGCACTGCTTCTGTAAGTGATTACACCTATTTGGGATAGTTTGCTTGCTCTGGGGTTGGCACACTGGCATAATCAGAAGAAATCATCTTCAGTCTTATTGCTTTTGCTTCTCTCATTCTTCTCTTTAGAATGGTTCAGCAGTTTGCAGTTGACTTTGAGAAAAGAATTGAGGGTTCAGGGGATCAGATTGATACATATGAGCTGTCTGGAGGAGCCCGCATAAACCGGATTTTCCACGAGCGGTTCCCTTTTGAACTTGTCAAGGTAAATGCAGTTTGAAAATGCTAATGATATCAGCATACTCTCCTATATACACCTAAAAGTTGAGTTGAATAAATAGACCTGGTTCTGAAAATACTCCCCCACCGCCTGTTATTTTAATTAAGAAAATAGTTTTGTTATTTGTTGCTTAAAACAGAAACAACTATGAAACATAATTTTGGAACTTTCAGGCTCTTTGGAGCAATTGACCGAGGAAGAAAAGGTAATCCAATTACCAGTTCACAGATCAATACACTGCATAATAAACTCCTCCTTATCTGTATGGGGTCTGCTGCTGGGGGAAAAGGGATCATAATAAAGGTGGCCATACACATACCAATTACGATGGTTCATTCCCTCCATTGACATTCAGGGCTAAATTTTCAGATATGGAGGTAGAAACAGCAGGGATTCTACCCCTATCTAACGATTCAGCCCTAAACACAGATTTTACTTGGGTGCCTTTAACGTCACATGATCAAAAACTTTCATCCCATCCGATTGGTGAGACGACTGAAATCTTTGCAATATTGGTTGTCTCATTGATCCACCATACTCGCACCGAATATTGTACAAACAAGGTGGGAAACCTACTTTGCTTTGTGGCAAAACAGAAACTATGTATATTTGAAGGCTTTTCATGGGTGCTAATCTTGGTTGTGGGGTCTATTTGCCTGCAAACCTGACCAGTTTACCAATGCTGCCCTTTAAGGTCATATTGTTTAATGTCTGAGGAAAGACTCAGGGGACTATGTAGTAAAAAGGGTGAGTTTTCATTGGTCTAGTAACTCATTAGCACAATTTGTGTTGACAGCATAATTTAAGGAGAAGGAAAGGCTAATAAAGAGTTAATCTCAAGATGCAGGCATACCTTCAGTTGTCTCAGTAGTGCCCTTAAGTCTCCCCATATTTCTCCTGTTCAGATGATCAGAAGCCAAACAGGAAGAAAAAATGCTGAGCTGTGTAAAGAAAGTTCCCATAATGCCTCACTCCTGCACCAAAAGCAAGACTTGTGCACATGCTCAGTTATTTAGATTATGAGTCAGCTTCCTGCTGATTGTCTCAGATCCACATTCCTAAGGCAGAGGAAAATAGACACAACTAATCTTTTGACAGAGAACTCAGTGCAGCGTTTCTGTAAGTGCTTATGGCTGTAAGACCTTTAGATAAAGCTCACTTAGTTTTTACCTTTCTTTCTCCTTTAAAGCAAACATCTGAGAAGTCACTAAGTGGGGGAGATATTTTGCAGATATAAATAGAAAAAAAACCTCTTTCCTATTACACTATTTTCACAATCAACCCCAATATTATGCACCTTCCATTTTAATTTCATTTTTCTTCTGATGTAGATGGAGTTTGATGAGAAGGAACTAAGAAGAGAAATTAGCTATGCAATCAAGAACATTCATGGCATCAGGCATGTATAGGATGTGGTGACTCTGCTGTTAACTCTAGTTAGTGCTTGACCCTGTAGAATTAAGACTCACATGATTCCAGTTCACTAACCCCCGCTGGGCCTTTTAAAAAGAAGTGAGTGCAAGAAAGGACAACTTAACTGTATTCAGTGCAAAATGTTGTCTCCTATGTCATTTAAGCTAACTATTCCTGATATATATTGTTATTCCAGAGTAAAAAAACACAGAGAGAGAGCCATTAACCCCTGCCACCGCTAATTCAAGGTGTTGGGGGTCACAGGTGCATTCCCAAAAACTATAGTTACTCGCAACTGGATGTGGGTTCCTTCGGAACCTATCAACTATTTCTTAAGTCTTCACCCCAAAGACAATGGGGGGAGGGGGGTAATTTACTATGCCCCTAGGCATAGTAGCTAGTGCTCATGCAGAAAGCACTTCTGCCTAGAAACTAGCTGTGATCTGGGAAAAAACCTAATGGGCTTAGGACTGCATCCTGCCCAGGACTGGGGTGGGGGATACATTTTCGGTGGCCGTAGTGGGGCAGCAGGTGTGGTTCATCAGGGGTAGGAGAGGTCTGTGATAGGGGTAGGGGGGGCTTGCGATTGCAGGACCCAGTGGGCCCAGCACACCCCCTCCAATACTTATTCAAGGGGGTGGTCACAAGTCAATAAAACAGAACACAGAGAACAGTGGCAAATAATTTAGGCAGGGAGTCAGGGTGCAAAGTGCAAAAAAATGGTGGATTGTGTCTTTTCTTTGCATTTAGCACCCTGCCTTCCTGTTCATAAATGAGCTCTCATAATTTGGAAATAAAGAAAACTAGGACCTACCAAGTATAAATCATGAGTGTAGCAGTAGAGAACTGTGTGTAAGACTGGAAAGAATGTCACAAAAAAGGTATAAAACATACTCCATTATATTAGTGGGAACTGTCACTGGGTTCCCCTTAAATATTACACTATAAGGACATATCTTATAGTGTTTAATCTATCTATCTATCTATCTATCTATCTATCTATCTATCTATCTATCTATCTATCTATACAGGAAGCTGTTATAGTGATTCCTAAACAAATATGCAGTGGTTGAATTTCTGTCTAATAGCAAAGAATTCCTTCCTATGAAAGGGTCCATTTTTCCATTATATAAAGCTGCACTATACCATTTTGCATTAAATAAAAAAGAGCTATCCTTTAGCACCACTTCCATTACCTTTGTTGCAGTTTCTGCTTATGGCTGCCCCCGCCTCCCCTTTCTTTCTCTCTGTAGATCTATAGGTTCAGCCACTGGGAGAATAAGGCAGATGCTTGTCATTAAGCCTCCCACCCAAACCAAGCCCCCAGTTAAATCACAGCATCAGTCATCTAAGTGTTTCCCAGCATGCAGCCTCATGTTGGTATTTATAGCAGTAGCACAATCTGCTTAGCACATGCAAGAGGAGTAAATACCCACACACATACAGTAAATGACTTCTACAACGAAGATTTGTACTGTAACTCCCAGAAAGGAAAACGGCTGCTTGGGTTTGCTGGCAGTTGCAGTAAAACAACAAGGGTTGACAATTGGACATTTGATTTGCTATTTCTCTTTATTTATTTTTAATTTTTTTAAAGTCCCAGCCTTTGTTTTTTCTTAAAACCCACATTTTGGGTGTATTGTGCATGCCTCTTAGAATATACATACATATCAGTCTAAGCAACAAACATAACATTTATACCATCATTTGATATCAAGGATCCGCCTTACTATCAACCTGGCTTTTAACAACCAGTGGCACTACCTTACTAGCCAGCCTCTAATCCTCCAGCTTCTCCTTCCCTGCCACTTATGGTGGGTAACGCTATATTTTCCTTATCACCTGCCTTACCTCGTTGGGTATGTAGAACGGGGCTCTTCACACCTGACATGGCCTTCGAAACCATCGTCAAGAAGCAAATCAAGAAGATCAAAGAGCCGTGTTTGAAATGCGTGGACATGGTCATTTCCGAGCTAATCGGTACCGTTAGACAGTGCACCAAGAAGGTAACCCTTCTGGACTCAGGTCATGTCTGAGAACTGGAGGCTGAATATGTCAACCCCTTACCCCAAACTAGAGCATGAAATCGTCAACCCCCCTCTCCAACCAGTAAGGTACAGCCAATCAGAGAGTAGGTGCCTGACTTCTGATTGGCTGAGCTTTCTATAAAAGCATGTCCCTGACAACCCAGTCTCTTGGTTCTGTGCATGTAATGAACATCATAAAGTAGATCTCAAAGATAAAAGATTTTGGAGTGCATGTAAGAGTGTGTGTAATGATTTATTTTCAGATATCAAAGCAAGGCCTTGTCACCAGGTTAGGAACACAGAAAACTGGTTTTCAAATTTTTTCCTGATGTGATCCAGCTGGCAACAAACATCAAAAAACCTGATACAAATAGTAGTACTTACCCATCTCTGGTTAAAATGTAATAAAAAGGGCAAAGTTTGTAACCTGCCGCTACCAATACGGTGTTTCCTTTTAAACAGCTGAACAAGCTGATTGGTTGCTGCTAGACCTACATAACCCCTTACATCTCTCCATATCAAAGGGGGCCTTTTGTCACCTAACAATAAATATTAAGAACATTCTTATGTTCTGTATGTGGACTTATCCCTGCACCTATGAGTAGGCTGCATGTGGATTGAAGATATGATTCTTAAAGGGGGTGTACACCTGCTATATTCCTTATATTAGAAATATATTTGTATTTTGGAAGGGGAGAGAAGAAAGTAAAATATTCTACTTTTCACAGTCTTAGACTCTTAACAGGACTGGGTTGGAGCTCCTCACAAGCTCCCCAACATGCTCTTAGAGCAGCCTCCCATAATTTTGGATAGTGATTCGTCTGCCTTATACCCCCAATGTTTGGTCCTACAACACCTTCTAGAAGAAGGACAGGTCAGTGGAGATGATGATCCTTTCTTTGGTGACTTGCCCCCAGATCTCATCTCCAGTGCAGCCCAACCAGCCTCTCCTACCTGACCATACCCAGGCAAATCCCGATGACGAGTTCCTGGTCTTACCTATCATTTTTTGCCTCATGTATTTCTCTGTTTGTCTCTCTCACTTTCTTCCCCCCCACCCCGTATCTTTCTGTTTTCCTCCTATCTTCTCTGTCCTGTCTGCTTGTATTCCCCTCTTAATATTACCCCAACTTTCCCCACTCACCTTTTCTTCTTCTTTTTGTCTCACCTCTAACTCTGTGCTCCATTTTGTTCTCACTCTATACATTTTTCCCTTTCTCATCTTTTCTCATCCCTCCTTTGGCTGTCTGACCCCCTACCTTTCTGTCTGACTCCCCATTTCTCCTTTGTGCTTACAAACCCCTTTTGTCTTGGTGTCTGTCCCACCCACTTTGGGCTCCTCCCCTCCCCGACTCACACAGGACTGGACTTTTCACACCTGACCTCGCTTTTGAAGCCATAGTGAAAAAGCAGGTGCAAAAGCTGAAGGAGCCAAGTCTGAAGTGTGTAGAAATGGTAGCGAATGAGCTGACCTCCACCATCCAAAGGTGTAGTGAAAAGGTAAAAAAAAATACTATAAGTACAACTTATAGTAATACTATAGTTCAATATCAATTGTACAACCCCCCTCTGATATAAGTTTTTTTTAAATAACTAAAATCTCTAATCAAAAACATGGTGTAAAATCAACCTTAATTCAGTAGGATACAAACGCATCTGATAACTACCGGGGTGTTCATAAACAAGTATTCATCTCCTAGAATTGTTCTAGAACAGCGCTGATCAAGATTTTCATCACTGTGAGCAAATTATTTGATATCTCACATGTTTGGGTGTCAGACAATCATAAAGCAAGTCATATCAAGAAGTCTGTGATGACTTTGGACATGCTGGTGTCCATAAAAAGATTTGGAGGCCACATCAAGCCCATTGGAAAGCTCTGTTCTAGAAATTCAATGAATACCCAGAGACTACTCCTTGCAATTTACCCAATGGGACATGGGCACATCTGCTGGGCAAAGACTAGAGACATACAAAGACAGATCCATCATTGAACATGCCCCAGACTTTCAGCATAGGAATAAGGCAAGCACTTATGAAATCCATAATCACTTTAATAAAGGAAACATAGATTTTATCACAGGAACATAAGTCAAGTCTTACACTTAATCATAGACTGTTCCTCATATAATAGTGCCTATTTAGATTATTATAAATTAAAGATAAGAATGACAAATCTACCCTTTACTAGCAAAGGGCTATTCCTCCTCTGCCCACAATGCGTTAATCCACAGTTTCCTTCTTTTATTCCAAATTATTTGGGATTCAATTTGGGTTTGGCTTGCTGATCTATAGGAGCTTTTTTCAGGGTTAACAGATAGAAGGTCTGAATGCTGGAATGGGAAGAAGTGTGAATATTGTGTGATTGGAACCAAATTTACATCACTTACTCATATTAATTTGGAAAGATATGCTCGGCCAGCTCTAGGTCAATACCATAATTATGGTCCGATCCGTTTAACACAGTAAGGCTTTGTGTGACCAAGCATATCCTTCAAAGAGAAAATGACTTGATCAGATCCAATGCTGTCTAAATTCTGAATGAGACAGGGCTGGCATTATTAAACAAGTTGGTCAAATGATGAAACATAAGGGACTTAATGAATTCTTGGTACTTTTTTAGTGGGTCATTTCTACCCTATTCCATAAACTGCATTGGTGGGACAGACCTGAATTTGGATACCAAAAGTTAGTAAAGATTCACATTTTTCAAAACAACCGGAGTGCTGCTGTTTTCTTCATTCTTGAATTTATCTGCCCGGGCAGTGGGTACAGCGTGCACCTGGGGCTGCAAGAAGCTATTTTCACTGTGTAAGCACATGTTAACTGATTCTATCTGATACCAAAAGGTGTGGGACTTGCAATAATGTGGGTGTTGTTTGGGGCAGATTGGGGGTATGGCCTAAAGAGACCTGCTTTTTAATTTTCATATAATCGGTGGTGTTAATGCCAGGCCTGTGCTCATACAAAATGGAGGTGTCAGGTTCTGCATGCTGCATGTCCTTGTGCTCCCCTTGCTTGCGTATTGTGCTGGTTATGTGCTTATGTTTTGTGTTTCTCAGCTCTCAGGAACCTGTTTATGTCTGTGTAATCATATGAGTTTCCAGAGATTAAAACCAATTAATGGGAAAATACCATTACAGTCAGTTTAATCTCCTTTTGGATCCATTTAGTTCCCTTTACATATGAAATACAGGCTGGGCATGGGTTAATATGAATATGACATTGTAAATTATGAGTTATTGACTAAAAAAGCATTAAGTTAAGGGAAGTGAGCCTAATGATATTTCCATAGTTTTCTTTTCATTTTGTAGACATATGACATCCCACATGTCTATGTTTTGTCTCTGCTGGTTTTCTGAAAAGCAGTTTTGGAGACAAAATCAAAAGCAGTACAAGTATGGGACCTTAATCCAGAATGCTCGGGACCCGGGGTATTCCAAAAAGTTTACTAAAAAAAATATTTAAACATTAAATAAACCCAATAGGATTATTTTGCCTCCAATAAGGATTAATTATATCTTAGTTGGGATCAAGTACAAGGTACTGTTTTATTATTACAGAGAAAAAGAAAATACTGTACATTTAAAAAAAAAAAAATGATATTATTTGATTAAAATGGAGTCTAAAGGAAATGGCCATCCTGTAATTTGGAGCTTTCTGGATAATGGATCCCATACCTGTATTTCAATTGTGTGTCCACAATAAATTAGAATTATCTGATTGTAAGCCTTAGAGGGTTTCTATGACCATATAAAGGCACAAGGCTGCAGGCTAAGTTATACAGGGAACTCTGAGTATCACTCATGTATTATAAGGAATAATGTACCCCTTACTGTAAATGATAAGGATATTAGAAGTCACTGAGGGTTTCTGCGACCATATAAAGGCACAAGGCTGCAGGCTGAGTTATACAGGGAACTCTGACTATCACTCATGTATTATGAGGGATAATGTACCCCCTAATATAAATGATAAGGATATTAGAAGTCACTAAGGGTTTCTGTGACCATATAAAGGCACAAGGCTGCAGACTGAGTTTACAGGGAACTCGGAGTATCACTCATGCATTATAAGGAATAATGTTTCCCCTCTGTAAATCATAAGGATATTAGATATTAGTAGCACATTTATATGTGTTGCTGCAATATTTTAGCCACAGCTGATGTACAATACCCAGCAACCACTGACAGTGGGGCCTCTCCAGTAATAAATAAATCCGTAGGTTTATCCAATGGTCTAAGCTTGATAATTGGGCTTAAACCATTTGTTGCTTGGAGTAAATATACAATTAAAATTGTTTGTGTCTATTATAATCTTATTTTAGAGTCTGGAAGTAGTGTAGGGGATATCCTTTCTGCTCCTAAATTGTTCGTGCCCTTGTTTCCCCTATGAGTAGGAAACAGGAAGGATTATCACTATGGCAACTAAAGGCCCTGTCATCAAAGTCAGGAAATGAATGGAAATTATCTGAAAGCTTTTCATTATTTTCTCTTGATGGAGTTTGTGCAAATCTTTAGGATAACCTTTTTCTGGGTTTGTGCTTTTTTTTATAGAAACACAGGGTCAACTAAACTGTCACACTGAAAATAAAATGCTATAAAATGCTTTTGTGATGAAGGGAGTTCACACTAATTCTTTGCCTTAATTAACGCCAAGAATATGGTACAGAAGCCATTGGCAAAGTTCTATATGATAGAAAGGGCCAAGACCTTCAGTTTGACAAATTTAAGTTTCCAAGTTTCTGCAGTGGGCCCAAGTCAATAAATGAACCAACCTTTGCTTAGTTTGGCAAGCAAAGTGCCAATAAGGTGGCTACTGGGCAGGGGGCATGTTGTTGCATCCCTGGACATGCCAGCAAAGTATATTTTTGGGCTCAACTACCACCCAGTTCATGGCCTGCTTCTCACCTCCCACAGGAGCAGGAGAGTGGAGTCTGCTCTATAGTTAAGCCTCTAAGATTAGGTTAGTTAAACCCAGTTAGTTAATGTACCCAATCCTTCTTCCATGGGCATCCCACTCCTTACAAGCCTTTACTGTGCAGGAAGCTGCAAAGGAGAGGAAGGTGTATCATGGGCAAAAAAACCATGGCAATTTGTGCTAGTTTTTTTTTTTTTTTTACACGTTGCCCCTATAGTAAATGAGCCTTTAGATCTCTAACACATTACAACATTTACACAATTTCCACACTGTATCTACTTTCTTTCCCACAGCTTAGTCAGTACCCTCATCTGCGAGAGGAAATGGAACGAATAGTCACCACACACATCCGTGAAAGAGAGGGACGGACAAAGGACCAGGTAAAAATGTTTAGAGAAATTTCACAATAGCATAGTGTTTTTTCTTGCAATATGAGTTTTAAAGGGAAAGGTTGAGGGATGTGGCAGCTGTTGGTTTTTGTCACAGTTATGATGACATTCCAAGTACAAAGAGGCACCATACAGCTTTTGCTATTTGCCACAATATACATACTGCCAATACAGGCCTAGTACATGCACCTGGTCATGACAGAACATGGTTGCCTTAACCCAAGCTCTGCTTCTGGAGATCAGCTTTGGAGCCGCAGAGCTCCCAATTGGGGGTTTAGTTTTAATTTAATGCTCTAGGCATATCCAGATGTACTCCTGTAAGTCACTTAGGATGCTGTTTTATCCAAATAAAGGAACTGTATGATGAATAGCCATGGTTTGTTCAATAAACATCAGTTAATTCTGAGTACATTTTTTGAAGCATCCAGTCAAATATTCCATTCTGTTTCTTCTGCAGGTTATGCTCCTGATCGACATAGAGCTGTCCTATATGAACACAAACCATGAGGATTTCATTGGCTTTGCAAAGTAAGATACTTTGTTTTGGGGAAATTGTGTAGCTCAAACCAGTAGAAGTCAGAAAATGGGGAAGGTGACCATGAAGATATTATTGGAAATAAAGTTAGGATGTTATGTTGATAAAACCGGAAAGGGGTTAGAAACTGGGAAAGGCTGAACACATGAAGATACAAATATACAGGTAACAGCTGAGGTTTATAGACTCATAGCCACACTGATTTTGTGGGGCAAGGTTGTTGGTTGTGTATGCCCATTGTCAGTGTTGCCTTATGTGTGAGTTGAAGAGGGGCATTGCTTAAATTCAAATCTTCCAACATATAAACCTGGCCTGTCCCAGTATGTAGCCTCTTTAACACTTAAAGAATCTAAATCCCTTGCTCTGTCTTGGCAGCGCTCAACAAAGGAGCAGCCAAACAAACAAGAAGAAGGCATCTGGAAACCAAGTAAGTAAAAAGAGTTCCATTCAGCACCAAAAGGGCTTCATGAATCTCCACTACTCATCACATCCATAAATTAAGTCTTTGGGGGATGAGAGTAGAAACATGGAATTCAAAACAACCTAAATGCAAGCAATCCAACAAATGATGGTTAACAAGCATTATTTTACCGTGTGGAACTTGGTTCTTCAAGTCATACATGTGATTCTTGTAGGCCAGAAAAGCTTTGTCAGATGGCGAATTGAAGAGGAGTCGCAGCTCTTCTTCACCTGCTTTTCAGAAGACTCAGGGTCAGCCTGTGTATGGTCACCTTTATACAAGCTAAGGGAAACCAGACATTTATCTTTTAATATTCCCATCAAACAAATACCAAGGGAAAAAAGAAAAAACAACCCACACTATATGGTAGTCCCAAAAGATAACTTTTGATTAATGCTAGATAGATGTAAGGCCTAATTTAGTATTTTTGCCCAGTTTTCCAAGGTAATGGTATATCCCTAAAGAAGGGAGATTACTTATTCCAAGGCAGCCAGACTCCAGGCAACATGGGCATTAAAAGGCCTGGATTTAAAATGTGGAGTGATTTTGAATTTCATCACCACCATACTGCCACCAAGTAAAGGCCTCCCTCATTTACATAAAAGTATGTCCTCTACGTTCCCTCTATATTGTGCCTTGAGGCTCTTCTAGAATTGAGCCTCAACCTGTATACTGCACTGGATACAAAAAGATCAAGAAGATGGGCATTCCCAGAACACCCCTGACTTGCACATCATTGACAACATGCAAGCTAGGGAGCACCAAGGATGCTGAATAATGCATGCTTATGGCAGGTGGAAAATACAAGATTCCCTTTGCTTTTTTGCATCTTGTGCTGGATTTTTAATCTGACACAAAGTTCAGACCACAACTTGAACCATATGATAAAAGGAAACCTAATGATTAGTTTGTTAAGGCTTTTGTGGTGTGAAGGGGCAATATTAATATTTAAGCTACCTTCCATACAATTCCTGATCCTCATTTTCATAGTGATTGCCTATTGTTGATCCAGATTTATGTTTTCTGACAGAAAGTCCAGAGTTCATGATCAGTGGCAGAACCCAACATTAGTTTGTAGGTTATAGGGTCAGACTCTTCATATCATTACACTGCGGTCATCACTGTTCAGCGCCTGAAACTGCAGGCTTGGCAAGTGTGCGTATGATGGGTGTGTGTGAATTGGATTGGCATGTGGTGCACGGGCTAAGGGTTCTGCATCCCGCGCAGCTAGTAATATATATCCCTCTTCTTGTGCTCCTCTTTCTCCTCTTTGCTGCTGTTGCTATGGTAACCCTGTGCAGGATGAGATCCTGGTGAGTAGACAGGCAGCGGCTATACCCTTAATACACCATGGTGCATCTGGAAAGGCAGACCAAATGCCTCTAATGCTGCTGTATCAGAAAGACCTATACAATGCTTCTAATAGAAATATGGATAGCAAGCTTGTCCATTCCCATCACATGTCGATAATACGATTCAGCAATGGCTGGAGGGCTGGGGATTTTTGTCCCATTATGGTCCTATTATTACATTAACTTTACATGTTAAAATTATATACCAGACACTGTTTATTCAACATACTGACATAACACAAACATTTAGGTCACAGCTGGCTTTAGAGGGATGCAAAGACAGAATGGAGACAGTAGAACAAGATGGAGAGTTGGAGACAATAGGACAAGATGGAGACCATTGGAAAATATAGAGACATTAGGTCAAAATGGAAACAATAGAATAATATGGAGTATGGCAAGACAGGAACAGAGAAAAAGAGTAGGACAAAATGAACAGAGTAGGGCAAGGCTGAAGAAAGTAGGGCAACATGAAGAAAGTAGGGAAGATGGTTACAGTAAGGCAAGAGGGACAAAGTAGAGCATAATGGACACAGTAGGGCATGGTGCAGACAGCATGACAAAGTGGTGAATGATTGGGGTATAAGGCCATAAGCTTGGGAGTTCTGATTTATATAAATCAAGATATTTGGGCAGAGTCTGTTTTATGGGCGGCCCCATTACTTTTCAAGGCAACCCTAAGTAGAGTCCTTGTGAAGTGAAGTAAGTTTTGAATGAAGGTACATTCTGTTTGCAGTATATTCCATTACACATTAAATACACATGGTTTAGCTTATACTGTAAAATATCTGTGATGTTTACTAAAAGTGGTCCTATGGATTTCCCAGATGCACCATCTCTGTGCTCAGTAACCCGACCCTGTACTTCTTTTCCTCCTTATACCTCGTTCCTTTGCCAGCTGCAAACAGTGTGTGCAAGAGTTATGCTCCAGTCTTCTCAATGCACCATATTTCTTAGGGGGGAAATGCCCCTATGTGTCTTGCCAAAGGCATCATATTGTGGGGTAAGACTACTAGACTGAGACTACTGTTTTATTATGGACTATGATAAAATATCTCTTCATGCAAGGAATATGGCAATTCCTTACAGCATTTAAAAATACAAATATACAGAGGTGGAATGGTTTGTGCACACATTAAAAACTGTACTGTCTACAGGAAATGGACGGATGAGCTATACCCTCACAAGTATATTTAAGGAAGAATTATACTTACAAATAGTATAGGTTGCCTCCTCCTCCCCCCCACCAACATGTTTCCTTAAAATACTTGGCCTTGGTGGCCACTTTATTCATCCCTGACTGTATATGTTAAACCTCCTACTATTTTCTATTATGTGAATTAGGCATTTAACTAAGAGCTTGTGTGTACAAAACTCATAGTTCTGAGCAGATACAGCCCTGCATTATAAATATTTTAAAAGTGGGTCCATTTGCAATATGCATTGAAGATAAAACAACTGACAGTAGTTTCAATCAGTGGGAAGTGTAGTAGTCGGACACCCCTGAACTAATTTTCCCCAATTCATTTTCTAATGCATTTCCATTAGAAAATGAACGTCAAAGATGTCAAACTTTTTTAAAGTAAGACCTGCTTGAAGGTCCAGCCTTTGGCCAGGGCTACCCTTAAAGGTCCAAGCTTGGTCAGAGTGCCCTTAGCTCATAAAATGTGTACAGATATAGGAAACTATCATTGTATCAGTCATTCAGGTATAGTTCAGCGAGAGCGAATGCCCATTCTCCCCAGATATTCCTTACTTTTTACCCTGCCACTGCTCAAAGCCTCCATTATGGAGGCCACTCCACAGTTAGGCAAGTCAACAGTATTTAGAGCACTGGGGCCAATTACTTTGGTTACTCCATTGTGCTGTTATAGGACTGGAGAATGCTTCTTGCACACATTAAGCTGCTGTTCCATCTCACTTCTGTGTTTTACTAAAAGGGAGCGCTAGCCAGATGGCAGCACTGCTTTCTACCACTTTCATTCTACTGGGCTGCGGGAAAACCAAAAGATCGTCAGTTCCCACTTTGAAGTGAAAGGAGGTCAAGGCAAAGCTGCTTCTCTGCCATGTCTTTGCTTGGCCTCGCGTTGCACAAAATGGCAGTCATCTTGCTCTCTGGACTTGTGTGATTTGTGTCTGAAGTGTGTGTGCATGCGCCTCCTGTTCACGGCTTATCATCTTCCTCTACAAAAGGTCATATTCATGACATTTTTTTTTCTTTTACTTATTCCTCGTGTGGTCTCATAAATGTAATGTTTTGGGACCGGTGGTTTATTTCTGTAAGCCTTCCCATCAAAAGATGGGCTTTGTTCCAAACAAACCCTATTCCAGAAAAATATTGGCCGTTAAGTATTGTGAAACTATAACCCTTGTAACTCTCATTATGTTGAGCAAAGACTTTATCCATCCCTTGCCAAGTGCCTTTAACAGTGAGCAACTATAAATTTTCAATACATTTCTTTAACATAATGATGCCAAAATTCTATTTGTATCATTGCTTTCAAAGGCCGACATTAAATCAGTCTAACTTCCAACCACCGGTTCTTAGTTAAAGGAACACTAGACTTACAGTACATCTTGCAAGGATATGAAAAACCATGAAAGATATACAGTACATGCAAAAACGCTGCACGGTGTGGTCGCAGTTGGTATTGCAGTTCATGGCTTTCAGTTACCCCAGGGTACTCATTTTGTTTATCCATGCCAACTTCCTATTTTTGGATGTCACTTGGCATCCTTGTGACCAAGTAACACACGTAAAATGGCATCTTCTAAACCTACTTTACTGTAATGAGCACCTGTGATAGCACCAAAACATTTAATGGAAAAATTCATCATAATTCTTCATATGAGTGTAGTGTTCCTTTAAAAATGTGTATCATAATTCTTCATATGAGTGCAGTGTTCCTTTAAAAAATTAACATTACAAGAATAAACTGATTAAAATGATTACGTTGGCTGCTCAGGACAGCAGATTCTATAAGGCAGTAACTCCATTGGATCATGTGGGAGCTTCTCTTCCCAGTTCCTATGCAATAAAGAAGCCACCGTTTATGGCTAAACAGAAGACAATCCAATTGCTTGGCCTGGTTGTGGCCATCTTTTGCAAACAAATTGTAAAGATATTTTCATCATGTTCTGTAATGCTCCACTTTCTTTTGGACAGGTAATTCGCAAGGGCTGGCTGACCATCAACAACATTGGCATAATGAAAGGTGGTTCCAAAGAGTACTGGTTTGTACTGACTGCAGAAAACCTTTCCTGGTACAAAGATGATGAGGTATGTGCTTATGACTACTATTGACTTACTATATTTATTTAGTCTACCTATCCTGAAAACAGTATAAATCTCGAGTGCGTGGGATACTAACTTGCCCTTGTACTACCTCTAAAAAGCTGTGTGCCAGGGGGGCGGATCTTCCTCTGCGTAGTTCTACAAACTGTGAGGATGGGAGGATGAACCTGGCAGTCAAATCTAAGCATCGATCACAGTCTGTGCTACAAAGGAGGTCCCACCCACTCTAACACCCAATAGTTTAGTAGTGTTAGAGCTGGGGTGAACTGTTTTTCTTTTGACTTTCGAAGTTTGCCATACTTAAGGCTAATGTCTCATATTTCATTTTCTCTGCCAGGTTAAATACACCAGCAAAAAACACCAATCCATTGCCATTAAAGGACATGTAAATCCTACATTTGCCTACAATGTATATCAGTTGGGCACGTCTCCCCCACCCAAATGGCATCATTTGTACTGCATATATCCCCTCCACTTGCCAGCACCATCACATTTTCCTAAACCAAATAGCAGCTTTCTCCCGGTGGCCATTTTATCTCTGATACATAATCAGATACATTTAAATCTGCAAACAGCACACACACACACAGAGACCCTTATTCAGCGTACGTTTCATCAAGAATACAGGCTCACACAGGCAGAACTGTCTCTTATAAAAGTTCTGCTTTGTTTGAGCTGAGCTCAGGAGAGTTGGTTAGGAGAAAAACATTGAAGCAGACAGCTAGAGCTGAGTTTCTATGGGAACCAGCAATGCCATCTCTTTACTGGCTGCTAGACTGGGGGGCATGTTTCGTAATCTGAGTTTAGAACAACTGAGCATGCCCACAAGCCAACAGCCAAAGCAAATTCCTGAGGGAGGGGGCCGAGTGAGTTACAGGAGGAGAAGCAAATCTAATTGATTAAGGGGATGTTGCAGCCTTACTAATAACCTCTGGATAACCAGTGTGGCAGGTATTGAAAGATTTCAAAGAGGCTGTTCACTGATTTAATTTTTGTTTGTGGGGTTTACATGTCCTTTAACAAGGGAGAAATTTGGCCAGAAACCAGACGCCATGTTTTTAAAATCCACCCAGTGTGCCCACTGAAGATTGATGCTCTGCTTAGCAGTGCTGTTGGAACACAGGGTGGATGGGAACTGGTTGGTTTTATTGCTGGCAGATAAAATGCTACCTGTGACATTAGCCTTACAAGAAAGCATATACATATGCATGATTGCAGAGTTACATCACTGACATATCAAGGTGTATATAAAGAACAGAAAAAACAAAAAGATAACACTAAATAACCAGATTATTTAACCTATTGCCCTCATCTAAAAGAGAACTATCCTATATATATTATAGAGCCTTTCTACTGCAGTCCATAGGTGATGCTTTTCTTTCTAACTTTTGTTTCTCAGTTCTCTTTTTCCCCTTTGTAATCTCAATTCTAGAGAACAGTTATTCAGTACATTCATTACCAGTTTTATGGCATTTGTTATATAGCTTGTAAATTAAATAATCATATAGAGGGAGAGGCACCACCACCGTCACTATACATTCTTATGTACAGTGTCTGAAATATAAATATTTGTATCTTTTACTAAATTAAAAGTACCATTATCCAGTTTATTATTATGCGTTACAGCTGAAAAAATACCTAACTCTTTTAAACGTATATTTCTTGGCTGGCCAACTGCTCAGAATCATTAGTTCAGTTTTGTTCAAGCAAACATGAGGTACAATTCCTGTTCAAAAATATAACCAGTCACCAGAATTTGGAATGAGCAACAGATGTATATGTCCCTGCACCAGGGGTCAAAAGGGGTGATATAGTAAGATGGTGTAATAGGAAATGAACAGGCTTAAGGGTAATGGGGCCCAACCAGGCTTTCCCCATTGGTTGTGCCACTTGACTGAAATTATATATTCATTTATATATGAAACTGCCTTGTAGCCCTGTACAGAGAAGGTTCAGAACCCTGCAAAACCCTGATGCATAGGTTTCTTTTCAGCTTGGCCGTACCCACAATTACACACAGCTGTAAATGCTGGATGTCTCCCTCTCTGGTATTTCCTTTCAAAGCCCCTTCAGGATAAATAAACTCATTATCCTGACTTGCACTTTCCAGACACGCATACGCTCTGGTTGTACTATATCTCCCAGCAAGCCACAAGTAAGGTTTGCCTTTTGGCGCTCTTCTACCACAGAGAATTTTGGGAGGCTAAGGTTACCGGCAGCCAGTCAATGCTATGTATGAAGATTCTCCTGCAATCACATCAAGAGGAATGGCTAAAACTCCCTGAAATTCATGTCATATGAATAATTTTTGAATATACAAATTAGGATGCAAATTTACCAAACAAAAATAAAGGCCTGTCCCTTTAGCTAATGTAACAGCGCCACCTGCAGGTTGAAGAATGGCAGCTCAATATTCAACTGAATATTTTTTGTTATATGGCATGAAGGGTTCCCTACCCTCCCCCCATGAAGCAAAGGTTGTTGGTGGGAATCATGGAGACCCAAGAACCTGTCTGGCCGCACCACTGCTTTGCCAGCTTGCCCTGTCTGAAACCTATTACTGTTTGTGCAGTCAATAAGTAGTGGGTGCTGGCAAAGCATATTCAGTAGGAAGAGGAGTTCAATTTCTGCTCAACTTAATCTCCAAACTAAAATATAAGATGCTTTCTAGTTGCTAGGGTTGTCACATAGCATAGCAACCAAAGAACAGTTGAAACCCCACAGGGAGAGACATGTAACAGCTCAATTCCACACGTGACCCCCTAACTGTTGGAGATTCTGGCATGAAAATAGTTTCTTTATGAAACTCTCAGCTGTTGTTCCAGTAGATAGAGCCCAATGTCTCTGCTGTTGCTGGAATGGTGCCGACCATTAGTAATTAAAAACACGTGCTGGGTTGGGTCAGCTGCTTATCCTGAGCTGGTTTTTCCATCTCTGTCTTTTGCTTTGGAATTGCGTTTCACCCTATGGATTAACCTTTTCCTAATGTGAAAGGATAGTGTAAAGCAGATACAGTTACGCTGGTATCCCTAATTATTATGTATGCCAAGATTTAGTCACAAGCATGTTTTACATTGCCTTGGGTAAAGATAATCATATCTGTTGTATTATAAGGACTAGTGTACCCACTACTAAAATTTATAAGGACCATATAAATGCACAGGGCTGCAGGGTGAGTTATACAGGGAACTCTGAGTATCACTCATGTATTATAAGGGATAATGTACCCCTACTGTAAATTGTAGGGATATTAGAAGTCACTGAGGGGTTCTGTGACCATAGAAAGGCACAGGGCTGCAGGGTGAGTTATACAGGGAACTCTGAGTATCACTCATGTATTATAAGAGATAATGTACCCCCTACTGTAAATGATAAGGAAATTAGAAGTCACTGAAGGGTTCTGTGACCATATAAATGCACAAGGCTGCAGGCTGAGTTATACAGGGAACTCTGAGTATCACTCATGTATTATAAGGGATAATGTACCCCCTACTGTAAATGATAAGGAAATTAGAAGTCACTGAAGGATTCTGTGACCATATAAATGCACAAGGCTGCAGGCTGAGTTACAGGGCCACCATCAGAAACTCTGGGGCCTTGCCCAAGTTATTTATATGGAGCTCCCCCCCCCCTAAATGCACAGTACTAAAATTCTACTGGAAAGTTCATGTAGAAGACTTTGATATAATTGAGTAAACAGATCCTAATGTAAACAACTGTCATTACCCTATAATAAGCAGTCCATATAAATAGTTAAAATGAATAATTAATGGGCTTATAAGTCAGTCAGTTCATTCGAGGTCACTGGAGTTTGTCCCTGCAAAGCTTCTCTGCATTGCCTTTTGCTTTATATGCAAGTTACTTAAGTTTCTAGGCAAGTAATGTAGTTTTCCTATCCGTTTTTTGCAGAAGTTACGTAAATTGCGTTACTCAATTTGCGTAACTTTTGCAACGCGACTGGTCCCCCTTACAGAAGAAAATTTGATGGGGCCCAGTACAACTGTACCCCCTATCTCCCGATGATGGTCCTGCTGAGTTATACGATATCAATCATGTATAATAAGAGATATTATGTCCTCTACTGTAAATTTCAAGGATACTGGAATGAATTATAAGGTATAATGTTTCCCTACTTTTAACTATATGGATTTTAGAAGGGACTGAGGCACAAGGCTGCAGGCATATATTATGTATATAAGATACATTACAAGGATATAAGATGAATTATAAGGATAAGATAAGTCACTGAGATAAATCACTAGGATTCTGTCACTCATGTTTCTCGATTTATGTCTATAGGAAATGGAGAAAAAGTACATGTTGCCAGTGGACAACCTGAAGCTGAGGGACATTAAGGTGGTATTATAATGACCCCCTACTATAAATCATAAGGATACAAGAAATCAATAGGAAGTTCTGTCGCTATATAAATTCACAAGGCCACAGGCTAAGATATACATGGATTATGACGTATTATAAGGGATAATGTACCCCCACTGTAAATTATAAGGATATTAGTCCCTGAGGTGTTCTGAGACTTTATAATGGAACAAGGCTGAAGGCTAAATTATTCAGGTCAATGATCTCTGATTGTCACTGGTGTAATATAACGGTGTCTTATAATGGATAATGTTCCCCTTACTGTAAATTATAAGGATATGAGATGTCACTGAGACTTTTGTCTCATTTTTCTTAATGTATGTCTATAGGAGAAGGAGAAAAAGTACATGTTGCCACTGGACAACCTGAAGCTGAGGGACATTGAGAAAGGCTTCATGTCCAGCAAGCACATATTCGCACTATTCAACACTGAGCAAAGGTGGGTAGAGACCTAACCATCTTGTACAGCTGGGACCTTGCTGTTTGCCTGACTTTTACATATCCCATGATCCAAACTGCAGTCATACAACTGCTACAAAACAAAGTCACAAATCCCAGCAATAGTATAGCCACCTACATCACACTATAAAACTATTTCCTCTAGTACAATGATCCCCAAATAGTGGCTCATGAACAACATGTTGCTCACCACCCCATTTCATGTTACTCCCATTGGCCTCAAAGTCGGTGCCCATTTTTAAATTTCTGGCTCGGAGGCAAGTACTGAGAGCACAAAGACACAGTTTTTCTCCAAGCAGAGCCTCCTGCAAGATAGAAGTCCACAAGAGGCCAAATCACAAATACCAAATTGCAGCCCTTATTTAGTATCCCTAAAGAATTGTTTCCATACTTGTGTGGCTCTCTAACACTTTCTACATCTGAGTGTGGCTCACGAGTAAAAAAGGTTGGGGATCCCCGCTCTAGAAACAGCTCAGGACAAAATCGCCTTTCGCGCTAAAGCTAGGGGTCAACACCAATGCATTGAATATATCAGATGGCTTACTGCATTCTCCCATATCTGTATAGAAATGTTTACAAGGATTACCGTCAGCTGGAGTTGGCCTGTGAAACCCAGGAAGAGGTTGATAGCTGGAAGGCTTCTTTTCTGCGGGCTGGGGTCTACCCAGAGAGAGCTGGGGTGAGTACTTAAAGAAATGCATGGCTATAATAAAACTAGCAGTGCCCTCTACATTAGCATACCAAGATCTATGGATATCAGGCTGTCCCTTTTCATTAAGGGGAACTCTGGCTTCCGAACCAAAATTTGTTAAAGAGCCCCACACAACACAGAAACCTCTAATATACCTGTCACTGTAACCTGTTTCTTCAAAAAGTATGAATAAATACCATTTTTATATACTGAAATCCAGCTGCAAAACAGTTCTTCTCTTTCTGCATCATTCTTATTCTTAATAATACTGAGGCCAAAGGATTCATCCTTAACCACTAACAATGGTATTTTTCTATTTTGTCCCTTTTGTGTGTTTTTATTTGTATTCTGTTTGTGGCTCAATCTGACCTCAAAGGACAAAGATAAAGTAAGTTTTGCAAACAGCTGCCAGGGAGTGCCGAGTCTCCCCCTTTTGCTTCTGTAACCATCATATTTTCCTTTCACCTTCTGCTCGAGGGGAAGGCCCTTGTGGCAAACGCCAGAGTATTAAGAGGATTAATGTCTTCCCTAGCAGATTTCATCTTTTTTATTTTCAGTTTGGTCTTTCTCTGCATCTGGACTACGCATTTAATTTGGGGGTCTTTCCCCTTTTTTTTTATCATTGCTATGCAGTCCCTCTGAGCTTTCCATTAACATTCATTTTATTTTGCATGCCTGACATGAGACATTCAACTGTACCAGCAGGTGCAGAAATGTACCTTCTTCCTGCATGAGGTTCCTTTAAGGATTGTACTGTCTGTACATGAGCCAAACTGAGAGATTTAAAAGTGGAAACTATACCCTATGCACATCTATGCACATGGTTCATCTTCCAATTTTCTTTTGTACTGTAAGCCTTCATAAAAATCTTTTCCACAGACTTGTTGAACAAGGCAACTTCTATTTTGGGCATTAGAGGTGCTGTTGTGTATATATATATGAGCTGTTAATTGGCCTACATAGAACTCTCACTTTGGTATCAGAGACCTCCAAGGGAATTCTCAAACAAAACAACCTGACTACTTTATAAATAAGATATGATTGGCAATTTGGCACCTATATGTTAGTAAATTAAATCCTGTCATCACCCAAAATGCTAGCTCATTGGAAAAAAAAAAAAAGGACTGGTAAATTTGTGCCTACTGATCCTGTAGCTAATTCCATGGCACAAGAGGACGCATCCTGAAACTTGTCTCTTATTTCCCTCTGTGTTTCCTACATGGTTCTGCAGGCAAGTGAGTCAGAGGAGAACGGTTCCGACAGCTTCATGCATTCCATGGACCCTCAGCTGGAGAGGCAGGTGGAGACCATCCGCAATCTGGTGGATTCCTACATGGCCATTGTCAACAAGACGATCAGAGACCTGATGCCCAAAACCATCATGCATCTCATGATAATCAATGTATGTGATTCCTGTTCCATACTGCAGGTTAACTGGAGCATTTTGTGGTAACATAACAAATATCTTACAGATCTGGTGCAAAATTTGCAGCCTGTTGCACAGCCCCGTATGCTCACCCCTTGGTGCAGCTCAATGGTCTCCCACTGTAGCACTGCTACTATGCTGAGGGCCTCCCAACAGGCCCTGGTACAGTCACACCCACTGCACGCCTGGTATTTTTGCCACTGGAATTCTGTGTAAAGTAGACACTCACTCAATTAGAATAATGGGAACAGCATATACATAACACAGCAAAAATCTTCTTATGTCTTTTTAGAGGCCAGTGGATGCTGTCAATCTAGGAGCTTGAAAACATATAATATAAATAGGGAAAATGTATAAGGGGTTTGTGCAGACACATCGGCAAGGGGGGATGCCAGGGTAGGTAGGCAAACATGGTGCCATCTGGGGCCAGTGTGTATTTTATGGAAGGGGAGACCGCCTGGGTAAGAGAATAGCAATTAGAGGGATGGGACTGTCTTATAAATTGCCATACCTCTTGCCTTGTGACAATAGCCAGATTCATCAGACAGTCTTGCAATTGCATATCATCTTTTACATTTTCATCTGTGGCACACAGACCAAGGATTTCATTCATTCTGACCTCCTGGCCAACCTGTACTCCTGCGGTGATCAGAATACACTGATGGAGGAGTCAGCCGAGCAGGCTCAGCATCGGGACGAGATGTTAAAGATGTACCGTGCCCTGAAAGAGGCTCTGTGTATTATTGGCGACATCAGCACCACTACAATTAGCACCCCCATGCCACCACCAGTGGATGACTCTTGGCTACAGGTGCAGAATATGCCAACTGGGCGCAGGTAACTAGATCACCTTATTCAGAGACAAAAACCATAGTTATATCAGTTTAATCAGACTTAGAGGATGTGGGTCCCATGCTTTCAGGTCTCCAACATCAAGCCCTACCCCGCAGAGAAGAGCTCCTGCTGTGCCCCCCACCAGGCCTGGATCCAGAGGACCTGCTCCTGGTCCTCCTCCTCCAGGTTCCACTCTTGGAAGTGCTCCCCCTGTACCCTCGAGACCTGGAGCATCACCAGACCCATTTGGGCCTCCTCCCCAGATCCCATCAAGGCCTAACCGTGCACCTCCTGGTGTCCCAAGGTAAGTGTACCTAAAGTAGGAGCAATAATGTACCATACTTAACCTTTGTGCCTCAGAAAGTGAATCTCAACAAATGCGATTGCTAACTTAAGATGTAAATGTCATATCAGAAATGTACACATCTTTTAATTGTCAGAAATTAATAAGCTTCATTTGGGGACAAGTCATCTTGGCAACTGATAGTGGATTAAATAAACAAGAGGGCTCATTAAATACTAAAAGCAGACATAAGCATTCATGGCCTCCGAACTGCACCCATTATAACACCTCTTGTACTTGCACATTGACAGGAATTAAAACAAGGCTTCCTTAGTCCGCATTGCAATAATGTTTGAACATTGGAAAAATGGCATACTGTGGGGAAAAAAAGCATGGCCATTTGTGCTAGTTTTCTTTTACTTTGCAGACATTTGATAAATGAGCCCCTCTGAACTGGTTCTTAAATATGTTACTAGGGCCCTTTTTAGACTTTTATCTATATACTAATTTTCTTCAACTATATGGGATAGCAATGACTGTGAAAAGAAGTGTTTGTGTGAACCAGCTATTGTTCAAAGGAAAGCTTTCTATCATTGGGAAGAACAATACATAGAAGAAGAAGACTTAAAAATAGTGATTGTATTGTATGCAGAACAATTACATTTTTGGATTCATCTAAGCGGGTCATCATCTTATATGTACTGCTGCCTCCATTACCCAACTTATCCATTCTCTAAGCCCATTTCAGTCTCCATCAATGTTCAGATCATGGATCCTCTTAATTTTACTAATTCATTAATCACTTTCTCCATTCTATATATATTATCCTCCTTAACCTTAAGTAGCACACTGAGCCCTTTCTTTGACTGCCTAATGATTTTTCTTTAAGCAGAGCCCTCAGTAGTCACTATCCTATTCAGCAGTCTTTAGGTAGAACCTTCTCCTTTCACTGTGAAACCCTAATCTTCCTCATTAAGCAAAATCTTCAGTCCTCACCATGGCCTCCTAACTTTTCCTCCTTAGGTAGGTTATTTCTGTGTCATCATAATCTTTCCTCCTCTGATAGCACACCCTACCTGCTATGGCCTCCATATTACTAAAGCCTCTGCTTTAGACGGAACTTAAACCTTCAGCCTTCATTGTGACCTCCCATTTCTTTCTACTTAGATAGCACCTCAAACCTTGCTGTGACCTCCTGCTCAGGTAGCCCCCTTGGCACCTTTGGTTATCTTGTAATTTACCCCTCCTCATCCTCAGACAAAACTTTTATCAACTGCAATTACCACCTAACCCTTTCTTCTTTATTTCGAAAAACTGATGTTGTTGTCTCCTTATTTTTCCTCCTGTGACAGAAGCCTTGGTCCACACTGATCTTATTATCCTACATATTATAGAATGGTCAGCCTAGGTTGTAGTAATCCACATGGCCATTTCTAACTACAACCATACTTAGCTAGATAGCTAACACTAGATGGCTCTTAGTACAAGCTGATCCAGGGACTGGACCGATTGCCATCTTAAAATCAGGAAAGAATTTTTTTCCCTCTCTGCGGCAAATTAGAGAGGTTTCAAAAGGGTTTTTTTTTGCTTTTTTTCTGGATAAACTAGCAGTTAGGCAGATTATTTATAAGCATATAAGGTTGAACTTAATAAACGTTTTTTTTAACCGAACTAACCATGTTACTAGCTATGAGGGGACCCTACTAGTGGAACAGTGTAAAATAAATACAGTTACACTGTTAATGGTTAATGGGTAAGTTGTATACAGTGCCAGTGCTTTACTGCATTGTTTGTTTTGGGATAGTGTTATTTTATATGCTATACATATACACCAACAACCCTGTTTGGGCCACTTTAAGGTACCAGCTGACAATGGGCAAAATTTTAATGGTGGACCCTAATGCCCCAAGAAATTTGTGACGGGTAACACTCAAACGCATGAAATTCAATATAGTAAAGAAGGCAGTGAATAAATTGTCTGCTCTTACAGAAGTAGACATGATTTCCAGGTGCAGTGCCCTGGACCAATAGCCCTGGGAGCAGAAAAAGGACAAAATGGTGATGCCAAAGAAAAAAGTGGAACGAAATTGCAAACATATTTTAGAGCTCTTCCAGTTGATTATAATGAGGTGTTTGCCACCTCTGCAGGATGCTTCTGTCAAAAGTTATCCCAGATAAAATGTGTGCTAGTGCACCCCTATCCTGGTTGGCCCTAGACAAATGTCTCTTTTGCCCATTTATTACAACAGCCCTGCCTGTTTATACAGTAGCACTCAATGGTTTTTGGTTGCTTCAGACTTTACCAAAATAAAACACATTAATCAAAATCAAAACTATTGGCCAGTTGGTTGCCATTGGTAACAGCAAATCAACCCTTTTATGTTTTTACTGCCATTATTAATATAGAAGCATAAATCCTTGCAATCTTCCAGACCTTCTCTTGTATATAGAATGAGATCTCATTACAACCTCCCCCCATGCAAGTGTTATAGATGACATTATGGTAACATTGATGACATCATGGTAACATTGATGACATCATGGTAACATTGATGACATCATGGTAACATTGATGACATTATGGTGACCTTGCCTTTCCTCAGCAACTAAAGGACTTTATCATTCTGTTGTTCTGCATCAGGCAGTTAGCTACGCAGGGGTGATATATAAGGCATTTCTAGCTTTATTATTATTTCTAACTTTATTGGTAGTCCAGTTGTGTATGTTTATAAATACAGTCTTTCATAAGAGCATATATTCCCAACTAATTATTTTCCATCTGCTTCCAATGTATAGTTGATGTGCCCACATATACTGAGTTTATTTAAGTGGTTTGCACTGGTGTATGCGTGTTTCCAATTTTCCAGCACACATGTAAAGATTCGCTGAATGCAAAAAAAAGAATTGAATCACATCTGAACCAAACCCAGATACATTTTGTCAGGGATTGTAAAAAGACTAATATACATCAAAATACATTATTTACAGGGACAGACTGTGCTTTTTTATGTACCAAATGTATGCAGGAAAAGCCATCAATCACTGGAGGGTAAAGGTGGCAGCCACCTTTGCTATTTGAGAAAAAAATAAATAAAAAAAATATATATATATATATATAACAGTCCTTCTGGTATCTGCATTCTGATACCTAAAAAATCTCACGGGGCGGGGTGCTCAGTCAAATTAATTGTATACAAACTTTCAGACTGGCATACTCTTATTAAAACTTAATTCCTTTATTACAAGCACATCGTACAAAAATCTGACGTTTCGGTCCTTATTAGGACCCAAGTTGCAATGTGCTTATAATAAAGGAATTAAGTTTTAATGTGTGATATATATATATATATATATATATAAAATTAGATATAGATATGGTCCAATGTGTGAAACACTAAAAGAAAAAATTTGCCTATATTATAATGTGGTGAACACATTATAATGTGTCTGTTATCTGCATTTTTCTACCTTTAGTCCCTATGAATAAAATTGGTATCAGGTATCATTTTTACCAGCCAAGATAGTAAAATACCAGACAGGTCACAAAGCTAAAGTTTCAATGTGGCCACAAAGGAAGAATGACCAGTACCTACATGTGGGACCCAGTTCCTATTACTGAGCTTATTCTGCTTAACAGAACAGCTTATACAGGTTTGGCTCTCCATGTGTAATTGTGCATATTTTTGCACTTGCACCTATTCAGATCTGTCCTTAGCCAAATAATATGCACATTTGTATTTGTGTATTGCATTTATTTCTGTACATAACAGGGTTAGTTGTGTATGTATGTATGTGTTCAGCCCCATAAATACATACCTGTATGTGTCCTGTACGTATGTCCCGGGCACACATGGGTTGTTTTTTGCAAACAGTCAATGGCTAAGGATTCTGGGGTCTGCATTTTAAGCTAAAAACAGGCAGATATTCCTGCTGGTGCTGAGTATTCTGGGATTACTGAAGCAGCTGGAAAGAGACATCCAGTTTTTCTCCACCTGTGGATAAAGATTGCAGGAGATGCAGTTTAGCTGGAGTGCTATAGGCTATAAAACCCTGCTCTTACAGATCAGTTACTTGACATGTTACATGTTTCTGGCATGGGGTGTACATGTGTAATGCTCTTGGAATGACTATAGCAGTACAGATAAACTTATATTGCTAGGCATATATACATAAATATGTGTGTGTAGAGGTGAAGCTTTGGTGGGGTCGGCCATTGATTGCTGTGTGTGCATGCATGCCCCCCACGTATTTGTGGCTTTGGCTGCCCTCAGCCTCTGACTTCATGTTATCTTTCAGAATAACTATCAGTGACCCTTGAGGAGCAATCGTTACGGTATGTGTCACACATCTTCAGTCATGTGACCTGTGTGCTTCCTGTCCCCTGTCGTGATCTTCACGTGTGTGACGCATATGTTCCTACCCATTTACTGTTTTACGCCCTGTTGCCAGGCAGAATTTAGGCATTGTTTGCATACACTGACAGATCCATATCATTGGTATTTAAAGAGGACCTGTCACCCAGACATTAAAAGCTGTATAATAATTAACACATCCAAACCCATTATAAAGGCAATTAAAAATCCCAGCTGTCAATCATATACTGCCGACAATAACTTTAGCTTTCCGTTCAGCACTACCTATATCTCACTGCATATCTCACTTTTCCCCTCCCTCCTCATCATCTAATTGTGTAGCCAGTGTATGGACATGGGCATCAGGCCCCCCATTCTGGCACATAAACAAGATTTTGGCATGATACAAAGCTTGCCTTCATAAAAGTGTCCACAAAATGGTGCCTGCCTGCTTGCTTTGATTGAGTAATTCCAAGACGGAAGGAAACAAGATTTATATTTTTTATATAGAGTAAGTAAAGTTTATTTTGCTCAACTAACAATATAGAAAATAATTTAGAGTTATTTCTTTGGGTGACAGGTCCCCTTTAACACTTCTTGTATTTACAAAAATATAACGACTCAACCCAAATACATGTACTAGATGACAGATGGATACAGAATTGGTTCCAGGCAAATTCGTATATAGGCGGTTCAGCAAACCAGGCTTTGGAAAATGTTGGCTTTATCCAGATCAAAGGGGCAAAGAATTAGAAAGCTCCTTACAGTTGCACTCCACAGTCCTTAGTTGCCCCCAAGCACACCCATTGTATTGTATTGTGCCTCATAGCTCCCCCACTAGTGTCTGAGTCTAATAGTGCATTGTAGAAAAGTGAGGGACAATTTTCGATGGGAGGACCATTAAGCCAAGGGGTGGAACATATCTTGGATCCTACTATATCCTACGTATTCTACTTGTGAGTATGTTGCAGTTCTTGTTGTAGATTTAGTTCTCCTTTTTGGTGAAACCTATCCTAGCTACGCCTTTTTCCATCCCTACTTTACATACTTCAGACTCCCATCCTTAAATCAAACCAACATCCTTCTCTCCCTGTTTCCCTTTTCTCTGTATTAATATTTTGTGTTTTTTTGGGAAATATCAATGGTGCCTGGCAACTCGGTCACACAGTGCCCATTCAACTTTATAGATCTCCCAAGACCATTTCACACACAGCTCCACTTAGTATTCCAGTGCTTGCCTCAGTTCAACTCTTCCCTTCCTTGCTCCCACTCACTACAGTGCACTCACTCAAGTAGTAAATTGCATGCCCTTGTGTTGGTGTTGACTGTATTGTTATGCCCATGGCTCAGTGCTTAGCTTGCTTGGTTATCCTCCTAGTCCTGACAGTTACAAGACGAAAGTTCAGTAGTGGCGTTTATTAGGGTTTCATAATCCTGACAATAGACAAGACCAGAGGCCTCAATTGTGGCTAATAGCCTTCAAAACCCTGACAAGAAAGACAGAGCTCATAGGTGGAAACAGACAGAGGCTATATAATGCTAACATAGCCTCAATAGTAAAATATTTGCAGTCTTCAAAAATGGGGTAGTTAGATGCCCCCAATATAATAGTGCCAATGCATAAGAAAATATACATTCTTGTATAAAGAGTGAAAGAGAAATACCATCATTAGCACACAGACCCCCCCCCCCCCCCCCAAATAAAAAATGTTCAGTATATGGTGAAGCTACCATGTACAGGGCAGCCAGTTGGTTCCTTTCTATTATGTTAATGGCTCTGGTTGATCCCAACATTTAGACAACACAGTAGAAAGTGTTTATATCTAAAGTCTGACATACATGTCAGTAAGAGCTTTGTGGTAACATTGAATGAATAGTAGAGTCATTTGATTGTGTGAGTGGTCCACAATTGCTCTCTAAAGTGCAATTGTAAGCTGATTGCCTGAAAAATAAACTGATTGACTCATGACCATCCAACCAGTAACAAGATGGGGCTGCACAAAAGGATAAAGACAATTTGCCCAATTGGCTTGCAGACTCATTGGCTGAATAGCCAAAGAAATGGTCCATGTGTGTGGCTACTTCAACATGCCTCTCAGTCCTGCCACAGTGATGTGAATGCATGGGAGGGATTATTTATTTTTAACATACAACCCAATCATTACACAGAAATAACACGGAAGGCAAGGCACACTTATTGCTAACAAATGAGAATATAAGAAGATTCAGTTGTTTATAACAAACCTTTTGAAATATCTGAATAATCTACTTATTTTCTGATGGCCTTGTAGAGTTTATGGCAACCCAGGCAGGTCCAGCATCCAGCTATATGATTTGGTGCTGCAAGGCTCAGTGGAGTCTCATCCGACAAAAGCAATCTGATCATAACAGAAAGTAATGACATACAGATAGCAGGTATTATAACTAAGCTAATGTTTTATGGGGCACGCCATCCTTTCTTGCCATATACAAGAGATTTTGGCCCAAGGAACAGCTATAACCACCCCCAGCTTTGATGACACTACATGGCTCCTTTATCCTTTTTATTTTTCCACTTTCTCAGAACCCAGTTACAATAGATTATTTAGCCAAGGGTTATAGAAAACCATTTGCATATGTTTAACAACAATGTCTCCATCAAGAGGTTAGAGGTGTCTCACGACCTGACTGGGGAATTTGGGCTGACTGCTTCACGGTGTGAACAATGCTAATCACGCTCTGTGTTCTTTTGTCTGTTTTATTTTTTTCTTCCATCCAGCAGGAAGGCTCCCGCATCACCTACACGACCCACCATTATCCGATCTGCCGATCCGTCCCTCTTAGATTATTAATTGGAGGCCTGGCCGCTGAATACAACTCCCTCACTCCCTTTCTGCTCACTCATTACACCTCTCCCAGGCATGGTGCAATCTCTCTTCCTCTTTCCTCTCTTTCACTGTGTTGTAAACACTGGCTCAGTGTCGCACCAATGTATTGTACTGTACAGAAGTGTAGTGTTGTTCCTTCCGCCATATTGTGATGTTAACCCGCCAGCAATTGCTGGTTGATGGTTTTATTTTCTGTTCTCCTCACAATGCCTTTATGCATTATCATTTCACTGGCTTACAAAATTGGTTTACCTCATTGCCTCCATCGCTACAACAGCAGGATTTTGTTATTTAAAGGACACCCGTCAAAAATAATAGAATTCATAGGCATATTCATTAAGGAAGAGACAGGACCTTGACCTGCATTTCCTTTAACATATCCTAAACTGTGCTGCTTCTTAATGTGACTGATGTACCTGCTGCTTACTGTGGTCCTATAGCTCTTGTTTTCTGCCTTCTTCTTCATGGCTCTGTCTGGGGCAAATTACATTCCTGCACTCCATATATTAAGAACAGACTGTTGTGCCAGAACCTAAAAGAAATAAGAGTGAGAAATTCTCAGGCAAGCTGCAAGAGGACCAGGACTGGATGAATATATCACTTAAAATAAAAAAAATACCAGTGTTTGCAGTTTAGATATTGGATGTCATCTATGTAACCAGAATCTGAAAGTAAAACGGAATGTTTAAAACAATGGATTTTAAACAGTGGGTTTAGAATTGTGTGGGTGGACACTCCAAATGTATTTTAAAAGCCGAAATGGAAAATATGAATGATTCTGCGTATCTGCATCTAGGTTGGTAATAAAAAAAAATCTTGAATATAGTGTATTTGATCGTTTCTTGCCTAACAGTATATGACCTCACAGGCTGAAAAACAGTAGCAGGTTCAGTCCAGACCTTATTTCGCCATCCCAAATGGTTTTTCCGTTTTATGCCTAAAGAGATGTATAGATATATATTTTTAGACAGTAATAGGATTTCTTTGTTATGCAAACAATATGTTTATAGGCCAAACTGACCAGGTTTGCATTTGCATTATATACCTGCCCCTATTACATTTTTATTCCGTAATAGAAGATGGTATTTGCCTACTTCACTGCTAAGTGGGGAGGGCAGATAATGCTAAAAAGTTCATTGTAATCCCCCCTTTCAGGGTTGGAATTTACAAAAGCTTCTGTTCAAAGTGTATAGCCACAGGATACACAGTGCTGGAAATATTAAGGTTTATACAGTCCAGAGTTGCATACATGTCTCTAGTCAATGCAAGAAGCAATACACACTCAAGATCCGATTAGAGTGATCCTTGTGGATAACACTGGGGCACACAAATACTGGTATTACCTCTTTTGCTTTGGAATCTGTACCTTAATTGATTTTTGTTGTCCTTTACAAACTTGATCGCCTCTTTTCCTTCCTTCCTTCTTTTTCTTATCTTTTCCCATCTTTGATTCCCACCAGGGTTAGTCCTTCAAGGCCAGAATCTCCTAAGACTCAGTATGACCTGTAACCCTCCTCTGGCTCAGACTGTTGCCTGCTTTCTACCTGTTCTGTCTTGGACTGTGTGACATTCACCACACTATTTGTTCTGTTGTACAATAGTTGTGCTACACGCATATGAAATGTGATTATTGGTATGAATTAAACAAGTCATCCTCAGTTGCATTAAGGAACCTTATCATGTCTATGGTAGTATGATATCCTTATATAAATATACTATAAATAATTCTATATATATATATATGAGAACTTAAATATACATTTCATGATACGTAAGCTGATGTGCTTCCATGTCGATTTGAGTCTTTAGTAGATCATAAGTCTGGGGAAATGACTAATGTTGCTCAGTTAGCAGCTGGTTCTGTATCTCTGCATGTAAAGAAGCCTCAGTTTTTGGAAAAGATGTTCTCGGTGCTGGTGTTTAGCTGTTATAAATGTCAGAGCGTTGAATAAAATATGTTTCTTTAAAAAAAATTTTTTAACAATGATGTGACCCTTCTTTCATGACTGACTTTAGTTAAATAATACAATACACCCACATTAAAACCATTGATTTTAATGTAATACATACACCTTAACAGTGCTTTGTTACTTTCTGTCTTGTTAAAGGTTTAGGTTCCTTCTATTTAGGTATTTCAAATGCAGTGGTTCTGTTAGGTGCCCCCCCAAGTCTAGCTCTTGACGATCACATAAAAGCTAATTAATCCTGTTTTAAGAGATATATGGAGTGGCTCTTAGTGTATATTGACTGCATTAAAGCAGTAGGAAGTTTTTTGTCAGAAAGGAAGTCTTTAGAGACATATGTACCAGGGAATACACTCCTCCCCACATATGCATGCAAAAATTGGGCAAACAGGATTTAAAACATTTTATACATACAACATGTTATCTATATAGGATTAACTCTCATATTGCTTGTTCCCTATATCTATAGTGGGGAGAAAGGGGGTGGAATGATACAACAACCTTTTTATATCTGTAACCATGTTATAGTATCAGCTGAAGGTGGCCCTGAATAAGTTCTCTAAGTGGTGGGACACAAAGGGCACAAAGTGAAGTTTATAATCTATGGTCCCTCTCACCTACACTACAATTGATTTTTATCAGGACCCAATTAACCTTCCTTTATGTTTTTGGATTGTAGGAGGACTCCCATGTAGACAAGGGGAGAACATACGTGAGGGAAACCTGGAATTACTACCAACTTGAACATCACAATACTCACCTTGCCACATTGTCGACACATACACAGAGTCCAGTCTACCATCTCTTTCTGGATTTTGCACTTCCTAGTGTCCCTCAAACGTCCCACATTACATAAACCCACCTATAACAACCACGTGCTTTTACCAAAATACAGACCTTAAAAGCAGAAAACAACTAGTAGGCTAGTGGGATGCATAAACTTTTTTTGGTGTATCATTTCTCAATTATGCTGGATGATAATGGGACAGATGGGTGGCAGTCCAAAGTCCAACTATCATTCAAGCCACCCAGTTTGGTGAAAGGGCAAGGCGAGTAAACATCAATGCAGATATCAAGCAGACATCCCATAAAATCTTTTCCCTTTTCTACCTACCTTAATAGGACTGTGATGTCACAGGTATATTATTATGCTTTATATATATATATATATATATATATATATATATTTCAGTCCTTGTAGTGTCTGCACTCCAAAGCTTAATACTTTGCAGGGTGCACAGCCAAAATTCAAGTATTTAGCAATAAATATTCCGTGGCCGGCACACCCTTAAAATTTGTCAAAAGTTTATTCAAGACACATTGTTAAAAAGAATCCTTTTAACAATATGTCTTGAATAAACTTTTGACAAATTTTAAGGGTGTGCCGGCCACGGAATATTTATTGCTATATATATATATATATATATATATATATTTAAAATAAAGGATAATAATATGCTTTACAGAGATTATACACATTCATATAATATCCTGACCCAGTGGATTTTACAATTGTAGTTCCCTATAACACTGGAACACACTAGGGTCAATTTCATCGGAGCCTATTAATCTGCCTGTATGTTCCTAGAGGAGCATACCTAGGGAGAACATGAACACTCCTTGCAAATGGTTCCCTGGCTTGAATCGAAGACTAGGATCCCAGCTCTGTACAGAAGCAAAGACTACCACTCCATCACTGTGCTACCCATATACATTGTATACACATTGTGGGAAGCTCTCATTACCTCAGGAGCCACCTGCTATTTAGCAGGGCAAGCTAAATGTTAAGATGAACTTATGGTCCTGCTTGCTTTATCACTGGCTGCACAAATAAACACACAAAGAAAAATAGATACCATAAAAAATAAATGAAAATCAGAAAAACTGAAATTCAAAATGTTATGTTATAAATGTACAAAAAAATCTGCATTCTATTTTACAAGTTAATAGATTTCCTATGCATTTTAAAGGTTGTTTGTGGTTTTTGTGTATATATAATAAACAAACGCCCACAAGGATGGACATATATTTTACAATGACAGCAGGCTAGTTTTAGCACATTAATAGCTATATCCATGATTACTGGTTTGGATACATCTCTAAGAGCAGTAGCCTATTTAGTTGCAATATTAGGCCCATGGCACTAGCACAGGGGTAGGGAACCTATGGCTCAGGAGCCAGATGTGGCTCTTTTGATGGCTGCATCTGGCTCGCTGCTAAATTTTTAACAAAAAAAAATAATGGGGGGCGTGGCCTGCGCTCGGCGGATAGAAGAAGTGTTCTAAGCTTTAGAACATGTCTTCTATTCGCAGAGCGCAGGCCACGTCCTCCTCCGCATTGCATCCGGCATCCTTGGGACACACCCTACCTTGCCACTGCGCTCGGCGGATAGAAGACGTGTTATAAGCCTTAGAACACGTCTTCTATTCGCCGAGCGCAGGCCACGCCCTCCTCTGCATCGCATCCGGCATCCTTGGCACCCACCCTACCTTGCCCCGCAGCATCCGCGGCCAGACATATTGTATGGCTCTCATGGAATTACATTTTAAAATATGTGGTGTTTATGGCTCTCTCAGCCAAAAAGGTTCCCGACCCCTGCACTAGCAGATAGGTGTTCATTCAGGGAATTTCTGTTGTATTTCTCTCTGTCATTGATTTTGTTGGTGATTCCAGGAAGGAAATCAACCAATAGCAGCAGACTGTCGGAATGGTATGGTGCAGCTGTCAAAACAAAATAAAGTATTAGCATGTTCTAACATATAGAAATGCAAAATGGATAATGAAATTCTCTTTAGTGATAACTTGCAGTGCTGCTACAGGGTATCCTGAATGTACAGTAGGTAAAGTCAATAGATAAACTATACAGTATTAAATGGCCATCTTTTTTCAATTCAATTATTTTCACCCCAATATGCAGGAAATATTGACCATTTTCATTTGCTTCCAATTTTTTTTTAACAGTTTTTCTGTGTGAAAAATTAATTCTCTGCTTTTTACTCCCTACTTACATGCCCAATTGGCCACATAAAGATTTTTTCTGCTACCAGTGCCTGCCCCATACTCAGCAATGATCATATACGATGCCTGATAACATCTATTGGATCTAAAAACCTGCTACATGTTTAGATTTATTAATTTATTATAAGAAGGGGTACCCCCCCCCCCGAGGGACTAGGAACCTAAAAGAAGGACGTATTCATTATTATGGTGTTTTAAAACTTCCTTTAAAACAGAGCTGAGCCAAGACATTTTCGGTATGTCCTCACAGTACAGGTATGGGATCCCTTATCCGCAAACCCGTTATCCAGAAATTTTCGAATTACGGGAAGGCTGTCTCCCATAGACTCCATTAAAAGCAAATAATTCTAATTTTTAAAAATTAGTTCCTTTTTCTCTTTAATTATAAAACAGAACCTTGTACCTGATCCCAACTAAGATGTAATTAATCCTAATTGCAGGCAAAACAATCCTTTTGGGTTTATTCAATATTTTAATTATTTTTAGCAGAGTTTTTATTTTTAGCAATTTATGGAGATCCAAATTATGGAAAGATCCCTTATCCAGAATACCCCGGGTCCCAAGCATTCTGGATAACAGACCCAGGGCCGGAACTAGGGGTAGGCGGAAGAGGCAGCTGCCTAGGGTGCTCTCCTGCCTACCCCTAGTCCTCCTCTTTGTCATTGGAGCAATAACCCATTGCATCCCCCCCCCCGGAACTGCGCGCCAACGGCAGGGGATGCAGGTGCAGGGGCAAGGTGGACAACTGGGTTGCCTAGGGAGCCCGGTCGACTTGGCCCGCCTTGAACAGGCCCCATACCTTTTCTCACACATTTACGCTCTGGCAGAAATAGTGGAAGACACAATCCAACTTAAAATGGGACAATACACAGACAATTAACGACAATATTTTCTGCAATTGCTGCCCCTTTTCTCAAAATGGTTGAGCCCTAGACAGGTGCCTCTAGTTCTGGTGCTATTTTAATTTGGGTTTCATATATAGATGACTGACTAAGTAACCAGGTCCAGATTACAATTCAAAATAGGCATTGGCATGTCAAGTACACAGAGGTCTCCCAAAGGCCCAATGAATAATTATTATGGCAGGGATAAAGAACCTTTTATACCCGTGAGCTACATTTAAACAGAAAAAGTGTTGGGCAGCAACACAAGCATGAAAATCGTTCCTGGGGGTGCCAATAAGAACTATTGGCTACTTAATAGCCCCTATGTGGACTGGCAGCCTACAGAAGGCTCTGTTTGGCATTATACTTTGTTTTTATGCAACCAAAACAAAAATGAGCACCTGCTTTGAGGCCCCTGGGAGCAACATCCAAGGGGTTGGAGAGCAACATGTTGCTCACAAGCCACAGGTTGGGGATCACTGGTCTATGGCATGTTACAGTAGATTGTCAGTCCAGGCCTGTGTATAAACAACAAACATACACGAATCTGTCCACACAATCTTAAAAATCTGTTGGTCTTAGTTACAACAATGCCACACAATTGGCAGCACAAGTTCCTAGAATTCCCCATAGTAGTAGTCCATGCCCGCAATTCCCCAAAGTGGCAACACAGCTTTTTACACTACATCAAATCAGCACAGCCACTCCCAACAATTTCCCCAGGGCAAATTAAACAACTCTGTGCCAGTTCTAATTATTATTATTATTACAAGTGGTTATGTTTAGCAGCAAGAATAAGTCACTTGCAGAAACTAAGAATGACAAAGCAGACTATTAATTCTTTAGCAATTAAAAAGCAAAGCCCCCAAATAATCTGCTGATCATTATGGGGCTTTGCTTTTTGAGCACAAGAACTGTACAGTAGCAAGAGAATTAAATGATTTACATGACACAGAAGAATCTACATAGAAACCAACCAGTTTCCAGAATTCCACTGTCCATTTGAAAATAAGAGTGGTGACGTACCTTTGACCTTTTTGCACTGTATGGAAAAAACTAAAAGAATGTTTGCCTTACTACTGTCTGTGGAAACTCCAGTGTTTTCTGGGTATGATTCTGGGCAGACCCTGCAGAGGGAGTTCTGACACTTCTTGTTATAAGGTAACATGTACTTTCTTTGAAGCAATATTGTCTTTAGGCTAAAGCCACACTGGCAACTTGATTAGGAGTTAGCGAAGTTAAAAACAACTTTGGCGCAGGAGCTGGGCAGAGAAGGCAACAAAATAACTTACTACTGCACTTTTACTAGACTCATCTTCACTATAGTTTTCTTCTGTCCACCACCCCCTTGGGCTTAGCACTCTTTATTGCCATTCTCTTGTCCTTTCCCTTTTGGGTATTTCTTTTTCCCCCTTCTACCTTTCCCTTATCCTCTTTTTGAGGCACTCTCTTCTTCTTCCATTGTACTCCTCCCTTATCTTTTTGTGGATACACTTCTCTCCTTATGCCATGTTATAATTTTTCCCTTGCCTAGGTGCCATTCTTTAATCCTCCCCCTTTATGTCTCTCTTAATCTCCTCTGTGCTACTTTCCTATTTGCTTACTTTGTAGAACACCCTTTTTCTCCTCTTGTGTCATTTTCTTTTCCTCTCTCTGATGCACTCTTTGTCTAACCCTGTGCCCTTCTCTTATCCCTTTGTAACACTCTTATGCCTTGTGACATTCTATAATTCTTCCCTGGAGGCAACCTCTACTGTGGACTATGTGCTGTTCTCTTATTCACCACTTTTGTGACATTCTGTTATCATTCTCCTCTATGTAATTCTCTTTTCCTTACTTAGTGCCATCGTATTATCCTCTTATGGCACTCCCTTCTGCCATTTTATTTTTCCCTCTCTGTGGTAATACCTCCTTTTGCATCTCTTAGTTTCTTCCATTGTGGTACTTTGTTTCTCATGTTTGTCATTCTCCTGTGGCACTCTCTTACCCCACACCCTTGTGCTACTTTTGCCCTCTCTTCCTTCCCCTACGGCTACTTTTACCCTCAATGTCACTCTCTCATTACTCCATCTTCCGCCCTAAGGAGACAGTCCCTGCTCAACTACACTCAAAATATAACACTAATGTGGCTGCGGTGTGGCAAGCGGGTTACAGATACACATAGAACGTATCGAGTACGAGTCTGGTCAGGGAAGCCACTGCACCTCATGAGGTAATATACACCTGTACAGTACCTTATTCTTTACTTCACAAAAACCACTACACATCACATGACTCAACCCTCTCCCAATCTCCCTTGCGAACTGGCTTGCGTCTGTCACTAGGCAACGCTGAGCAGCTTCCGGCTGGCTAATAGGAAAGCGCAGAGAGAGAGAGGGCTTTCAAACCCGCCAATCAGCCTCCTAGGAGCCGCATCCCGGAAGAGAAGCGGACGGAGATAAACATCGGTGGGCATCCAGAGGAGCGATAGGGGGTCTTTGGGAGTTGGATACGGTTGATAAGGTAAGACGTGTCCGCCCTGGCACCTTCATGCCAGTGAACTGTGTGAATGTAGGTGTTACAAGTTCCATTTTAGCTTCTCTGGATGAAGATGTGTCGTTGTTTTCCATTGATATGGACCTATTGGGGCTAATGCAGTATATACCCTTGTGGCGTATATTATGTAGACTTTCCTCCTACATATCACTAGCCCCTGTATCATCCTGAGTCTCCTCTAGCAGAGGAGAGAATTTCTAAATGATTTAGAATTGGTAGCACCTGCTGCTGTTGCAGAACTTCTTGGCAAGTGCAGAGTGACCCCATGAATTTATTTATTCTCCAGTCACTGCACTTCCATTTTAGTAAATACTAGAACTTGCTGCTGCAGAAATTCTTGGCAAGTACGGATTGACTCCTAAAGTTTCCTTGTTATCCTCTGGAGAAATTCCATTTGACAGCTGTAATTTCTACTGTATCGCCTGTTTCATGTCAAACACTTGCTGCTGCAGCACCTCTTGGGAAGGGGAAGTACAGATTGACTCCTACAGTTCCCTTGTTATCCTCCAGTCACTAAACTTCCCATCCATTAGTAAATGCTAGAAATCTTCATGTAAAACACTTGCTGCAGCACCTCTTGGGAAGTACAAATTGACCCCTATAGTTCCCTTGTCACCCCTTCCCAGTTCACTTGCTGCTGCAGGACCTCTTGAAAAGAGGATGCAGACCATTTCTGATGTGATTGACAGCCGTTGTTTGTACTTTCCTAGTTTTCTAGGCTTTTAGTTCTTCGCTAGCTCTTTCTACAGAACATCTTGGGGAGGGAGGATGCAGCATTCCACATGCAATTGACAACTAAAGGTTAGGCATTCTTTTCAGGTTGCCGCACAACCTCTTGTGAAGTAGTTAACAGATTTGCAATGGGGAAAGTAATAGTTGCTGCAAAAAGTGATAAGGTTAATTTCTACCAAAACCGTAGTTTTATAATACAAGGGGTAACATAGGTTCCTCCTGTTATTCAGGCTGCCTCTATGGGTTTTACCATACTCCCCTTGCTGCATGGAAGCAGTGCTCTTGATAAGATGTGTATCCACACCACATTTATACACCATTCTGCCAGTACTGCTCGGCTGCGACACCTGGGCAGGGCACACTTTATACTAAAGGCTGCCATACATGGGCTGATTCTAGCTGCCTATATGGGTCCCTTAAGCTAGCCATACACACACCGATGATATTGTATGAAACCAGCAAAAGGCTGCGGATATCGGTCGACTCGTCAATCAGGCCAGGTTAAAAGATTTTGATCGAGCACCATTGAAGGCGCCTGAACAAAATCTGCATTGTTTCTACCTCCATATCTGACGATTCAGTCCTGAACGTCAGTGTAGGGTGGGAACACAAAAGATCGAAATTGCTACGTGTATGGCCACCTTTAGACCGATTCGGCAGCTTATTGGCCCGTGTATGGGCACTAACATCTGGCCTGAAATCGGGCAGATATATACCAGGCAGGTTTAAAAATTAGTTGGATCGGGGACTGTATCAGCTCGTTCATGTGGCCCCCGAACCAACGAACGCCTATACCCATGGTTCTAATTCAGTCGTTTGGCCCCAGGGCCACATTACTAAATTAGCCCGATATAGCCCACCCGTAGGTGGGGATATTGGGAGAAGATCCGCTTGCTTGGCTTAGCGTGTATGGCCACCTTAAGAAATGTGCCTGTAGTTGATGGATATAAATGTCCCAAGGAGCACTAAAATCTGTCGGCCACAGTCAAGCCCGGACTGGCAATCTGCGGATTCTGGGAAATGAAGGGCTGCTGTAAGATGCCATAGACACTCACTTAGCAGTGGGCCTGTGGGGGGTGGGGGGGTGGGGGGGTCTGTTTGGGCCTCTGTGTGCTTAAAAATGCCATATTTCAATACAGACCTGGCCAAAGGCACTATTGTATTATGGCTTATTTCTTACACTATGGGGGAGATTTATTAAGACACGAATGCTCTGAGCATATTTTCGGTTTTTTTTGCGCTTGTGCGACTTTTTCGCACGCTTGCGCGAAAAATTCGGAAACGTTCTGCCACTGTTTACAATCGTTCGGTACGAAAATTTTGTGACGTTCGGATTGCCAATACGATTTTATCGTGACTAATACGATTTTTCTGTAAGCATTTTCGGGATATTTGCGATCTTCAGAAATTATCGTATCCAATCTGAATTTTTCCCATTCGGGATTCGAACTCGTGTTTTAATGAGTCCTTAGTGTGAGCTGTGGACAGCTTACAACATAAACAAAACATGAGAGCATTACTTTAGGGTTTACCTCAAGGGTGCCAGGGATTCCCCTCTTAATTTTACAGAAATAATGTTCAAGCTCATTTTAATCTGTTGATTCTGTGCAGATGATTGTAATACTTTTTTGCTTTGTTTTGCTTCATTTTGTGCAGTTTCACATTACAGTATCTGCCCACTTCTTGTTATCCATGTCCTTAATTGTCACCTCTGAATTCTGCCATTCCTAATCTGCAGTGTGAGCGGCAGCTGATGGCTTGGGTTTGTGTTAGACAGTTAGATTGCAGATGTATCCATGGGAACTGTATGCTGGTAGTTTAGAGTCACTCTAAGAGTTGCTCAACAATTGCAACCGTGAAGCACCCTCAACAGTACAGACTGGGATGCTACTTTGTTGCTCATAGATTTTCTTTGGTTTTAAGGGCTTATTCTAGTTGCCAACATAAGGTAGGGTCTTTTTTTATTTTTTGTTAATTCCATCCTTTTATTGTAGTCCCTAGATCCAGTTGCTTTCACATACAAGACCTGTATCTGTCAGGTTTTTTTTCTTCTGTATAATGTGCATTGGCAAAAATATAGATTAATTTTTACAGAATAAATCACTGATTTTTAAGAAAAATGTAATAGTTTTATAGCATTTGGTATGAATTTGAGTGTAGAATAACTAACAAAATTGTAGTTCATCCTTTTACCGAGTTTTGTGTTTCATTTTTGGTTAAGTGACTTATGGTAGTTTCAAAATTCTAAGAGAGGAAGACAGGTTTTTATGTTTTTTGTCATATATCTGTGCCTTAGGCACCAAAGCTCATATAGCTTTGTGGAACAGAGATTCACAAAAAAGGAAAATATAACTAAATACAGAGCCATCTGTATGACATTCCAATTAATCACGTCACTGAGCAAGGGACTGACATTTCAGCCATTTTCAGGATTAGGAATTCCCATATTGACTGTCTCTTCCTTAAGAAGATAGTTTTACATAGTACAGGTATAGGACCTGTTATCCAGAATGCTCAGGACCTTGGGTATTCCGGTAATTTGGATAGTCATACCTCAAGTCTGCTAATAAATCATTTAAACATTAATTAAACCCAATAGTATTGTATTGTTTTACAGATTGTATTGTTTAAAGATTTAATTTAATGATATTTTAGTTGGGATCAAAGTACAAGGTACTGTTTTATTATTACATAGAAAATATTTTTAAAAATTCAAATGATTTTATTAAAATGGAGTGTATGGGTGATGGCCTTCATGTAATTGGGAGCTTTTTGGATAAAGGAGATCTGGATAAATCGAGATCTTTTCCTAATGATCAATTTATTATTTTGTAATTTCTTCATATTCCATGCTGCGAGGCTGCCAGGAAGTAAAGAAAAACGAGACATAGGAGTAACACAAACACTGGGGTGGGGTGGGAGGGGATAGAGAATTGGAAGAATTCAAGCAACAAAAGTATCAGCTTAATACAAAAGACAGGCATATGACAAGCATTGTCTGGAACAGGCAGAAAAAAAGTCAATACACCAGAGATCAGAGATAGCCCACCTAGGAACTCACAAGGATTACGTTCAATTGGACGCCCATTTTATAGTTTTTTTTTTTATAGTAAAATGGCACCAAAAGATGTTGTCCTATCTGTGATGATGCCATAATGCAGTGCAAGAACATGACAAAGCCACTGCACCTAGAAGTGACATTTCGAGCAACACTGATGGAGCAAAGTCATGCATCAATTTGTGTTTTTTGCTATGTGTTGTAGATCTGCCACCGGTTACTGCTGATAGTGCTCCCTCCAGAAGAGGGCAATGAAAAACCGCTCTCCATCTCCACCGCTGCATGTTCATGTCGATGAAAGCACGCCAGTCCATGTCCATATTAAAAAGGCTTCCAGACCCCCTGCAAAGACACAGGTGGGGATATTACTCACCAAATACTGATCTAGACGCATCATAACGTTAGAAATCATCTTAATAATGAACTTCAGCAACTTAAAATGTTTTGCCTGTCTTTTGCACAGCACATAGCTAAGCTAAAAAAGAAAGGAGGGATGGGAAATCTCCGGCGGAGTGCAACTGTGAAGACCAAAGTTCCATGGATCCCACCCGGGAAGTCCTCTTTGCGAGATGCAAGTTTAAAGTGGGAGGTATATTGCCTTTTACTTATAATTGATACATATGCTAACTCTGCAGCCTGTTTTTAGTACTGAAGGGGTTTGGGAAGTTACAGAATTATCTGGGGCACTGCCCTGCTCTTAATGGCCACTGAAGAGACAGTTGCTGCTTCCTGTAGTGCAAGTAAAGGAGATATCAGTAAAATTAATGTTCAGTCAGTGATTGCAAAGTTACCTAGATTATGTCTCTCTTTATTAAACATACCAAAAATTTATATTGAGCCTAAATTCCCCTATAAAATGGCGGCTGCTTATGCCTTCCACCTGCAGGGCTTAACCCATCGCTTAGAGATCACACCTCCAGATACAGAAAAAATGTTTTCAGCTTTAAGACTGAGTGACCTGTCCACAGATGAAGAAGAAATGAAGCTCAGCAAGATGAACTCTTATGAGGAAAAAATTGCCACTTTGATGAGTGAAATGGGAACGCTGAAACATGAGGTGAGGGTAATGGGTGGGCTGCAGGCCTGCTTTTGGGGTAATCAGAGTATACATTGAAAAAAGACCAATGTCCCTGCCAACATTGTCTGCTATTAGTTAGAGCTACAGAAAAGGGAAAAATATCTGGGGAGATGTGAAGAACAACTTGCTGCATCCAAGCGGTTACTGGAGGCCCAGCAGGAGGAACTGGCTGAGGTGTCCCAGGAACTTGCAGAGACAGAAAATGAGAATGTCCGGCTAAAAAGAAACCTTGATCGAATCCAGGAAGAGAAGGGATTAAGTATGTAAGTATTTGCAGTAATCCTAGGACAGAAGCTCTCCTTTCTAAGTCTAATGTCCAGCCAGCCTACTCTGGTTTAACTCCACAGAACCGATTGGTTCTTATTGGTAGGCGCTGCTTTGGCAAGTCCAGGGAGAGACTAACTTGCAAGGCTTGGGATAGCAAAACCTTCTTTCTACAAATTTTGTAAATCACGTTCCATAAATACTAGAGGAAGTACTTTTTTGAATGTGGTGCACAGGTGCATGTGCTACCTGAAAACATTCCCACTATCATGGTTAGGGTAATAAAATGCAGAGTTCCCCTTGGGCAGACTGTTTAATTATACAGTCAATTCTGAACTAAATACTGGTTTCTTTTAATTCCGTGATCTTGATAAATCTCTATTCTTTCAGGTTTTATCTTAATAATGGGTTCTCTTGTGATATTTTAGAATTCAAAAGCAGCAGCTGCAGGAAGAGAAATCTCATCTTCTGGCTAAGTTATTAGAAGCTGAAACTGATGGGACAGAGGCAGCGAGACAAGTGGCCTTGCTGAGTGACACCATTCAGAGACTAAAGCATGTACGTAGCCCGCACAGACATTTGTACTCTTTCTTCAATAGAAAAAGCCTCTTCCTAACCCCCCCTATTGTCTGCAGGAAAAGAGGATGACAAGTACAGATGTTAACCTCCTCACCAGGCAGAAGGAATTACTGCTACAAAAACTAAATACCTTTGAGGACACCAACAGGAGCCTGCGAGTGCTACTGAGAGAGCAGCACCGTCAAGAGGTAGGCGCTGTATACAGCTTGGGAGTGAGTAAGGCAGTAAAATTGGTTAACGTTGTGCATGCCATAGGCCTTTTCTATCATGGTTGCAGTAACGACTGTGAATTTTTTTTCTGTTCCTCTCAGACAGAGACATACCGACTGATGGAGCAAAAGGAAATGCTTTTGAAGAAACTGTCTGACTCTGACACAGAGAAAATGGTAGGTCTGAAAAGTGGTACACAAGCGAGATAGGATTCAGTGAGAACTATGTCTATGTGCCTGGCATCCCACCCAGCAGAGAAGTACAGATTAGGGAATGTTACAGTAGAATTTCCTGCCATACAAGATTAGGGATCAATGTAAGCTCTTAGAAGCAACCTCTTTGCAACTGGAATCTGAACTGGGAGTTATTTATTTTAGCACTGACAAGTTGGCTTTTCTAACTTCCTTGAAGGGATGCCATCAACAGTTGAGTGCAGAGATAATTAGGTTTATACTAAGGGGTAGCCACCTAAACCTTGAAATCACTTCTAGTTCCCAAGGACTTAAATGCATGCATGAGCTGTTGGTATATATATATTCTTATCCATATAGATCTTACTGTACATCAGTGATCCCCAACCAGTGGCTCGCAAGCAACATGTTGCTCACCAACCCCTTCAATGTTGCTCCCATTGGCCTCAAAGCAGGTGCCCATTTTTTAATTTCTGGCTTGAAGGCACATTTTGGAGGCATAAAATAATGTGTACTGCCATATAGAGCCTCCTGTAGTCTGCCAGTCCACATTGGGCTACCAAAAAAAAAGCCCCTTTTTGGTACCCCCTAGGAAATGTTCATGCTTGTGTTGCTCCTCAACATTTTTTATAATTAAATGTTGCTCACGAGTAAAAAAAGGTTGGGGACCTGTACATTGATCCCAAGCTAACCATTGCTTTCATGTTCCCAACGCAGCATTTACAGATAAAGCTTCATGAACAGGAAGAGAAGGTGGAGGATCTTCTGTCGCAGCTTAAGACTGAAAAGGTTTGTGCTGATTTTGAGTCCTGTTGATTAATACTGTGATTATTATGGTTTATGTCAGACCTTTTTGGTCATTGCTGGTGATTTGTTCAACAGGATCTGTCTAAGACAGCATCTGAAGTCTCCAAGTCCATAGAAGCAACAAAGGCACATTTACATGGGCAACTGAGAACACGTGAGGCAGAGAACAATCGTCTGTCTGTACAGATCAGGGTAAGATTAATGAGGCCTAGTGGGTAGATTTACCATCTGTGCACACTGTACCTCTAGACTATCTTTTGCCTATGTCAATAAACTATTTTGCAGCCTTATGCTGACCATGGATGTAACATTACATAACCCATACATTTCTGTTATTGCCAACTGAACTGTGATTTTTGCTGCACGTATGGGCCCTTCTACCAGGAGCAACTTTGCCAGTAACAGTCCTCCATAGCTAATGTACTGAAACAACGAACTGTACTTGATTTTGCACAATGTATGGTCAGCTTGGGATATATGGGCCTAAGCTTCTGAACTGTGTACAGGTAAAGGACCTATTATCCAGAATACTCGGGACATGGGGCTTTCTGGATAGGGGATCTTTCCATAATTTGGATCTCCATACCTATATAACATTAAATAATGTTATATTGTGTTGCCTTCAGTAAGAATGAATTATAAGCTAGTTGGGATCAAGTACAAGGTACAGTTTTATTATTATATAGTAAAATGAAATTATTTTTAAAATATTGGTTTAATTAAAATGGAATCTATGAGAGATGGCCTTACCATAATTTGGAACTTTCTGCATAATTGGCTTCCGGATAATGAATCCTATCCCTGTATATATTATGTGTTATTTGGCCTTTCAATGCCAGCTATTTTTAATATGCAGAATTTGGAGCGTAACGAGGCTCATCAAAGGGAAGAGATTGCCAAACTGATTGAGCAGCTAACAGAGTTGAAAGAGAAAGTGGATTCAGAGAAGGATGCCCTAAAGAAATCTGTACGAGCGCAGAAACAACGAGCAGAGAGAAGTGAGGAGACCTTGGAGTTGCTTAACAGGCAGCTTATGGATAAGGTATGTGCCACCTTCAAAGCTGACTTGGTCAAGTCAACGCAATTCTATGAGGAATCTGTTTCCACTCGATTATTGCAGTTCTGCTTGGACTAAATTGATATTTTCCTATGTATAAGACGCAGTCATGTTGTACCATTTAATTACTATCTAGTGGAATTATTTTTTTAATAACCTGGTGCATGCATTCTTGTGACTTACTGCACTTTTTTAATGTTGGCCAGTCAGAGCTTTATAGCATGTTTCCTCATTTCAGGACTCTGAGCTGGCTAAGGCTTTATCCAGCACTGAAACATGGCGGAGTCGATACAATAAACTGATGAAGGAGAGCAGCCAAAAAGAAGAAGAGGTTGCTGTTTTGAGCACGTAAGACTGGAGGCCATTATATAGAAAGAAAAAAGGGTAGCAGTATCCACCAAATTCCAGATCTCAAGACTCTGTCTTTTCTTACCAGCCGACTCAAAGGGCTGCTTGGAGAGAGTCAAGGTGTAGAAGAGAGGGGTCGCTTAGAACGCGAATCGCTGCTGGAAAAGCTACATCAGCAGACCACTGAGAATACATGCCTGAGGATGGAACATGAAAAGCTTAAGGTTGTCATTCTGCACTCCTTTTGTTGTTAAACTATAGGGTTCAGGGCCAGACAGGCAATCTGAGGATTCTGGCAAATGCCAGCGGGGCTGCTGTAAGATGCTGTTTGGTTCTCTCTGTACTTGACATGCCAGGGCCTATTTTGAATCCCAGTCCAGACCTGATAGGGTCAATTTATGATAACCGTGGTTAAGAAGTGCAAGAGGTGCAATCAGTGTGCCAGTTCTTTTTTGATTTTTTGCACTTTGCCTTCACTTCACTACTGCCATCAATGTTGTCTATGACCCCTCTTCTGTTTCTTGAGTTTAATATGCAACTTGTTGGGATAAAAATTCTTTTTTTTCCAAAGGTGTTTATTTATTAATTTGTAACATAAAACAACATAAAACATTGACATTGGTTCTACAAGCGTGTTCTTTTCATGCCAGGATATAAACGGTACATTGGGTTAGATAATCAGTAATGTCCTACTCAAAATAGTGTTCAGATTCCTGTTAAAGAAGGGGAGGATTTGGGATTACCAGTGAAGATTCAAATTCCCAGGGAGGACCATGTGGCGTTATTCCATGGCTTCAACCCATGTTCCCCATACCTTGTCATACTTTTGAGAGCATCCTCTTGCTATGTAGGTGAGTTGTGGGATAAAAATTCTTACTGACATTCTTTGCTTTTCATATAGACAAGCCTGACAACCATAGAGGAGAAGTTAAGTCTGGCCCAAAGTGAGGTACAACAGCTCAAAAACTCACTACGGCAGTACGAAGGTCTAGTTGATACTTACAAAGAACAGGTAAGTTCTAGACAGTCTTTTTTTTGTCCTGGGTGGGGGTAATTTTACCTAAAAAAAAAAAAACAGGTTTTGCATGGGAGTCTCCACTTTTTCCTGTCAACCAATACTGTGGATCCTCCCCTCCTGCAGCAGTCCTACAGGAGTGGGGTGACCAGAGTACATACAAACTGGGAACAGGCATTACAGTCTGTGCACTGTTTTTGTTATCTAATAGTCATGTCATTTTGTGTCTGTACTGACAGTTACAGAAGAGTCGGCAGGAGGCAAATAATATAAGCCTGCAGCTGGAAATGTCTGAGAAGGAGAGCAAAAACATAAAAGAAGAAATGAACTTGGAGCTGGAACAGGTGATCTTAAATTGACAGGTTAAAGGGGTAGTTCATTACAGGGTAATTGCATGTGCTACAACTAATTTTGACAATGGGTAGATTATATTTTGCATGGCAATGTGGTGTTAGCTTTCATATTTTGGAATAAGCAGTATGTGTACATGCACACAAAGGAAGTGGAGGTGGTAATGCCTTGGCTCCCTTGGTTCCATACACCCTTGACACAAAAGCCATGGAGAAGTATGTACAAACACAGGTTCTTTTGTGAATAACATTTGAATGGACACAAGTTTGTATCCGGTTTTGTGCTTTTTCCTGCTCCCTGTGTCCTTTAATGAGCACTACTCTCTTTAATCCCTAGATGCGTAGGAAATATCAGAGTCGTTTGTCAGAACTGGAGCACCTCCCAGAAGTTCTGAAAAGCACAGAGCTGGACCTGCAGGAATGTCAGCAACAACTGCGTTTATATGAGCAGAAAAGCAGTGACCTCTCATCTACCATTTCTGACCTGCGGATTCGGGTAAGAAATTGGCGCAACCTTGCCCTTTAATGCAAGATGCAGAGACAGGAATCATTAATAAGACCATGCTTTCTGAACCAGCTCCATATCTCTGCTCTGAAGTCAGAACTTCATGCCTCACGTCACCAGCCCCTATTCCTAAATAAAGTTCTCTGTGCATTTAACTATGTGTCTTGTTTTTGCATCTCACAGTGCTGCTTAACTCAGCAGATGCATTTGTTTATTACTAATAAGCTTCACAGTGTCTTTTATTTCAACCACTAAGCAGTTTCATTTTGCTTAGTCTATGAGTTTTAGCAGGTAGGCTTCCTGTGGCCAGAAAAAGGGACCACTATACCTTTAATATCTTAAAGATATAATATTAATATCTCAAAGTAATATTACAAACCAAATGTGTGTACATGCCCCACCCCAGTTTCTGTGACTCGACTTGTTTCAGTCTTGCCATTTTTTATTGAAAAGCAAGCAACTTAGAAAAACATACAAAAATAATAATTACAAAACAAAAATAGATATTCTATCTTATATATAAACAAAAAAAACATAAATATAAACAAAATGTGCATTAATAAGCTTAAATATTTACATGCATTTTAACTCTGCACATATATACATATACAATATTTACTCTCAGTACAAAGCCCACCCCAACCCTAAACAGCATGTTCATAAAATCATAAAAATCTAAAGAGAGTGAGAGAGACCAGCCTCACACCAGAGAGGCCAATCAGAAAGGGCCAGGAAAATAAATGGTTTCAAGGAGGCCAAAAACCCTGCGCCATAAAGACGGCCACCATGCCGCATCCATCCTCTGCCACTCAAAAGAGCAAATCTTCCAAAGCTCACCCAGTATGGTACCCGCCACCTCTGAACAGCGGAGAACTTTGTTTGTGTCTTGCCTCTGTCTTTCATGCAGGCTGGCTGGCCACAATGGCTTTGTCACCTCCCATAATCCTCCTACTGTTTATCTGCTTACAAAAAGCCAGACAGGCAGTGACCTAAAAGCCCAGAGGCATGGCATAATGTCATCAGGATTGTTGTCAGCTAAATCAGACCATATATTAAACTCCCCACAGCAAGGGGCAACTCTCAAGGGTTTGTAATAAATCAGAGTTACATTCTTGTATATAGCTAAACTTATGCCACCATTGTTCTAAGGCTGCTGCCACACAGTGCAGTTTCTCAACCTGGGCGCAGGCAGAGAAACTTCCCCTCTGCTCCACTCTTTGTTAAAATAGTCCGTGTGGCAGAAAAATTTAGCTTTAAACCCAGGCACTTTATCTGGTTGTAACTGCAACTAACTTGTTTGTATTTGTGGACATGGCTTGTGTTAAAGGTCCTTCTTTGCCAGCAAGAAGCCAGAAAAAAAATATTCTTCCTTCCTTTTTGTTCCATTTTGTAACCAGATTATCTAGCCCAAAGAGCAAGTGTAGCCAATGCTTTTCTCCAATCAGCAGAAACCATTTCCTTAGCAATTATTGCTTTATTCAGGCCTTAACTGGCTATATGATTGGAGAAGAGTGCTGTATCCAGAAAGGAAGGATGCAGGTCTGTTTAAAGGGAGAGTATACTCATTTTATATGTAGTATTTTCATTTTATTTTTCTATTAGAAAAAAGAAAAAAAAACAGAAAAACATTGGCATTACTTAAACCATATTTTACCTGTCACCCTAAGAAATAATTTGAAATTCTTTTATATTGTATTTGTTAAGCAAAATAAACTTCACTTACACTATATAAGTAATATAAATCTTGTTTCCTTCAGTCCTGGAATTAAACAATCGCAGCAAATAGGCAGGTGCCATTTTGTGGACACTGTTGTTAAGGCAAAATTTGTATCACCCCAAAATCTTGTGTATGTGCCAGAATGGGGGACCAGATGCCCAGGCCCATTCACTGGCTACACAATTAGATGGTTAGGAGGGAGGGGGAAAGTGAGAGCTGAATTGAAAGTTAAAGTACGTGTCTGCCCCACCTCTATGCCTAAGGACAGCTGGGATTTTTAAATGCCTTTTATAATGGGTTTGGATATGTTAATATAAAAATGAATTTGGGTTTCTTGTTTAATTTGAAAAGTACTTTTATTATACAGCTTTTTATGTATGGATGACAGGTCCACTTTAATGAGAGAATCCTTTAAAGGACAAATGCCACCAAACAATTTCTTAAATAGCTACCACAGAAATAAAATGTCTAGTCGTCAGGGTCTCTGCCTTGTAATTGAGTCACAACACCAAAAATGGGGAACCATCTTTCACGGCACTTCCCTGTTGTCTATCTGCCCATCGGTTTTAAAAAGAGTGTCTTGGAAAAATGGACAAAGAAAAATGAACGTGTGAAGTTCCACCGACTAGTTTTTACTTGAGCTGGTTCAGGGTCCCATAAATGAGTTATTTTCGGACTATTGCAATAAAATATTAACCTTTTAGATGGAACAGCAGGGAGACAAGATGGGGTCAACAAGGGAGCGGTATCAGTCAGCAGTGGAGGAGAACAAGCATTTGGTCATGAAACTTGAAGAACTTGAAAGGTAATGGCTTTAGCTGTCTACTACTATTAGAAAAAACCGTGGGCCTCATTTACAAATCCTACCGGTGCAAGTTCTGGAGCCCTAACTAGTTCACAGAGCCCTTGCACATGAGGGATTTGTGCTGGTTGCCCTTTGCCCATTGTGCTGTATCTGGGTTGTAAGCAGCATTCCCATTGTTACATTTGCTTGCATCTGTAATTGCATTTTTTTTGTCCACTTCTGTAGAAAACTATGGGGCACAGGGTGACTATTTTTATCGTGGGTTAAGATCCCCATTAAAGGAGAAGGAAAGGCTAAGTCACATGGGGGTGCCAAAATGTTAGGCACCCCTAAGTGACTTTCATCGCTTACCTTTTACCCCGGGCTGGTGTCGCTGTTAGGAGAGAACCACACCAGCCAGGGGTAAAAGGTAAGTGATTAAAGTGACTTAGCCTTTCCTTCTCCTTTAAGGGGGTTGTTCAACTTTGAGTTAACTTTTAGTATTATGTAGAGAGAAAATTTGCAATTGGTCTATTATTTATTTGGTCTATTTATTATTTGTAGTTTTTTTTAATTATTTAGCTTTTTGTCCAGGAGCTCTCCAGTTTGTAGTTTCAGCAGCTATCTGCTTGCTAGGGACCCAATTACCTTAGGAACCTGGGAGCGGTTTGAATGAGAGACTGATATAAAAATAAGGACCTGAATAGAAAAATACGTTATAAAAGATTTTTGGTTGCTGGGGTCATTGACCACCTGTTTTTAAAGCTGGAAAATCAGAAGAGGAAGGCAAATAATTTGAAAACTATATATAATGAAGACCAATTGAAAAGTTGCTTAGAGTTGGCCATTCTATAACATACTTTTTGATTGTGATTATTTGCTGCAGAACGGCCTCTCATTATTTGACCAATATGCAGTGTGTGCTCTAGTGGGGACGCATTGTTGTAGTTCACTACAATCACAAGAGTGGGTGTTCCTTGTTACTGTAGGTGCAGAGAGCCTCAAAATGTACCCTTTATGTACCGTGGTGCTCAAAGGTGCATTTCTAATATGCAGAGTGCTCGAGCTGCATTGGCAGGTCACTTTGAGCACTTGAGGTCTCATCTCCTGTAAGTGAAGCCTCCATTGCTGAAGTGGCAGAGATTCCTCTAAGTGGGGGTAACACAGTGTGACTGCAGTTTCACTGTACATTTGTTTGATAAGAGCAGTTATTGGGGTTCACAGGCTGTGCCAATAAATATACATTGTGCCCACTGTCTGCTCCACATCTGCTGCTGTGCTACTTGGGCACAAATGTCTCTTTCTGTTGTCCAAAGCCAGAATCTAAGGAACAGTCCAATCTCAGTCTGTGTTTGCCTCTGTCCATTTACATACTAGGGAACACAGGTTGTGTATTTTTTCAAAACTGATAATATAATTGTATTTTTGTATTGGTTCAACCAGGAGACTGGAGGATGCTAGCACCCAAAACAGAGAACTTCTGCAGGTTGTAGCCAAGCGGGAGGAATCAATACATCAGAACCAACAGCGACTGGACGAGAAAACCCACGAGTGTGCCTCCCTGGCTCGCCAACTTGAGGCAGCCATTGAGGACTCCAGAAGGCAGGTGAGGCCCCTAAAGGAACTGTTTTTATTGCCATTTTATTTGCTACCATGAAGCAGAACTGAGTCATTTTTCTGTTCCAACAGGTGGATCAGACAAGAGATCGTGTCTCGTCCAAAGAGAGAGTAACCCAGTCTAAAATCTTGGATCTAGAAACACAGCTGAGCAGAACCAAGACAGAACTGAACCAGTTCCGACATAGCAAGGAGGATGTGAGTAATGCTGAGGCGAAAACAGCCATAGAAAAGTGTTGCATACATCTGCAGATGTCTTCATTCCATTGTTATCACTAGATCCATAGCAACTTTTGGTCTAAAATAAAGAACCATGGCAGCCGTCAGATGTCATTGAACTGCAGCTCCCTCATTACTGTAACATGTTGGAATAGTCTGGAATCTGAGTAGTCTTATTTGAAAACTGGCCAAATCAGTTGTTTTTGTTCTTATTACCAATCGTTCTATACCTTTTATTTTTTTTATTTTTTTGTTTAAATCCCATTTCAATTCTGTGGATGTCGCAGTGGGAAGAGTTCTGGCAGGTGATTTTTGCTTGTGTGTCCTAGGGCTCTACAGTTTTCATTTTGATTGGCTTGTGTATCTATCCTTTATGTGTCATCTGGCTGTTGAGTGGCTTGAAGGGTATGTTGTCTTCTAGGATGAATTCAAGTATGCTGCAATTAATTTGTCTTTATTTTCTTTCAGGCAGAGCGTCGGTTCCAGAGCCGCCTACAGGATCTTAAAGATCGACTGGAGCAGTCGGAAAGCACCAATCGCAGCATGCAGAACTACGTTCAGTTCCTCAAATCCTCTTACACCAATGTGTTTGGTGATGCCACCTTATCCAGCTCCCCTATTCGCCCTCGCACTCCACTCTAAGGGTACTTTACTCATTCCACAACAAAGTGATCACCATTCGGAATCTCTGTGGGTTTGTTTCATAGAATAGGTCACTAATCTAATGAAGCAGAGGTAATGTCGGTTGAAGATCTGGCAGCTGCGTGGTTATTATAACTATTACAGGGTAAATACTCTCTCCTTCCTCCATTTTGTAAATGTAATTGTCTCCCATGCTGCTCTGAAACATCAAAAAGGATTAACTAATTTGACTGTTATTATTAGTACCCATTGGACTACAAAGGCTACCATGTGCCGGTTTAAGGCGCTCAAGATACATCAGTTTTTAAACGTTTGATTATTTGGAATCTGTGTTTTCTCATTTTGTTACTTGATGCAGTCAGTAACTGAGGAATTGGGAGGGGGTGGTTGTATTTTGTTTTGTCCCAGATTTAAAGGGAAAATATATTCCCCTTTTTGACATTTAGTTGGGCTTATGTAGAAAGGTGTATAAACACTATCGCAACTTTCATAAATATGTATAAATGTATTTTTTGCTTTCACAAAAACATACCTGATTCCTCAGATTATAAGGAAGCCATGACAACCTGCCTCTGACTTGCAGGAACTATTTTGCCACCCCTTTAGGCTCCCTGATTATTTAGCAAGTCCCTAACCTTGTTGCTCTGATTACACAGAGTAAAGCTGGCCATACACGCACCGATAATATCGTATGAAACCTCGTTTCGTACGATATTCGGTGCATATATGGCATGTCGGCGAGTCGACCGATATCGCAGGAAGCTGCTGAAATCGGTCGACTCGCCGATCGGCCAGGTTAGAAAATTTTGATCGGGCGCCATAGAAGGCGCCTGACCAAAATCTGCCATCAGGGCTGAATCGGCAGAAGGAGGTAGAAATCCTATTGTTTCTACCTCCTTATCTGCTGTTTCAGCCCTGAACGGTGTGTGGCGGATCTGACGATGTTTCGTGCGACCGATGGTCGCACGAAACATTGTAAGAACGCCACGTGTGTGGCCACCTTAAGATTATCTCCCCCACCCCAATAACTGTCAGGGCATTCAACCCATCCCTTGTTCCTTGTTGAAGTGATGGATTCTGGTATTTGAACTCCTTCTACTACTTTATTTTTAGCAGTTTGGTAGTGTTTATGCACCTTTTCTATATAAGCCCTAACTGAAAGAGCTTATGTCAAAGGTTGTTTTTCCCGTAAATTCTTAATGGCAACCAACAAGTCTAGTTTTATCCCAGGTTTTTAATGATTTAGCAGGCTTGGTCTTCAGGACATAACTACAGGGGTCATAATTGCAGCACGAGGGTCAGGGTGGCCCAATTAGGACCAATGACAAATACATTTTTCCCCAGAAACATTTTACTTCTGCCAAATTTCCTGGTTTGCCAAGTCCCTGTTTGCAGCAGAAAAGCTGATAAAACAAATTACCAGCACTGTGGAAAATGAGCTGTAGCTTTAGTGAATGGATGGGGATTGTTTATACAGAGCTCATCTCAGTTTTGAACAAATAACCCTATTTATGGGGGGCGAGTTTAGTAAAAAAACCCAAGTCCTGTTTATTGTCATTTCATTTTCTCTTAATCATGTCTGTTTGTTGCCACTGAACACTGATTTATAAATGCTGCTTTAGAAAAGTTCAGCTGGAAAGAAATTTTCAAAGGGCTGCACTACAAGTTTACCAACTACTGTATTATGCAAGCAAACAGCTGTATTTAGATGTATTTGTTTAAGACTTTAAATCTGCTAAAGCTTTCTGGGACTTTTTCCTTTGTTAATGACCAACAACATCATTGAGCCTTGTGCTATTGTGCTATGAACTCCATGAAGACGCATAGCCTTAAAGGGATACGTTGTGTGCTGATTGTGTGTCTGTACGTTGATTGGGGTTACTGTTAGTGTTTCTCTTAGAATATATATATATTACAGGTATGGGATCTGTTATCCAGAAAGCTCCGAATTACTGGGAAGCCATCTCCATTTTAATGAAATAATTTAAGTTGTGGGTTTATTGTTGAAGACATGGAGATCCAAATTATAGAATGATCCCTTATCTGGGTCCTAGCATTCTGGATAATAGGTCCCATACCTGTAATATGCTATGTGTGTATTTATTACATATGCTAAGGCATTATACAGTGTTTGTCTAGCTTATTGCTCAGGGACCCACAACCTGACTTATTACAACTTACCTTTTACAAAACACTGTACTAATACAGTAAATGACTGTAAGGGCTAACACTAACAGCGTATTTTATCTGCTGCTGCTTCCGTCCAATGGAAAGCCTGTCATCACTCCTAATACTAGTGAATAAAAATCATACTGTTGGATGCATATGGTGCACAGACAGACCCTGGCACAGTTGTTTCAGTACTGAGGTTCTGCCTTTTACTGCTCTTTATGTGTCTGACAGAGTGTGTTCACTAATATTAGGAGAAATGACATGCAGTGCCAAACCACTGTGTCTACCATAAAGGCTGCCATGCACGGGCCAATTCTAGCTGCTGATATCGTTTGGCCCCAGGGCCAAATGACCAAATTAGACCGATATCGCCCACCCATAGGTAGGGATATCGGGAGAAGATCCGCTCACTTGGCCACCTTACCAAGCAAGCAGATCTTAGTGTGTATGGCCACCTTAAGCCTGCAGCAAAGATAAATGAGGTGATTACAACTGGGTTAAATGGGCAATATATAGAACCCCTTGTGCTGAACATACTTTTTGCCTATTGTTTCATTTAGGAAGTATGTATGGCTTTTGATATTTCTTGCATTAACAGGGCAACATCTGAAACTGAAGTCACATTCTACTTCCTGGTTTGTACAAGCGCAATCAACATCTCCAATCCACTGAGAAGGGTGGGGTTTGCTTATACAGAGGCTTCCCATTGATTTGTTTTAATTGTGCTTATATGAACCAGGAAAACGATGTAAATTTACTTTCAGTTTCAGATTTTGCCCTTATTAGGGCAAGAAATACATAAATTATGTCTACTATACAGCCTTTCTGGCTGTATAAAATACAATCGGCACATTATCGTTCCCCTTAAATACAAAAGAATACTTGATTTTGGTTTCTCTTTGTTCTGTGTGGTACAAATCCATGGACTGTATTAAATGTGAATGTTATTTCTGCCCCTACCCCAACTTAATGATTTAGCCTGTGCCCCCCGCTGTGTGTTTTTGTAACTTTTTTTTTTATATGTATATGCTTTATTTATAACTCATACTTTACAGATTTACAACAACAAAAAGAATTTCCTATATATTTAAAAAATAAAAAAGGAGAAAAAAGGCAAATAAAATCCAAAGGTGCTATAAATAAAATTTTAGACCTTTCTCACAAAAGTGTGTTCCAATGTGTTTTGCATCCTGCTGTATAAACCAGAGTGCATAGGGCGTGCAGAACCTTCCATGTCCTGTTATAACCCGACAAACCGGCCACCGATTACTCCTCTTCAGCAAGCTCTAACTGCTCCTATGTTTGTGCATTCCCTAAGGTGCACAGGAGATTTAAACAACTGCCATAACACAGTCCCCATTACTATGGTTTCAGAAGTAGCTGGGCACCATTCTACTCTTAAAGGGGTTGTTTACCTTTAAATTAACTTTTAGTATGCTGTAGAGAGCGCTATCTTGAAACAATTTGCAAATTGTCTTTATTTTTCAGTATTTGTGGTTTTCGAATGATCTAACTTTTATATCTAGCAACTCTCCGGTTAGAATTTTTGCAGCTATATATCAGTGATCCACTTTTGAAAGCTGGAAAAAGTCAAAAGAGGAAAGCAAGTCATTCAAAAATTGTAAAAAAAAAATAAAAAAAAAAATGAAGACCAATTGAAAAGTTGCTAGGAACTGGCCAATAGTGGGGACTGCATTCATCAGTGCTATATTCCTGTGGGAGACGTCTCCCCTCCAGCATCATTCAGACGTCCAAGGTAGGGAGTGGCAGAGGCTGCAGGCCACAATGGAACCATGTCCTTACCTTATAGTAAGACATGGCGGAGCTATGGCCTCTGATGCTATGCACCTATTACCAGTTTTTTATTTTTTTTTCACCAGCACTAGGTGTACAGCGGCAGCCATATCGCCAGGCAGAGGAATGAGTTCTAAGGAGCACTCTGTGTCTTCCTAAGGCAGCTTTTGTGATGCTTGCCCAAACACTTCGCTTTTATCCCCCTCTTGCATTGGAAAGTTATTGTGTTTTCTTCACTAGAAGAGCCAAATTTCCATGTCGTAATTAACTATAATTCTGCTGACCAGGGCGCTGCCGTCTGAGGCAAGGATTTTCATCTTCCCTTATGGCAGGAGCATCACTGGTTCTAAGGGAGAATTTTATTACTATTCGGCCACAAATATACCAGGGGGTATTAGGGCTGCCACCTTTTCTGGAAAAAAATTCCGGCCTTCCTATTAAAGGGGTGGTTCACCTTTAAGTTAACGTTTAGTATGTTATAAAATGGCCAATTCTATGTGCCTTCTTTTTCCAGCTCTTTGCAGTTTTTAAATAGGGGGTCACTGACCCCAGCAGCAAAGAAACTATTGCTCTGCGAGGCTACAATTGTATTGTTATATCTATGTTTTATTACTTATGTTTCTATTCAGTCCCCCTACTATTCATATTCCAGTCTCATTTAAAACACTCCCTAATTGCTAAGGTAACTTGGACCCCAGCAGATAGCTGCTGAAGCTCTAAAATGGAGAGCTCCTGAACTGAAAATGAAATGACTAAAAAACTACAAATAATAAAAAATGAAGACCAACTGCAAATTTTCTCAGAATATCTCTCTACAATACATCATACTAAAAGTTACCTCAAAGGTGAAGAACCCCTTTAATTATATTGGGATTGATGTGGGATGGAGGAGGCAGACTTACTATGGACTGAGGTTCTGAATATACTAACAGATCAACTAGACTTTGCTATATTGTTAACTCCTTGGGTGTGTATATTAGGAATTCTAGATGAGCTGATAAATGCCAACCATGCCAGACTCGTACAATGTTTTAAAACAATAAAGCATCCCCTATTAAAAAAAAATACAAAAAAACCCCAAAACATTGGGTTGCAGCATTAATTTTAAAGGCCAGGTGGCAACCATAGGGGGTATAAATTTGCCTCTTTATAGGTTCCTGGTAAGGCCTCACCTTGAGTATGCAGTGCAGTTTTGGGCTCCAGTCCTTAATGAGCTGGAGAGAGTGCAACTAAACTGGTAAAGGGGATGGAAGATTTAAGTTATGAGGTTAGACTGTCGAGGTTGGGGTTGTTTTCTCTGGAAAAGAGGCGCTTGCGAGGGGACATGATTACTCTGTACAAGTACATTAGAGGGGATTATAGGCAGATAGGGGGGGTTCTTTTTTCCCATAGAAACGATCAACGCACCAGAGGCCATCCCTTTAGATTAGAGGAACGGAGCTTCCATTTGAAGCAGCGTAGGGGGGTTTTCACGGTGAGGGCAGTGAGGTTGTGGCATGCCACGTATATATATATATATATATATATATATATATATATATATATATATATATATATATATATATGTATGTGAGTGAGTGTATAGGTTGTGCGTGCTGGGTTTACTTGGAACGGTTGAACTTGAAGGACTCTTTGATGGTCTTTTTTCAACCCTGTGTAACTATGTATTCATTCCTTCATCAGACACAACTAGGGGAGGCTGTGGCAAGGTTACATGGATGGATTAGAGTAGGGCTGTGAGACACCTGCCAATTTAGAGCACAATAAGAATAAAGGGATGTACAGGGCAGTAATGTAGCTTAAAACTGCAGTATATACATAACTTGCACTTATGGGGAGGGCAGGTGGAATAAGGGAGAGAAATGGCGGCGTTAGTTCCTTCCTGGTATTGTAGGGTAGTACTGACTTCTTTATTACGTTTGAGAGACAAAAACAGAATACATGGCGCATTTACTGCTCAGTAACTCATAAGCAGCATTTATTCTTTTCGTTTAAATACACTACATTATCGCCACAAATGACAGGAAATAGGTTCGGTCACGTGAGTGGCTGGGTAATCACGTGACTCGGAAGTAAATGCGCGCATTGCAATGGTCTGTGGAAGTTGCGGCTGAGCTACAGGGGTGGATGGTTTAGATTGTATGTGGCCATGCCGAGACGGGATTGGAAGACCCTTGAGGCGCTGCAGGAGTCTCCCAAGGGGAAGCTGAGATATGACACGGAGTGGAGCCTGGATGAAGAGGTGGGTGATTATGTAATCGTATTGCCTGGGGCACATAGCTATATGTTCATGCCTTCACAGCAAATTTACCCCAAACCCTGGGACATATAATCTCCGTTAGACAAGAGCTACATTGGGGCGCTAAGCAGTGGCTTAAGTTAAAGTTACTGGGCCCTTAAACAATAAGACTTGTTTCCAAGTCCCAAGTCCCTATTCCAAGTCCCTAGTGATTTTAGTCATCTCAGGCCAGCAAACCTTCTGTTTAAAATGGACCGGCCTGTCCATTTTTGGAATAATAGAAGTACTGGCCTAGGGTATGAAGTAAGAAATAGAATCAATGAGAGGTGTGTGTGATCCTTTACTATGTATGTATTTAAGCTTACACTTATGCGGGCAGGTGTATTTCCTTATAGGGGACTTTCTCTTGTCTTGCCTTGATTTCCCAAATATAACCTGTATTGAAATCTGGCATCTGTCAGGAACTCTACAGGGTACCATACTCATGGTCACCATTAGCCACTGGGATTTGTCTTTATTATGTCCCTTGCTTTAGGTCAGTGTTTTTAAACCTTTTTTGGGCAAAGGCACACTTGTTTCATGAACAAAATCACGAGGCACACCACCATTAGAAAATGTTAAAAAATTGAACTCTGTGCCCAGCAGCAGTGCCCCCCTAGTACATTGGTGCCCAGTAGCAGTGCCCCCCTAGTACATTGGTGCCCAGCAGCAGTGCCCCCCTAGTACATTGGTGCCCAGCAGCAGTGCCCCCCTAGTACATTGGTGCCAAGAGCAGTGCCCCCCTAGTACATTGGTGCCCAGCAGCAGTGCCCCCCAGTACATTGGTGCCAAGAGCCAGCCCCCCTAGTACATTGGTGCCCAGCAGCAGTGCCCCCATAAGTCAGTGTGCTCCGTGGCCCCCCCTAATACATTGGTGCCCAGCAGCATTTTACTTCTGCTCTTCGGCGGCTTCAGCAGCATCTTCCCCTCACGCGCGCCGCCTCTGCACTTCTGCCTACACGTGACCGCACACAGGCCCTTTTATAACGTTGCGCCCCGTGCGTACTGACGTCACCCGTACACACGGGGCGCAACCAATGACAGGGCCCGGATTTTATTAAAGGGGGCCCGAGCTACTAAGAAAAACTGTAGCATCGCCGGGCCTCCTTTGAAAGTAAAAATTGCGGCCCTGCCTACGGCACACCAGGCAACATCTCGCGGCACACTAGTGTGCCGCGGAACAGTGGTTGAAAAACGCTGCTTTAGGTAATTAATTCAGTACTGGTGACATTTTAGGTCAGTGTCTAGCTATCTGATCCCCCCCCCCCCCCCCTTCATTGTAAGCAGCAGTCCTACCCTGCTTTATGGCTGAGATTCTAGCTATCTGTATAACAGCATTCTGTCACAGTGGCACAGATCCTATCTGATTCCCCCCCTCCTTGTGCAGCAGTCCTGCCCTGCTTTATGGCTGAGATTCCAGCTATCTGTATAACAGAGCATTCTGTCACAGTGGCACAGATCCTATCTGATTCCCTTTGTAAGCAGCAGCCCTGTCTTGCTCTATGGCTAAGATTCTAGCTATCTTTATAAAAAAAAAAAGGATTCTGTCACAGTGGCACAACACAATTAAATTCGAAAAATTATAATTTGAGATGCTTGTAGCATAGCTTTACCTCCATTACTGTGTAAAAGAGTGTTGTTGATCGCTACAACAAGAATGAAAAAGAGTTAGAATGAGTTGGGTTGTATTGCCTAAAACTGATTTTTTTTTTTTCCAAACTGTTCTCCATTTTTGTCTTTCAGGAATTGCTTGAACGCAGTATGGCATCGTGCATGTTGTCTCCGCACTCAGCTTGGGTGCTGGATAATATGGTTTCACCAGTGCAGCGCCATACTTCTAACACCAACAGCCTGTCCACTCAGGAAACCAGGGGCTCCTACTCCGTGAAGGCTGTTTCACCTGACTTTGAAACTGATTTTTCAGATTTTGTTATAAAGAAGACCCCAGAGGTACTTTGCATTACTGCTCCACAATCCCATCATTCTGCTACAGCCAAATGCAAACGTCCTGCCTTAAAGATTCATCTCAGTTTCATATATGTTGTTTAGGCTGTAGTAAAAGTAAGTCTTGGATGTAGTGCATTGCACCCTTTCTGGATGCAGAGTTTGTAATACAAATGTGCACTGAATGGCATTGTAATGCTCAATAAGACTAAGGATAGGACCATCTTGGAGAATAAGGCTACAATCAGAAATCATTGGCCTCCATATTACTTATCCTAAATTGTTCCCTGAACAGTGGGTTCTGCTCCCTTTTAAGAATGGAGCTCCCTAACAAACCTCACCAAACTATGAGAGAAGTGGCAACGGGACATCCCCCAGCTTGCCCCTGATCTATGGGAGGACATTTTAGAGTCAACATTAGAAGGGATTATCAGCAGTAGAGACAGGCTAACACAACTGAAATATCTCCACCGCACTTACCTTACACCCCAAAGACTGCACAAAATGCATCCAGACATAGGACAAGAATGCTACCACTCCCCGGCTGATTTCCTACATATGGTGTGGAGTTGCCCACGGGCACAACGCTTCTAGGGGAAAGTAGCAGACACTATAAGGGACAGAACAAGCCTAATAACTCCGGCTAGACCCAATAGTAATACTGCTAAATCAGGTAGAGGATCTATCACCCAAAAGGGCTGTAAGAACACTACTCCTTATACTATGCATGTACGCAAAAAAAACAATTGCTCTATACTGGAAATCACCTGAGGGCCCCAGAGTTGCAGCGTGGGAATCCATGATTAACAAAGCTATACCCTTATACAAGTTAACATATATAAGGAGGGGGTGCCCCCAAAAATTTGATGAAATATGGTCAACATGGTTAGATGCAGAACCCCCCTAAGACTTGCAGGTTGGGGAAGGCCCCACTCCCGAACTCCCCCTGAACAGCCCCCACACCTCACACAAAAGTGTAACACCAACACCTCAATCATGCCCTGGATGGTATGCAAATAGCCGCAAAGTAAAGATTAACTGACGTAGAGCATATGCATTAGTAAAGAAGTCACTGCAAAGTTATTATTGTTATGTGGTTAATTTATTTTATTTACTTTCTGTACAATAAGCAAATGACAATGGAAACAATATACTGCAAACTATGTACATTTAAACTTATTAAAAGAATTGTTAAAAAAAAAAAAAAAGAATGGAGCTCCAATTAAAAAAAAGAAAAAAACTATATAATCTGTTTGAGAACACCTGCAATGCCAAGGCCAATCACCTTTACACCTAAACACACCCATGTTTGACCCAAATCCTGCCTGTTTCCCGTAAACCTTACCCCTTTTCCGATCAGTGAATTAAGCTGTTGCACCTCTCTAGGCATCCTACTGCCTCAGGGCCCCTAAAAGGTTTTAATAGGGTTCTGTCTGTCCTCATAATAGTGGCCCTGAAGGTGAATCACGGATGTGCTGCTTGGACAGCTTTGATGTTTTCCTATATAAGAACTCTTGAGGCTATTGGTTGTGGAGCCAATATAGCAATGCATTATTGAGCTAAAGTTACTTATTAAGAAATAATCATCTCTTTCGGAAGATCCATAATCTTATAATCCTTTCAGAGCCATCAAGACTCAATGAAGGCAGAGACGTCTCCCAAGTTGTTGTCTGAAATATCAGCCGAAGTGGAAGGCTCCATTTATTTGTATAGGGAGGCTGAGAGGATAAAAATGCAGGTAAGAAGGGCCCCTACGGCCCCCCCGGGGCCATTTACCCAGTCGCGCTGCTGCGGGCCGCAGTCTAAGGAATAAATGAGTTGCAGGCAGTCTCCTCCTCCGTCTACTACTGTGTCCACGTTCTGCTCTGCCCAGCGCATCACTGCATCGCGATATATATCGCGTGTATAGCGGTGACGTGCTGGGCAGAGCAGAACTGCCTCCATCATCTCCTCACAGGACACAGGAGTAGACCAGCCCCCCAACAGTCTGAGGGACCTTGAACCAGCCCCCTGTCCAAAACGTTTGAGGACCCCTTGTTGGTGGAGTTCCCCTATATACAATATCAATGCTGTAAAAAGCTAGACAAACTTTACTTCTCTACAGAATAAAATTCAAAAGCGCCTGGAGATGTTTGTGCAGTATGAGAAGAACTTTGCAGACCAGGCTACGGAGCAGCTTAAGCGCTTTGAGGAGATGATGGAGTTGAAGCAGAGACAAGAGAGGGATAGATTACAGGAGCAGTTGGAGGAAGGGTAAGTAAGGGCAGGAATCCCTTTCTTCAGGACCATCAAACTGTCCTCCAAGCTGACAAATTCTTATCTGGTTTCTAGTTCAAAAGAAGCCTTAGGACAGCAGGAGAAGCTAAAGGAAGAACACCGGACAAGGGCCAAGGTTAGTGTTTTGAACACACCAGCAGGCCCAGACTGGCAAAATTCTGACAAATGCCAGAGGGGCTGCCATAGTCAGTATTTATTGGGTTAGTGTGTACTTTAAATGCCAGGGCCTACTTTGAATCTTAGTCCAGACCTGCACTCCTGGCAACATGTTTTCTACTTAATCCTTGCCCTTTGTATTGAATGCATTGTGTATACTTTTTCCTCAGCTCTTGAACAGGAAGTTGCGGGAAGCAGAGCAGCAGAGGCATCTGGAACAGGAACGCATCCGCCAGGAGGAGGGCCGTGATCGTGAGCGCAGGCTTTGCTTTTTGCAGCAGGAGGTTCTCCAGCTGGTCCAACAAATTGAAGTGGACTACAAACACCAGGAGACACTCCGTATGGACCTCTCTGCCTACAGCCAGCGCGGGAACCAAATATGTGGAATTCTGTCCAGCGTTGTGCGTTCCAGTGAGGTAGTAATAATTGATATGCCATCAAGCAGAGCATTTAAATCGCAAGCCTGTGTGATATTCTACCTTCTTATATATGCACATTTGGGATGCATGATATGTTTTCCTTGGAAAAAAGAAACCTAAAACAGGATCCGTTTTGGCATTATTTTTGTTGACAATTGCTCCTTAGTGTATTCTGGCTTCTTTATCCCAGCAGAGTGGGTTTCCCACCCAGGAAGATGTGAATGTTGGGGAGCGTTCTCTGCAGGAGATGCAGGCACTGGTCAGCTCCATGCAAAAGGAAGTCAGCGCTGCTGAGGAGAGAAGGAAAGCAGAAGAAGTGGCTGAGAGAGTGAAACAGAAAGAATTAGAGAAACAGCAGACAAAGGCACAAGCACCTGCACCTGCTCAGACCCACCAAAAAAGCCAAAAAGAAGGTGAGTATGTGTTCAGGTCATACTAATGTGTGTGGCACAGAATACACAAAACTGCTCAGTGGAGCTGGTAGAGATGCATTTAGCCTGATAACCTACAAAGGGGAGTAGAAACATCTTTATATATTTGTTATGGCAATTCTTTGCACTGGAATGCTTCACCTGCCCCTTCCAGGATTAGCTGTGGGTATGGATAAGGCACTACTCAAATCCTCTGTAGTGGGGATGCAGCCATTACAGTTCAATTAAAAATATGCACAAACCCAGGAGATGAGTGCTCATGGAAAAATATGTGCCACAGTGCAAAAGTAATGGGTCAACATCAAGTCAGTTGCAGTGATCCATACGCATATAACTGCCTATAATTGTCTTTCTCTAGGACTGCAGGAAAAAGCCTCTCCGTGTATAATGAAGAGCTATCAGCAGCTACAGAATATGTGTGAGCAAAGCCTGAACGACTTTGCCCCACTTCAGGATGCCAGAGACCCAAAGGTACAAACCCAGAGTAAAACCCACCCTTGCTTACCTTCACAGCATTCTGACCTCTGTCCTGACACCGTTTTCTCTTACAGGTTAAGGCCATCAGAGGAGATCTCCAGAAAGCCATATATATTCCAGTCAGCCAGATCTCGTCAAAAGCAGGTCAGTGAGGAGTATCAAATCTTAGGTTAAAACCAGTTTTTCTACATATGTTAGTCCTGGGCACCCATGCTATAGAGCTATATATCTTGTTACAGCTATAGAAGTACACATCATTTAGGCATATTTAAAAAGCTTATAAAAACGGCTAAGTTGGCTTCTTTTATTGGTCAGTATAGGTCTGGCTTTACAATAGTTGTATGGGTATGGGACCGATTATCCAGAACGTTCCCCATAGAAAACAAATCATTTTGTTTTTAAAAAAATGTCCTTTCTCGCTTAAAACTGTAGCTTGTACTTGATCCCAAATAAGATATAATCCTTATTGGTGGCAAAACAATTCGGTTTGTTTAATGTTTAAATAGTTTTTTAGTAGACTTAAGGTTTTGGTGATCCAAATTACAAAAAGATCCCTTATCCGGATAACCCCAGGTCCCAAGCATTTTTGATACTTGATCCCATACCAGTATTTGTGTATATAACAAAATAAAAGATTTTCCGTTTTGACGTAAAATACTGCTTTGTGGGAGAAGACATTGATAATTTTCTAAATGTGCTTTACTGTAGTTTTTCTCTCTCTCAATGTTATCTTTTTCAGGATCTAATCTGAAGGAGATTTTTGAAAAATTAAATAACTTGCTCCTTGGCAAACGGGTCTCCTCCTTTGGCTCCTCGATGATCTCTGTGTCGCAGCACCCGCAAGCCTTGGACTTTGTATACTACAAGCTAGCTGAGAAGCTTGTGGTAAGTCAGTGGGACAGAGTTTAAAAAACAGAGGTATTTAACTCTAGAGTAGTAATCCATAGCAATCAATCAGAATAGTCACAGCTAACTCCTATTTGGTTATTATCTAGTATTGGTTTCTGCCCACCCTCCTAGTTTGTGTTATCAATATAGTCGTTTTTCTGCCCCTTTTCTTCCCTAAAACAGTCTACTTTTTGCAATATTCTGCTATAGCCATAAACAAGAAACCAAATGCTTTGAGTTTTTAGTGTCTGCGGGGCAGAGCAAATTGTTTATTCCAACAAGTCCATAGGCTGGATGTCATTAAAACAATGCTTTCCCTGTGGAAAGCTACTTGTTGCAACATTATAATGTATTAATTTAACTTCCAGAAACAAGGTGAGGAGGAAATAGCTTCCCATCACGAAGCAGCATTTCCAATAGCAGCGGTGGCTTCTGGTATCTGGGAGCACCACCCGAAGGTGGGGGAGCTGTTTCTGGCTCATCTGTACAAGAAGTGTCCATATGCTTTGCCTTTCTACCCTGCTTTTAAGGAAGGAACCTCCATAGAAGAATATCAGAGGTATGGCTTACTCTTTACACGGGAGGTTTGTAAGATACAAACAAGTCCTTAAGGTGGCCATACATGAGCAGATTAAAACTGCTGATCCGAGTCCTTTAGACCAATTTGGCAGCTCATCCATCCGTCTATGGGGCCCCCCTGACGGGCCTCTCTGATCAATATCTGGGTGAAAACTGGCCAGGTTTAGATCAGGCAGGTTTGATTTTTCCTTTGTTTGAGGACCGCATTAGCCATTGGATGCATTCTTCAGTCTGACTGCTCCGATACCTGTCGTAATTCGATAGTTTGGCCCTAGGACCATATGATCAAAGTATCCCTATATCAAGTGAAGATCCACTCGTTTGATGACCTCGCCAAACGAGCGGATCTTAAGGTGTATGGCCACATTTAGTTCATGCAAATTTACAGATAAAATCTTAAAGACCTCACAAAAATCCTCATTCTAGAGGAGCCAAGCAAGAGAGTTTAGAAACCTCTGCTTTGAAAATAAGAAATATGCCTGGGAATACAAGTAGCGCTATATCAATAAAGATATTCTGTACATGCATTCTCCCCTTAATATGTTCATAAGACAAATACTAAAGGAAAATAAACATGGTGTTATAGAGGCCCTTTAGCATAAACTTCTCTTTTTAAGACCTTTTGTGGATAATAAAATAACTAAATGTCTGTCTCTTTTATTCCGTTTCTGGTATTTTCATGCAGGATTCTAGGTTACAAAGTGGAGGATTCTCAGGTTGAACAACAAGATAACTTCCTTAAAAGAATGTCAGGAATGATTCGCCTCTATGCTGCTGTCATGCAGATACGGTGGTACTACAGCAACAAGCAAGAGGTAGGGCTGTAACTGTTATTTTTTGGTGTGGTGGGGGGGAGTAGACTTATTTTCATTGCTGTTTGGGTCTCGGGTTGGTCACACCTGATCTGTTAAAATCATTAAAGAGTGAAATGTAATTCTACGCTCTTGTTTTTTAGTCTCATCCTCATGGGCTGAATTATGCATGGCAATGGCTGGGGCAGCTCCTTAACATGGAGCCCGTAGCTGACATCACTTCGACTCTTCTCTATGATTTTTTGGAGGTGAGGGTGTTAAAAATAAAGTATAGGCCTAATTACTGGGGGTGTGCCACCTCCAAATTGCTTAAGTCGGACACCAGCCGGCTCTCCTCCTCATTTTCCATCTTGTTGCCTGTCCCAAGGATCTTTTTCAATGTCATAGGCTGTGTGCATGCACAGTAGAGTGTGTTATGGTACCCTGATCAGGTGTGAATGCCTCGCCTCTATCTTGTCAACTGTCCTAGGGACTGCTTGCTGTTACTTTAGGCTGTGCGCCTGCACAGTAGAGTAAAATAGAGACAGGTGGCCCATGTAATATCTTATCACCTACCCCAGGGATCGCTTGCAGCTGCTATAGGCTGTGTACATGCTCAGAAGAGTAAAATAGTACCCCAAGCTGTGTAAGCACCTTACCTCCATCTTGTCCCATGTAATATCTTATCACCTTCCCCAGGGTTGCTTGTAGCTGCCGTAAGCTGTGTACTTTGCGCAGTAGGGTAAAATAGTACCCTGAGCTGTGTAAGCGCCCTGCCTCCATTCTGTCACCTGCCCCAGGAACTGCTTGCAGCTGTCTTAGGCTATGTACTTGCACAGTAGGATAAAATAGTACCCTGAGCTGTGTAAGCGCCATGCCTCCATCTTGTCACCTGCCCCAGGGATTGCTTGCAGCTGCCGTAGCTTGTGATTATACACATTAGTTAAGTTTAGTGGGCAAGATAACAACAGTAACTCACATTATATCATGGTTGCCCAACCTGCATCCAGTTGTGAAGAACAGCTCCCAGCATCACTATTATCAGAGTTCTGATTGTGCCTGTTCTGATTTTCCTAGGTGTGTGGGAACGCATTGATGCAGACGTACCATTTCCAGTTTTGGAAGCTACTGCTGCTGATTAAAAATGAATATTTACCCAGGTTTGGTTTTTCCCCCTCCTCTCTAGGCACAATATCCCTCCCTCTACATTATTCAATGACTGTGTCTTAATACTGTTGTCGTCTATCCATAGGATTGAAATTATAAGCACGTCGGCACAAATGGGGTCTGTCACTCGACTTAGACTTTTTCTTGAGGTGAGTCTCCAATGGAAATGAGGAAAGTGGGGGTTCTTTTTGCTCCTTCTCTGTTGTTAGTATACCCCTGTTTTTGTTAGCTGTTTCCAGGTGGAATAGTCTGCTTATTTGGCTGTTAATCTTGGTTTGGCCAAGATTAATCTTGGGTATGGCTATACTCTTAGCATGGAAACAACAAGTAATGTTGGAGTGGTCTATGCAATAGAAAAGAGTGAAGAGATTGTGTGTCCAGTGTGGGAGGAGTGTTGCAGACAAGCAGTGAGGGAGGATCATAGCTGTGGGAGCAAGCATGTGCAGTGAGGGAGGTGTGTGTTAGGCTGGAGCATGCAGTGAAGGCAGAGAGTAGCAGGCTGGAACAGACAGTTGTGTAGAAAGGAAACACAGTAGAGGAATATTGGAGAATACTGGATGTGTGGAATATTTGTGCAGTAATGGAGGTTATGTAGGCATGTAGAAAGTATGTGTGCAGTACATGAGAGGAGAATACATGGAATACAAGGAATATAGGAATAAGGAATATAGAAGTGTGTGCCTTGATGGAGCGGGGGAGAAGAGATTACATTTACATTTAGGAGTATGGAAAATGCGGCATTTAAGGATGAAGGAAGAGTGTTGGAGTGGATGAGGAGCAAGTGTGGGCAGAAGGAACACTGACACATTGACTTTGGGGATCTCTTTAAGAAACCTTCTCTCTTGACCTCATTACAGTACTCCCAAGTACAAAGTTTGGAGGCCTCCTGCACCCTCTCCAAGCCCGGATTCTTGTTTAAGTTCTGCCATTTTATTTTGTGTATTACAGAACTCCATAAAGAAGAATGAAATCCCCTTACCCAAGGGATACCTAAGTCAGTCCTTCTGGAGATCCTGATGTTGCGCCCTTTCTCTGAAACAAAGCCTTCCCCTCTGGATCACTAAATGTGCTTCAAATTCCATTTACCCCTATTTATGATTTGTGTTTTTAATTATATTTCCATAAATGTTTTAACCCCCTTTAAAACCCTAATTTTTGTTTTATTAAATGATGTTGTTCTGTACTCTGAAATGCTTTACACAAAACTCATAGGGGAAAAAACTGCATAATAATGAATTCTCTGTGAGGGTAAGGGTTACATAGCTGTAGTAGTTGCCACATTTACCCATGATGGCTTCTGTCGGTAGATCTACTCCAACATAAGCAAATTCATATTAAAGGAACAGTAACACCAAAAACTGAAAGAGCTTTAAAGTAATAAAAATATAATGCACTGTTGCCCTGCACTGGTAAAACTGGTGTGTTTGCTACAGTAACACTACTATAATTTATATAATAAGCTGCTGTGTAGCCACGGGGGCAGCCATTCAAGCTGGAAAAAAGGAGAAAAGGCACAGGCACATAGCAGATAACAGATAAAACACTATTGTATTCTATAGAACTTAATAGTGTTTTATCTGTTATCTGCTATGTGCCTGTGCCTTTTCTCCTTTGAATAGCTGCCTCCATGGCTACATAGCAGCTTATTTATATAAATTATAGTAGACTTTCTGAAGTAAACACACAACTTTTACCATTGCAGGGCAGCAGCACATTATATTTTAGTTACTTTTATACACTTTCATTTTTTGGTGTTACTGTTCCTTTAACTAGTAGCAGCTGGAAACTGACTTCTTATCAGCGACACATTAGATTTTACCCTGTTCTCGACAGGTACCCCGGGCTGGTGCAGTTTTCTCCTAACAGGGGCACCAGCCCAGGGTACAAGGTAGGTGATTTAAGTCACTTGGGGGTGCCTAACATTTTGGCTTTGCCTTTCCTTCTCCTTTAAGTTAACTTTTATTATGATATAGAATGGTTAAGTATTAGGAAAAAAATGGCGTTACTGTTCCTTTTAAGAGTATCCCTGATTTTCTCAGGATCCCTTAACCTTTCAGTAACCAAATAGAATGCTGACTTCACTTGTGATAGGGATTTTAAGAATGTTCTTTTTAAACATTGTTTTAAAGGGTTGGTTCAACTTTAAGTTAATTAGTATGTTATAGAATGTCCTTCTTCTGCCTCTTCCCAGCTTTCAAATGTGGGTCACTGACCCCAGCAGACAAAAACTAATGCTCTTTTACTGTTGTTATTATTACTTTTCTTTTTATGCCAGCCCTCACTAATTCATAATCCATCCTCTCATTCAAACCACTGCCTTGTTGCTGCTGAACATGAAGCTAATAAAACAAAAACCCATAAAAAATGAAGACCAGTTGCCATTAGTCTCAAAATATTAATGTCTACATCATACTAAAAGTTAATCTAAAGGTGAACTACCCCTTTAAATACTGTTAAGCTTGTGCCTTATTTGTCATATAAGAGTTGGAATTTTCTGGCTCTTTTACTTAAAGGAACAGTAACACCAAAAAATGAAACTGTATAAAAGTAACTAAAATATAATGTGCTGCTGCCCTGCACTGGTAAAAGTTGTGTGTTTACTTCAGAAACCCTACTATAATTTATATAAATAAGCTGCTATGTAGCCATGGAGGCAGCCATTCAAAGGAGAAAAGGCACAGGCACATAGCAGATGACAGATAAAACACTATTGTATTCTACAGAGCTTATCTGTTATCTGCTATGTAACCTGTGCCTTTTCTCCTTTTTTCCAGCTTGAATGGCTGCCCCCATGGCTACACAGCAGCTTAATATATAAATTATAGTAGTGTTACTGTAGCAAACACACCAGTTTTACCAGTGCAGGGCAACAGTGCATTATAGTTTTATTACTTTAAAGCTCTTTCAGTTTTTGGTGTTACTGTTCCTTTAAGTTGCAGCAGTGGCTGGGCTGTTCATGCTCATTCGGATAGGACACCCTGCACAGTTAAATACTTACTTGGTGAATGTACTGTCTCATTGGATGCTTGCTCGGCCAGGGGTCTATGTCTGCATCAAAATCCATTAAGAGTCCCCAGGGGCATGGAAATGTAGGACTATACAAGGCAGCTCTCCTATCAGCTGATTGGTTTGTCACGGGGCAGATCACTTGCTAGACATTCATATCCGGACCCTGCAACTAAAAGGCATTTTGGGAATTGGGCAAAGTCTGCTTCCAGTTACCATATACATATACAAGGATGCATCTAAAATGTATTATTAATAATGTGAACAGTATAGTGTACATTGGCAGGAATTCTGCTGAGTATTAAGAGCTCTGGCGGCCTAGAAAAAAAATGCTCTGTATTCTTAAAGGCCATACAAAGGCAGATTTAAGCTGTCGATTTGGCCCCAAGGACCAAGTTGGCAGCTTATCTGCCTGTGTATTGACGGGCCAAAATAGCCAGATATCAGTATTGATTGTCAGTATAAAAGCCATATATAAAGAGAATAGCATTTCTGTGCATTATGTAGGCTGTGCTGTCTTATTTTATTGCAAATGTATTTTACATTTATGAAATTGCCTCATTAATTGCTTATCCAAAGAGCAGAGCACTCTGTATACTGTTAGGCCTAATGTTAATATGCATTAACTATTTTACTAAATGACAGAGCTTTATGTATTATTAGGCACCCCTCTTTGAATATAATTGCTAACCTCAGAACCAGGGCCCGGTGCATACCTTCTATGGAAGCTCCAGCACCACCAGTGCGGCACCCAGGCCAGTGCATTTTTTTTGCAGAACAAGCAAGCTGAATTATATTCATTAGGGATGGCTATAAAATTGACACCTGAATTTGGCTTTTCTGCCTTTTTAATCAGATTGATAGAAAACATGCTAAGCCAAGCTGTCCAGACAGATAAAAAATTAATAGAACCTCTCTGGCTGTGATGTTTCTTTTAGCAATTGAATTGTTCTGTTGAAGAGTTCACTGTGAATATAATTTGTTACCAAAACAATAAAAACTTGATACCATTACATGCCTAGCCCCCTTATTTGATTGCTGTGGGTTGTGTGAATGATGCTACATTTGCTTGGTAGGTCTTGGTAGTGGTAGGTCTCTGTATCACTGACTGGGAGTTAAAGGAACAGTAAAACCAAAAAATGAAAGAGCTTTAAATTAATAAAAATATAATGTACTGTTGCCCTGCACTGGTAAAACTGGTGTGTTTGCTACAGTAACACTTCATTTTACTTTGTGATATTCAGTGGTTTGTTAAGGTCACTAAGACTGGTGCCACATGGGGCTGATTATCATCCTGTGGAAAAACACAAAGGCTGAGAGTCAGTCCCTACACTGGCACCAGCCTCCTACATTTCCTGCACCCAAAAGCATTAGTTCAGGCAGTCGTGGTGGATATCAACTGTGAAATGCAAACTCTTGCATTTTTTGCTGATATTTGTCACGTGTGCCTGCATCCGGGCAGCCTGTGTGGCACTAGGTTAAAAAAGGTGATCTTTAGGACAAGGCCCAATACATCAGTGGCATAACTTGGCAGAGCCGGGCCCCTTTTCAGGGGGTCCCGGCTTACACCTTCACCTGCCAGTGCTCTCTCCCCTCCTGTCTGCCTGTCCACTGGCTTCTTTGCTGCGGGTGGGAGATAAAAGCAGTGGAAGAGGCTGGGGATGATGACCCATATAGCATACCCCACAACTGCCCTGGCCCTTCAGTTAGTTACGCCACTTCAAATTATTTAATTAGGTACATAGGACCTCTAGAGCAATGGTGTAAACAAGGGTTGTGGAGTTGGAAGCAATTTTGGGTACCTGGGGTTGGACTTGAGGGTACCATAAACTGAGGAGTCGGAGTTGAAGGATTTATGCATGGACTCTATAGCCCTACCAGGGCTGTGGAGTTATACACAATTTTGGGTAAAGGATTCATGTATCAACTCTACAGCCCTGGTATAAATTGACCTGACTGGACTGGGGCCACATCCACACTATGTTACAGGTAACCACTACCCCTGAACTTACACTGGATATTGTTGTGCAAACAGTGGCATGTAGGTTTGCATATAGGTAGCTACACCACTGCTCCTGAGGGCACCATTAAGGGCCAGGAAGTCTGGTGGGCTGGTAACTATTGCCCTGTGTATTACCACCTTTGCTGTATAAGTGTGGGGGGAAGGCACACTGGACCATTCCTAGTGGCTTGCAACCTGGCATGGTGGTATGCTATAAAGAGTCCTAGTGATGGGATGGTAACCCTGCTACAAACCCCAGCGTGCGCCGGCAGTTTGAGCATGGATACTAGGAGCTTAGAAAAGACAATAGGTGTATAGTAGAAACCATGCCCTTGTTTCTATACATTACACTTGTCAGCCATATTGACTCCCTTATGGGGCCGGAAGTCCTTGCTAACGCCATTTTTGTTGTTCACTTATCGATCTAGTATTATACTGTGACCCATTTGCTCTCGGCAATTTTCGCAGCCTTCGCTTTTCGAGCCACTTTCTACTTCGTAAAGGCGTGTAGGCGTGGCGCGTCTCTTTTCTAGCCGACCCCTCGGCTGTTCGTGCATTTCCGGACGAGCTGCGGAGGTTGACGTCAGCGCTGCCGGAGCCCCTCCCGGAACAAAATCGATTTGCCTGTGAGCTAGCAGCCCAGATCAACACACTGAGAGTCGGAGATTGTGAGCCGGAGTCTACATTCCCTCAGAACCGGTGAGGCCGCACCCATACTTCATTCCTTTTCCCTCACGTTAATTTCCTAACTGAGTGCGGAATTCGTAGGCAGCATTTGCCCCTTCGCCCTTTGTAGGCAATAGCTACTAATGTGACTGCTGGCAATTGCAGTTCAGCTATATCTGTGTGGGTGGCCCCATGGTTTTAAAAAGGCTTCTTGTCGTGGAAAGGCTTGGACATGGTGCACTCTTTGCAAGATGATGTGACTGGGCTTTCTTCTTAACCCCTTGAGTGCTTTGGCCAAGAATGGAGAGCTGCACTGTGGGGCATGTCAGTCTTTAACCCTTGCCCTACCCTTTATGTAATGAACTGATGATGCATTAATCACTGTAATTCGTGCAGCATGGGTGCTGATAGATCCAATGTATATATAAGTATGTATTTATGCCCCTGTTACATATCCAGTATGAATATATAATATGTATGTATGCCCCTGTTTGTTAGCAATCCCCTTACTCTACAGGGTCCTCTTCCTATCAACGTTTATGACCTTTCCTTTATTTACCCCTATTGTTCCCTATGGGCGGCTTTGTTGGTCTAAGCACTGCATATAATGGATGCCATTGTTTCACCCAGTGGGTTCTATATAAATATATATATATATCTACTTTCTCTTATCAGACATGGGTTTTCTTTGCAGTATGAGGGCTTGGCAATAAGAGCTTACAGTCTGCATCAAAACCCATGTATATATGCAACTTGTTGGAACCTGCAGTTTTCTAGAGGCTCCTGGGAGATGTAATGTGTGTGTATATGTTACACCTATATCTATCTGTATATGTATGTAATTTGTATGGTTGACATATACTCCCTTCTGCTTTATGATTACATGTTGATAATAATCATATTTTCTTTTATGAGGCAGAGGGACATCTCATTGTATGGCCTATTCTCTGGGTGGAGTAGGGCGTTAGCTGCTGAAATTGTATTCTGGAAAATATCTGATGCTCCAAATGCCTCCAACAGGGGCCCCCCACAACCTTCTGGGAAATTTTTCATTTGAAATAATATGAATGAGTTTTGAGGAATGATGGAATGTGCAAAGAATAAGCCCAGAAATGCAGTGTATTTTGGCTCCTTTTCAATCCCTATTGTTTTTATTCTGGGGATGGATACATAGGTTTGGGTCAGTTTTACATACAATGTGTCAATATGAACAGTCAGTAGCTATATGTATCAGAGTGAAAGTAGCCTGAGCATCAGGAATTAGCTCTTTTGTTGACATGGGACCTTGCAGCATTTCTCATTGCTAAAATCAATTATTATTGCCTTTTATTTTTGAGAGTTCTGCCTCTGCTTTGAGGATTACGGTTGGAAATCCCTGAGCTGTAGTCTTGATTGTTCCCATTAAATAGAATAGCCACAAACCCACCAATATAGTACAGCCAGGCCTTCTTTACACCCTTCTTTTGCCAGTTCTGACTCCAGAAACAGTATAGCAGAATCCAGAACTGTCATCTGCTATGATGTTGCAAGACTGCTTTTAATTGCAATTTGCATTTAAACATAAAAGCCTCTGAACATTGGTAATTAACGTATGTTTTTGTGGCCCCTCTAAATGCCATTTTATTTAAGGCAGCAGAATAAAATGGTGTTGGTTGCAGTTGGCTCATGACAACACCCTGGTACGGCAGGGTTAAATTCTTCTGAATAAATACTTGGCACATTTTGGATTCCAGACATGAGCTGGGACCTCCTATGTTACAACCAGCTGCACTCGCACAAAGAGCCGGGCTGGAGAGATCCTCGATCACTAGCCAATGCATTGACGGATACACATTTTCATCCTGTGATGTTTGGCCATAACCGTGCGGCTGATTGAATGAAATGGAATATTTGATTGCGTTCATGGAATGCTCTACAGTGCCGTTAGCTGCTAAAGCTTTGTCTGGAACACAGAATTGTTTGTGAGCCCGGTGTTCCATGCTCTGCATAATGGATTGCTTTATTCATTGCATCTTAAATATGGCCATGTTTATTTTATACACAACTGTCCCAAATACATCTGAGTGGAAGGGGCTTTATTGCTTGCCTTGGTTTGGACACTCTCCAGAGATAACAGAGCACATAGGGCCCATCACAGAACATGACATCCAGGGCATATGCTTAGATAGGCTGTGGGGAAATTACCCTAGGCTGGGGCCCCATTTAGTGCCCCTATGAACCCCTGGTACTCTGGTAGGCTAGTCCAAACCTGGTCATCACTTTCTACCCTGTGCCATCAGTGCTTAAATAATTGGTATTGATTCATGGAGCATGAGTGCTATTTAAAGGGAGTGAAAAGATAGGGTCTGCTGAACCCTACCTTCAGTGAAGAGAAGGGTATGGAAAGCATTGCCACAGCAGCATATGGCTGCTAGGATAAGGCAGAATGTTTGGCAGCAGAAGGTGCACCAAGTTGCACATAAAGTGTAGTTCCCCATCCTCCTAGCCGTAGCATGTCTCAGGGCCTGAGTGTCCGTGACCTTAACTGTCGTCCTTGGCTGTTGAACACACAAACACCATTTTTTACCTGTGTGCGTGAGAGAGAGTGAGGGTAACTCAGGTGTATTTCGACAGGCTCCCCAGAATAGCAGAGCACCAATCCCTGTTTGGCAAGCTGAGGGAAACTGCTGTTGCCAAGGTAGCAGGGCCCATAGGATCAGAGAGACTACTCTCTTATTCAGGGAGATTGCATTTCAGCTATACTGTCGTTTGTGTGTCGCTTCCAGACCTGCAGGATTTCTGAACTCCTTATAGGAAAGCATTACCTTTGGGCATAAATCTAATAAAATAGAGGTTTATTATAAGGATATTTCTAACTGATGTCTTTGTTACAATTGTTTTAACTCTGTTTCTCCCAGCATTAGCATTGTCTGTGTCTGCGTCATGTTTGCTCTGCGTAAGATCCGAATCAAGGTATTGTGTGATGTTTGCAGTGCCCTTCTAATCCTTGTTTACTTTCCCTATGGCACCCGCTGGCTGACCAGCCTTATGGCTAATACCATTCATATGGTATGGTATTAGCAGGAGTGATGTCTCTCGTGTGAGATCTCTTGCATGTCTTTTGTGTGTTGTCATCTCTCTCTGCATTCTCTGTTTTTAAAAAAGTTTCATGCCCCACATTAGGGCAACTAGAAACTGAAATAATAAGGGGCCAGGGTTAATCAGGTTTACAAAATAATCCTGTTTATTGCCTTTATTGCTATTTTGTATCCATTTGAGCTGTCTGTAAGTTGGGTAATTGGGGCAGATGCCTTGAGGACCTAAGGATCAGCAGTAGGATTGCAGAACAAAAATGGCAGTAGTAGGAAAACATTGCAATGGCTTCTTTATATTAAAAAGGGCAGTGGCATGTAGGGGTGTGTTTTCACCCAAACAATTAAACTTTTGGTGGGGGGATATCTAAATGCTCTTTTTTGCATCCCCTATTCACTTCTGTGGCGATTGGCTGCACCCAAAGGTGATTGGCATAGAAATGAATGATGTTAAGCATTGGTCATCTGCCCACCAAGCTAGGCAGGCAAACTCTTTTAATTGCCCCAGTTGGGATCATCTGTTGGTCTGCTTTTCCGTGGGTCCTGCTGCAAGTAAAATTGGCCATGTTTCCGTTTATAGCACTATCCAAGAGTCATGTATTAAAAAGCTTTAAGCGATACCATGTGCTGTGCATTTTTTTTTTTTTAATCTCTTTATTTATCAATTTTATTTTTACACATTGATTAATAACTGTATTGGTGACATGGGTTACAATGCATCTTAATAAAGGAAATTGGGTAGTGTCAATGGCCACCGGTGGTATTTTATGTCCTGTGAGAGAATAGAGGTGTCTCGGTGAGGGTCAAGAAGGGTTGTTTGCGTCCGTTGGAGTTCTTGAGTTTTGAAGGATGTCCAGGGTTCCCAGATTTCTTGATGTTAGTCCATGGAGTCTAATAGGATAGCAGCAAGGTAATGCATAGTTTGTATATATTCCATGCGTGATTTTAATTGGGAGATAGATGTGGGGCTAGCCAGTTCAGGGCGATAACCCAGCGTGCTGCTGCTATAAGTTGTAGGGTCAGTTTGTTCTGGGTTTTTGGTAAATTTTTTGAAGGTAATGAAAATAATGCCAACTCAAGGTCCGCCATGACTTCTGTTTGGTGCTGTGTATTTTTAAAGGTGCCACCCAAGAGAGGGTGGATATTTCACTGTAATTAAAAATATGGGTATAGCACTGCTCATTATGTTTAGGATGAAGACGCACAGAGCTACTAGTAGCAGCTACTTGTCGCAGCCACTAAAATAGACAATGCTGATCATTTACTGATACTTTTATCTACTGGTGTTTTAGCAGAGGTAATTCTCAGTATTATGGATGGCAAGGTATTTTCTGGTGTTAGTAGCCATGACAAGTAGCTGCTCCATCCCCAGTCCCTCAGCTCAGGGGAGAGGACAAGCCATATACACAATAGCAAAGAAGAGTTATTGGGTCCAATACCTCTACTTGCTTATTGTGTATATATAGCTTATTGTGTGCCCAGAACATTCCTTCTCTGTATATTTGTATTTATACATATGGGAGGGAGGTGCCATATTGTTTCCCTTAAGGTGGCCACACACGTGGCGATCTGACGATGTTTTATGCGACCATTGGTCGCACGAAACATCGTCAGATCCACCACACACGGTCAGGGCTGAAACAGCAGATAAGGAGGTAGAAACAATAGGATTTCTACCTCCTTCTGCCGATTCAGCCCTGACAGCAGATTTTGCTCAGGCGCCTTCTATGGCGCCCGATCAAACTTTTCTGACCTGGCCGATCGGCGAGTCGACCGATATCAGCAGCCTCCTGCGATACCGGTCGACTCACCGACTTGCCATACACGCACCGAATATCGTACGAAACGAGGTTTCGTACGATATTATCGGTGCGTGTATGGCCAACTTTAGACAGTACAGTACGAGGGTATAGCTTATTGTGTGCCCAGAACATTCATTCTCTGTATATTTGTGTTTATACATATGGGAGGGAGGTGCCATATTGTTTCCCCTTAGACAGTACAGTATGAGGGTACAGCTTATTGTGTGCCCAGAACATTCCTTCTCTGTATATTTGTATTTATACATATGGGAGGGAGGTACCATATTGTTTCCCTTAGACAGTACAGTATGAGGGTATAGCTTATTGTGTGCCCAGAACATTCCTTCTCAAGCCTCCTATAGATAGGACAGGGCAGGAGTCATTATTACATTCCATATTATGCAGTGGGGCACAGAAAAGATGAGATATGGGAAGGTGCGGCTGGCTATGTTCCAGACAGTTCTAATCTGACACTTCGGAGTGTAACATTCTTTGAAGGGAATTTCGAATACGTCAGTCAGAAAAAATTCAGTATCCTACCATAAAATTGACAGTCACACCTTCCTGGGGCATTAGGAAAGCTGGAAGATTATTGCAGCTTGGCCGTAACCAACAAAGTTATTTGGAAAACATCAAACAGTGGGGAAAATGTGTCTGTATGCAGTAACTCCCTGCACAAAGCTTTCATCAGTCTCCCATATACAGTGCGTTGAGATTAAATCTCGGGTTGCCATTAGTTACAACACAGGGGCGATTTTTCTTGTGCTAGTGAATGAGCCCCCTTATGTTCTGCTTGAACAATTCTATGACCTAATGCAAATTCACTTGGAGTTTCCCGAAATCGCCCCGCCGCGTCTGCCATCCCGCCGGCGACTTACATGTTCGCCGGTGGGATGGCAGGGGGAAGGCAACTCGGGGAGATTAGTCGCCCGCGAGCAGGGAGTTTTGCCGCGGGCGACTAATCTCCCCGTGTACCAGAGCCCTAATATGTATCTGCGGCTGGAACATCAATCCTGCCCGACCCCATAGTATGTAGTACATCAAATTTTTAGCCCAGAAATGCCCCCCGCCAAGGGCAGATTGCCCCCACCAGAGCTTGTGTGGCAGATTGTAAGCATCTGCATTGAGCAAGCACACTCAACTGCTGTGTAATGACATTACTGCTCTATAAATATCCCGCTGGAATTTCTTTTATCTGTTCTCTGTTATACCTTGCCTTATGTCTGCCCGTAGCAGGCCACTGCAAGCCAACCATGATTACAATTAGCCCTTTTCCTATAGATATAAATTGTATGGTCAGAGTTTTCATGAATATATCTTACATGGGTAGGGTATTTTACTGGCCTAGCTGGTAAAATATCAGCCAAAGCCGGGGCCAGTATTACAAATGTATGGGCAATGTATTTGCCAGTTGTAATAACTAATCATCCAGCCCTTAGACACCCACCCTACTCAAGAAAGTCACCTGTGATCCGACTGGTGACAAAACCTCTACGACCCATTTTTCTCATAACACTACCCCTTACATCACTGACATGCCCCACCCCCATCCCAGCCGGTATTATGGATGCCAAAAGGTGGCAACTCTAGGTATGGCATTCTCTTATGTTATAGAGCATTGCTGTGCAACTTATTACATGAAGTGGCCCAATTATTTCTCATAGAACGTCGGAGGGCCAGATTAAATTAAAATGATGATTCTATACAGTGAAGTCTGTGAAGCCTTTAAGTAGACTGGGGGCCATAAAAATCCTTTGGAGGGACACATCTGGGCCGTGGGCCTCCAGTTGGACAGCCCTGTAATAGAACAATGGCAGTGCTGTTCAGGAGGGGCCTCGCTGGGCACCCCAAATGTTTTGGTAAGAAATGTTATTCACATTGGACATAATAGGTGCAGGGCTGGGAAAACAGCTGAATTTTCAGAAGCGACCAGCTTGCTCCCTGTTGGCTAGAATGGCCCTTATATCAATGAGCAGTTGGCCTCCAGTGCAGTATTGGCATGCAGCCTGGGAGCAGCAGAGCCATAGAATGGAGCTGCAGTCTGTGTAAATAGGTTATTTTGCCCTGAATGTACTGGCTGGTTGAAGGGCAACTAGGACAGGTTCTGCAGGCTGGAACTTTCTGGTATTAGTGTGTTATCAGGTTGTAGCAGAAGGGAGGGGCAGGCAGCCTCCATCTGCTCTTTTTCTCATTTTCTATGGATCCTCCGAACGGAATGCAGAGCTTATCTGTGCCTGCAAGAGGCTGATAGCACTGACAGCACTCGCACACGGACCCTGCCAACTCACAGAGGTATTTATTTGCCCCACAATAGCCCTGCCTACTTCTAAAGGTATTTATTTGCCCCACAATAGCCCTTCCTTTAGCCCATATGTATTGATGCCCACACTGGGCAATGAATTGGTAGGCATACAATACCTGATACCTGATTTTCTGCCAGTTAGTGCTGTGCCCCTTCTTTGGCTGTGTATATGAAGATATATATTATTATATTGTTTAGGGCCCTGTTTCTTAATGTTGAGTCCCCAGAATGTTGCTGTACTACAACAACCACCATTATTCAGCATATAATCAGGAGTTAAAGTAGCTCAACAATATAAGATAATGACCCTGTAGCCTAAGATTGTATTTAATATATTGATTTACATTAATTGTATGGTGCCGGTAAAGGATTTTCCTAGCCTTTTCCATTATTGCACCAAAGCTTTTTTTTTTTTTATAAAGATTTTTACATTTATTTTATTGCTGTGAGGTTGCACAGTGGATTTAACCTTTCCAGGAGGATAGCTGCATGGTATGGTGCAGTGCGCCGTAGCCACCTTGATCCGGGGGCTTCCAGGCTAAGGCTGGGCGTTGCTACCGGTCTGCAATGATGCTGTTAACATTCAGACTGCAGAAGTCTGCAGCACTTGCTGGGTCGTTTTTTTTTTTTTTGGCAGCGCCAACTGCGTGACGTCAGCTGTTGTGCTGCAGGAAAGAACAGTCCATTAGTACAGCCCTGCTGCACTCCCCAAACAATGAGCCTCTCTGCTGACTATCACAGATAGCCCTTTATCCACTTAATGCCATTATTGGAGGCTCTGGCTGTCAGAAGCTACAAAGCATTCCCCAGGCTTCATAAAGATGTTGCCTGTTTGTTTCCAGAAGCTTCTCTCATTGGACGGGCACTATAATTACCTTGGTTTTGTTTAACTCCTCGGAAACAGATCGGAAGCCACAGAAATAAGGAGCTCAGTAGTTTTGGAGAGCTGTTCTGTGCTTATCCCCCATTATCTGATAATACTTTTGGCTTGTACTCCCTATTTGGGGAGCTGTTCTGTGCGTATCCCCCATTATATGATAATACTTTTGGCTTGGACTCCCTATTTATTGCATTGAACTGAAGCACCTGCACAGAGCGAGTCCAGGAAGGTAGGTTTTGTTCGTGGCCTCATATCTATAGCATTGAACTGGAGCATCTGCACAGGGAGAGAGAGTCTAGGAAGGTAGGTTCTGTTGGTGGGCTCATATCTATTGCATTGACTTGGAGCATCTGCATAGGGAAGAAGAGTCCATGAAGGTAGGTTGTATTGGTGGCCTCATATCTATTGCATTAAACTGGAGCATCTGCACAGGGAGAGAGAGTCTAGAAAGGTAGGCTGTGTTGGTGGCCTCATATTTATTGTATTGAACTGGAGCACCTGCATAGGTAGAAGAGTCTAGGAAGGTAGGTTGCGTTGGTGGAGATGGAGACCTGTTGTAGTGTTTAAGTGTAGCCCTGGGACATCATAATGGGCTTCAGGGTTTATATGTGCCTTTGGAAACTGCCTGCCTTTGTTGAGGTACAGAGCATAGTAAGAGAAGGAAAGTAAGGACAGTTGCCCTGAGGCCCTGAGGGTGAATAAAATATAAAGAAAATGTTCTACTACACATAGTACCTTAAAGCACCACTGGAGTCCTGGGTTTGATTCCAGACAGGACACTATCTTTAAGGCATCTGTATTTTCTTCTTGTGTCGGTCAAGGTTTCCTTCAACACTCCAAATACATACAGGCAGTTTAATTGGCTGATGGCAATGTAATAGGGACATTAGTTTATAAGCTCCATTGGGACGGGCTGACATGAGGTAAAGTGCTGCAGAATATGTTTGCACTATATTAAAGAAGGATGATAGGTTTTATTACATGAGGGACTAGCCCACAGCTCTCCTGTTGTACTGCCAGACACCATCTTGCCTTACTACAAAACTTATCCCACATTGCAACCCCTTTCCAAAAAAAGAGGGAAATATGTGGAGAGCGGTTGTGTTTCTTTACTTTCCCTCTGCTTCTCTGCAGGGTCCCAAATGGGTCGGGCCCAGGGCAGTTGCTTCTATTTGCATTAGGAATTTGTCATTAGGAATCCCAGGAGCGCATTCCTTTTGGGGCCTGCTGTACATCTACATCCTTCCTCTGAATTCCTAGAGGCCAGAGACAATGTGCAGTTCTCATGACATCCTCATGGGAAGCTTGCCTGTGCTTTTGTCATTTCATTAAGCAGGACTGGGCCTGTTTGTTTCAGGACTCTAGGGTGTGGCCCTGAGATCAGCACAGGTGAGCAGGGCCCTATAATGATCTGAGCTACCCACAAGCACCAGTGGAAATGCCTGCCCAATCACAATTAAGTGTTTGCGTTATCCTCCCATGTTTGCAGGGTGGGTGCTGTCATAGTGATGTCCTAAAAACCCAGCCTTAGGCGGGCACCACCTGGCCCTTGGGTCTTCTGCTTTCCTAGCCTGGCACTATACTTGGTGTTTGTACCTGGATTCCCTGTCCTTTCCTGGCTGTTAAAGTGGTGGTTCATCTTTAAGTTAACTTTTAGTATATTGTAGAATGGCCAATTCTAAGCATCTTTTTAATTGGTCTTCATTATTGTTTTTTAATTATTTTCCTTCTTCTACTGACTCCTTGCAGTTTTTAAATGGGGGTCACTGCCCCCAGCAGCCTATTGCTCTATGAGGCTACAGTTTTATTGTTACATTTTGGTATTCTCGTCCTCTCCTATTCATATGTCATTCAAACCACTCCCTGGTCACTACGTTTATTTGGACCTTAGCAACCAAATAGCTGCTAAAACTTCAAACTGGAGAGCTTCTATACAAAAATTTAAATAATGAAAAAATACTTTGGCGGTTAAAGGGTATCTGTACTGTAGATTTAAATGTGTAACCATGACTGATGGATATTGGTGAGGGTGCATCTGGGGCTTCGTTCATGTGACCTTCCATAAGTCACATTATCTTCGCGCTTCTTGTACCGTGAATTAGATATAAAGCTTTATGTGCTTTATACAGAATTTTATATTGATTTAGTCCAGGCTGAAGAAGTGAAATTTTTTTTATTGATTGTGCCCTATGTCAGCCATTGGTCTCTGCACTGGAAAGTTGTTGTTACTGAGCCAGATCCGTGGGGCCTCTGAATGATAATGCTGTACAGAGGGAAGTGCATAAGGGCTGTATATATTGTATTGGGGGAGGGGGAAGGGATTTGTCCTTGTTATTGTTAGGTGGGGCTGTGTCAGGCCTTGGAATGTGAGCCAGATCCCTTTTTTTACCTTCTTGGAATGCACTCTCTCAACAAATCTGACCCTCAGCAGTTGTCTTGACAATTCTCCATGCAAATGTGCATGGCAGAACCAAAAATAGTGCCCCAATGACAATGTAAAGGAGTCTATATATGGAATCTGCCAATGTATGACTGACTGCAACTCATTGGCCTTTTACTTGTGGGAAATGTAATTTTAACCCTCTTTATACATTAAGTTGTGTAGATCAAGGATCATCTGTATCCACAATTGTATGTAACTTCCTGTTGTAATTCTTAAGGGAAATAACATGACAAATCCCACCCATACACATAAGATGCGGAAATGGAACATTTAAAGAACAAGGAAACCATGTGTGTATCATATGTCTCCTGCCCCACTCCTGAACTACACCTCCCGAACTCCCAATACTGCCCTGGTTGCCCATATCTGTTAATAAAATGCAAAGCTGCTCAGTTGGCGGCCAACATGTCTGGCTGCTTTAGTTTGCACATTTGAAACCAGGCTTGGCGATACAGAAGCTGCTGGATGGTGTTTTTAAATAGAATTTGAGCATACAAATTAACATAGCTAAAAATGCTGTAATTTATGTATTAAACGAATGTACCAACCCAGGGGTTCAGCAACCATATAACAGTAATGATTCAGGTCTTTAAACGAAAGTGCCAGTGGCACTGCACATGCTCAGTATGCTCTGGGCTGCTGTTGGAAAGCTAAGCTTGGGGGTCGTCTGTAATCACCAAGCTGGTTCATATGTCAGAGGCTGATGCCCGAGGGCTGATTATTACATTCTGATGCAGAATCCACTGGTGTCTGAGCTGCCATGTAATGTGACTAAATTAATTACGAATCAGCCTTGTATTGAGTATATATAAACTTTGACGCAGTTGGCCAGCTTGAAGTATATTGCAATATATGGACAAACAATCCCTGTTTTGCTTAAAGGGAAGGGCATTTCTTAGTAGCTTAAATGCACCGAATGTCTTAATGTTCTATATATTGATAATGGGTGAGTGCAGAGGATCTCTTGTTGTTGTTTCTATATATATATATATATATATATATATATATATATATATATATATATATATATATATATATATATATATATATATATATATATATATAATATAGTGTATTGTGAGTCAGTACCTAAGCAGATGGGCAGTTACTTGGGGCACCTTCGGTGACATAAATCTCCTTTGCCAAATGGGCTTGGTGCCCTTGGGCTATTAAAGAAGCCCAAAACATAATATACATCATTTCCAGCCTACAACTTTAAGCTTTAGTTCTATATACAGGTCAGGCAATCTGTAGATCTTGGCAAATGCCAGAGGGGCTGCTGTAAGATGCCATAGGCAGTCACTATTTATTGGGCCTGTGGAGGCTGTTTGAATCCTTTTTTGAATCCAAGTCTGGACCTGATACAGGTTCTGTGAATTTATTTTTGAATGGCAACAGAGGAAGTGTGAAGAACATGAGAATGTTTCACCGTGAGAGGTAACACTGTGTATCTGATTCCTTCTAGAAAATGGATTCAGGTGGCGTGAAAGTGCTGGAGACAGCGGAGGACATCCAGGAAAGGCGCCAGCAAGTCCTAGACCGATACCTGCGGTTTAAGGAACTCTCTGTACTGAGACGTCAGAAGTTGGAGGATTCTTACCGCTTCCAGTTCTTCCAGCGAGATGCTGATGAACTGGAGAAATGGATCCAGGAGAAACTCCAGATCGCATCTGATGAGAACTACAAAGATCCAACCAATCTGCAGGTAAGCACTTGTGTTTCTTGATAATAAAGGCATACTGCTTTTTGTATTTGTCCTTGTATATTGCTTCTTGGGATATAGCCATAACTCTGTGTCTATTGCCTCCTTACAGGGCAAATTGCAGAAACACCAGGCTTTTGAGGCAGAAGTACAGGCCAATGCAGGGGCAATTGTCAAACTGGACGAAACTGGAAACCTGATGATTTCAGAAGGACATTTTTCATCAGAGACCATCAGAGTAAGTGTGGGGTGTAGGTGTGCGGTGTGACATTTAATTGGGGTATTCCATGGGGCATTTTTGTTACATGTATGTTTGTAAGGAAATAATATAATGAAGCATTGCTAAAGTCTTAAGGTGGCCATAAACAGGGAGATTTAAGCTGCTGATTGGGGTCCTTCAGACCAGTTGTGCAACTGCCTGTGTATGGGGACCCCCAAGGGCCAACCCGACCAATATCTAGCCTTAAATTTGATTTTCTTGTCAAATCAGGGACCACGTTGGCTTATTAATGTGGTCCTTGCTTCAAAGGGCCTATTACCATCATTTTAATTACTCCAGTATTGTCCATCTTAGCTGGGCATATCAGTGGAAAGATCCACTCATTTGGCAACCTCCATAAACGAGCCACTTTATTCCTCTGTTGCATTACTTAAAATATGTGTACAAAGGAGAGTCATGCAGAAGAATCTGTGGTAGTTGTGTAGTAACGCTGTTGTGATTTTTCTACGCTCTGATAATATTGTTGACAAGATCTGAGCTAGGCAAAATAGTATTTGCACCCAAGTTATTAGTACTTGGCCCAGTCCTCTGCCAGACTGCATCCCCTACTCGATCACTCACCACCCCAGCCACACTCTTGGTATGCATGGCTCACTACTTCTGACCATCATCATCATCATCAACATAATCACCCTCCGCCAATCACTCCCATCGTTAGATCTCTGCTCACGTCCTCCCCAATAATTGCTCCTCATGCAAGTGTGCCCAGTCGCCCCATTGCCCCCAAGGCAGTTGCATCTGTTGCCTCACCCTAGTTCCAACCCTGAAAAAAAAAATATCCTGTGCTAACTCCATCTGGCCAATGGCATGTTTTGTCATGATCCATCCCCATGTAGGGGCATAGGAAAAGCTGTATTATCAGTAGGTATAATTTAATAACTCTTATTTGTGTCACGTGATAATGCATATGTCTGTGGTTCAGTATTTCACGCCATACCGGACTGCACAGCGCCCAAAAGTTACAACTGTTCAAGTTGGGTCTCACATCCAAGTAGGTGAAGGTGCCTGGCTCTTCTGTGTTTGTATTCTGCCTCTCTCGTTTCATTTCATTTTCCAGCAGTTTCTTGCTAGGAAATGAAGGCTTAAAAGAAAAATGAGTGAAAGCTTTGTGGAACCTTCATCTTCCTACATTCTTATTATGTTTTAATGAGGCAATCGCCTATATGTCAAGGTGGTCAAGCTAGAGCAATCTAGATGTTAATAGACCTATACCATCCAGCTTCCTATATTGACTGCTGGAGCCATCCTGGGAGGTTTTCTCTGCAAGAGGCAGTCATTAGTCATTCTAATATTTCCTGGACCCTACATCTCATGTATAATCCTTATGCCCGCCAAAGTTTGGCAGAAGCTTCAACTGCCCCTTATTACTGTCACAGAAAGTATAAGTAACCTACAATCCGCTGCCTACTATCCTTGACTTATCTGATCTCTTATCTGACGTGTGAGTTTGGCTGTGGATTTTCCACCACCTTGTGATTATATGCTCTTTAGAAGTAATCATTTTGTAACTCCTTTTTAATTTCAGACCCGCCTGGTAGAGTTGCATCGTCTGTGGGAGCTGCTGCTCTTAAAGATGCAAGAGAAAGGGGTTAAATTACAACAGGCGCAGAAGCTTGTTCAGTATCTACGGGAATGTGAAGATGTCCTAGACTGGATTAATGACAAGGTAAGTTGTCATTGTGTAGCCTTGTTTGAGGTGCCATAAATCTTTGCTACTGCTGGCATACTTTTATCTGTAGACTCTTTATCTATCCCTGGTTTTTTATATACTGTATACAAGAGTTGTCCATTTTACAATTTTTGGAATTCTATAGTGTGTAAAACATGGAAGTTCAGAACATTTTAATCATTAAAAAAAAGAGTTGTTGGATGCCTTGAGTTTGATCTAGGAATGACCATGAATTTAGATTAACGTTGGCCTTTGGTCTCATTGAGGGTACAGAATTTAGGGTTGGATTGGGAGTATCGGAGGATCTCCCGATGGATCAGCTCATTTTTATTTCTGCTGTGGTCCTATAAAACCCATGCCAATTTGGTCCTGTCTATAATTGTTGCCCAAGGTGTCAGGTGCCCTAGAAGACCCAAATGGACTCTCACCAGCTCATCTTTATTTCCACCACACATCTATATAAAACCTATACTATTTGGCACTATCTACATCTAGTTGCTGTTATAGTGGGCCCAACTTGCGCCCAACCAATCAGATTCTCTGGTGGGCACTAGGAGACCCAGTTTAAAACTCAGAACTTATTGATATATCCACCTACCTGGACACCAACATACAAACTGGACCTTCATCAAGTAACTGAAATACGAAATACAACACCCAGTATGTTCTAATTTTATCCATCCAGGAGGCTATTGTAACATCTGAGGAGCTTGGTCAGGATTTGGAACATGTGGAGGTCTTACAGAAGAAGTTTGAAGAGTTTCAGACTGATCTGGCAGCTCATGAAGAAAGAGTGAATGAAGTCAACCAGTTTGCAAGTAAACTGGCCCAGGTAATTTGCTTGTGGATGACAATTTCCTCCAAATTGCTTAAGATGGTAAGAGATCACTGATTTATTATCATGGCTTCCTTGCAGGAGGAACACCCGGAGCTGGAGCTAATAAAGACCAAGCAGGATGAAGTCAATGCAAGTTGGCAGCGCCTCAAAGGGCTGGCACTTCAGAGACAAGGGAAGTTATTTGGAGCTGCAGAAGTTCAGCGTTTTAACAGGTATGAATTCCCAAAAGCTGTGATCATCTTTATTTTCCAAAAACTACTGTGTCCTCCCTCGACCCTGCCTAATAAGCTAAAAAAAAAAAATTGGGTCTTGTCTACTTTTTTTTGATTAGCTGCAGACTTTCTGACTGACCCAGTTTCCTATGGACTTGCAGACAAATGTTATTGTTTCCTAAAGGGTTATGGGCTGGTGCTGCATTGGCATCTTAGTGCCTCAACCCCCATCCCCATCCACAAAGCTGTACCTGGATGACCGCTGTGGTTATGCTCCTAGCCTGCAGTAAATTGAGTAACTTGTTTTTCATTACCTGGTATGGACAGTGACACTGAGCTTGGGAGTGTGGCAAAGATCCAGTAGACTGGGGTGCATTTTAAATCAGTGATCCAGCCCATTGGTCATTTCCCTGCATGCAACCCTGATATCATTGGTGAAGCAGCCATTTTCAGATGCGTTGGGCATATGACACAGTATGACAAAGGGGTCTGGGGGAAGTCAAGGTAATACCTTTAACTCATTTGAAATGAGAACCAACTTGGCCCTTTCATTCTATAAATATAGAGATGTTGATGAAACCATTGGATGGATAAGAGAGAAGGAGCAGCTGATGGCATCTGATGACTTTGGCCGAGACCTGGCTAGCGTTCAAGCTCTCCTACGTAAACACGAGGGTCTGGAGAGAGACCTTGCAGCACTGGAGGAAAAGGTACAGAAGTTGTCTTTCCAAGAGTTCCATGAAAGTTGTGAAAAACATGTTCCACTTGTACGGGATCTGACACACAAGCGTTTATCTTTTGTCTGCAGGTAAAGGCCTTGTGTGCAGAATCAGACCGTCTGCAGCAATCCCATCCCATGAACGCCCCTCAAATTCAAGTGAAAGGAGAAGAACTGATAACCAACTGGGAGCAAATACGCACATTGGCAGCAGAACGACATGCTCGACTCAATGACTCTTACAAGTAAGGGTTTATTCATAAGTGAGAAGGCCATATTGTCTGCATATCAGTCTGCCTAGGGTGCAGTCATTATACCTGTTTGCTGCATGCCTCCCCTATCTTGTCCCATCAGTAGTCACCTTTGCATTATTTCTGCTTCTCTACTAGGCTTCAGCGTTTCCTTGCAGATTTTAGAGATCTGACTAGCTGGGTGACTGAAATGAAAGCTCTGATTAATGCCGATGAGCTTGCCAACGATGTGGCTGGCGCAGAGGCTCTGCTTGACCGACACCAGGAACATAAGGTAAATCCCATTAGGTCAGGGCCTAAAATGGTCTGTTAACATCGTCAGGTCTTCAGAGGCCCCTGTTATGATATGATTCTTGGTCCAGTGATCAGATAAGCCAAAATTGCCTAACCACATGCAATCATGTGTGTTTTTGTTCTGTTATATAAATAATTAAGATAAATCATAATATATAAAACATATTTTTCTTTGTTTTGACAGGGGGAAATTGATGCTCATGAAGATAGCTTTAAAGCTGCAGATGCTGCAGGTCAGGCCCTTCTGAACGGTGGCCACTACGCCTCAGATGAAGTCCGAGAAAAGGTACACAAACAAGCCAATTTTCTCCAAGTAAGCTGTATTACCACTGGTTTGCTTATATTCACTTGTATTTTCCAGCTTACTATCTTAGCAGAAGAAAGGGCAGCTCTTCTAGAGCTTTGGGAGCTCCGTCGTCAGCAGTATGAACAGTGCATGGACCTGCAGCTTTTTTACAGAGACACCGAACAGGTGGACAACTGGATGAGCAAACAGGAAGTAAGCACCTCAGTCCTTTTAGCTTTGTCAGGGGTTTTGAGCTAGTATCTGTGAAACGTTTACAAGCTCTGTTCTGTGTTTTAGGCTTTCCTGCTTAACGAGGACTTGGGTGATTCTCTAGACAGTGTGGAAGCTCTTCTGAAAAAACATGAGGACTTTGAGAAGTCTCTTAGCGCCCAGGAAGAGAAAATCACAGTAAGCGTTCAAATGATTTAACTGGGGGTCATTTTCTATTTGGATAAGTTGTGTTTATCTTGATCAACCAGCATTCCATATCTCATCCATATCTCATGTTCTTCTTTGAAGGCTCTGGATGAGTTTGCTACAAAACTAATTCAAAATAACCACTATGCCAAGGAAGATGTGGCTACCCGCAGAGATGCTGTAAGTATGATTATTCCATTGGACAAAGTCACCTGCTAATTGGCTGAAAGCATCAACTTAACCAAGTGATACAATATAAAACATATTTGCCAATTTTGTCTCCTTGCCTTGTTTCAGCTGCTGAGCCGCCGCAATGCACTTCATGAACGTGCACTCTACCGCCGTACTCAACTGGCAGACTCCTTTCACCTGCAGCAGTTCTTTAGGGACTCTGACGAGCTGAAAAGTTGGATTAATGAAAAGATGAAGACTGCAACGGATGAGGCATACAAGGTAAAAAGAGACCAGAGAATACAGTGTTAAAAGAACAAAAGTCTTTTATTAATGAATGAAATATAATGTTTGGTTTCTGCGGGTAGGATCCCTCCAACCTCCAGGGTAAGGTGCAGAAACACCAAGCTTTTGAGGCTGAACTCTCCGCTAACCAAAGCCGTATAGATGCCCTGGAGAATTCTGGGCAGAAATTGATTGATGTCAACCATTATGCATCAGATGAGGTGGCAGCACGTATGAGTGAGGTCATCACTTTGTGGAAGAAGCTGCTGGAGGCCACTGAATTGAAGGGTGAGAAAAGCAGACAATTTATTAATTTCACCTTCAAAGACTCACTGGAATTACAAGGGAAACATTTTTAATCACCTTTCTTAATTTACCAGGGATCAAGCTGCGCGAAGCCAACCAGCAGCAGCAGTTCAACCGTAATGTGGAGGATATAGAGCTGTGGCTGTATGAGGTTGAGGGGCATTTGGCTTCAGATGACTATGGAAAAGACCTGACCAATGTTCAAAACTTGCAGAAAAAACACGCCTTGCTGGAGGCTGATGTTGCAGCTCACCAGGTACCAAATCTAAAACTTACAGCTAAAGGTCCCCATATACGGGCCGACTATAGCTGCCGATATCGGTCCCTTGGACCGATTCGGCAGCTAATCGGCCCGTGTATGGGGAGAGCAGAGCGGCCTGGCCTGAAATTGGCCAGATCTCGATCGGCCAGGTTAGAAAATCTGGTTGGATCGGGGACCACATCGGCTCGTTGATGAGGTCCCCAATCCGACTGCCCCATTGCCGCCCACATAATCCAGGGCCAAACGATCGGATTATTTTTTTTTTTACCTAAATGCTCCCCGATATCGCCCACCCGTAGGTGGGAATATCAGGGGAAGATCCGCTCGCTTGGCGACATCGCCAAGCGAGCGGATCTGCTCGTGTATGGCCACCTTAAGAGGAGCTTGGTTGTGAAATCACAGTAATGAAAAATGTAATCTTATCCTGATTCTTTTTCCTTTTGTAATAGGACCGTATCGATGGCATCACTATCCAAGCCCGTCAGTTCCAAGAAGCTGGTCATTTTGATGCTGACAATATCAGGAAGAAACAGGAGGCCCTTGTTAATAGATATGAAGCTTTGAAAGAACCCATGGTTGCACGCAAGCAGAAGCTGTCAGACTCTCTGCGTCTTCAACAGCTTTTCAGGGATGTTGAAGATGAGGAAACCTGGATAAGGGAGAAGGAACCCATTGCAGCGTCCACCAACAGAGGTAAGCTATTTTTAGTTCATTCAGTTTTGAATGTCAATGGCAACATCAGGGCCGCCATCAGAAATCACGGGGCCCCTCACAAAAAAATTTTCTGGACCCCCCTCCCACCAGTACAAAGGACTCACAGATATGAGACATTGGTAGCCAGCTGTGCCCCCCTAATACATGGTAGCCAGCTGTGCCCCCCCCAGTACATTGGTAGCCAGCTGTGCCCCCCCCAGTACATTGGTAGCCAGCTGTGCCCCCCCCAGTACATTGGTAGCCAGCTGTGCCCCCCCCAGTACATTGGTAGCCAGCTGTGCCCCCCCCAGTACATTGGTAGCCAGCTGTGCCCCCCCAGTACATTGGTAGCCAGCTGTGCCCCCCAGTACATTGGTAGCCAGCTGTGCCCCCCAGTACATTGGTAGCCAGCTGTGCCCCCCCAGTACATTGGTAGCCAGCTGTGCCCCCCTTCTCCCAGTACATTGGTAGCCAACTGTGCCCCCCCAATTACATTGGTAGCCAGCTGTGCCCCCCCTTCCCCCAGTACATTGGTAGCCAGCGTCTTGTGCGGCGGCTCCTCCTTGGCGGCGGCTTCGCGCTCCTCCAGTGAGGCCCTTCCTGTATGGCACCTCGGCACCTCTGAGTGCCGAAAGAAGCCAGGCCCTTTTATAAGGTTGCGCCCTGTGCGTACTGACGTGAATGTACGCACGGGGCGCGACCAATAGGATCACCCGCTGACCACCAATGACAGGGCCCAGAATTGATTTAAGGGGGCCCGAGCTACTAAGAAAACTTTAGCACGGCCGGGCCCCCTTTCAGAGTTAAAATCGTACGGGCCCGGGACGGCTGTACCCCCAGTGCCCCCCTGATGGCGGCCCTGGGCATCATGGTTGACAGACCCTATTGCAAGCATGGAAAGTCATAAATGGTCAGCATGCAGGCTTGCACATCATTGTTATTATATTTTTATTTCCCATCAGGCAAGGATTTGATTGGAGTCCAGAATCTCCTGAAGAAACACCAGGCTTTGCAGGCTGAAATTGCAGGGCACGAACCACGAATTAAAGCTGTTACCCAGAAAGGAGAATCTATGATCTCTGAAGGTAAAAAGAGAATATAAAGTCAACAAAACATCTTTCCTTTTTTCTGCCATTCTTTTAGGCAATATCAAATACTCTTCCTGGTTCTTACTGAGCTACTTATTTCCCAGGCCACTTTGCTTCTGATGAAGTGAAGGGCAAATTAAGGGAGCTGAATGATAAGTGGGCCACCCTGAAGAACAAAGCATCTCAGCGCCGACAGGACCTTGAAGATTCTCTGCAAGCTCAGCAGTACTTTGCTGATGCCAACGAGGCAGAGTCCTGGATGAGAGAGAAGGAACCTATTGTTGGAAGCACCGACTACGGCAAAGATGAGGACTCTGCTGAGGTAAAGGTTCAGCCAGCTGGGGCACTGTCTGACCTAGGTTATTTAGCTGCCCAAGGCAAGAGAGCCATACTGAGCTTACACCCCTTACCTGTCCTCCTCAAATTTAGGCCATGGTGTGATGTCTTGTAGTGAGTGCTATTGCACCCTCCTATTATGACAAAGTGGGCTAACGAAAGTTTAGCTCTTAAAGTTACCGGTGGTAAAATACCAACAGAGGCAGAGATGCTTTTTCATCTGTTGTTCCTTTCTTCCTTTTCTTTTGTTTGCAGGCCCTTCTGAAGAAACATGAAGCGCTTATGTCAGATCTGCGAGCATACGGAAGCAGTATTCAGGGACTTAGAGAGCAGGCCCAGGCCTGCAGGGTAAGTTTAGAACTAGAAACCATGATGTGTGTAGTAATGTGTTTCATGATCTGAATATTGTATGCCAAACCTTTGCCGCTTTCGCTGATAGCAACAAGTTGCTCCAACTGATGATGAAACTGGAAAGGAGCTGGTGCTGGCATTGTATGATTATCAAGAGAAGAGCCCTAGGGAGGTGACAATGAAGAAAGGAGACATCTTGACCTTGCTAAACAGCACAAATAAGGTAAATTAGCTGCTGCTGTGGGACAGCACTAGACACCAGGCAGCGTAGTGTTTAGCATTAAGTATTTCCTATTTGTTTCCTCCAGGATTGGTGGAAGGTGGAAGTGAATGATCGTCAGGGCTTTGTACCTGCTGCGTATGTGAAAAAGCTGGACCCAGCACAGTCCGCATCCCGGGAAAACTTGCTGGAGGAACAGGGAAGCATCGCTCTCCGTCAGGAGCAGATCGATGGCCAGTAAGATCCACTACATTCATACTTTATGCCAGATAACCTATTCTTTCCTTTAGATCCTCTTGAGCCTGTGAAGAAAAAGAAGCTGAATTGACTAGATATGTCTTTGTCGAACTCATGCTTTCCCTTCCTACACATCACACCCCTTCCATTCTCCTCTTCCTGTTTCCTGCATGGTGCTTACAGCTATGAAAGTGAAGTGAATGCACAATTGCAACTATGATCTAACCCTGACTATTTCTAAGCTTCTTTTTTCTGACACACAATAACTTTGATTCAACTGATGATTCTCCATCATTGATGAGTACTACTGTCATGGTTAATATGAATCCTAATTGTGGTTTGCCTTGGCTCATAAAGAAATGTTACACTCATTGCACTTCATCCCTTCCTAATGCACCGTCTGAAGTGATCACCACTCCCTTTAATTATTGTTAATCACACTAATTATCTGCATGCCTTTTTTGCTGTGATCCTTCTTGTCTGTGCAGGGCTCACATGTCTAAGGAAGCTGGCAGTGTTTCTCTGCGTATGAATCAGGTTGAAGAATTGTAAGTAGAAATGACCCTCTGATGCCACATTCTCGCCTTCAATGTGTATTGTGCTGGTTCCGTGCTGCTCCTGCCTTGGTTTTGGGTCAGGCACTGGCTGGGTGACTTAAACTGCTGATTTGTTGTTCTGGGTAAATGTAACTCTTGCAGTTATTAAAAATAAACTGTTTTTCGGTGTATTACGAGTTAGTCTACTCCTCCATATTAACCAAGGTATAGGGCATTTTGTACTATATCAATATTGGCCCAGATACCTTTATTTTTCTTAAAAGATAAGAAAAGTTAAAATCACGGGGGGGTTCTAAAAATTGTTAGCACCCTATCCAATCCCCCTACCCCCATTATAATAATCACTCAAGGCCCCAGAACAGTAATACACTAGAAGTGGCACATAAACGTCTTCTTCTGTGATCCTCAGTCAAGGTGTGTAGTATATTTAAAAGCCAAACATCAAGTAAAATGCCAGCGGCACAGATAGGATCCAGGAAATGCAACACCTGACATTTTGGCACCACCCAGTGATTATCATGAGCTTCTGGACATTAAAGGGATGACCGGTTCTAAGCAATTTTTCAGTTGGTCTTCATATTTTATTTAGTATCCTTTTTGAATCACTTTCCTCTTTTCAGCTTTAAAATGGGGGTTACTGCACCAGCAGCCAAAAAAACTATTGCTCTTTACGGCCACCATTTCACTGTTGTTGTTACTTTTTATTACTTATCTTTCTGTTCAGGCCCACTGCTTTTCATATTCCTGTCTTTCATTGCAACTATTGCCTGGTGGAACTTAGCAACCATATATCTGCTAAAATTCCAAACTGGAGAGTTGCTGAATTTAAAACAAAACTAAACAATTCAAAAAACACAAAGAATAAGAAATGAAGACCAATTGCAAATTGTTTTAAATAGCACTTTCTACAACATACTAAAAGGTAAACAACCCCTCTGTCTCATGATTTGCATCTTGTGCTAGATTTTCTTCCTTAATCATATCACCCTTGTATTATTTGTTATTCGTCACATAACCAGAGCTGTGCCATTCTTTAAATACAGCAATGTATTGACAGGGGGTCAGGTGGTGGAGAGCACATAGGTGGCCCTTTGATCATTCATCAGGTAGTCAGCTGGGCATTAGCCTAATGGTTGGTAGGGGCACTATAAAACTGAGTTCCTCTGGGCAGTGTGGAGGGGACTAAGTGAGGAGATGTTTTCTGTGGTGGAAGGTCTGTCACAGCACTTGACTGGGTACATCATGTGTTTGTAGGTATCATAATATTTTGGAGATGGGAGAGAAGCGCAAAGATATGTTAGAAAAGAGCTGCAAGAAGTTTATGCTGTTCCGTGAGGCAAATGAGCTGCAGCAGTGGATTAACGAGAAAGAAGCATCACTCACTAACGAAGAGGTCGGGGCTGACCTGGAACAAGTGGAAGTGCTGCAGAAGAAGTTTGATGATTTCCAGAAGGTAAATATATGATCCACGTCCATATTTACCACTGCCATTTCACAGCTGTATGTTGTTCAAGTACTTTGTTTGACATGGAAACTGATATTACTTTATCCCGTTGTAAAGGATCTGAAAGCAAATGAGTCACGCTTGAAGGACATCAACAAGGTGGCCGACGAGCTTGAATCTGAAGGCCTCATTACAGAGGAAGTCCAGCCGGTGCAGCATCAGGTATGCTTCCTCACATAACTGCAGGAGAAATCACCTCAGTATATTATAGTTATATATATAACGTTAGGGCAGTGTTTGTTTGTTTTTTTTTAATTTTTTAGTTCAAGTCCCCTTTTGAGGTTCAACCTTTGGTCAGGGCACCCCTTTGCATATAATATAGTTACCGATGAAGAGGAATATGAGTGCATCAGTAATTTAGCCACACAAAGTGGGCTGAGGAGGCTCTGGGAATACCTTGGCCTCTGTGTGGCATGATCTTAAACACTCTGTGTTCATCCTCCTTTCTACCAGCCCCAGTTTTTTTTTTTTTTTTTATATATTCTTTATTTATTCTTTTTTTTCAAATGATAACACATAAAAGGGTAACACATTGGGGAAGGGGGAACAAAGGTATCCATAGTCTGTCACAGTTATCACAATTGAGATAGATATAACATTGCATATTAATTGTACAGGCTTACTGCTTTAGGATCATGAACTGTAATAGGTACTGAAGTATTAACTGGTTTGTTTACATGAAAATGGGGAAAGAGGTAGGGGGTTTAGGCAGGACAGCGCAGTTCAATGGTAGTTGATTCCTTTAGGTTTACTTCAAGATTATATTCTGGTATTTTTGCATGCATTATATTGTTTTATGACTTGTCAAGGTACATACTGTTTGTATGATTACATTATTTTTCCAGCGGTTCAGGCCTGAGTCTGGATTGGGCTACGTGTTAATAGTTGGTTGTATACTGGGGATTCTTTATATAGAATCCATGCTGTCCATACAGTAAAATTTTCTCGTTTAGTTGTATGAGCCAGCATTTCTTCCATTCTCATGTGGTTGAGCTCAATCACCCCAGTTTATTTTAAGTGTCCTTCAGAAGAAGTAAGGGGAGGAGTCACACTTTTAACATGATAGTGTCTGTTCTCCAAGCTACAGGATCTTCCTCCTGATGGTGCCTTTGTCCCCCAATCTAGGCAAGAAAAATGGGTGTATTGGTCATTCAGCCACATAATATCTAGCGAAGCCAATACATTTTCAGCCTAAATGTTACCCTTACTAGCCAGCAAGCTGTGCTTTTAAGTGTATATAGGAGAACAGAGCAAGCAGGCATTCTCCACATATCTTACCCTAACTGTCAGTCGGGTTCAGGCCAGCTGCACAGTTTTGGATCCACATTAGGCAAAAGCATAAAATTGGGTGGGGAGAATCTTTCAAAATGGCATTAGGTTTTATAAACCGGCTAAAAAACTGAACATTGTCATTATGATGGTAGCCAAAAGTCTGCATAGCTGTCAAAATTCAGTGTGGTGCCTGTAAATAAGTGTTTCTCTTAATGCATTACAGTACAAAACCACTGATTTTTTACTTTTTTCCCCCCTGTTATAGGAGGTGTATGGGATGCAGCGGGTAAGTATCTACCAGCTTTGTGTACCAACCCTTATTGGGCTTTGCATAGGTACTTTAATTGGAAGGGGGCATACTATAAAAAAAAAAAAACACTGCCAAAAACTTCTAACATTCAAAACAATTTCAATTCTGGTGAAGAAAACAAAGAATGAGTTTTTTTTTTCAACCTCTTTTGCAGGATGAAGCAGACTCCAAATCGGCATCTCCATGGAAGGTGAGTCTTCTGCTTTATTGGAATTATTCTGTGTTATACTTTATGGATTTGGCAATTGGCTGAATCTTTTGAGGAGGATTTGGTATTTGTCTGGATACAAAAATCATTGGTTATGAATTTAATTCATCCCTTTAAATGGGTGCTATGGTTCTTTCCTACAGTATATGGTAGGCATGAGCCTTGCAGCTGCTCCCAGTGTTCTCCACTCATTAACATTTATATTTATATGTTTCCGTATTGGGCAATGCAAAGTGTTATCCCTGCTCTTGCAGTGCTAACGGAATGTTAGACATTAAGGGAACAGAAGGCACATCATGGTTTTTCATGTACTTTTTTTTTTTTTCCAGTCTGTTCGCACAGCTGTGCTCGCGGTGGCCACCTTCAACTCTATCAAGGTAAGAGACAGATACCTGTTGAATGTCCTGTTTTTCATAGAACATTCCACATAAACCATTGGTCATATATGTAACATGAACATTGCTTGTGTTTTGCTGTTGCATCTATAGGACTTGAACGAGCGCTGGAAATCACTTCAACAGCTGGCAGAAGAAAGGAGTCAGCTTCTTGGCAGTGCCCATGAAGTACAGAGATTCCACAGGTAAGCATCTGTCTAAGAGAGAGGGAAAGCAATGAGATTTTTCCAACCACTAGCCCATAATCCACTATTGGGCCAAGGCAATGCTCATTGCTAGCCACTGGGAGCTACCAGGTCCAATAAACTGGTATCTTTTAAGTATTTTCTGCTTTAGTAATAAACCCTGAGGGGGTGGATAAAGACTTAGCTATACACCATGGTGTATCTTGCAGAGATGCTGATGAGACAAAAGAATGGATCGAAGAGAAGAACCAGGCTTTGAATACAGACAGCTATGGACATGACTTGGCCAGTGTGCAGGCTCTGCAACGAAAACATGAAGGCTTTGAGAGAGACCTCGCCGCTCTGGGAGATAAGGTTAGGATCACGCCACCATTGCTCAAAAGATAGGGCCACATTGAGTGGTGCATTGTCTATAAACCTACCTATAAATCTACTGTGTCTCAGGTGAACTCTTTGGGAGAAACTGCTGAGCGCCTGATCCAGTCACACCCTGAGTCTGCAGATGACATTCAGGAAAAATGCACAGAGCTGAATCAGGCCTGGAACAGCCTTGGCACCCGGGCAAACCAGCGCAAGGAGAAACTAGGCGATTCTCATGATCTGCAACGCTTCCTAAGTGACTTCAGGTAACAAGGATGGTTCCAAGCTATATATATAGACATTAATAAGGCCTTAAGGCAGACATACACAAGTCTACAATGAGGTTATTCATCTAATTGTCCCAATGGCATAAGAGCTTGATATAGCCCTTTCCATGGTTGGCTAAAAAACACTGATCCCATTGATCATCTGATGGTTAAAAGGATCTAAAGGAGGTGAAAGAGATATGCAGCCCATCACTAATAGGTCTACTAATGCCACATGAAGCCAGAATCTATAACCAGTTGGTTAAAATGGCCTCCTGAAGGGTTCACAGATGTGATATTCTGGCAAAATTGGGCAAACTGTATGGCCTGTGTTGTGTCAAATTCTTACTCCTACATAACAGAGTAATGCATATGGTTCTATTTAACAGAGATCTCATGTCCTGGATCAATGGAATTCGGGGCTTGGTGTCATCAGATGAACTTGCTAGAGATGTGACTGGTGCAGAGGCTTTGCTGGAACGACACCAGGTAGATATCGGAACCTGCAATGGAAACATTGCCTCTCTGGCTTCATAGGGTGAGACACAGAAATATACTAATGTGATTATTCTTATAACTATAGGAGCACAGGACTGAGATTGATGCCAGAGCAGGCACTTTTCAGGCCTTTGAGCAGTTTGGGCAGCAACTTCTGGCTCGTGGTCATTATGATAGTCCTGAAATCAAGGAGAAGCTGGATATCTTGGAACAGGAACGGGCAAGTTTGGAAAAGGCTTGGGTGGAACGCAGAATGATGTTGGATCAGTGCTTGGAGCTGCAGGTAACATATTAGCAGATTTAATCCCAGGAGTATCCAACAATCCCCTCTTCTATGTTTCTTATACTGGGTCTGCTGTTCTTGTAGCTCTTCAACAGAGACTGCGAGCAGGCAGAGAACTGGATGGCAGCCCGTGAAGCCTTCCTGAACAGTGAGGATAAAGGGGATTCCCTGGACAGTGTGGAGGCCCTTATCAAGAAACATGAAGACTTTGATAAAGCCATTAATGTCCAGGTAAGATGTTGTGAGGGAATCAGCAGGGGAAATATACATTTTTGCATGCTGTGCCCAACAGAATCTGATAGCTGACCTGCCAGTAATTAATCACATTTACCATGGTGACTCACTTTAAAAGAAGCAACTGAATACTTGCAACTGCTGGGAAAAAATTGAATTCATTGGCTATTCACATCCTCAAGGGACAATCTCTGTCTGCTATTGGATAATATACTGAAAACATCCCATGAATAGGGGTTTGCAGCCAACAGTATGACCTTCCTCTTCCATAACTTAAATCTGACGATGATATGCTTTTGAATGCTTAAAGGGATAGTCAGCTCTGGATAAATCATGGGCTTATTTGCACTAGCCCCACTAGTAATCAAATAGTTCTTACCAGGTACCAAACCATGAATGTTTGTACTTTCTGCTCCTGGCCTGCTCCCTTTCACATTCTGAGGCATGTGGATAGGACCTGAATGAGTTTACTATTAAAATTTTCAAAATTCGCAGGAAGAGAAGATTGCTGCCCTCCAGGCCTTCGCCGAACAATTGATAATTGCTGACCACTATGCCAAAGGAGATATTGCCTCCCGTCGCAATGAAGTCCTGGACAGGTGGGTGTCACATGTGCCAAGGATAATAAAATGCAGTTAATTTCCTCTTGCAATTGACTAAGGGTGTCTCCTTCTGCAGGTGGCGCCGTCTCAAGGCTCAGATGATTGAGAAGAGATCCAAACTTGGGGAATCTCAGACTCTGCAGCAGTTCAGCAGGGACGTCGATGAGATCGAAGCCTGGATCAGCGAGAAATTGCAGACCGCCAGTGACGAGTCCTACAAAGACCCCACAAACATCCAGGTGTGTTTCCTATGACTCTTCTTTTTTGTGGTCTGGGCTCTTTATTACAAGATTCCTCTCAATACAGTGTTTCCCTTTTCAAACTTTGAAGGCTGCTTTTCTTTGTATACTTGCAAAAACACCCAAAGTCTCCCTTCTGCCTTTGGGAATCACATGAAAGTATTAGTAATGCACAAAACTGGCACAACAGGGCAAATCATTGTAGGCAGGTTTTCCTGCTTTGTGTTATCATTTTACATTTTGGGCACGGATGCCCAGATGAAGGCATGATGTCATGGTTGATGCAGGGGAAGCCACCCTCATTCATATGCCCTGTTGTGTTATGTTGTGTTTGTGCTTTCCTATTACTTGTAAAGGGTTTCCCCTTCGCAGGGGCAGTACAATGGTGTGCAGGCAGTAGTGGCACTTTTTTGGGTATTTTTGCATGGGTAGGGAATGATGGCCATCATAGTAAATTTTTGTAGTAAAATTTGGGGAAGATTTGCCCCGCCATTTGTATTTTAAAGATTTGCTTCCTTCCATCCTTTTACAAGGAATGCTTTTCTACATACATACTAGTTCGGCCAATCAGCTGGTCTGATTCTGTATAACACTTTTATGGAATATTATAGTTGACCATTTATTCATGAATCCAAGATACTCTGAATCGAATATTTGCCATCTGTATATTTCCTGCTGCCAGGGGCTATTCTATCCCTTGATATAACCAGAAACTCTGCTCTCCATTACCAGGAGGGACATTTTGCCCAATTCAACTCGCCTCATAGCAGCGGCACCCCTGCCTGCTGCTCTATATAAATAGATATTATTTCAATGGGAGCAGCCTTGATTTCTCTGATAAGGTCGCCAATGAAAAGCCCCCTTCTGCAGGCAACTTACCTGGAAAATGAAAAGCCATGTATTATAATAGGAATGCATAATGTCCTTTACAAATGTTAAAATCTACAACCTATCCACACAAGCGGTGCAACAGGACCATGTGTGATAGGCCATTGTAGCTGAATGCATAACTGTAGTAACAAACTTCTTCAGTACAGTATGATTGCACTCAATGCCGTTTCTTCTCACTCTGTTTTATAGCTTTCCAAATTGCTGGTAAGTGGTCAGGTTACTGTTTTTGTCTTTCTCACCTGCGTGTAGTCACCTTTTCATGGTTTCTTACTCAGTCCATCCGAGTCCTCTTATTTTTATTAGTAGTCATTTCTAAGTGGCTTTTTTTCCCCCCAGTTTTTGTTTAGTCATTTATGTGGCTGGTGTTTTATTTTTGTGTTATCAGAGCACATCCTGCATGATCTATTTAACCTTGGGGGTTGGTTCCTCTGATAATGTCATTCTCCCATGTGTGGGTCAGCGTTTGGGTTGCTCTTATCTGTCGGGGATTGGGCTAGAGACTAACCAGCGTTGGCAGAGGTGTTATGTGTTTCCTGGTTGAGGGGTTCCTTTCTTGTCATAATAACGAGACTGTGCCTTGTTTGGGAAATGTATCCTCACCCAGAAGATGTATTCACTTCAGCCAGAGTCGCTCTTGCCTTTGTGTAGCTTATTATGATATACATGCTTGGGATGCATCGAATTGCACGCTGAATCCTAATTTGAATATCCAGAATTAAGAAAATTTAAATTGTATTTGTAATACAAAAAAATATTATTTTATTATGAATTCGGTACACTTCAGCCAAATCCAAATCCTGCAGAAAAGGTTTGGAGTCAGCTGACTCCCAGAGTCCTGGATTCCATGCATCCCTAATTTTAGCATCTTTATATAATATGATTTAACCAGAATATACAGTCAGGGTTACAGTCTCCTAAATAAGCTGGGAGGACACAACAAAGCTAGAGTACAGCATACACCACTGGGAGGCAGGGCAGCACCAAACCAAAAACTCCACTCCTCTCCAGCTATAGCATCTATGGTGCTCAAGGAAGTTCAGGTTTGTAGCAACTATCAAAGCCTGAGGCTAGGACAGGCACAAAGATATTCATAGACTAATGTCATATTATTTGATATCTCCCTTCGGGTCACTCCCATCTCCATACTCCACAGAGTTCACCTTTCTTGACCACCTTCTCCCTTCTATGATGAATAGAGAAGCTGGCCAGAGTGAAGACACCCTGCTTGGCAGCAGTCAGAGGCCCAAAGATAAAGAAAACCATTTACTGGATTTCTTATTGGCATTACTGCATTTGTCTTTAAGCATGAGTAATTTCCAAACAGGATGGGGCAACTCTTTGTATAGGCCAGCTCCGCAGTTTGGGAACCTATTCATTAACTTGTTCTCCTTTGGTATACAGAGCAAACACCAGAAGCACCAGGCTTTCGAAGCTGAGCTCCATGCCAACGCTGACCGTATTCGTGGAGTAGTAGATATGGGGAACTCCCTTATCGAACGAGGTGCCTGTGCTGGCAGCGAGGATGCGGTGAAGGTAAGTTTTACTGGATCATATTAATTTATCATCCACCATATTAATAAGACAAACCTGTGTTTTGTTTTTCTTTGTTTACCCCATTGCTTTCTTACCCTAGGCTCGCCTAAGCGCACTCGCTGATCAATGGCAGTTCCTTGTCAGCAAATCCGCAGAGAAGAGCCAGAAACTGAAGGAGGCAAACAAGCAGCAGAACTTTAACACTGGCATCAAAGACTTTGATTTCTGGTTAACAGAGGTAAGAAGCTGTGTTGGAGGTGGGACTGCTAGAGAGGATGATACCTTTTTAGTAGACCAATATAAAAACCAGGTATTTCTAGGGTTGTCCAACTGATGGCATGAATGCCAACCAATGTTGCTTCCTCAAGCATGGTTTGATGCTCATATATATCTTTTCTGCCATTAGGTGGAGGCTTTGCTGGCATCTGAAGACTATGGGAAGGACTTGGCATCTGTTAACAACCTGCTGAAGAAACACCAGCTTCTGGAAGCTGACATCTCTGCTCATGAGGTAAGGGAAGAGTAGTGTATGTGACATAGCTAAGAACTTCTCTGAACCTGCCACCTCTCCATTTACTGTAATGAGAAATGTAAATGTGCTTTGCAATGATGGATTTGATGTACTGTAATTAATGTTAGCTTTTTAAGTAGAGGTCCTCATTTTCTTGTTCTATTCTACAGGACCGCCTTAAAGATCTTAATGGGCAGGCTGATAGCCTGATGACCAGCAGCGCCTTTGACACCACCCAAGTAAAGGAGAAAAGGGACGCCATCAACGACCGCTTCCAGCGTATCAAAAGCATGGCCACCGCACGCCGCAGCAGGCTGAATGAGTCCCACCGTCTGCACCAGTTCTTCAGAGATCTTGATGATGAGGAATCATGGATCAAGTACGTAGCTACTAATCATAATAGAAGGGTTCAGAATTGGCTTATATATGTAGTGTTTGCTATTTAAAACTTAATGCCCAATGAAAATGTTGTTTTGGCTGTCAGGGAAAAGAAACTTTTGGTCGGATCTGATGACTATGGACGTGACTTGACTGGAGTGCAAAATCTGAGGAAGAAACACAAGAGATTAGAAGCTGAACTGGCAGCTCATGAGCCAGCCATTCAGGTGAGTTCCAGTAGGTTCAAATTCCTATTGATAAAGTACAGTTGAAATCAGTGATATTAACAAGGAGACAGAAAAGGTTATGCGCTGGCAGGGGGTTAGCATGGAGACTGTAGTGTAACGTCACTGCTGTACTCTAAATCACCAACATACTGTTTCACAGGGTGTGCTGGACACTGGGAAGAAGCTTGCAGATGACAACACTATTGGGAAAGATGAGATTCAGCAGCGACTGGCACAGTTTCTAGAGCACTGGAAGGAGCTGAAGGAACAAGCAGCGGCTCGGTAAGTAATTAATCTAGATACTTGTATTCAACATCAGTTGTAAGGCTACAAGATGGAAAGGCAAACATCTAACTAACTGTTCCTTCCTAATTTTATTGAGGAACCAATGTAGAGTTCATTGATGATCACTGACGCCCACTGTTTTAATGGAGCATAGGGGTTGAATTGCACAGCTTGTCTCTCAGATGCCATATTTACTAATTTAAGTCTCTTTGTGCAGTGGTCAGAGACTGGAGGAATCTCTTGAGTACCAACAATTTGTAGCCAATGTGGAGGAAGAGGAAGCCTGGATTAATGAGAAGATGACTCTAGTGGCCAGTGAAGACTATGGTGACACACTGGCTGCCATTCAGGTTGGTATACAAGGAAGCCTTAAGCTGAAGATCAAGTCATGAGAACTAATGCTTATTACAAGCCCAGTTGGTGGTTTCCAGTAGAAAGCCTTGCATAGCTGCTCCACTAGATCAGGTCTCCCTGATATTCTGTTAGTAACAAAACCATAGGACCCCTTTTGTTGATTATCACTGTGTCTTCTATAACCTCAGGGATTGCTGAAAAAGCACGAGGCATTTGAGACAGACTTTACAGTGCACAAAGACAGAGTACATGATGTATGTGCCAACGGGGAAGACCTGATACAAAAGGTAAGGCACGTGAGTGCATGGCCTGTTTGTGTATATGGGAGTCAAGACAGACCAAGTACATTCTACCAATTCTTATAGAACAATCACCATGTGGAGAATATTAGCGCCAAAATGAAGGGTCTCCGAGGGAAGGTGGCAGAACTAGAGAAGGCGGCTGCACAGCGCAAGGCCAAACTTGATGAGAATTCAGCTTTCCTGCAGTTCAACTGGAAGGCGGATGTTGTGGAGTCCTGGATCGGTGAGTAATCTTCCCATAGTGTGTAACTAACAGATCCCTTTTCCTGGCAGCAGGGACATCAATATAGTCAATAAATACACTCATAAACAAGCCCCCCTTGTCTCAGCTGCTTGAAAGAGAAAGTTGAAAGACAAAAGCACATTTAGTTTTACCATTCTGCACTTTAGTGCAAGAAATACCAAAAAACAGATACTTTTCCCCTGATGTTTTAATGAAGAAGAAGCACAAGCCCTAGAGAGTGTAGCTTCTCCATATACATATCTTCTAAGAGACATTCTTTTGATCTGTAGGTGAAAAAGAGAACAGCCTGAAGACTGATGATTATGGCAGAGACCTGTCCTCTGTGCAGACCCTTCTCACTAAGCAGGTGAGTTGTAATGCAGAAGTTGGGTAGAGCAGGCTACAAGCATTAACATCTTATTAATGATGTATGTCCTCCTTTCCCCATGTCAGGAAACATTTGATGCTGGGCTGCAAGCTTTCCAGCAAGAGGGCATTACCAACATCACTGCACTGAAAGACCAGCTTCTGGCTGCAAAGCATGTGCAGTCCCGGGCCATAGAGTCTCGTCACGCTTCTCTGATGAAGCGGTGGAACCAGTTGTTGGATAACTCTGCTGCCCGCAAAAAGAAGTTATTGGAGGCCCAGGAACACTACAGAAAGGTGAGCATTGGCTCCTGTCCTTCTTATGTCCCAGAGCTCAAGATATTTTCTGCTTTCAGTGGGTCTGTATCAGGCACCAATAGTGATGTGTGGTTTGACCCACGGGTTTACCCTTTGGTCAGGGGGTAGGGTTGAAATTTGGGTGACCATTGCAGGTCCTAGTTGGGTGTGTGGCCAGTGTGGTACACTCCTTCTCTAGAAACCTAAGTGCTGTACAGAAGTAGCATACAGAGCGTAAAGATGCAGGTATGGGTTGAGTGCGGATCCTACAATGCCAACATTTTGTGTGGGTTGGATTTTTTTCTGACCCGCACATCACTAGTTGTCAATGTGGAATGAACACCTTTTCCTTTTCACAGGTTGAGGACTTGTTCCTAACATTTGCCAAGAAAGCCTCTGCCTTCAACAGCTGGTTTGAGAATGCCGAGGAGGATTTGACTGATCCTGTTCGCTGCAACTCCCTGGAGGAAATCAAGGCGCTTCGCGAGGCACATGACGCCTTCCGCAATTCCCTCAGCTCCGCACAGACAGATTTCAACCAGCTGGCCGAACTGGACAGGCAAATAAAGGGCTACCGGGTAGCCTCCAATCCCTACACGTGGTTCACGATGGAGGCTTTGGAGGAGACATGGCGCAACCTGCAGAAAATCATTAAGGTAACTTCTTATGGGTCAAGAATTCAGGCTTGTTCCTGAAAGGATTCCTAAAACAAATTTTATGGGTTTAGTAGGTGTCAATTACATTTCTAAAGCAGAACATTTCTTATTTGTGGTTTCCTCCAGGAACGAGAACTTGAGCTACAAAAAGAACAACGTAGGCAGGAAGAGAACGATAAGCTCCGGCAAGAGTTTGCTCAGCACGCCAATGCTTTCCACCAGTGGATTCAGGAGACAAGGTTACAGATTAATTCCCATTACCAAACCCCTCATCCTTCCATCTATAGCCTCACCATTCATACACTCCGTTTCCATCTGTATTTTAATTCTGTGTTGATCAGTTCGCATTCTCATTTGATTGTATTGAAATGCTAATCTGGGATTCTCAACTTTTTCTTTGTGTGCATTTTTTCTCTCTCCTTACTCTGCTGCCATCTTCAATTTGCCTCCCACCTAGGACCTACCTTCTGGACGGGTTAGTATTTCAAAGTTTTCCTTATGTCATTGTTTGCTTATTGTGTGTGTTGTGATCTTGTCTTCACTCAGTTATAGAGCCAATGGAATATTACATACTTCTTGGGCAGTGCCAGAGAACGCAGGGGTTTGTTAAAGGGGTGGTTCACCTTCAGGTTAACTTTTAGTATGTTATAGAATGGACAATTCTTAGGAACCTTTCAGCTGATCTTCAATATTTTTTATAGTTTTTTAATTATTTGACTTCCTCTCCTGCCTCTTTTCAGCTTTCAACTTGGGGTCACTGACCCCGGCAGCCAAAAAAACTATTGCTCTCTGAGGCTACAATTTTTATTGTTGTTGTTACTTTTTATTACTTATCTGTCTTTTTAGACCCTCCTCTATTCATATTTCTGTCTCTCTTTCAAACCACTGCCTTGTTGCTAGATTAAATTGAATTCTAGCAACCAGATAGCTGCTGAAATCCCAAACTGAAGAGCTGCAGAAACAAAAATCCAAATAATTAAACACAAATAATAAAAAATAAAGACCAGTTGCAAATTGTCTCAGAATATTACTCTCTACATCATACTAAAAGTTAATTTACAGGAGAACAACCTCTTTAATCTTCCTTTGCTGGAGGATAGCTATGAATTCCCCCCTAAAGTTTAAGATTACAGTACCCATTTCAGGCTGGCATGAATAAAGCTATATTCACCTTTAAATTGTTTCCCTAAAGTTAGCCATAAATGGCTTAATAATTACTGACGTCTTGGCTGTATCCGATGCTAATTGGGCAAAGTATATGGTCGGGACTTAACCAGATTTGGATCAGGTTTCCTAGAAAATTTCTTTGAGTAAAAGCCATATCTGCCTTGGGTGCAGCATCCCTGTTGTGACTTTGTCATTGGCCCATGGTCCAAACATTTGATCAGCTTCATTTGGCTTTCCAATGACTGCCCATTTGGTAATCTCTTCAAATACATGGGTCCTAGAATGTCTGTAAAAGCTGTTTTTGGCACTGCAGAGGCTTTGTATAGCCGCTGGACTGTTTGGTGCTCCACAGACATTTCTATATGTCCGTTATGGGACTGCTACTCGGAAGATGTTGGCCAGCACCACCCTATGTTCTTCCTTTTTACCCCAACTCTTATTTAACATGAAGCAAAGTTGCAAATTGCCTACGAGTAGCTTCTGTTTATTGTGTGTGTGTTTGGGGAAATTCACGGCGGGGTCTCTTTTCTTTAAATAGAATAGCCTATCGCAGAGTCATACGTGTGTATCAGTATGAAGTTGGGGATGATCTTTCTGGAAGGTTTTTTCTCCTCTTTATTTCCACTGGTTTTCTGTGACACTCTGATGCTTCCCCAGTACTAACCCTCACTGCAGAGTTTTGGTTGGTGGGGCTGCACTGGGTTTCTGATTTCATTCTGCACCATGGGGGCTCAGTTACAGCACTGTCATATCATGCAGGTTGGAGTAGGAGAAATCCACATGAAAGGATCACCTTTATACTCACTTGGATATGTGTGGTGTGCCGTTTTCCACTACTCCACATGATGCACTTTGTGTGTTTGTGGCACTGGTTTGATCACCAGTAGCAAGTGGTTGCTGTGCCTGGGTTGGTTGCAAAGTGGTTTTTAGCGGCTGTTTTGCTAATTTGAGAAGGGCCAATGTGTGGCTGGGTCACTGAACAGGCCAAAGTCTGTCCTGTTGTGAAGAATGACACGTAAACCCGCTCACTAATAAAAGGGGGGCCTAATATGTATAGCTACATAGGCAGGCTTGAGGAAGATGCTCTGAGCAGCGTTGAGCTTGTGGGTCGCACTGGGCTGAGAAGTAAGATGAACGCCTAGTGCTTGGCTTGGAGCTGCTGCCATTTAAACCTGACCTAATCCAGCTACCAGAATTAGTTTGCAGTTGTTTAGTTGTTTCTTTCCTAATGGACAAATACCACAGCAAGCGAGCTTTTATGTCTTAATAGAACTCATCAATGCCTTCTACTAACTCCACTTCTATCTGTAGGTCCTGTATGGTGGAAGAATCTGGAACACTGGAGTCACAACTTGAAGCTACAAAGGTTTGTTGCCCTTTATTTCCCTTTCAATTCCAGTTCTTGGGCAATGTAAGAGTCTTGAGCTCTGACCTCTCGTTCTTGCCCCCACCCATTACAGAGAAAGCATCAGGAGATCCGGGCCATGAGGAGTCAACTGAAGAAGATAGAAGATCTTGGCGCAGCCATGGAAGAGGCCCTGATCTTGGATAATAAATACACAGAACACAGCACTGTTGGGCTGGCACAGCAATGGGACCAACTGGATCAGCTAGGCATGAGAATGCAACACAACCTAGAGCAACAGATCCAGGCCAGAAACACAACTGGGGTCACAGAGGAAGCACTCAAAGAATTCAGCATGATGTTCAAGTGAGTATCATTGGCATGGACTCAGATCACTTTATTGGGAATTCTATATGAGCACTTTTAAGTCTTAGATGTGAGTTAAGTTGTGAGTGGATGTCTTGTTGGCTAACAAAACCCTGGGGTACAGCATGCTCCTACAGATAAAGGGAAACTAAAAAGTATAAAAAGACAAGTTTGCTTACCAGGTAGTAAGAAGGATGGGACTGGCACTTAGAAGCGCAATTCCAGTTTTTCCTCAGCCATAAGGTCCCTGAGTGAGTCTTTGGGCCAATCGACAGCTGGGGTGTAACTAAGGACATACCACTGTCTGAAGCCTTCTACTGTCCCAGCCCCACCCACATCCCTTCCTCAAGAGAGCCCCCTTATTCCTACCTGCAGGCTTCAGGTGGAGAACCTGGCACCATGGCCTGTTGTATAATGTGCCGAGGATCATCCTGTTGGTTAGCCCTTGCAGGCAGGTACAGCCTCACTGGATTAAGTGGATTTACAGGAATAGCTATTCCTCAAAGTTTTTAGTTGAATAGAAAATTCAAGTACATAACTCTCTGTGGTCAAGCCCATGTAAAAGTAGCCCCCATCTAAATTACATAGATTGAAGGACCCTGCGGCTGCCTAATATAGGTTCCCATTTCTATAAACATAAGGCTTGGAAAGTGACCGCCAGTTTCTGCTTTTTAGGCATTTCGACAAAGACAAGTCTGGCCGCCTCAACCACCAAGAATTCAAATCTTGTCTGCGGTCCCTTGGCTATGATCTGCCCATGGTAGAAGAAGGAGAACCAGACCCAGAGTTTGAAGCCATTTTGGACACTGTAGATCCCAACAGGTAAAAATTACAGTAGGTTACTGTTTCTCAGTAACACAGACAACACAGGAGGTTTCTGATGAGCTTTTTCCTCCCCTTGTTCCAGAGATGGGCACGTTTCTCTACAGGAGTACATGGCTTTCATGATTAGCAGAGAAACTGAAAACGTCAAGTCCAGTGAGGAGATAGAGAGCGCCTTCCGAGCACTGAGTACAGACCAGAAACCTTATGTCACAAAGGAAGAACTATACCAGGTAAGTAGCAGTTTGTAGTTGCTGTGTGATTTTTTACTTCCCATAATCCAGTGGTTTAGGCCACAGTCCTAAGAAGCTGACACTGACCATCTCTGCTTGTTCTATCTCTACAGAACCTGACACGCGAACAGGCAGATTACTGCATCTCGCATATGAAACCCTACATGGACAGCAAGGGCCGCGAACTGCCCTCTGCATACGACTACGTGGAATTCACGCGCTCGCTATTTGTGAACTGATATGGCTGATTTAAAGCCTTGCTTGTGTCTGCTGTCTCTGGCTGTGCATGTTCTCTGCCTACAGCTACCCACTGTATCCGTCTTGTTTTAGCTGACTGAAGAAGCAATATGAGCAATGTGCTTTAATAAACGCTGATTCTCCTCCATTCTGGCCCCTTGTTCTTTCTTCCACTGCATGCTAGGGGGATTGCTGGGTGCATCCGATTGGTTGATTGCATCCCCTTGGTTGCATAACAATATACATGGCCAGAATTCTATATTAGGTGTTAGAAAGAACCAAGTCCCCAGGAGTTATTTACAACGTGCAACTAAACTGGTTAAGGGGATGGAAGATTTAAACTATGAGGTTAGACTGTCGAGGTTGGGGTTGTTTTCTCTGGAAAAGAGGCGCTTGCGAGGGGACATGATTACTCTGTACAAGTACATTAGAGGGGATTATAGGCAGTTGGGGGATGTTCTTTTTTCCCATAAAAACAATCAACGCACCAGAGGTCACCCCTTTAGATTAGAGGAACGGAGCTTCCATTTGAAGCAGCGTAGGTGGTTTTTCACGGTGAGGGCAGTGAGGTTATGGAATGCCCTTCCTAGTGATGTGGTAATGGCAGATTCTGTTAATGCCTTTAAGAGGGGCCTGGATGAGTTCTTGATCAATCAGAATATCCAAGGCTATTGTGATACTAATATCTACAGTTAATACTAGTGGTTGTATTTATAGTTTATGTATGTGAGTATAGATTGGTAGGTGTGGGTTAGGTGTGCTGGGTTTACTTGGATGGGTTGAACTTGATGGACACAGGTCTTTTTTCAACCCTATGTAACTATGTAACTATGTAACCCCAGGTGGGGTAGAAGTGCAAGAGTGTACCCCTTAGTGCTCCACGGGGTTGTAGGTCTTTGCACATAGTGCTAGGTCAAAAATTCAGCGCAAAAAGGAGGTGCAGCTCAGCCCTGTCCTTACCCTGCTGCTGCTCCTACTTTGCACCTCAAAATGATGTGCAAAGTAGAGGAGGAGGCCTACATACCTCCCCTTTTTAAACTAGTAAGGCTTAAAGGAGAAGGAAAGTCATCTTACTGCAGCTTCCTTGCTGCTGGTAGCATAGATCACACATTCTGATGGGAGGGGGTGTGAATTCTTATGAATTTTTATGGTAGGGGGATAAGGAGAGAGGAGAAAGCTGTGCAGACTTGTGCCCCAAACCTGAAGGAGCCCTAAAGGAGAAGAAGTCCGAAAAACATGTTAACACAAAATAAGACAAATCCAGTGTTTCTTGCGATAGAGAACTCTAGTGCAGCTTTTCTGTAAGTGCTTATTTACATAGACCTTTCTGATAAAGCTTACTTAGTTTTTACCTTTCCTTCTCCTTTAAGGCAAGCAGCGCTAGATTCAAAGAGCAGTCCACAGGTCTCTGCCATCTCCATCTGAAACAGAGTCCAGTGGCTCGTGGCTATTCACACAATGCTAATTGCAAAAATTGGGCGATTGCTGGCTTTTTTTTTTGTTTGATTTCTTTTGCACACTGTGTGGGGCATTGTAAATGAGCCCTTTGGGACGGGTTGTTCCATCAGCTGGCACCTCAGCAGCTTTCAACTAACAACATTATAAGAAGAGGGGCTGCTGTAATATGCAATAGACACTCATTGTTTATTGGGATGGTGGGGGCTGTTTGGGCCTCTGTGTACTGGAAATGCCAGGACCTATTTTAAATCCCAGTCCAGACCTGATAAGAAGTAATCAGAAGCATCTTTTAAATATCCCTGGAGCCAATGGGCTGTAAGAAAGAGGAAAGAAATCCAAATTCCACTCCCCTTCAGAAGTGCAGGGTTAACCTATTGTGTCAGTTTGCCTTTAAAAGCATGTTATTATTTCTTATTCCTCTGACTCTTGGTGTTGAGCCATAGCCACCCACTGCTTCTTCTTCTTGGTCTGTAGCCCCCCCCCCCCCCCCCATTACTTCAAATTCCTGTAGGCGCTGGCATAACCTGGGCTTTGCAAATACTGTATTTATTAAAAGCTGTGGTGGATTCAGTTAGATCAGTGCTGTCCGACTGGCAGCCCGCAGGCCGCATGCGTCCCTCGACCCCCCTCTGTGTGGCCCCCCACCTGTCTGGCTGCTTTGATGGCTTAACTTTGTGTTATCTTTAAATGGTATCAGTACTGAGATTAACTGGGCCCCTGCATGGTTATCACCTCAGATTCAGGCTGTAATCTCTCTGTATTGTTTAAAACTGTAATCCCCTGTGTTGTTCACACCTTTTAATCTCTGCAGTGTTCACACCTCAGGCTATAATCACCCACATTGGTCACCTCTTCACACCTCAGACATTGTATGTACTGCCTGGCCTATGCTGTCTGTGTATAGGCAGCATAGGGTAGGCAGTGTATGGCACATAAGAAGCATAGGGCAGGGAGGGTATGGCACCCACAGGCAGCATAGGACAGGCGGAGTATGGCACACACAGGCAGCATAGGACAGGCAGAGTGCTGCCTGTGTGTGCCATACTCTGCCTACCCTATGCTGCCTGTGGGAGATGAACCTGGCAGGGGTTTGTTCTGGGAGTTTGTTAGCAGTTGGAAATAGCCATTAAATGATCCCTAAGGTGTGTAATTATATGCTGGGGGTTGCTGTGCTATCCACAGGGGAGGAGGAGGCAAATGGATTTAAGGGTGTGTCTTAATATGACTAATATATAGTCTAATAATAATATAATTCTTTCACATATGAATGATGGTTGATATCCCTGCAGCGACCATTGTGATAAAATGGGTGTGGTTTGAAGTGGGTGTGGTTTAAAATGGGGGAGTGGCCAAAACGGGCTTCCATTAGCAGCCCTCCACCATGTTTGCGAGAGAAACAGCACTGAATTAGATATTGACTAAACTGTTTTACTTTCAGTTTCTGATAGATGCTATCCAGTCTATGGATAATGATATTGTTTATTTATCACAGTCACAAAGTGAAATCAAGATTTTTCATGGTTCATGTGAGTCCCAGCCCCTGTAGATCTTCCAATCTTCCCTTTTAGTTTGAAATCCCCTAAAATTACTCTAAATGGCCCCCAGAATAACATACCTTCCCCCACATGCAGATTCTATTTCTCTATTACAAGCAGCTGAACTGCTTTAAAGTGGCAGATTGTATTTTACTGCAGATGCATGCTATCAGAACTGAGTAGAACATTGGGAAAGGTGACTTGTTACTTGTCCTTTAATAATGTCCTGCAAGACAGAAATGAGGTTAATTTTTTGTTTGTTTGTTTTTGCAGGATTGGTGTCTTCTCTGGCTCTGCCTACTGGCCTCATCCTATACTAGAATTATATATACCTATACATTAGCATTCATGGTCTGTTCCATTTTCATACACTCCAGCAGCTGGCACTGAAAACAGACTGTGTGTTATTTACACTCCTGTACCTTAGCTAACTTCTATTTTATTTGTATCAATCTGATCTGTGTTAGTCCTGATTCCATTGCGGGCCCCAATGAGCCCCAAGTTCAGCCTACAACCTCGCTGGCAATTTCATCCAAAAGGGCCGTCTCTCGAGCTCTTTGCTCTATAAAGTCTGAACTCAGCTGCCAGATCTTCACAGTCCCAGTGCCGTCCCCGGCCGCTAAAAGTTGGCTTTGTGCATGATTAAATTCCAGGCAATAAACTGGCCTTCCACTGGCTGTCTGCTTTATGCACAGCGAGGGCTTCTGGAAGCTCTTAGCAAAGTCAACCAGCACCACCTCCCCTTGAAAGACAAAAGGAAAATCGTTACAGTTCTCTTTAGTGACGAATCAGCCCAAAATTAAATATATACCTATGCTCAGTAACAGGCCTGGACTGGGATTAAAAAAAGGCCCTGGCATTTTAAGTACACAGAGGTCCAAACAGCTCCCCCAGGCCTATTAAATAGTGACTGTCTATTGCAACTTACAGCAGCCCCTTCTGGCATTTGCCAGAACACACAGATCACCAGTCCGGGCCTGGTCAGTAATCTGGTCAGGCTCCCATTTGGAATTCTACACCAGCAGTGGGAAATATCCACATAGGATGCACATTGCTTACCATCACCTGAGGCTGCAGCAAACACTAAGGGGCGCACTGGGGACCATCGAATGCTGAAGAGATATTTCTGGGAGAGTTGTAAGGAAACTAGAGGTTTGGCTTGCAGCATGGAATACAGGTGAGCGTGTCCGTCTGTCCCAGCACTCAGGAAAAGGTTCCTAGAAAAAAAACAGTTAGGATCAGCACAGACTTAAAAAAAATAAAAAACAAGCAAGGCTTTGTGCATCTGTAATCCTCAGTGTCAGACTGGGCCGGTAGGACACTGGGGAAAAATCCAGCGGCCTCTCCTGACCACGGGCTGCCATCGGTGGGGTATTGGGGGCCCGGCCATGCTGCATTTAGTTGATTAGCCACCAGGCCCCCCCCCCGCTGTCAGTGAGCTGCGGACATCAGAAGTGAGGGATGGAGCTTGGATGCCTGCATCGTCTACCCTCTAAGTCCTGGTAAAGCTGCATGGGGATTAGATGGGATGGAAGGGAGTTCAAGTTTCACCCATGCAATCCCTGTATGGCTCTACCAGGACTTAAAATAAAATGACAAATGAGCACCCAGAAAGTTTTGTAGTAGAAAGAAGATGCAGGCACTCAAGCTCCTGCCCCTTTCCCAAGCCTGCAGCTCAATGACAGAGGGGGGACCCAGCTAATTAAGTAAGTGCAGCACTTCAGGGCCCCCCTTGGGGGTAAAGGTTCGGGACAGGAGGCACCTTGAGATGTCAGCCCCAGTGGCACCTAGGCACCCCAGTTCGACACTGGTAATCCTAGTAGCAAAGGTAATTCCAGATCATATGCTGGACCTCAAGTCAGACAAGCTCTGCTACATACCTATGGAAGGGAGAACAGGTGACGGAGTACACTGGGCCACCATGTGGAGAAAAGGTGAACTGCGCCGGTGCTCTCAGTGGAACAGAAGAGCCCATGTTGATTGGAGCCAGTGTCTGGACACTGGAAGAGCATTTCAACAAATACCCTCCTTCTACCCCAACAATAAACAGGCTTGGGTCAAAATGTGAATAGGAGAGGCATGTTACACCAACGGCGGTGTCCCCCCGTCCAGGCTGGAAAGATGTAAAAACTGTTAAAACCATTTGACCGGTGAATTATTATAAGTCAATTATCTGCGTGTGTTAAGTCAAATAAATGTGATATATATGGAGAATTAGAACCTTGTGTATCTTTGTGTTGCTAGGGATCTGCTGAGCTACCAGGGCGAAGCCATCCAATAATACCAGGTGCCCTTCTTTCTCCATCTGCCACACAAGGATCTTTCCATCGGAAGAGACACTGAAAACCTGGTGCCGGTGGCCTTGTGACTTCTCCTGCATCCAGCCAACCTTCCAAAGGAAAATCATGGATAATTGCTTTATTAAAGGCTTTAAGGGTGTGATTTACCTTCAGGGTAACTTTTAGTACATTACAGTATGGCCTATTCTTAGCTAGTTTTTAATTGGTTGTTGTTTTTTATATAGTTTATGTGGTTGTTGTTTTTTAGTATAGTTTTAATAGTTTATTAATTATTTGCCTTCCCCTTCTGACTCTTTCTAACTGTCATATTTGGGTCACTGACCCCGGCAGCCAAAAAACGATTGCTCTGTGAGGTTACAATTTTAATTTTTTTTTTTTTTTTACTTTTTATAGCTTATCTTTCTATTCAGGCCCTCTCTTATTCATATTCCAGTCTCCCATTCAAACCACAGTCTGGTGGCTAGGTAAAACTGGACCCTAGCAACCAGTTAGCTGTTGTAATTCCAAATAGGAGATCTGCTGAACAAAAAGCTAAATAATTCAAAAACCACAAATAATTAAAAAATGAAGACCAATTGCAAACTGTCTCAGAATTGCACTCTCTACATTATAATAAAACTTAATTTAAAAGTAAACAATCATTTAATAGATAGGTTGAATGAACCATACCTGATAGACTGCATCAGTATGAGTGTCTCCTACATGTCCCGTCCTTCCAATCAGGGGGTCATCTGTCCGACTTGTGTCCCACACCAGTACATCACCATTAAAGAGACCACCTTTAGAACAAATCAGTAAAATAAAAATTACATACTATGTGCTTTTTTATCTGCCTATTTGTGTTTAATGATTGCTCTGATGAAACAGTGACAGTGATGAAATAGTCTTCAATTCACCTTGTCGTTTCCTGCCTCCTGATAAAAAAGGTTTAACCTCATGGCTCATGTATCTCCCAAGATGGGAGAGAAAAGTAATTACATTCTTGGCGCACAATTCTTAAAAAAGTAGAGGCAATAAGGAAAAGTGGGCTAGAAGACATACCGGCAATAAGAGAAGGCTGTGAGGGGTGCCATGCCAGGCACATCACTGAACTCGGAACATCTAAAACAGTATCAGGGTTGTTTGCGTTGAAGCCTCTGCGATCCAGATTCCACGTGCACACGTAAGACTTTTCAGTGCTCCAGTCACCGTCACCGAACCTGAAATTGTTGTTAAAGAGAATTGAAGCAGCAGGTCTATATCACGCCCCCTTCGCCCACCCCCTCTCCCCCCTGAAGCTGCCATTAGGCACAGACCCTTAGAGTCTATATGGAGAACACAGCCCTGTACATAACTGCATACAGTGTATTCTATTGCTGTCAATAACCATGCTAAGTACCTTACCTGCCATATGAGCAGGCAATAATTGACCCAGTTGAATTCCAGGAAACGCTGGTGACCTGAAGTTGTTGCTCCAAAGCATCAGGGTACTGGAGGCTGTGTAGGCAGGTTACCTAGTTTGATAAAAACACAAATACTCTTGAGAGAATGGAAAGATGACAGCTTGGTCCTGGCCTGTATGGGGCCTCATTTTAACCCTCTGAGTGCTAAGTGATTTCCTAGGAGATGCTGGCCCTTTGTAACTTGAGTGACAGCACCACTCTATGTTTGAGCTTTATAAATATTTGCTAATAAAAGTAATGATAAACTAGAAATCAATTCCATGTCAGCACAACATTGTAAATGTGCCTTTTTTTGCACTCTGCATTCTGCTGTTCCTGAATGGTCTCAGGCCTCTACATGCTCCAAACACAGAAACCTGCAGTTAGCCCCTTAAATAAAGCGCTGCCTGCATCATTTTATCCAACAGGGGCAGGCAGGGGGAAGCATGTAAGTACCCCCTCCCTCCAGTTACCCTGTGCATCATTCAGAGAGGCAAATTAGGGAGCAGCAGGAGAGGCAGAATGCAACCTGGTCTGGCCTTGTCTGCACCTCCTGACACTGCATCTTGCCCACCCTTAGTGCTCTAGCAACTGCGCCCTGGGGAAATGTAAATAACACCTATATGTCAATCAACCAGTGATATATACTATCCAGGGATGCACTAAATCCAGGATTCAGTTCAGGATTCTTAGCAAGATTTGGATTAGGCTGAATCCACGCTCCTGGCAGAACTGAACCTGAATCCTTACTATCACATGACTTTTTGTCACATAAAAACAGAAGTTGAAAATTTTTCAGTTGCCTTTAACACTTACGTATCCTAATTTGCATATGCAAATTAGGATTCGGTTCGGTATTTGGCCAAATCTCTTACAAAGGATTCGGTGCATCCCTAATGGTATCCATGCCTATTCCAGGTCAGCCACATCCATGTAGAAAGCAACAACTACCATGGGCATATTGGCATTAGGGAAACTCTACAGGGGTCACAAATTTTAAAAGTAAAAACAGACATAATCCAAAGTTACATTAAAACATCTCCAAAGACCCTACACGTTTCATGCCCTAAGGGCACTCTGAATAAAGTCTTTTTTACTTTTAAAATTTGTGACCCCTGTGGAGTTTCCCGAGTGCCTATATGCCCATAGTGGTTGTAGCTTTCTGCACCCCATGCTGAGGGGCCGGTGCACCTGGGCCACCACTACTACTACTAGATGAGTGGCAGGGCCGGAACTAGGGATAGGCAGAAGAGCGCATTGATTAGGGGGCGCCAGTCATTAGCGGCGGGGGCAATGACCCATCGCATCGCGCACCCCCCCCCCCCCAACAAAGCACGGGGGGGCGTTGTGTCCGACCGGGTTGCCTAGGGTGCCCGGTCGGCTTGGCCCGCCCCTGGTGAGTGTTATGGTCATTTTGTGCCTTTATTTTTGGTTCTGCACCTACAGGTTTATCTGGCTGAATTTTTATTGATTTAGGTAAAGTTGCCCAGTGTGGAATAATCACTGAATGAATGAATTTGCCATACTGCCTATGTACTGTCAGAATGCATTAGATTTACCTGTTCATGTTGCTCCTCCCAATTCACTTCATACCCATCAAACGCGTGACTTTTCCAGTTTTTGTTCAGCTCCTTTATCATAATTCCTTCCACACGTTTCAGAAATTGGCCCAGATCAGGGTAGTCCAGAAGGGGACCGAGATCAACGTCCAAGGTTCTCTGATTGGCATTCAGCTCGGTCTGAGTGCCCATCTCACGAACATGGCAGGCTTGGTTAGATGCCTCCTTTGCCTTTAGGGAGATGGTCTGACAGCATCTCTGTAGAGAACAAATAAGTCATCAGCAGTGGACGAGGACCCCACAATTGCTGGGTACTTGGGTGGGCGGAACAAAGAAGGCCCCAGGGTATCAGTATTAGTTTAGGAAATGATGTCATACAAATGACACCATCAGCCTATATAGCCCATAGGTGACCCACTGGCTGTAATGTAACTGATGATAGAGATGCAGGGGGATTGACCTAAATGGGGGTCGGTGGAAGAGATAGAGAAGAGGGGCCCTACAACACAATAAACATTTATTTACTGCCCACCTACCCAAGTGATGCAAGGGGGGCATGGAAATACCCTCTCTGCTCCAGCTTATGACAGGGTACGTCGCCCATTACTTATACGCGTACAGGACAGGGACATGGAGGTGGTACAGTCACTTTACTAGCCCATAGCCCAGGTCGGTACCACTTACCGACTCACAGCGGGACTCCTGGGACTTCCGCCATGCAGACTCTACTGTTACCTCCTCCAGCACCGCATCAGAAAACATCTTACTGTCAGCAAAACTCCCGCTGTCACATCTCTATTCTATACGCACCCTGCTGTTACCATGCCAACCGCAAGCTTCCGGCGGCGCATTATTTGACGTTCAACCCACATGAGATATAACATTCGTGCTAAATTCTTGATTTCGGTGTATACACTCTGTATTCTATACAGAATTTGCAAATAAAACATAGCAGTTTTAACCAACAAGGATTTTGCGCATTTCTACTTCCAAAGAAAGCCGCCACCTCACCGAAAGTGTAAGCGCCATGTTTGAAATGGGCAGCGTACTTAATGACGTATATTAAATTGAAATATGTTGAACCCCCAGTCTGTCTAAAAAAGACACTGTCTCCTTCGTAACAAAATGAACCTAATTTAATACTTCGAAATTGAAAGTGTGATTTTAATGGGTTAGCTGCCAGCTACAAATATGGCGCCTAGTTAGAATGACCTTAGATCAAGCATTATGGGTAGCCAATAAAGCTGTCGCTGTCAGGGAGCTGTTATTAGTTTACGTGTAATAATGTAAAATAATATATCTGCCAAGAGCTTAAAATGGTATGTGTTTTCCTTCTGAGGCTAAATTCTTGTTAAAAGGCACGCTACAGAATTGATTAATTCTCTTCTGCAATGCTGTACAGTAGAAATGATCACAGCACTTTAGCATAGATGTCAAGAGGTTTACTGTATAATGCATTCATCCTTTAAAACACAAAATTCCCCCACCTTCCTTACTCACACAGTTTACATACTATTTGGGGGGGAAAATACTTGGCCCAACTAGGGTTGTCAGGCGTCTGGTGTTTCTAATAGGGACTAAGAACAACAGCAAGAAAAGGCCCCTGCCCCTTCTCCAAGAAGACAGTACTTTAACAAGTACTAGGGATGATGAGGGCCTGGCCCTAATGGCTATTGTGCTTGATGGCAAAGTGACTAATGTAGTGAACAGACCTAGACCTACAATCTGTAGATTTTGGCAAATGCCAGAAAGGCTGCTGTATGATGCCATATACCCCCCAACTGTCCACTTTCCGCGGGACTGTCCCGGTTTTTATAGCACATCCCGCTGTCCTGGATAGTTCAATGAATGTCCCGCATTTCCGTAATAGATTACGGAAATGCGGGACATTCATTGAACTATCTGGGACAGCAGGATGCGCTGGCTGAAGTCGGGCGCTCCTGCCCCCTGTGTGCGGCTCTTGCTTCTTATGCGCCTACTTTTGCGGCGGCGACAGGCCCTTTTATAAGGTTGTGTATGGGGGGTACTGTCTATGGGGGCAATTGGGGCCACTGTGTATGGGGGGTACTGTGTATGGGGGCAATTTGGGGCACTTTCTATGGGGGTATTGTGTATGTGGGTACTTTGTATGGGGGCTACTGTCTATGGGGTAAATTGGGGGCACTTTCTATGGGGGGTACTGTCTATTGGGCCATTGGGGGCACTGTGGGGGGCGTGGCCACAAAAGTGGGCATGGTCAAAATTGCTGCAGTGAGCGCGCCAAATATTTTTGTCCCTCTTTTCATTTTTCAAATGTTGGGAGGTATGGTCTCTGGCGGGGGTTGCTATGGCAGAGCTGTCAACCTGACAGCTATGATACTTGGGAAAACTGGGGCACGTCAGTGTGCTTCTGGAAGTGACATCACGCTTATGCGCAAAAATCACAGCTGAAGCTGGAAAAATTTTACCCATGCATGCGTCACTGATCACTTACTGCACATGCACGCCTATAATTTACTGCAGGAAAAATTGGGAGAATGCTGCTGGGGGACGGGAGAGCGGGGCAAGCCTTCAAAATCGGGCAACCCTCAAAGAAATAGGGGGAGGGTAGACAGCTCGGCTATGGGCCTCTGTGTACTTGAAATGCCAGGGCCTATTTTGAATCCCAGTCTGGGCCTGGTAGTGAAATACTTTGACAAGGAAAATATTCTAATATGAAATGAAATTAAAAAAAAGTGGTTTCACACTTATGTAGGGCATCAAAGAGGCAATAAAATACCAGCCATGTGGCAAACAGCTGTCATTGACTGAAGCAGAATATGTTTGAGAAAAAATAATGTGAATTAGGACCTAGTATTGAATACTCCCTGTGATACTAAGATAACGTTGTTTATCTTTAGATTTTCTCAAAAGTCACTTACATCATGTACCTATGGATTGGAAGAAAGTTGGTGTACTTTAATAACAATATTTAAAAAGGTATAACAATTTTTGCCTGAGAAATACAATCCTGTAAGCCTGACATCTCTTTTGGGCAAGCTATTTGAAGGTTTGTTAAGGGATCCCATTCAAGATTCTGTTCCAGAGAATTGCATTATAAGTAATAATGTAAGAATACATTTGGGATACAGTCATGCCAACAGTATTGCCTGGCATGGCAACATTTTGCTTTGTGTCCACAGACACCCTTAATTAATTCAATACACAACCAGGGACTGTGGAAGGTGACAACTTCATCAAGCTCATCAGACGAATGCGGAGCCAGCCATATGGGGAAACTGGGGCCATTGGCTTCTTTGATCTGTTGATCAAAAACAAGTCAGTTGTGGACCTAGAACAGCAGGGGGGGTACAGCTATGAGAAAATATAGATTATAGAAAGGGATCCATATCTCCTTGGCTTTAAGGTTCACATCCTCATAAATCACATATTGATTATGGGGAGGTCCCATGCTTCCCAATGATACCAAACAGGGACTGCCTATACCCACCAGTTAGGAGGGATAGTTTCTGGGGGACTGGTAGATGAGACACCCCTTATGTTTGGTATCATTTTGATCACCCACATATGGGTTAAAACAATCCCCTACTTTCATATTAATATTGGGTACTGGCAAGTACCAATATTATATGACAAGAAACTGGCATGAGAAGTACACCTCTCTACAGGGGAGGTCTTGTGACACGCCCCTGGGCACTCCCTTCTCATGCATACGGTAATGAGGGAGGAGCTATTTGGGGCGGTGGTGTGTTTGGGGGTGCTTGATGTTAGTCTAACCTGTGTGAAAGGTGACTGCGTGTAACCCCTTAGTTCCCCTACCCGCGTCTGGGACTGGCGTGTTCCTGACAGATACAGAAATATGCAGGCAAGTTAAACACATCATTGATAGAAAACAACCTTGGGGCACTTGTGGATAATACATGATTGACTAGGCAATGTCAGGCCAACAAGGTATTGTACTGTATTTAAAAGGGGTATAGATTAACTAGATGGGGAGGGGGGTCATACCCCCCCCCCCAACACTAAAAGGCGCTGTCTAGAATATGCAGTGCAGTGTTGATCTCGAAACCTAAAAGTATATTACAAACAGAGAAAGTCTAAAGAAGAGCTATTAAGTTGATAAAGGCTATTAAAATCTCAGTTATAAGGAAAGATTGGCTAAAACGAAGATGTTTATGCCGGAGAAGAAGAGTTTAAGGAGTGATACGATTACTCTGTATAAATATTTAAAGGGGAAGGAAAGGCATTTTGGCATTTTACTGTGAATAGATTAGCCCCATTAGTGCAAGCTAGAATTCTATATTTATTCTGCAGAAAGCTTTATCATACCTGAGTGAACAGCACTAGAAGCTCCCCTTTGTTTGTGTTAGATAGCAGCTGCCATTTTAGCTTGGTATCAGTGGCTTCTGTACTGCAGCTCTAGTTGCTGGTAGCTCAGATAATACAGGGATAGGAGCAAATTCTGACGGGTGGGGGAGCAAATTCCGGTGGGAGGAGGAGCAGAAGGGAGGGGTAGAAGGGGAGAAGGATAGAGAAGCAATCTGAGCAGACTTCTGCCGATGCCCTGAAATATTTTTCTGAGAGAATAAAGTCTGACACAGAAGAACATGTGTACACAAAAGAAGAAAAGGAATCCTGTGTTTGTTTTAATAGAGGATAATAGTGCAGTGTTTCTGTGAGTGCTTATGGCTGTATTTACATAGACCTTTCTGATAAAGCTTACTTAGTTTTTACCTTCCTTCTCCTTTAAGGGGACCACACAATAACCGCTTGGATGCTTTTTTCACCAGTAGATCATTCCAGCAGACACATGGCCATCCATTCAGATTAGAAGAAAGAAGGTTTCATTTTAAGATGCGATGAGGACTGTACATTTGTAGAACTCTCTCCTCAAGGCTGTTGTATTGGCAGATTCATTAGATAGTTGCAAAAAAGTATTGAATCTGGCTGGGTTACCCCAGGGCCCACCGCTGCAAAGCTCCACCCCAAGCTACGGCCACTCCCGCGCTGCTTACTGTGAAAATATAAAGATGGCCGTGCCTTCCACTTGGAGGCATCTTTATCCAACCCCATCTAATATGTTAGTATGTGTAACCATATGTGTGCACTAAATGCTGGGTTGGATCCGCTGGGGGGCAATGGTTGCAACTCTTTAGTTCCAATCGTGTGTGTTAAATGCAGGGTAAACCATGGGGGCATGGGTTTGATTCAACAATGTAGGATAAGTGGGCTCCAATTGGTACCAGCAAGTCATGTGACCCCCCCCCCCCCCCGTAAGTGCATTTGTACCCTAACCTGCAGAATAGAGAATACCTTAAATTGCCTTATGAATAAAGCACTTCCTGCACTGAGCTGGGAGGAAGCATGTATGCGACTCCCCTCCTGTCCCTAACATGCACTTTATTCAGAGGCATGGTAGGGAGTGATGCCAGGCATAGGGTGGAAAGGAGCCCTATGCAGAACTGCCTAAGGCCACGATACACACCTAGCACAGGATTTGAATCCGCCGTCATATGAAGACAGCAGCAATGCCATAAATCCAAAGTTAACAAGCAACAAAAGGCGTGATCTTGCACCCCTTAGGCCCACCTTGCACATAATAAGCAAAATTGTAGGTCCCCTGTGACCCCACTACATAGGGTTGCCACCTCTGCCGGCTAATAAATCCGGGCACGGGGCAGGGGTGACATCATGGGGGGGCAGGAAGGAGGTAGGACTGTGATGTCACAGGGGCCTATTGCAGATCGCTGTGTCATTGTTACTGAGTCATGCCCGGTTTTCCCAATTCCGGGCAGGAGGTTTTGACCCGGACAGCCCTTCTGAAACAGTCAAAACTGGACAGGTGGCACCTCTACCTCCACAGAGGAAGCAGAATCCTGCTGGCAGTGGCATAACTACTCTGTGCTGGGCCCGCCTGCAAAGAAAATCTTCAAAGGGGCCCTGTGCAAACTTACCAGGGCGCCTGCCCTGATGCATCTCCCCACCCCCCACCCACACGCATATAAATCCCCACTCCCCTACCTCAGAGGCATGGAGTGGGGATTTATATGTAAAATAGAGGAAGCAGACCCCGCGGTCCAGGCCCCCTTGTCCCCCATCTGCTTCCTATATTGTTATGCCACTGCAGGCTGGCCCTTGGCTACAGGGGTCTGCTTCCTCAGTACTTACGCCACCATCTATACCCCTTGTTCTAGCTCAGTGGTAGTTTTCTATATAAACAACTACAGTGCTATTTCCCCTTTAACATATAAAATTGTGTTTGTATTTCCAATACGCCCCATCTTCCTCCTGGACCTCAGTGGCATTTATTCAGGAGGTGGGAACTATAAAGGCCAAATAGCACCCCCTAACTGCTTTAACAAACCTTGCATTGTGTTTAAACTATAAAGCCTCCCAAGCTGTGGAAACTTTGCCTCTATGTTTGGAACGAGCCCACCTATATATTATAATTTGCCTTTAACGGCCAACGAGGTGCTAAATATCCACAGCCAAATCTCAGCCATGCACTTTACAAAGCTAAATGGAATGTATTTACAGAACTACTAAATTCTGGAATGTCGGCATGAAATAATATCCAGTTCAGGCTGTTTTCTCTAGTTTCAGCATATTTAATCACCAACTTCTACCAATATTAAAACCATCTGACTGCTATTTAGTGTAGATGAACTGGGACGGGGGGTGGTCCAACACTGACTCATTTGATTTAAACAAAAAAAGCAACACAGTTTTAATATAGCGCCCCCCATGTCTCAATTGTCAGTATCCTAAAACTGACCCCCATTTGTCTTTTTTTTTCTGAATGACGTTCAACTGGACTTTTAGGAGTGGATATGATTTGCCCTCCAGACTGCCGCTGTTTCAAGTGATGACTGCCTGCAAGTAAGTGTACTGGCCCATGCAGGCACTGGGAAAATTCAATGTCCCCTTTTGATGATGATGCCAAAGCACCCCAAATCACCCCTCTGTGTCAAGCACATAGCTTACCTTGACTCACACTCAGCCCTCCTTTGCATCCAGTTCCACTTAATGTAGGGGCTTTGGGAGGTCTCATTCGCTCATTTGGTGCAACTGAACCTAACAAAAAATGAAGTAATGATCTTTCTTCCTAAGCCTGGTCCTACACCCCCCCCCCCCCCCTTTACTATCTCACTACATCAATGGCATGCTCATTAACCCTGTCAACTTCTCTCTCCTTCTCTGACTATATTAACACCACTGTTAAAAACCTGTAATTTTTTCTTACACAATATTCAGCCGGCTCAAAACCCCTTCCCCCCAGTCACACCTCCATCCCTTACCTAGTTGGAAGTCCTCGCTCTTCCACCGATTGGCTCTGCTGCACTGGGGACAGGCGGAAGATTTAAATCTCCAGTCCAATCCCCAGTGCAGATGCGGCTAGCAGGTGGCCTAAGCCACCTTTGTGGCCTACTCACAAATCAGGGCCTGACAATATTGCCAAAATCTGTCCCTTTCATTCAACCATAACAGCTATGATGCTCATGCATGCCCTCATCCTATCCCGACTAGACTACTGTAACCTGCTACTTACTGGCCTCCCCAACTCCAATCTTTCTCCTCCTCTCATCAAGGAGAGTTCAGACCCTTCCACTACTCAAGTCCTTATCTTGGCTTCCCTTTAAACAAAGAAATATTTACAAACTCCTTCTCTTAGGGCTGTGGCACACGGGGAGATTAGTTGCCCACGACAAATTTCCCTTGTCGTGGGCAACTAATCTCCCCAAAATGCCATCCCACCGGCGAGAATGTAAATTGCCGGTGGGATGGCATACATACACGCCGCCACGATTTCCCCGAAATGCCTTGAGAGGAAACTTCCGCAATTTCAGGGAAATACAAATATACAGAGAAGGAATGTTCTGGGCACACAATAAGCTGTACCCTCATACTGTACTGTCTAAGGGAAACAATATGGCACCTCCCTCCCATATGTATAAATACAAATATACAGAGAAGGAATGTTCTGGGCACACAATAAGCTGTACCCTCATACTGTACTGTCTAAGGGAAACAATATGGCACCTCCCTCCCATATGTATAAATACAAATATACAGAGAAGGAATGTTCTAGGCACACAATAAGCTATACCCTCATACTATACTGTCTAAGGGAAACAATATGGCACCTCCCTCACATATGTATAAATACAAATATACAGAGAAGGAATGTTCTAGGCACACAATAAGCTGTACCCCCATACTGTACTGTCTAAGGGAAACAATATGGCACCTACCTCCCATAGTTACAAATACAAATATACAGAGAAGGAATGTTCTGGGCACACAATAAGCTGTACCCTCCTACTCTACTGTCTCTAAGGGAAACAATATGGCACCTCCCTACCATATGTATAAATACAAATATACAGAGGAGGAATGTTCTGGGAACACAATTAGCTGTACCCTCATACTGTACTGTCTAAGGGAAACAATATGGCACCCCACTCCGCGCATGCACAAACTCGTGATCGCACATGCGCGGGGCTTTACACTGGCATACGGGGCAGTGGGGGAGAGGTCCCCATTGCTCTGTATGCTAGAAAAAGTTTAAAATTTTGCTGCGGGGGGGCGGCATGCCGCCCCCAAATTTGTGGCGCCCTAGGCCTGGGCCTTTCCACAAATCCGGGCCTGATGGCACCTCTCTCCCATATGTATAAATACAAATATACAGAGAAGGAATGTTCTGGGCACACAATAAGCTTTACCCTCATACTGTACTGTCTAAGGGAAACACTATGGCACCTCCCTCCCATATGTATAAATACAAATATACAGAGAAGGAATGTTCTCGGAACACAATTAGCTGTACCCTCATACTGTACTGTCTAAGGCAGGCATCCCCAACCTTTTATACCCGTGAGCCACATTCAAATGGAAAAAGTGTTGGGGAGCAACACAAGCATGCAAACATTTCTTGGGGGTGCAAATAAGAGCTATAATTGGCTATTTGGTAGCCCCTATGTGGACTGGCAGCCTATAGAAGGCTCAGTCTGGCTGTTCACTGGGTTTTATGCAATCAACTCTTGCCTTCAAGCCAGGAATTCAAAAGTGAGCACCTACTTTATGACCACTGGGGGCAACATTCAAGGGGTTGGGGAGCAACATGTTGTCCCTGAGCCACTGGTTGGGGATCACTGGTCTAAGGGAAACACTATGGCATCTCCCTCCCATATGTATAAATACAAATATACAGAGAAGGAATGTTCTCGGAACACAATTAGCTGTACCCTCATACTTGTATGTATAAATATAAATATACAAAAAAGGAAAGCTCAGACAGCATGCTGTTCCTTTATATTGCCTATTTAAAGGGAAAATTCATAGATAATTTCTGCATTTAGTAGTTGTATAATTAATATCTGACCCTTCCTATTCTGTGATGCTGGCTTTGTATGTTTATACACCCATAGGCATTTTGCTTATGGGCTGAACCCTCATAACTGAGTCCTGCTTTGCTTATTAGCATTGCTAGTATTTGAAGCAGCAGTGCATTGAAGTGGTTAATGCTGGTGTTCCCCCCCCCCCTTACTGCCTACATCATTACATGACTTGAAGTCTTCTTATAGTCACAATAATATGGGGGGGGGGGGGGGGTGGGAAAAAACAAGCCTTCTCCCCTGCACAGACCAAACTCTATGGGATTGTCAGGTGAATTATGCAAAATCCTTAGTGAAGATACAAGCCATGAGTCTCTGTCCAGCCCCTAGGAATTTTAAGTTTAAATATATATACTGGAACTGATACCAAAAAAGAAGCCGATTGCAATCCCATTATGAAATATATGAACAGTACTTAATTTGCAGCATTTTGTCTGCATGGGAGTGGGATGCCCACTTAAATGGCAGCATTGTGTCTGCATTGGAATGGGATGCCCATTTCTATTCAAATGTACATCTGCTCTGTTGTGATATGTTAATGACACACATTCATATTTACAGAGGGATCTACAACCTGCGACTTTCCAGCTCTGGCAGGACTACAACTCCCAGACACCTGTGCATGTCTCATTTTATATGACTAAGTAGGAAAAGAATGCTACTGACTTGCAAATTTGTTGCAAGCCAATAGCAATAGATGGGGTTTGTTCCATCATTGCACTTTATTTTATATGCATAAAATAAAGTGCAATGATGGAACAACCCCTAAAAATTGGATTTGAGCATACAGTAGGTAATTGTGTTTTATTACAGTTTGGAAACACTAGAACCTTAACTGCAGTCTAGCCCTGGGGCAGGTCTGGATTGGGAGTCAAAATAGGCCCTGGTATTTCAAGTACCCAGAGGCCCAAACAGCCCCCCACAAGCCTAATATATATTGACTGTCTATGGTATCTTAGAGCAGCCCCTCTGGCATTTGCCAGAACCCACAGATTGCCAGTGCAGGCCTACTGAGGCGATCAAATAAATATTTCCCAATGGCAGTTAGGCATAGCAGGTCAGGCCAATATCATGGCAGATCCAGTCATGTGAACAGACTATCATCTAAAAAACCTTAGTACTTCAATCTCCAATAACTAGCACAGTGTGATTAGCGACCCACTCGCCAGAAAGTGGCCACAGATCTGTAGATCTGTCTGAAAAACACATAGGGGCTACACATGAAAAAGATTTGGGCCGGAGCAAAATTCTCTTTACTGACTTATCCGCATGTATGACAATAGCCTCTAAATGTCGCTTTACAAGCTCTACATCCACCATCATCAGATGCCAACCAACCACATGTAATTTCTTCTCTGGAAAAAGGTGCTTGTGAGAGGACGATTACTCTGTACAAGTACATTAGAGGGGATTATAGGCAGATGGGGGGGGGGGTTCTTTTTTCCCATAAAAACGATCAGCGCACCAGGGGCCTCCCCTTTAGATTAGAGGAATGGAACTTTCATTTGAAGCAGCGTAGGGGGTTCACCACAGTGAGGGAAGTAAGGTTGTGACCCAAATCTAAATAAACTCCAAAAGCAAAATGATAAATAAATTAAAAAGTTTGTATTGGGATGGTAGTACAAATTATACCCCATACACAGTGCCCCCCATACACAGTGCCCCCATACACAGAGCCCCCCATACGCGCTCCGACTCCTTGCGCTGCTTCTCTTATGTGGCTCCTCCGGTGGTCCCAGGCCCTTTTATAAGGTTGCGCCCCGTGTGTACGTGTGACGTCATTACGCACGGGCGCAACCTTATAAAAGGGCCAGGGACCGCCGGAGAAGGAGCCACATAAGAAGAGAAGTAGCCCAAGGAGTCGGTGCGCTCAGCTTAAGACCTCTCATCCTGCTGTCGCGGATCCTTCTATGAATGTCCCGCATTTCCGTAATCTATTATGAAAATGCAGGACATTCAGGGAACTATCCGGGACAGCGGGATGCGCTATAGAAAGCGGGACTGTCACTCTTAAAGCGGGACAGTTGGGGGGTATGCATAAGCAGTTGAAGGAACTCCAAGCACACCGGACAACGGAGTTTGCTAAAAAACAGTCTTTATTATTCCATTTAAAACCAAGGTGCCTGACGTGTTTTGTGCACGTGCGCACTTAATCATAGGCCAGTGAGGTTGTGTCAGTATGGGTCTGTATGTGAGTGGATAGATAGGTCAGTATGGGTCTGTATGTGAGTGTATAGATAGGTCAGTATGGGTCTGTATGTGAGTGTATAGATAGGTCAGTATGGGTCTGTATGTAAGTGTATAGATAGGTCAGTATGGGTTTATGTATGTGAGTGGATAGATAGGTCAGTATGGGTCTGTATGTGAGTGTATAGATAGGTCAGTATGGGTCTGTATGTGAGTGGATAGGTCAGTATGGGTCTGTATGTGAGTGGATAGATAGGTCAGTGTGGGTCTGTATGTGAGTGGATAGATAGGTCACTATGGGTTTATGTATGTGAGTGGATAGATAGGTCAGTATGGGTCTGTATGTGAGTGTATAGATAGGTCAGTATGGGTCTGTATGTGAGTGGATAGGTCAGTATGGGTCTGTATGTGAGTGGATAGATAGGTCAGTGTGGGTCTGTATGTGAGTGGATAGATAGGTCACTATGGGTTTATGTATGTGAGTGTATAGATAGGTCAGTATGGGTTTGTGGGTGCTGGGTTCACTTAGAACAGTTGAACTTGATGGATTCTGGTCTTTTTTCATCCCATTGTAACTTGAGGGTGCCACTTTGGACATTTTTGAAATCTTAATTCCAATTAGCACATGGGTCGGAAATAACAATACATTACTCTGTAATAATAAACAACGGGCATTTCACTTCCATTAATCTTGCTGCATTTGCAAGCACCTGCTATGGACTGGGATTGCATCATAAAATCGATCTTATGATCGTGACTTTAGTTTGCAACAATCCGGGCCTGGGTCATTATCCCCCCTCATGACATTGGGCTGGTCCAAGCTTTAATGCTACTTGAGGCTTCCCTAATTCCTCACTTGGTGAACCAGTCTCACCAGCCACCTTAGCATCATACCCCTCAACGTCACAGCCCCGCCACATGTTGAAGGCGCCCATGCCATACTACATTCACTTGTGTGTGGCACCGAGCTGGTTAAGCTGACAGCGGCAGTGGGAGGAGTAGCCATTCTCCCTTCCTCTTACTAGCATGCGGCGGGAACTCAGCGCGCTCACAAAAAAGCAGTCGAACCTGCCGCCCACATGTGACGGCATGACGCGCCGCAGCCCGGCCTTCCAGTCCGCCTATCACCTCCTTGGCTTTCCCTTGCGCCCTACGTCATTCCCGCCGACTTCCAACCCCTCCCCCACAATAAGATCGACCCGCCCTCCCTTAATAGGGGACTGAGAAAATTGGGCGCGGCTTCAGCTGTGCTGCCGCCCACTTTAATGCGCCCTCCTTCCTTCGCGAAGAGGAGGGAGAGAAGTGGGTGCGGCCCTGAGCGATGTGCCCTTTGCGGACACGCCTTGGCTCTGCCCCTTTCTCCCCGCCTGGCTGAAAGGAGGTGGTTCCGCCTGGCTTTTACCAAGAGCGGGAGCGCGGGTTGGTGCCGAGCGCGTCCCCCCGCCCCCTCCTTCCTTTTTCTCTCTCACACACGCACGGGAGCGAGATCTTCCCTCACACACAGCAGCGGCCATTGCGCCTTCTTCTACTTTCCCCTTTCTCCCTCTCAGCTCGGCACCCGGCAAACACACACGCATAGCTCCCGCCGTAGGAAGGAGGGGAAATTCCCAGGGCGTTCCGTCCCCCTTCCCAGAAGCGGCCGCCTCACACCGAAGCAGCTTCCTCTCTCTGTGTTTCCCCCTCCCCTTCCAGCCAGGCCTGAGCCTGCACTCCCTCCCCCCCCCGCCTTGCGCTCTCACCGCTTCTCACACACACAACATGTCGGCGCCGGCGGCCAAAGTCAGTAAAAAGGAGGTGAACTCCAACCACGACGGAGCGGACGAGACCTCAGGTAAGGTAGCGGGAGAGAGAAAGGGGAGGCGGGGAGGACGAGGCCTCGGCACCAGCGCCATTTTCCGCGGCGGAAGGCGCGCTATGCAGGCCGCGCACAAGGGGAGACGAAGCCCGCCCGCCCTGCCTCGGAGAATGCCCCTATGGATACGGCTAGTGGGGCCCTTGGGTTGAGGCTATACAGAGCCCAGAAGGGGGGCTGGGCGGCCCCGCGTTGCGCAGGAAGCCCGGTGGCTCATTGTCCTGTTCCGCCATGATGTTTCCGATCCGCATGGCGCAGGCCGCAGGGCCGCGGGGGTATGAGCGGGAGAGTTCGGGGAGGAGTAGAAAGCTCAGCGCCGCTATCCGTTCCCCGGAGGCCGATGGGTAGGCCCCGCACGGAGCCCTCTCATCTTCCCCAGCACGTGGGGGCCCTGTAACCTTGGCTCTTGCGCGACTGCATCTCCCGCACACTTTGCATCGATTGGAACTCCAGTCTAGCAAACGTTGGCACCCACAGGCTAAACAGGGTAAAACCCCCATTCCCTTCTGGCTGTGCCGTAGGGCCCGACAGCTGCTGTGGATTTATGCCCCCCAAGCTGCAAATGATTAGGGTGGGCTCTCACATGTCTTCTGTTTACCCGCCATAATGTTTATGCTGTGATGCTAAAGGGCAAAGGTGACCTGCTTGCAACTATAGGCTTCCGAGTTCTTTCCACTTCTATCATGTGGCCAAGGCTTCTCTATATGCCCCTGAATTATCTGCATAGAGGGACTGTTGTGGCTTTATTAACCCCAACATCTCCACCTCTTACATGTTCAGCTCCCAGTATCCCTACAGGTGATGAGCTACAACTTCACCGAGACAAATCTTTAGACAGTTTAGCTCTAACAAGAACCTTGTGGGCTAATTGAAGCGTTACCTATACTGTCCTGGATATTCTCTTAATTTTATCCTTTCCAGTGGAATCCTTTGCGGGGTTTAGTGTTGTTGGTTGTGCTTCCTGGTCGTGTTTAAATGATTGGGTAAAGCGAGTTGTTTAATAAATGTGCTACCAAGCCACTCTGCAGCTAGCACTGAAAAGGGGTAAACGGCAATGGGGGCAACCGTTGCTATGTTCAATCAGTTCTGTACATGTACTTGAACTAGAGAGGACTTAAGTTTAAGGACTACTTGGTTTCCTGCACATGTGTTGCATCCTTTCTGCAATCACTTATTAATAAGGCTGCTTTATGGCATAGGGGCAACACAACTTCATGCCCTGCTGTTGCTAAGAAGCTCTCTGCATCATTCCCTTGGCATGTTGGTTTGCAGTGAAGGAATTGGCTGTTGGCCTGCAGCCTGGGGCTTTACTAGGCTACCCAGCGTGCCGGTTAAGGTGGCCATACACTTTACAATGACTATCTTTCCTGCGACCATTGGTTTGTGCCCTCCACTAACCTTTTGGGTTGAATTGTTACATAAGGGGGTAGAAACAATAGGAATTTTGCCCCTATCAGACGATTTAGAGAACTAATATCAAAAGCCTTTGCAATATCGGTAACCTAGTCAATGTACCATACATGTACCGAATAGCGTACACTTTGCATCCAGCTGTAATGGGGCTGCATCCACCTGTTCTTAATCCACAAATGGGGTATAACTCAAAGTTCAATGGCAAATGAAGAAAATTGGAATCTTGCAAAGTTTGTAGGTCTTAAATGTTGATTTTGTTTTATCTTTTAGAAAAAGAGCAACAGGAAGCCATTGAGCATATTGACGAAGTACAAAATGAAATAGACAGGTAAGAGACTAAACATTAGCATGTCATTTCCTTAAACGTCTATCTACCATTGATGTGCTGATCTGTCCCGTTGACCTTTTATACCATTGTCGCAGTTTTGTTGCTTTTGAATCATGTGTTTACTGGGCTACTGCAGTACATTGCTACAGCTAGCTGTTTATAAGGCCTAGTGTTTCCTCGTAGTAGCATGTCTGCAAAGTGAAAGGAAACCACATCCTCATTCAGTAATGCCAGAGTCTCGGGCCACGTGCTCCTGTCAGCTTCACTACCTGATTATGCAGGCTATATAGTTCAGCTCCTGGCACTTTTTTTGGCATCTACATCAAAGATCAGTGCTATCCAATTAAGCCCTTGTTGGAAGTGTATAGCCCTGCAAGTCTAATTTCTGTGGAATTCTTTTAGAGGGTTTTGTAGCATCCTGCCTGTTTATGAATGTCCATGTTACAGATTGCTGCTTGGTTTTTTTTCAATAGCATCACCTTTGTTTCCTTAGACTGAACGAACAGGCAAGCGAAGAAATATTGAAAGTAGAACAGAAATACAACAAACTTCGTCAGCCATTTTTCCAGAAGAGGTCAGAGTTGATCGCCAAAATCCCTAACTTCTGGGTTACAACATTTGTCAATCACCCACAAGGTTGGTTTTCCTAATCCACTTTTTTGTACTGTAATAGTGTATTGTACATAGTTCCCAACCGTATGGTCAGTTGTGTCTGAACCTTGTTGCATTTTTTGTTTTATAATTTACTCTAGCAGTTTGATAGTGTTTATGCAGTAGTTTTTAAGTCGCTCTCACTTACATGCAATTTTTTGTTTGATGCATAGTTAATGTGGTGGTTTCTGTTCTTTAAAGGCATAAGTTTATTTTCAATAAATGTTTAAACCGAACACATTGCATCACTATGTATTTTGCTAGAGTCCTGTGACACTGGATATGGAGTTTTGCTACACAGGCTTATTAGGCAGTTTTTTTCTGCAGCATCATAATGACACTATTCACCCTTTACTGCAAATTGACTTGTGTAGGAGCTATATCAAAGTTAGACTTTTTACCCAGTTCCTGTTGAAGGGGATTGGGGGGCCTTCAAAGTATATATATATATATATTTCTTGTAATTCCCACCCTTATACCTTGTCTTGTGAGCTTGGCACCCCAACACTAAATGTTAGATGTTGCTACTTATGGTAATCACTTTTGTATCAGAGCAGATGGAGTGTAACAGATTGCAATAGTGACTTGCTGTGTGAATGTTACTGTAAATGTCTTCATTCTTTCAGGTCTGTAATAGATTGGCCTGTTTACTTGTAAATGAGGGGCAGGTGGTGGTTGCTTTTCATTGCATTCCAGAATCAAGACAGTTTAAAGAAGCTGTTTACATTGCACCATTATTACTGTACCACAGTTGGTATAAGCAGTTAAAACACACAGATTTCACATAACTATTTGCAGTTTTGCCATTCCATTGAATTATAATTATGCAACATATAAATACTGACTTCGTCTTGGCAACTTAATGTTATTGGTGGCTATTCTTGAGGCTGCTTTCAACTTTTGGCATGGCTCCCCAGGCCAGTACCTCATTCTCTCATTTAGTCAGGCTGGTGTCTATGTATTCTTACATAGCTTCAATGTAGCACTTTAATTCTCTCAATTGAGACTCCATTCTGCAAATGAGATGGATGGCTAATGAGGAGGGGCACGAGAAGGTTGGATTATGTTCACAGGGCACTAGTAGTTTGCATATGCAGGAAACGTGTAAAGAATTTTCTCTGCCATTTTAAATGGTAGACAAAGTTAACAATTAGAAGTGGCTACTACAGTTTGACATGTTACAAGAGCTACTACATACTTTTGCTAATTGTCAGCGCTCTATATAAATGTACTAAATGTTTAGCGCTGTGGTGCATATAGCATCTTGCTAATTCTGTAGTGCCAACCAAATACTTTGTGCCATAGCCCTTATGCTTACTCTTGTGAGGCAAAAGGTTGGTGGGGATTGACAGAACAATCAGAAGGAAGTGATTGTGACCATAGTAGTTTTTTCAATGTTTAGTTTTGTAAGGTTAAACCTTTGGTCTAATTCCTCTGCATATTGGTGAGTCTATTTTATTTTTTGCAGTATCAGCATTACTGGGTGAGGAAGATGAAGAAGCACTTCACTATCTGACTCGGGTGGAGGTTACAGAGTTTGAAGACATAAAATCGGGTTACAGAATAGATTTTGTGAGTATTCAAAACTAGACCAACACGCTGCCTTTTTGTCAGAAACTCGTGTGCTTATTGGTAAAACTGTTTTTCCCGCTCTAGTATTTTGATGAAAATCCCTACTTCGAAAACAAAGTTCTCTCTAAAGAATTCCACTTGAATGAAAGTGGAGACCCATCTTCAAAGTCAACTGAGATAAAATGGAAAGCAGGGAAGGTAAGATTAAAAATAAATTCTGAAATAAAATATAGCACCTAGTTTTCGGGGAGCATTCTTTTTCTGTATATGCGCATTAACAGCATGGTCCCCTGCCTCTCAGCCAGGGCATACTGTTAATCCTGTAATAGTGACATCTGTTTTGGCTGTATAGATGGCAGCAAGATACTCAAGAATTTTGAATGTTGGTTTCTAATCAAAAATTGAAATTGTGTTAATAGCTGAATTTATTTGTTTTATTAGGATTTAACAAAGCGTTCCAGCCAGACACAGAACAAAGCTAGCAGGAAGAGGCAACATGAAGAGCCAGAAAGCTTTTTCACTTGGTTCACAGATCATTCTGACGCAGGGGCTGATGAACTTGGAGAGGTTATTAAGGATGACATCTGGCCAAACCCACTGCAGTACTACCTGGTGAGGAGGAAAGAATAACTATAATAAAACCTACAGTGCTTGTATTTTGGAATGATTAATCTTCTGATTTTTTTTTTCTCAAGGTCCCCGATATGGAAGATGAAGAAGCAGAGGGTGAGGAAGAGGATGATGATGACGAGGAAGAGGAGGGACTGGAAGATATCGATGAGGAGGGTGATGAAGATGAGGGTGAAGGAGAGGACGATGATGACGAAGATGAAGAGGGAGAAGAAGCGGAGGTATGTACGTAAAATCATCACTTATTATGCATGCAGAGAATCTTGCTATTGGGCATCTGTCATGTTGGTTTCAGGTTCCCCATACTTAAGCTCATAAGTATTCATTGGTTTTTAGCTGGTAGGGAAGTGCCTAGATATTCCTGTTGCTTTAATGAAACCAAGTGTCACCCCAAAACTGCTTTTGGAACAGTGTGACAGCCAAGGAGACGATGGTAGGCGTGTTGCTCACATTTTGCTGCGCTATTTTCTTGGCTGTATCTCTGGCTTAAAGCTCAGACCCAGTTAGTCAGTACAGAGCCACAAATCACTTCAGGTAGCAAGTTTATCCCTGGCTTGTTCCTCTGGAGAATTGACTTACAGTAATGTCTCTCCCCATCTGTGTCTCAGCGCAGTAGTTACATTAATGACACCTTTAGTGTAACCTTCACTTTTCGCAGCTTTTGCTGTGCGTTGGGTTGGTCGTCTCATAGGGTTTTGTTGTACTACAGGCAGTCCCTGTTGTAATGAAGGGCGGAAGATGAATATATAGCTATGGTTTCATGGTTGCTTACCATTACTATTCTATTTGTTGCAGGAAGACGAAGGTGAAGATGATTAAGTGATCTCATTGTTTGGATTCCACCCTTTTCCTTTTTTTTTATCCAGCCCCTGGGAGCAAGATGCTGTCGTATATATAATTTCAGTTTTTTTTTTCTTTTTATTTCGTGTGCTCAGTCGCCTTGTTCTCTTGGTCCTTTTCCCCTCTCCATACCATGGTTCATGAATCCTTTTTTTTTTTTTTTTTCCTCCCCCCCCCCCTTGGGGAGGGGTAAGAACTGAGTAAAACGCAGTGGAAATCTCTAACCATTTTATTTTCCCCCCCAAGTCCATACTTCTCGTCTCCAACAATAAACTTTAAACTTTGTAACATCCATGTTGTCTGTGGGGCACAGCTTACCCTGGCTGCCATCTCTGGTGGAGGCTGTGGAATGTCGAACTGTGTGATTAGTGCATAGCAATCCCACTCTTATATTTTGTTTTACCCATTTCCCCTCTCCCTTCTCTGTATATTGGGCTCTGAGGTTACACTGTTTCCATGTGAATACGGACAGATAGCATTTACCACCATGTATCGGTCTAACTTTTTTTTTCTTGTTTAAAAAATGAATAAAAAGTACAAAAAAAAATACTGTGGGGGGTGGGCTAGAAGTCAGTGGGAGGGTTTTCAGTGACAACAGGGAGGTCGGGGTGGGCTAGGTTGGGCATTTTGGAAACATGGCTTTTTCTCTTTGGCATGTTTGTGATGTTTAACAGGACATCCATGCAGGTTAAGACACTTTTAAAATAAAAAGGCAAAAGAAACCTCCTTATAAAGGCTTTCAGGCCCGACAACCTGCAGGGACCTCATGGGACCCTGCTGGATAATATTGGAAACAGACATTCTCAGTTTTTTTTTTTTATTTAGGTTCTTTTTTTTTCTGGAAAGGAAAAATGCTCAGTTTTAAACGTTAAAAGTGTACAAGTTGCTTTGTTACAATAAAACTAAATGTGTACACAAAGGGACTGCTGTTTTTCACTCAAACGCTACCTCCCGAACCAAACCCCTCCCCCCCTTTACCTTTTTACGTTTCCAGAATTTCATGCAGATTTTGTTTGTGATGGTTCAGACTATATTTAATGTTTTTTGATACAGGGCATTTTGTAGTAACCTCGAAAACTTAGCCTGGCAGTGGTTTGGGGCATGGCTGTTGACCTGGCATCTTGCACAGCCAACATCTCTTCTCCATGCAACATGGAGGTTTTTGTGGGAGTTTTTGTACCTTTGCTTGGCAACAGTGATAGTCGGCACTTAATCTGATTCATAGTCTGTTATCAATCTACATCTTTGCTGTCAGATTTATGCCTGTCAATCAACACTACAAATAAAGTAATTGGTGTGACCTGTATGTACTATTCTCTTGAATCTTGTATTCTCGGGGAGGCATTCAGTGCAAAGTATTGCAAGGGCCCCTCCCTGTACTTTTTGCACAGTAAACTGAAATATACCTAATTGTCCCCGTTGGGACCCCCACAGTCATTTGGTCTGCTCCTACTATTGTTGCTGTAGGTAAAGGGCATGGAACCTCCCCCATAAAGTGCCTGGTCTCCAACCACAACATAGTCTCTGTACCTGGCTAAAGAATGCAGTGCATCTTAGTTCAGTTGGCTCCTGCCAAATGCCAGTGCATCACATGGGATTCCTGTTGTGGCATGGGAAACTCAGGACCCAGCTTCCACTAATTGGCTCCTGGGGTGTGTGCCTTTCCTTGTTGGTCTTGGCTAGGTATGGAGGGGCTGTTTTAAAGGGGAAGGAGAGATGGGGTTGTTCTGTATTCTTTAAACACCTAGAAAAGATAATAGATATGTTTGCCCCACCCTCAGATACTTACGCTTAGCTTATAACCATATCATGTGGGAAAACTATACCCCCAAACAATGTAGGTCTCAAGATATATTGCTTAAACCAAGCTAATATTTAAAACCCTGCTTCATCCAAATAAACCATTTTCAGACTTTTTTTTACTAGTATATGCCACCCCTTGGGATCATAGGATTTACAGTGCACACAAACAAGCCAAGGCACACATACATGCTAGGCCCCATCGGTCAATGAATGGACAGAGTTCTGTCTTTTGCTTCCACACTACTTTTTGTTATGGGAAGGTGTGGTATTTCTGGTCATGTGATCTCTGAGGGAGCACCCAGCCCATCACTAAATGGTGCATCAAGAGAAAGGATGTAAAAGTGCAATATTTACATATCTATATATTCCAGTTTGGTAAGATACTTTAATAGGTCACTTAATATAAGTTATTTGTTGGTTAAGGATTCATTCTGGGGGTATAGTTCCCCTTTTAAGGGCAAAATAAGCTTCTAGTGATGTCTGTAGTCAAACTGACACTGAGGTTTTTGAAAGCAGGGAAATCTGATGTTTATGCCCCCCCCCCCTGTGTCTCCATTGTTTTGGCTGTAAGTTTTTAATTCTGTGGGCAACGTTATCCAAACACCTCAATGCCCTCCTATGGAGGATCACTGGATTCTAGGCTGTTTTTGGATGTGGCAGATCACGGAAAGAATTGTTCAGCATGGGGCAGTAAGTGTGTGTTTTGGATGGGTCGGGCCCCTGGTTACAGGGTACAATGATATTAGACAATTCTGTGCTTCCTACCTTGTGGAACAGGTTGGGGAGGAAGACTCTTCTATTTCAGCACAATAATGCCCCCCCCATGCACAAAGCCAGGCCCACATATAGTGCTAAAGGAAAGCCTGGTCCCCCAAATTCACAGATCTGCTCATTGTATCCCTTTTATGAGTCAGATTATGATTGGCTGCCGCTTGCATCTACTCAAAGCCCCTACCTAATGAGCACAAAGAAAGTGGCGGCTTTCCCTAGGGAACCCACAGTTAACTAGTGCTTTATACAACAGGGCTGCATTCTTTATGGCCATTGGCTTTTGTAATGTAGGGTGGGTGTGGTGAGCAGCCGCCTAAAGGCAAAATGTGCCTGGGTATCACCTTCAATGCAGTTTCTATTGTGAAGTGCAGTGAGGAGATATTTGGGTCAGTGGTGTTGCCATTGAAGAGGCAGGCACCAAAATTGAGGGGGAGGGGCAAGCAAGGTAAGGTGTGTTTCCAAGTGCATAATAAGCGGGGGGCATGTATAAAGGAGGAAACCCCACTTAATGCATGTATAAAGGAGGAAACCCCACTACCACAACTGAACTACTGCGAGGAACATAAGTATTTGAACACCCTGCGATTTTGCAAGTTCTCCAACTTAGAAATCATGGAGGGGTCTGAAATTCACATTGTAGGTGCATTCCCACTGTGAGAGACAGGAAATCACATTGTATGATTTTTAAAGAATGTATTTGTATCTTTTGTATTGCACTGCTGCACATAAGTATTTGAACACAATCAGCAAGAATTCTGTCTCTCAAAGACCTGTTACTCTGTCTTTAAAAAGTCCACCTCTACTCCACTCATTAATCTAAATTAGTAGCACCTGTCTGAACTCTTTAAAGACACATGTCCACCCCACAGTCAGACTCCAACTACTACCATGGGCAAGACCAAAGAGCTGTCACAAAAGAAACCAGAGACAAAATTGTGGACCTCCACAAGGCTGGAAAGGGCTACGGGGCAATTGCCAAGCAGCTTGGTGAAAACAGATCAACTGTTGGAGCAATTGTTAGAAAATGGAAGAGGCTAAAGACGACTGTCAGTCTCCCTAGGACTGGGGCTCCATGCAAGATTTCACCTTGTGGGGTATCACTGATGATAAGAAAGGTGAGGAATCAGCCCAGAACTACAAGGGAGGAGCTGGTCAATGACATGAAGAGAGCTGGGACCACAGTTTCAAAGGTCACTGTCAGTAGAAAACTACGCCTTCATGGTTTCAAATCATGCATTGCATAGAAGGTTCCCCTGCTCAAGTCATTACATGTCCAGGCCTGTCAGAAGTTTGCCAATGACCATCTGGATGATCCAGAGGAGGCATGGGAGAAAGTCATGTGGTCAGATGAGACCAAAATAGAACTTTTTGGTCTAAACTTAACTCTCCGTGTTTGGAGGAAAAATAAGGATGAGTTGCATCCCAAGAACACCATCCCGACTGTGAAGCATGGGGGTTGAAACATCATGCTTTGGGGGTGCTTTTCTGCGAAGGGGACAGGACGACTGCACTGTATTAAGGAGAGGATGAATGGGGCCATGTATTGTGAGATTTTGAGCAACAACCTCCTTCCCTCAGTCAGAGCATTGAAGATGGGTCGTGTCTGGGTCTTCCAACATGACAATGACCCGAAGCACACAGCCAGGATAACCAAGGAGTGGCTCCGTAAGAGGCATATCAAGGTTCAGGAGTGGCCTAGCCAGACTCCAGACCTAAATCAAATAGAAAATCTTTGGAGGGAGCTGAAACTCTGTGTTGCTCAGGGACAGCCCCGAAACCTGACAGATCTAGAGGAGAACTGTGTGGAGGAGTGGGCCAAAATCCCTGTTGCAGTGTGTGCAAACCTGGTCAAGAACTACAGGAAACGTTTGACCTCTGTAATTGCAAACAAAGGCTTCTGTACCAAATATTAACACTGATTTTCTCAGGTGTTCAAATAATTATGTGCAGCAGTGCAATACAAATGAAGTAAATTTATACTTACCGTAATTTACATTTCCCTTAGTCCCTGCGGCAGCAACCATGAGATTATTTCGTTCCCCTGTCAGGTAGGACAAGCATAAAAAGTTAAAAATAAAAGGAAAAAAAAACCACCTATAAGTAGGAGTTCCCTTCCAGCCTTCATTAGTGTATTTAAAAAGTAACAAAGACAAAAATGCTTTAACCAAACTTTAATGGGAGGGTAATTCTTGCGGCCGCAGGGACTAAGGGAAATGTAAATTACGGTAAGTATAAATTTACTTCTTCCCTTACGTCCCCTTGTGGCAGCAACCATGAGAACTAACGAGTAGTTTAGGCTGGGTCTAAGGTTACACTGCCCTCTGGATTATGCTACTGCCAAAGGAAGCTTCCTGAGAGGCTAAGATGTCCACCCTATAATGCTGAACAAAAGTATTGGGATTGCTCCAGGTAGCTGCACGGCAAATGTTGTCTATGGACACTCCGGCCATCTCTGCCCAGGAGGTTGAGACTTTCCTTGTGGAATGAGCTTTTATCTTGAATGGAGGAATAAAACCATCTTTAATATACGCCATCTGGATAGTCTCCCGGATCCATCAGGCAATAGAGGGTCTAGAAGCTTTCAGCCCCTTTTGTTTCCCTGCAAAACTGAGAAATAGATTCTCCTCTTTCCTGAATGATTTTGTTTGTTCAAGGTAAGCCTTTAGAATTCTACCGACATCCAGCAGAACAAGCTGACTATCATGATCCTGAGATCCTTGACTAACATAGGGAAGCACAATCTCCCGATTTATGTTATCAGTTGTAGACACCTTAGGTCTAAAATTAGGCAGAGTTCTTAACACCACTCTATCTGGCAAAAAAGAGATGTACGGTTCTTTAGATGAGAGGTCTTGAAGTTCTCCAATACGTCTAGCAGATGTAATAGCCACTAGAAAGAGAGCTTTAATGGAGAGAAATTTTATAGTACAATCCTGAAGAGGTTCATAAGGCGACTCACAAAGTTTCTTCAAAACCAAAGAAAGGTCCCATGTGGGACAAGGGTAGAGAACTTTAGGACGAATCTTAGATATGGCTTTCAGAAATCTCTTGACCAGGGGTACCGAAGAGAGAGGTCTGTCTAAGAGGGCCGACAGTGCAGAAATCTGAACCTTGATTGTGTTGACAGCAAGCCCCTTGGAAAAACCTTCTTGAAGGAATTTCAGTATCGATTTGATAGGTGGTTGTTTTTGAATAATCTGATGATCAACGACACCAGCTTCTGAATCTTCTCCAAATTCTGGAGTAAATACCATTGGTAGACTGCTTCCTGGAATGGATGAGGATGTCAACTACTTCAGGAGATAAGTCTTGCTCTGTTAAGGTGGCCATACACGGACCGATTTTTTACTTACAAACGACCGATTCCCGAACGATCCGATGCTATCGTTAAGTTATCGTATAGTTGGTGGTGTACGAACGATCGTCGGCCCACTAAACGAGCCGACATTATCGTCCCCAAAATCGATCGGCCAGGTTTAAAAATTTTGGTCGTTTAACGATAAAATCTGCCAGTTGGTGTGAGTGTCAGACATTTGTCTTTCAACGATTGTTCTCTGCGCATGTCACGATTGCCAGCAACGACATTGATCGTACGTAGATGTACGATCGTAGGTATTTTACGATAATGATGCGACAAAATCTTTCCCGAATTATCGTTGCCCGTGGATGGCATATCGTATGGGAACTCGATCGCCATACGATCGTTTGTCGATATAATCGTTCATCGCACAACGAGCGAAATCGCCTCGTGTATGGCCACCTTAAGAATGGACCTGTCAGTCTCCAAGCTGTAAGCTGAAGCCTCGCAAGATCCTGACAACATAGAGACCCCTGGGTCAACAAGGAAGGAAACTGGGGAAGAACCCAAAATCTCCATCTGGACATTCTCATCAATAGTGCAAACCAGCTTCTCTTGGGCCAGAAGGGGGCTATTAGAATGACATCTGCTTGATCCATCCTTATTTTCTGAAGTACTCTGGGAATCATCGGAATCGGTGGAAATATATACACTAGGGAAAAATCCCACCTGAAGGACATGGCATCCAAATAATCTGAATGAAGGCTGGAAGGGAACTCCTACTTATAGGTGGGGTTTTTTTCCTTTTATTTTTAGCTCTTTATGCTTGTCCTACCTGACAGGGGAACGAAATAATCTCATGGTTGCTGCCGCAAGGGGACGTAAGGGAAACATTCTTTAAAAATCATACACTGTGATTTCCTGAATTTTTTTTTAAACGGTGTCTCTCATAGTGGGAATGCACCTACAATGTGAAATTCAGACCCCTCCATGATTTCTAAGTAGGAGAAGTTGCAAAATCACAGAGTGTTCAAATACTTATGTTCCTCACTGTATAAATGTCATGTGGTGGTACAGTGTCAGTATTATGGAACGGCACAGAGCTGCTGTACAAGCAGACACATACACTAGCCCCCCATGGGACATGCACAGAGCAAAAGTCAAACCCCTGTGTATTAGTCACTGCTTATAAAAGGGTGGTGCCAATCAGTTATCATGGGTGCTGCAGGCCTACACTCCCTTTTCCTTCCTGCCTCATGTTGTGCCTGGATTAAAAGGAAGATATGAGTCTGTGGCACTCACCAACCCACCCAGCCAACCTGGAAGCCTAAGGTTCTCCCTCACACCTGAAATATGCACACACCAAAGTACAGACTGGGGGGGGGGGGGGCATTACATGCTAGCAAGTCTAGCTAAGGGAGTACATATCTGGGGCTGATTTGGTTCAGTCTGCATAGAACTGTTGGCACTGAGAAAAACCCCTGGCTGGTGCAATTTTGGGAAGAAGAGGAGTGGGTCTAAAGTAACTGACTAGGTTCAATGGCACTCCCCAGTGATTTTACCATTCAGCTATTTAGCTTTTTGTTCAGCAGCTGTGTATTTGGTATTTTAGGAACTATCTGGTTGCCAGGGTCTTAGTTACCCTAACAACCAGGGAGTTTAAAGAAGAGATGGGAATATGAATAGTAGAGGGCCTGCATACAAAGATAAGTAATGAAAAGTAACAATAACATTGTAGCCTCACAGAGCAATAGCTGTTGGTTCATTTAAAAGCTAGAGTCAGAACAGGAAGGCAAATAATTCAAAAACTATAAAAAATAAATAATGAAGACTAATTGAAAAGCAGATTAAAATTGGCCATTCTATAACATACAAGCCCATATGTTCCTGCTCAGAAAGCCTTATAGTAATAATAATTGTAGAAAGTATATTGCATTTATTTCCTAATACCTTTTTAAAGAGAATTTCCTACTTGTCTACTAGCGCTGCAATTCACTCTTCTTGCCTTTCGGTGGTGCCAAAAGGCTGCTCCTAGGCTGCGCACCGCACGATGTAGTTTCCGTCCGTCGCCACTAGGTGGAGCAGTGCACCTGTAAGCGGCCGCAGTGTAGTGAGTGTCCTCTGGGCGGAGCCGAGTCCATTTATATGTTTTTTGTAAGTGAGCTTCCCGGGAAGTTTCAAGTGTCCGCCAACGAGCTCCGGGAGGCAGCACTCGGTATCCGGACAGTGGGAGAGGCCGGGAGCCGCAGTCACAGAGGTCAGTAAGGCAGCGGAGTAGCCCCGCCGGGACATTTGAGAACTGTGGGACGGTACAAGGGTGACAGTGAGAGGGGTGTGTGGGGAGGGCTATAGGGTGTAGTGCTTGGGTGGCGCTACATGAGTAGGCTTATAGGGGGTCAGGGACTGAGATCTGGGGGGCTCCAACTTTCAGCTATAGCCATGTGATATTGCCAGGGATAACGAGCAGGAATTCAGAGGTGCAAAGGACATTACCTCCCCCCGATCTGCTGTAAAGCAACAGGACTGTGCCTACAGCAGTTTCATATTAGGGGCCCCTCTACACTATGGGAATTAGAGATGTTTGTTGAAACTGCTTATTAGTCAGCACCCAGCTGGGACCCTTATACCTCTGGGGCCCCCAGCACTTGCAATATCTGTTTCTCTATTGTTACACCCCTGACTTTGATCATAGGTGCTGTAATAGTGTTACATGTGTCCGACCCATTAGCCTGGGCTTCTGGTGCTATTGGATCTGATGGGCACTGGTGTCAGTGGAATTGTGATCGAAAGCAGCGTCTGTCTGTTACTAATCAAAGCACTGCTGGCTCTGACTGCTGAAACGATGTAGAAGAAGCTTGTTGACTTATGCTACATTGTTTTGCTTTGATCCAGGCTGCTGATACAAGGCAGGTTTTTGAGACAGTGTCCATATACCCCCTGTAGCCCAGGTATGGGTCAACTGGGAACTGATCTATGTGGCTGCGTTCCTCTGGCCCAGAGCCCCAGGGCTACTAACTCCTGTTGTTTTAGCTGAGGCCCCTCCTACAGCCCAAACTACAGCTGCCCCGGGGCACAGAACTGGATCGGTTGGTGAGGTCAGCTGGTACTTTAAAGGGAAACTATCACAAAGGTTAAAAATCTACCAACCCACAGTACAGTAAATGAGGGTTTGCCCTGGCACCTCTGGGACTGATAAGAAGAATTGGCTCTGGTATTTATAGGATTAGTGAGAGGAATTTGCTCTGTCACCTTTGTGATGGAAAGATGGGAATTCCCTGGCACCTTGAAGACCTAGCCTCCTACTTTGAGACCAGAGAGAGACTCCCTGTGCCACCCCTGCGATTGGCAGAAAGGAATTATAGTGGCATTTCTGGGTGATAAAATGATTTTACCCTCACACCTTTGGATAATCCTTTGGCCTAGAACATCTCGGGATGGTAGATTAGCTTTGCTAAACCCCTTTAGGGTTAGTGAGAGGATTGGCCCTGGAAGCTTTATTAATGAAAATAATATGCTCTTATACCTCTGGGACTGGCAAAGGCGACTCACCATCCTTCTCTGGGACTAATGAGGGATTCCCTGTGGCTGCTGAGAAAGCTTTGCTCTGGCACCTCTAGAAACAGTATGAATGTACCAGGACATATGCCTCTTGGTTATCCTAAAGATGCTGTGTTGCAGCTCTTGGAATGTGCCCTGGCACCTCAGGGATTAGCCAGAGAGTTGTGCCGTGGCTCAGTGACACCAGAAGTGTTTCAACATCCTCTGCCGCCCTAAGGTGGCCAAATCAATATATCTATATATGATAAAGATTCCTGTTAAAGGTAATATTGACATTTATAAATTGTCTATGACATTGCAGATTCAGATTACAGAATTGATACACCTTGCAGTTGGTCTGTCTGTACAACAAGTTGAATCTCCAAATGCGGAACAGTACAAGCTTTAGGTCCCTGGAAATGAAAATGGGAATTTGAGTTACGAGTTACTTGGCAGAAGGAAAAGGAGTTGGTCAGGGACCTGCAAACACTGGGCCACTGTACAAGGAGCAGCTGGATTGGCTCCCAGTATGGCAGCGCCCAGTCCAGGAAGCAGATTCAGGAAATGACTGTGTGTTGGCTCACAATTTCCCTAACCTGTGCTTTTTCTTTTTGTCCTTTGCTCCATAGCACTGGAGCACAGCTCTGCCCGCAGCTGAGACTGGGAAAGGTTCCAGGGGTGCAGGGGGTAACAGTTTCAGTCACAGAGGCTCAGTGTGTCCTGCATCAGCTGGAAAATATATTATGCTTATAGGTGTAATCCACAATAAGCTATACCCTCTGAACTGAACTGTCTAAGGGAAACAATATGGCACCTCCCTCCCATATGTATAAATACAAATATACAGAGATGGAATGTTCTGGGCACACAATAAGCTGTACCCTCATACTGTACTGTCTAAGGGAAACAATATTGCACCTCCCTCCCATATGTATAAATACAAATATACAGAGAAGGAATGTTCCGGACACACAATAAGCTGTACCCTCATACTGTACTGTCTAAGGGAAACAATATGGCACCTCCCTCCCATATGTATAAATACAAATATACAGAGAAGGAATGTTCCGGACACACAATAAGCTGTACCCTCATACTATACTGTCTAAGGTAAACAATATGGCACCTCCCTCCCATATGTATAAATACAAATATACAGAGAAGGAATGTTCCGGACACACAATAAGCTGTACCCTCATACTGTACTGTCTAAGGGAAACAATATGGCACCTCCCTCCCATATGTATAAATACAAATATACAGAGAAGGAATGTTCTGGGCACACAATAAGCTGTACCCTCATACTATACTGTCTAAGGGAAACAATATGGCACCTCCCTCCCATATGTATGTATGTATAATTTTATTTATAAAGTGCCACAAGGGTAATCAGCGCTGTACAATCTTACAATATACAGAATTACACACAAGTGAATACCCCATCCCCACGAAAGTTAATAGAAACATGGCAACAGTGGTTCTCCTACTTAAACCAATACAACAGACTTTGAAAGTATTGTACCAATATTCTAACTATAGACCAAAATCAATCTAACTTTAGTTTATTTAACGAAAGCATTCCATAGTCTATTACGTTACTTACCTGGTTAAGCTTACACATCCTTTTCATGTATGTAAAACCTGCTAAAAAATATGGTATTTATAATAACAATCTGAAAAAGAAAAATAAACTGTGAATTAATGCATATGATAATCATCATGGAAACTACAGTGGATATAAAAAGTCTACACACCCCTGATAAAATCTCAGGTTCCTGTGCTGTACAAAAATGAGACAAAGATAAATCATTTCAGAACTTTTTCCACCTTTAATGTGACCTATAAACCGTACCACTCAATTGAAAAACAAACTGTAGACTTTTTATATCCACTGTATATGTGATATGCTATGTTTGAACAAAATAAAAAAGAACTTGAATACAAAAAAAATAAAATAGGTATAAATACACAGGGAATAAGTGCCATGTGGTAAGAGACACAGTAGGAAGGAGGTCCCTGCCCCATAGAGATTACAGACTAAGTGGTTTGAGTAACATACAGGCACATATATTTGTATAAATACAAATATATAGAGAAGGAATGTTCTGGGCATACAATAAACAATACCATCATACTGCACTGTCTAGGGGAAACAATATGGTAGCACATACAAGACATGTATTGTTTTCTATATTTAGTCAGGGGTTCCCAGCTGTATGCCGTGGGCTAATAAAAAGTAGTGTACAAGCTCCCTCTACAGGCTAGTAAATCAGAATGCACTTTTAAAGGGGATTTTTATTTTGATGATTGACAGAACTAATCTTTGTGTAAAGATGTGAGGGATTCTCGTTTTGTTAGCACAGGTAAACGTTAGCGTTAATTATATTTAACTTGTTAATGGCTGGTTTATTAAAATATACAATATTTATAAATAGGTCCTGCACTGCAGCAGCTTTATTTTCCTGTAAATGACAGAGCAGGACTGCTTACAATGGGGATCAGATAGGATCTGTGCCACTGTGACAGAATGCTCTGTTATACAGATAGCTAGAATCTCAGCCATAATGCAGGGAAGGACTGCTGCTTACAATGGGGGGATCAGAAAAGATTTGTGCCACTGTGACAGAATGCTCTGTTATACAGATAGCTAGAATCTCAGCCATAATGCAGGGCAGGACTGCTGCTTACAATGGGGATCAGAAAGGATCTGTGCCACTGTGACAGAATGCTGTTATACAGATAGCTAGAATCTCAGCCATAATGCAGGGCAGGACTGCTGCTTACAATGGGGATCAGATACAATCTGTGCCACTGTGACCGAATGCTCTGTTAGGGCTCTGGCAAACGGGGAGATTAGTCGCCCACGACAAATCTCCCTTGTCACGGGCGACTAATCTCCCCGAACTACCATCCCACCGGCGAGAATGTAAGTCGCCGGTGGGATGGCACACGCTGCGCAGGCGATTTTGGCAATTCGCCGAAAATGCCTCGCGAGGCGACTTGTGTGCCATCTCACCGACGACTTACATTTTCTCCGGTGGGATGGTAGTTCGGGGAGATTAGTCACCCTTGACAAGGGAGATTTGTCGCGGGCGACTTATCTGCCCGTGTGCCAGAGCCCTTAGGGCTTGTGACACACAGGGAGATTATATCTTTGCAAATCTACCTTGTTGCAGGTGACTAATCTCCCCAAAATGCGATCCCACCGGCTAGACTGTAAATTGCCGGTGGGATGGCATACGTGGTGCCACGATTTGCCTTGAGAGGAAACTTCTGCGACTTCGGCAAATTACGGTGCCGCATATACCATCCCACCGGCGATTTACATTCTAGCCCAGGGGTGTCAAACTCAATCACATAAGGGGGCCCAAATCTAAAACACAGGCTAAGTTGCGGGCCAAATTTTTTATTAATATACTTAGTAAGATACTAAGGGGTATATTTATCACAATGTGTAAAAAGTGGAGTAAGACATTACCGGTGATGTTGTTCATAGCAGCCAATAGATGCTTTGCTACTGTTTAAATCTCATTACTGATTGGATGCCTTGGGCAACATTACTGGTAATGCTTCACTTCACTTTTTACACAGCATGATAAATATACCCCTTAGTCTTAGTTACTATGTGAGGAAAATGGAAATTGATCAGGCTGGATGGTCAGACACACTCACCAAGGGCCACATAAAACAGCCAGGTGAGCCGGATTTGGCCCCCGCGACAAGGGAGATTTGTTGCACGGCGACTAATTTCCCCATGTGTCACAGCCCTTATACAGATAGCTAGAATCTTAGCCATAAAGCAGGGCGGGACTGCTGTTTACAATGGGGGGGATCAGATAGGATATGTGCCACTGTGACAGAATGTTATACAGATAGCTAAAATCTCAACCATAAAGCAAGGCAGGACGGCTGCTTTTTGATGTTTTTGAATACTCATAATATGAACCTATATAAGCACAAAACTAGTTATACAGTTTTCATATTTACAGTAACCAAGAGGCAGTCAAGGAGCTTGAAAACCCCAAACACAATTTATTACATTTCCTCCTAAACACAATGGCAGGAAGCCGAGAAGGGACAATTACTGGTAAATAAATAGCAGCAAACCTGTAACACACAGCGCCACATTAAAGCGATAGCAACATGTAAATGTTAGACAGTACAGTATGAGGGTACAGCTTATTGTGTGCCCAGAACATTCCTTCTCTGTATATTTGTATTTATACACATGGGAGGGAGGTACCATATTGTTTCCCTTAGACCAGTGCTGTCCAACTTCTGTGGTACCGAGGGCCGGAATTTTTCCGACCTACGTGGTGGCCGATAATGGAAGACAGTTTTGACCACTCCCCTTTTTGAAACCGCACCCACTTGAAACCACACCCGTGTTATCACATGACCATACCCATATTAATGGTTGTAGTACAGCAAAAAACCTGCCATACTCTGCCTTCCCTACCCTGCCTGTGTGTGCCATACTCTGCCTTCCCTACCTTGCCTGTGTGTGCCATACTCTGCCTTCCCTACCCTGCCTGTGTGTGCCATACTCTGCCTTCCCTACCCTGCCTGTGTGTGCCATACTCTGCCTTCCCTACCCTGCCTGTGTGTGCCATACTCTGCCTTCCCTACCCTGCCTGTGTGTGCCATTCTCTGCCTTCCCTACCCTGCCTGTTTGTGCCATACTCTGCCTTCCCTACCCTGCCTGTGTGTGCCATACTCTGCCTTCCCTACCCTGCCTGTGTGTGCCATACTTTGACTGTGTGTGCCATTCTTGGCTGGTTTGTGCCATACTTGGCCTGTGTGTGCCATACTCTGCCTGCCCTACCCTGCCTGTGTGTACCATACTCTGCCTGCCCTACCCTGCCTGTGTGTGCCATACTCTGCCTGCCCTACCCTGCCTGTGTGTGCCATACTCTGCCTGCCCTACCCTGCCTGTGTGTGCCATACTCTGCCTGCCCTACCCTGCCTGTGTGTACCATACTCTGCCTGCCCTACTCTGCCTGTGTGTACCATACTCTGCCTTCCCTACCCTGCCTGTGTGTGCCATACTCTGCCTGCCATACTCTGCCTGCCCTACCCTGCCTGTGTGTGCCATACTCTGCCTGCCCTACCCTGCCTGTGTGTGCCATACTCTGCCTGCCCTACCCTGCCTGTGTGTGCCATACTCTGCCTGCCCTACCCTGCCTGTGTGTGCCATACTCTGCCTGCCCTACCCTGCCTGTGTGTGCCATACTCTGCCTGCCCTACCCTGCCTGTGTGTGCCATACTCTGCCTGCCCTACCCTGCCTGTGTGTGCCATACTCTGCCTGCCCTACCCTGCCTGTGTGTGCCCTACTCTGCCTGCCCTACCCTGCCTGTGTGTACCATACTCTGCCTGCCCTATGGCACACACAGTCAGCATACAGTAACACAATGCTGGCACTGCTCCTACAGTCTGCACAATAACTATATATTAAAAAACTTTTTAATTGCAGTACCACCTTAGTATATGTGGACAGCACTGCCTTAGACAGTACAGTATGAGGGTAAAGCTTATTGTGTGCCCGGAACATTCCTTCTCTGTATATACATATGGGAGGGAGATGCCATATTTCCCTTAGACAGTACAGTATGGGGGTATAACTTATTGTGTGCCCAGAACATTCCTTCTTTGTATAATTGTATTTATACATATGGGAGGGAGGTGCCATATTGTTTCCCTTAGACAGTACAGTATGAGGGTAAAGCTTATTGTGTGCCCGGAACATTCCTTCTCTGTATATTTGTATTTATACATATGGGAGGGAGGTGCCATATTGTTTCCCTTAGACAGTACAGTATTGAGGGTATAACGTATTGTGTGCCCATGCAGCTCTCTTGCATGGTTACCTGTTAAGCAAAGGATAGCTTACAAAATCCTTCTGCTAACATTCAAAGCCCTTCACTCCTCTGCTCCTCCCTACATGTTCCTGGTCGTCTCCTCCGCTCCTCTCAGAGCCTCCGTCTTTTTACACCATCCACACCCACTGCGCTCTCTCGTCTTAAACCTTTCTATCTTGCTGCCCCTTACCTCTGGAACTCTATCCCTGAATCCCTCCGTTGGAAACAATCACCCACTCTCTTTAAGAAAAAGCTCAGCTGTAGCGCTGAAGCATTATTTTGCCTAGTCCTGCGCTTAAGGGCAAATGCCCATACCTGGTGCACTCTTACCTTCCAATTTGTGCCTGTATGTTACCCAACCACTTAGATCGTAAGCTCTACGGGGCAGGGACCTCCTTCCTACTGTGTCTCATACCACATGGCACTTATTCCCTGTGCATTTATATATATTTATTGTATTTATTAATTATAACACTTGTCCTCCCTGTGTGTAATTCTGTATTTTGTATAGATTGTACAGTGCTGCGTACCCTTGTGGCGCTTTATAAATAAAGTTATACATACATACATACATACATATATGTATCTCTCCTTGTCCTAGGGCTCTCACTGAATGGAGTTCAGAAATGCAGGCCCCCCAGAGCTCCTGGACCCCGGCTTTCAACAGCAGCTGGAGGACTCCCGGGATCAGCTTAAGCGGGAGATCCAGAGAGAGCTGAAGATAAAGGAAGGGGCTGAAAACCTGCGCAAGGTATCCACGGATAAAAAGCACCAGGGCCATGTTGAGAGTCAGCTGAGGGCATCCAACCGGCGCCTTCAAGAGCTCCATCGACAGCTGCAGGAACTCAATGGGAGGATTGTGATCATGGAGAAAGACCAGAAACAAGGTTTCTGGAATATTCTTGCATCTCTATAGGAGGGAAGTTCCAGTGCCAGGGTAACTGCACCCATTAGTTTAGCCAGAGAAAGGGGACTGGAGATCAGGGGGCTGACTTGGGATGGAGAAATAATAGAATAGGAGTTGGTGGCAGTGATATAGGAACTTGGTAAGAGTATGATGTAGAGGTAGGAATGTGTGGGTGTCAGTGACCAGTTAGGAACTAGGTTGGAGCAGAAGTTAGGAATAGGATTGGGCCAAGTGGCAGCCACAAGGAACTGGGTTGGATCAGGGAGCAGAAATTGGTGCAGGGCAGTTGGCAATGAACAAGTGTTTGGTCATGGCAGAATGCTGGAATTATACAGAGATGGGAAGGGAATGGTATTGAATGGGAAGCGTGAGCATAAAGGGGTGTTGGACCAGCAGAGGCTGAAGCAATGTTCCACTGAGACCCAATGTTTTCTAGATGGTGCCATGTCTCCTGATCCTTGCCTATGGGAACAAAGTTTTGACCCCTGGCAGCGAAGGGTGGAAGCCTTAAAGAGGCAGTTGCACATAGAAAGCAAGGTGAAACAGGGTGCAGAGAATATTATCCAGATGTTTTCTAACGGGACCTCCAAGGTGAGTGAATGCAACAGAGCTGACAATCTGATGGGCTCTGTATGATCAAGCTATAAGACACATTCCCACTGGCATGGGCCATAGCTCTAGTTCTTTTAGTTCAGTCTCTATATATAACAGCTACCTTACCCAGAAGCACTGCTTTCAGGCTTTGCTGTTGCCTCCTTCAGGATCGGAAGCTCCTCACCACTGCTCAGCAGATGCTACAGGACAGCCGGATAAAGACCGAGTTGCTGCGTATGCAGATCGTTAAGCTCACCCAGGCTCCCGGTACAACCTGCGAATCCCAAGAGGCCCCAGAGACCCTGTCCCCTCCGGAGCTGCGTATAGAGGAGCTCAGGCATCACTTGCGGGTGGAGACTGCCGTGTCTGAAGGAGCCAAAAATGTGGTTAAACTGCTTGGAGGCCGGCGATTGCAAGACCGCAAGGCTCTGGCTGAGGTTTGAAAGGGATACTTCTTTGGGGAATTTATTCCTGCTGGATGTAGTCCATAATACTTTCCCACCCTGTTTCTAGGCACAGTCCCGACTACACGAGTCCTGCCATAAGATTGACCTTCTGCGCCTGTCCCTTGAGCGGTGCCTTGCAGAACTTCCCTCTGATCACCCAAAGCAACAACTTATTAAAGAGGAACTGAAAAATTGCCCAACCACAGCGAGGAGTAAAGATCCAGGCCCCAGCCACCCCTTAACTTCACTCATTAAGTCCACAGCACTCACAGGTAGCTCAAAGTAAATTATATGTGAACCCAACTGCCAATGAATACAGCCAATAGCTGCTTTCTAGGATAGCTTGAGGTATCATGGTTTAGCTTTAGATGTGTTGCTATGTAGGATAGCTTGAGGTACACCACAGTTTAGCTTCAGATGCATTTCTATATCCTTATAAGCACCAACAAGAGGGCTGGTATCAGTTTATTGTATTGCCCTCCTTTCTGTGCCCCACCAGGGACTCTGGAAATCCACCTCTTGGGCTGCCAGGACCTTCTGGAGACTGTCCCTGGCCGTTCTCGAACAACTTCAGTTCAAGGGAGTCCCGGCGAATCCAAGAACTTTATTCGCTACCGGCCTGGAGGAAGCACCCACGGATGGGGGGGATCAGGCCGACACTTGCGGTCTGATGAACACTGCGGTTAGTTTTACACTTTATATGTCGCACTGGTTAAGTGCATTGGACTCATCTCTAAATGTTACTCTGTGACTTCCTTTTTAGGCGATGTCATGTGTGTTTTGAAAGTCGATAATAAGCAGGTGGCCCACACCAGTTGGGGACCTGTCCATAACCAGTGCTGGGACCAACGATTCACCATAGAGTTGGAGAGGGTGAGTCTCTACGGTGAGGTGTAATGCATACGCACCTTGCTGACTCTCTAGATACTGTATTCCAGCAACAGCAGTTGAGTTTGCCTACAGCTAACAATAAAAAATGGTGAGTCCTAACATTAAATTTAATGTTAGTGACCCACATAGACTTCCTTGTACTCTGGCTACAGCAGTTGAAGTGGAAGTTGCTTGAACTTTCTTTAATCTTTGTTGCACTTCAGTCACGGGAGCTAGAAATCTCTGTCCACTGGAGGGACTGGAGAGAGCTGTGTGCCGTATGCTTCCTGCACCTGGAGGACTTCCTGGATAATGAGCGCCATGGAATGTGTCTGCAGCTGGAACCCCAGGGGAAGCTTTTTGCAGAGGTGAGGCCAGGAAGCAGGGGCGTGTTGGGTCAAGATGGAGGAAGGTGCATATCTAACCTGTCAACTGTTACTTCAGGTCATGTTCTGTAACCCAGTTATTGAGAGAAGGGGCAAAGTCCAGAGGCAGAAGCGGATATTTCCCAAGCAGAAAGGTAAAAGTGATACCCCATAACAAGCTTCATATTGATGTGAAGAGCCTTCGTTATCTGCATATTGGTATTTCAATAACACAAGAAAAAGGGAAAGTTGTGCTCAACCACTAAATTGTAAACCATTAGGCGGGGGTGTAATGAGGCTGTGACCACAAAATACATATAAACAACCGCAAAAAATCCTCTGCACTCACCCATTATCAATATGTAGAAATAGGACATTAGGACATTTCTGTGCATTCAGCTACTAAGAAATGCCTTCCCTCCCCACTCCAAAAAGAGGGATTGTTTGTCCGTACATTGCAATATACTTCAAGCTGGCCAACTACGTCAAAGTCATCCCTTCTGGCCAGTCCTACACTGACTGACCTATACAAGTAATTTAAGATTAGTACTGAGCAAAGGGACTAAGTTTTACCTGCAACATGCTTGCGTATAAGGTTAAAACTCCCATATGGTTGCCCTTTTATTGGCTCCATTGGGATCACCTGACTGTAGCTGGGAATAGTGGGGGCTACAACATGGAGCTGGCCACTGCTCCTGTATAAACAATAACACAAGAAAAAGGGAAAGTTGTGCTCAACCACTAAATTGTAAACCATTAGGCGGGGGTGCAATGAGGCTGTGACCACAAAATACATATAAACAACCGCAAAAAATCCTCTGCACTCTCCCATTATCAATATGTAGAAATAGGACATTAGGACATTTCTGTGCATTCAGCTACTAAGAAATGCCTTCCCTCCCCACCCCAATAGTAGCCCCCACTATTCCCAGCTACAGTCAGGTGATCCCAATGGAGCCAATAAAAGGGCAACCATATGGGAGTTTTAACCTTATACGCAAGCATGTTGCAGGTAAAACTTAGTCCCTTTGCTCAGTACTCATCTTAAATTACTTATATAGGTCAGTCAGTGTAGGACTGGCCAGAAGGGATGACTTTGACGTAGTTGGCCAGCTTGAAGTATATTGCAATGTACAGACAAACAATCCCTCTTTTTGGGGTGGGGAGGGAAGGCATTTCTTAGTAGCTGAATGCACAGAAATGTCCTAATGTCCTATTTCTACATATTGATAATGGGTGAGTGCAGAGGATTTTTTGCGGTTGTTTATAATGGTATTTCATCATGACGCTGGCAGCAGCCATCATTGCTTAGATCACTTAAAAAGAAAAAACTGCTGGTCAGTCAAAAATTGGTCCATCACCTATTTTACAATGGGCCACCATGATCCAGTCCAGTAGTTCTCACACTGAGTTTGGGTCCAATCAGAAAAAAAAAACCCATATTCCCCTGTAGAGATCCTCTTCCCTGCCTTCAGGGGATGGACTTAATACAGAAAGATTGTTGAGCAACAGGAGCATAAACCAGTGGTTGATGGGCAAAGTGTGAGAGAGGGTTTTGAAGAATGATTGGTCCATGGTGTTGCATTGCTTTGTAGCCTCTAATGGAATTTTCTACTTGTTACCAGGAAAGGACTTCCTGCGGGCCACACAAATGAACATTAACTTTGCCACATGGGGGCGACTGATGATGAGTATTTTACCTCCTTGCGGTGCCATGAGCACACTGAGCCCTCCTCTTACCGTTCACACTTCCGCAAATCCTCAGCCATATTTTGCAGGTGCCAGGTGAGTACTGAGTCGCTCATTGGCACACTTACCTGGTTACTAAGGGTTTAGTGCCCTAGAGATTAGTATTACACAGGGAAGTAATCATTGCATACTCCAGCCCCCCCAGCAAAGTATATTTCTGAGTTACAACCACCCTCATGGAAAAGAGAAATTGACTGGGCTCTATTTCCTTCCAAGTGACCCCACAGACACACGGTCTGTGGCCCTAAAAATATGGGCTGAGAATATCCCTTTAAACAAGAACATTCGTGCCTGTCTATTCAGCCTCTCTGTCTCTCTCTCTCTAGCCAGTCTATTGACCTAGACTTTATTTCTGGTGCAGTGATTTCCCCGTCAAAAAATTATTATTTAGTGAAGAACCATCACCGAAGCCTCCCCCAAAACCTCCACGACTCTATCTGAATTCCGAGGGTGCGACTCCTCCCTCCCCTGCGGAATCTCCTGGCAGAGCAGTAGGAAAGGTGAGCGAAGGGGGAGGCCATTTTGCATTTTGTTTATAGATTTGAACCCTTACAACAGGGCTGTGGAGTCCATACAGAAATTCTTAAACTCCGACTCCACTCTGACCCCTCAGCCCTGCCTTACACAGTGTTTACCGGGCTTTCTCTCTCTCTACCGTATCCCTTCATGTGTTATATCTTTGTTTCAGAGCATGAAGAGGATCCACGGGGAAGATGGGGGGACACAGAGTAATGCTGAGCCCACTAAAGTGCATAGGTCAGATGTTGGTCTTTAACCACTGCTAAATGGTTGTCTATAAATGAATGCTGAGACAGGTTGGAATTAGGTACTTTGTCACCCAATTTAGTAGTTGTCCAGGAGACAGGGTAGAATTACCAAAACGCCCCCTCAACACTGCTCTGGTTTCTGGCAACATTTACCTGGATTCTAATGGAGAGCAATGGTTGCTGATCATTTGAGCATTCTGTCCCTGGCTCTTGGGCAGACAAAACTTCCCAAATAACCACTTGTGGCATTTTTATTCATGTGAGGAGGGCATATAAAGACAGAAATCATTATAAAACCATATTAAGTTAGTTGAGAAGGGGGTGTATCTTCTATACAAAGTGATTTCAATCTGTTTTAGTTGAGCCAAAGATAGTCTCTCCCTGCCATACTGGCAGTTGGACCCTGTATGGTTCCTTGCTATAAAGATATCCAACCCTTTTCTGATGTATTTGCTGGTTGGAGTTCGCCCATCGCCACTAGTTAGCAGGTAGCTTTTATTGATTGGCAAATCTATAATTGGTTGCTAGGGGTTACTAGACCTGAAGCCAGTACATGACATGGTTATACCCTTAACTCATTCCTGTTTCCTTCCATTGCAGAAGAACAACGCTGCAGGTGGATGATTTTACCTTTATATCTGTCCTTGGTCGAGGGCATTTTGGCAAGGTACGTGGTACAGAATAAAGGACTGAGTCTATAGATGCGCCCAATTCTATTCCTCAGGGTTTAGCTGTTCTTCTAGTGAAATCCTTGTCTGATACTTGTTCTTTCCTCTAACATATGCCTTCCCATGACATGTAACCACCAAAAATTTGTTGCATGTGTAGAAAGACCACTCCTTCTGTAAAACCAATTGTTTCCCCCGAGGCCACCACCTTGTGGAACCCATTCTTGGAGACCACAGTTTTGTGAAGCCTGTTGCATTTTAACATGCCAGTGCATTCACCCTCTTCATCCTCTTTCCATGGCAATTGTAGGACGAGCACCTTTTTCTTGTTTGGAAGACTCTAGCCCAAATAGAGAGTTTGAAGAAAATTCTTTCTTTATTTCAGGTGCTTCTGGGCCAATTTAAGGAAACAGGGAAAAATTTTGCGATTAAAGCCCTGAAGAAGCGCGACATTGTGAGCAGAGATGAGTTGGAAAGGTCAGAAGCCAACAAGGCGTTGGACTTGCTGGTCTTTTTTTTTTTCTCCCTAAGATAATCATGCTCTACAAACTTTATGTTTGTGTAGCTTGCAGTGTGAGAAGAGAATTTTTGAAGCTGTTAATTCCTCCGGACACCCCTTCCTGGTGAACCTGTTTGGTTGCTTCCAGACTCAGGGGCACGCGTGCTTTGTTATGGAATATATGCCTGGTGGGGACCTCATGATGCACATACACAGCAACGTCTTTTCAGAGCCGACAGCAAGGTCAGCTACAGTGACGTTTCTTTGTAATGCCTTGGTGTATCTCTTAGGGGGTGTTCCTTATATTATTATAGGGGGAAATTAATTGCTTACATGGAATAGTAAAGTTTGGAATACCTTAAAAGATCTGCCCATTTGGCAGCCTTACTTGATTTATACACTAACATGCTGGGATGATCAAGTGGATTGGTCACAACCCAATGATTGGGTCATAATGAGGCCTAAAGAGACACATGCTGACATAACCTTGTCCAGCCTGACTTCTAACCTGGTCACTTTGTCAGGAAGACCATCAGTAAATCCACAAAAATAGACTGAGCAGTTTTTATTGGCCCAAGTGTGGCCATTTTAATATTCTGGCTATCTTCCCATCTGCTTATGGACTAAACCATTTCTTCTTCAGGCAGGGTAGTGGTCTTCCATATACCCTTATATGCAGTCACAATATTAAACCTTGGAGGCTTTTTATGGAAATGTGTTGGGCCTCTGGAATGTCTGTGAGTGTGGTGGGTGATGGATAACAGTGACCAACGTCATCTCTCTCTTCTGCAGGTTCTACTCTGCCTGTGTGGTGCTTGGCCTCCAGTTTCTTCACGAGAAGAAGATTATATACAGGTACAGGTGTCACAACAGAAAATATAGCCCTTAAACTGATGTCCTATTTCACTTCAGCTTGTTGCACATAATATCCAATGGATAGATGCACTTGCATTACCCTCTGTGTTTATTCCAGAGACCTGAAGCTAGATAACCTCCTGATGGACGCAAGCGGCTTTGTGAAGATTGCCGACTTTGGCTTGTGCAAAGAAGGTGAGACTTGGGTCTTTGCTTCAGTTTGGTGTTTGGGCTGTGACTGAAGTATAGAGTAGTTACAAGAGTTCAACTCTTTGTTTATAGGCATGGGTTTTGGCGATCGTACAAGCACATTTTGTGGAACCCCTGAATTTCTGGCTCCGGAGGTCCTGACTGACACGTCTTATACATATGCCGTAGACTGGTGGGGGCTTGGTGTTCTCATCTTCGAGATGCTTGTAGGAGAGGTAAGGGGTAGGCTAAGAAGAATATACCAAAAGGTAGGGGCATCTGTGGTACCCTCATTATTCCTTGGCAGCGTCTCGGGGGGTTGAACCACTGGGACAACAGTCTCTCCCCTCCTGGCTTTAGGCGTCTCCTGCTCTAGACTTGCCTGACACTGGACACTGGCAGTTTTCTTTGCCCACAATGCAACATTGGTTAGTAAATTCTTCTCAAATGGGTGCAAATTGCACCTGATAGGGAAGGGCTCCTACACGCCATTTTTAAATCCATGCCATTTACCTGCTGCAACATCTTAGGTGCAACATGCAAAGGGAGCCATGGACTTTTTGCCTGGGCAAATCAAGTATAAGTTACTTGGCTCCTATTGGTCGTTTATTAATGGGCGCAATTCTGCCCCCATTTCCATGCCTAGTGCTGCACTATTAGTAGATAAGCCCTTTTGTCTCTTCAGTACTGCTTGGTCAACCATTGGAGCATTAAAGGAAAACTGTAGAACCTAATCGCTACTGGCAGCAAAGAATTTAAAGGGCAAGGAAAGACATTTTGCTACCAATAGATTAGCCATAATAGTGCAAGCTAGAACACTATATTTATTCTGCATAAAGCTTTACCATACCTAGAAGCTCTCTCTCTTTGTTTAAGATAGCAGCTGCCATTTTAACTTAGTCTCTAGCTCTAGCTGCTGGTAGCTCAGATTACACAGATTTGTGGTGAGGGGAGCAAATTCTGATGGGAGGGGGAAAGGGAGAGAGGAGCAAACTGAGCAGACTTGTGCCTGTGTCCTGAAGGAAAGGCAGACCCAGAAAATATCTTGGTTTTTGCATGACACCATTTGCATTTCAGTGTCCCTTTCCTGGCGATGATGAAGAAGAGGTGTTTGACAGTATTGTCAATGAAGAGGTGCGATATCCTCGCTTTTTATCCAATGATGCCATCAACATTATCCGCAAGGTTAGTATTGATTTCCTCTTCTCTTGGTGCCCAGACTGTGGGGATTGCAGCGTTACAGTATTGCGTTACCATACACCATTGCATATATGTCCAGTGCCACCAGGTGCCAGTAATCTAGTTCTTGCCCAAACCCAATAACATATGGGCAACTAAACCTTGTGCAGGTAGGGTTTTTTAAGTTGTTCCCCATTACTCTGTGTAGACTGCTGATCATCAAGTTCTTCATTAATCAAGGAAAAGGGGGAAGGGCAACTACAACTCTCACACCTGTTAATACAGCAAGCTCCCGCTGAACTTCCAATCCAACAAGGGTATATAGAGTAAACTATAAATCAAGAAAAGAAGAAAGATAACCCTTTTTACAATGTTGGCGAAGAAAATGAATTATATGTGGTAAATTTTCCTTTCACTTTGTAGTTGCCTCAATATCAGCAATTAGCTACGATGCAACTACCTCTCTCATCTCAACAACAAAACATTTCCAATTTGAAGGAATTCAACACCCTTGTTCTTCAGACCTTAACATCTCTTCTGCTCAATCCTGTTTAGCTTCTGCGAAAGTCCCCGGAACGGCGGTTAGGGGCCGGTGTTGGCGATGCCGAGGAGATAAAGCCACAGCTCTTCTTTCAGGTACTGCATGTTCCTTACAGCAGAGCAGTGAGTGAAATCAGTGGTGTACCCTTAACCCTCTTTGCTCCCCACCCATTACAGGAGATCGACTGGGATGCACTTTATGCCCAACAAGTGAAACCACCTGTTGTTCCCATATTAAGCGACCCCTTTGACATCAGGAACTTTGATGAGGAATTCACGGGACAGAAAGCCATACTCTCCCCGTCCGATGACCCTCGCCCTCTGTCTTCTGCCGATCAGCTTCTCTTTAAGGACTTTGATTTCGTCTCGGAACTTCTCCTTGCTCCCTAGCAAGGTCAATCTTCTCATTGGCCGTTGGCTGGCCAGTGTCCTGTTGCATGGTTGGTTGCCTTTTGTCTTGTGATTTCAAAGGAGAACAAACACAAACCTATAATATTCACTTCATTAAATGATATGGGATCACTTAAAAGATTAATGGAGGGATTCCACCCTAGGTTTCCCCTTTGCACACTACCTGTAGACACTGATAGGTGATGCTGGTGTTGTAAGAGGTAATCTCATTGGTCATTCTCTTTATTATTTCCTTTATATTCTAAAATAACTAAAAGACTTAAATCTTTCTTTAAACTATATCTCTGCACTTTCATGCCCTGAAGGTCACCTCCTCCAGGCCTAAAATTTAGAAAGACATGATGTCATTTAGGAGTGTATGATGTCACTCAGAGTAGGCTGGATTGTGCTGAAGAACTCTGCAAATTATAACAGGAGGAAAAGTAGTGTAAAGGGTTTATATTATTTAATAAACTGAATTTATAGCCATTTTAAAACCTAATGTGACTACATAGTCTGCCTGTCAGGATGCTGTATGCATTTATGTTCACAGGAGGAATCAACATTATCTGTAACCTTTCCTTCCCTACCAGCTACCATAGGTTTCCCTTTAGATTTCCCTTTAGATTTCCCTTAATGGAGTAGTTTGCCTTCAGGATTACTTTTAGTATGTTATAGAATGGCCAGTTCTTTGCAACTTTCAATTGGTCTTCATTTTCTATTTTGTTATAGTCTTCCCAGCTTGACCCCTGGCAGCCAAAAAGCTACGGCTCTGAGAGGCTACAATTTTATTGTTACTTTTTCTATTTAGACCCTCCTCTATTTATATTACTATCTCTCAAACTACTGCCTGGTTGCTAGGTTAAATTGGACCCTAGCAACCAGATAGCTGCTGAAATTCCAATCTTGAGAGCTGCTGAACAAAATGCTAAATAAATCAAAAACTACAAATAAAAAATGAAGACCAATTGCACTCTGTACATCATGCTAAAAGGTAATTTAAAGGTGAACTACCCCTTTAAATAATGTTTCTGTTATAGTCGATCCCCGTACTGTAGTTTGGCTGTGCCTGAATATGAAGGAAAGCAGTAACTGTAGCACTGGACAGGGCATGGGAGTAGCCTATCTAGCATATTATTGGCCATGGATGAATATATGAAGAAGCAGACTCCATTTCTAGCCAGATGTAATATATTTATATATGTTTGTGTGTTGGAAGATGATGGACTCAGTTTCTGGTTTTTACAGTTTTCTATGGCAGTTTATTTATCAATGTTTGTATGAGAAATAGAGATGCAAATATAAAAAACTTGTCCAGTTACACTGTGTGGGTTTCTCATTTCACAAGAGGCATTGCCTCAGCCTTACCCACTTCTGGTTCAGCTGAATAATGTAAAAACTGTATACCCTGAGGGGGGGGGCATAGGGTGCTATATTGGTGGGAGAGACTTGTCTTTTAATTCACTGCAACTGGAAGCTGCTAAATAAATTAGGACTGCTGGCCATAGACTCGCAATGACACCGTGCCCCCTCTGGCAAAATAAACATTAAAAGAGTGGTAGTTGGCTTTATGGAGGAAACAACTCTTCCCATACCATGCCCCTCCTTATCATGGATCCAACCAAAGAAGTGCACATAAGCCCAGCTAAATTGTGGATGGGATGGACCCCTGTTATTGGAATGCCAGGTGCAATGCAACCTTAAGGTGTGGCCCAAAGCCTTCCTTCTTCAGACACCACATTGACTCCAGGAAACGTTGTATTTACATCCAAATAAAACCCAACACAGTGAAGCTGAACGTACATCGATGATGGTAGAGTTAAACCTAATCTGTGTGGGCTGAAACCTTGGGCTTTTGTTGCTTTAAAGGGCTGGATTCAGCAGCACATAGAGGGGCTCATTTTCTAATGTACGTTAGAGTCCTTCATCGGGTTGGTTACCCACACAATACCTGCAAAGCAGTCAGGTTCTGGGCAGCAAGACCAGATGTGGGCAGTCCACAGGTACCCTGCCTGGGCCTCTGGAGTGATGTCACTTCCAGTTTGGGTAGGCTCGAATTGCGGGGAAAGGGGCACAATAGTCTTTTTTTAGCGGGTTGGGTCTGCCACACTGGACTCGCAAAGGAATGTACATGTAAAGTGCTAGGCACAAGTGCACCCAAAGGGGCATACAGTGGAGGAAATAATTATTTGACCCCTCACTGATTTTGTAAGTTTGTCCAATGACAAAGAAATGAAAAGTCTCAGAACAGTATCATTACAATGGTAGGTTTATTTTAACAGTGGCAGATAGCACATCAAAAGGAAAATCGAAAAAATAACTTTAAATAAAAGATAGCAACTGATTTGCATTTCATTGAGTGAAATAAGTTTTTGAACCCCTACCAACCATTAAGAGTTCTGGCTCCCACAGAGTGGTTAGACACTTCTACTCAATTAGTCAACCTCATTAAGGACACCTGTCTTAACTAGTCACCTGTATAAAAGACACCTGTCCACAGAATCAATCAATCAAGCAGACTCCAAACTCTCCAACATGGGAAAGACCAAAGAGCTGTCCAAGGATGTCAGAGACAAAATTGTAGACCTGCACAAGGCTGGAATGGGCTACAAAACCATTAGCAAGAAGCTGGGAGAAAAGGTGACTACTGTTGGTGCGATTGTTCGAAAATGGAAGGAGCACAAAATGACCATCAATCGACCTCGCTCTGGGGCTCCACGCAAGATCTCACCTCGTGGGGTGTCAATGATTCTGAGAAAGGTGAAAAAGCATCTAGAACTACACGGGAGGAGTTAGTTAATGACCTCAAATTAGCAGGGACCACAGTCACCAAGAAAACCATTGGAAACACATTACACCGCAATGGATTAAAATCCTGCAGGGCTCGCAAGGTCCCCTGCTCAAGAAGGCACATGTGCAGGCCCGTCTGAAGTTTGCCAATGAACACCTGAATGATTCTGTGAGTGACTGGGAGAAGGTGCTGTGGTCTGATGAGACCAAAATAGAGCTCTTTGGCATTAACTCAACTCGCTGTGTTTGGAGGAAGAAAAATGCTGCCTATGACCCCCAAAACACCGTCCCCACCGTCAAGCATGGGGGTGGAAACATTTTGCTTTGGGGGTGTTTTTCTGCTAAGGGCACAGGACAACTTATTCGCATTAACGGGAAAATGGACGGAGCCATGTATCGTGAAATCCTGAACGACAACCTCCTTCCCTCTGCCAGGAAACTGAAAATGGGTCGTGGATGGGTGTTCCAGCACGACAATGACCCAAAACATACAGCAAAGGCAACAAAGGAGTGGCTCAAGAAGAAGCACATTAAGGTCATGGAGTGGCCTAGTCAGTCTCCGGACCTTAATCCAATAGAAAACCTATGGAGGGAGCTCAAGCTCAGAGTTGCACAGAGACAGCCTCGAAACCTTAGGGATTTAGAGATGATCTGCAAAGAGGAGTGGACCAACATTCCTCCTAAAATGTGCGCAAACTTGGTCATCAATTACAAGAAACGTTTGACCTCTGTGCTTGCAAACAAGGGTTTTTCCACTAAGTATTAAGTCTTTTTTTGTTAGAGGGTTCAAAAACTTATTTCACTCAATGAAATGCAAATCAGTTGCTATCTTTTATTTAAAGTTATTTTTTCGATTTTCCTTTTGATGTGCTATCTGCCACTGTTAAAATAAACCTACCATTGAAATGATACTGTTCTGAGACTTTTCATTTCTTTGTCATTGGACAAACTTACAAAATCAGTGAGGGGTCAAATAATTATTTCCTCCACTGTATTTATTAAAGTGATACTGACAGCCACTTAAAAATTTTTTTTTACACCTGCTGTTGTGTTTTAATTTGTATCATCTTTAAATTCCTTATAAACTAAATCTGCAAATTTTTTTCGCTTCATGATTATGGTAGCACAAATTACAGACCCACGGAGCAGCTGTTTGTTCCCCTCTTCCGGGTTTGAATTTAAATGCCTCCCAAGTAAATAAATATGCCCAATCACAAACCTGCAATGCCCCTTCTGCTTTCAGCCGATGTGTGACATAAGCTCAGCTCTGTTGTCTATGTGTAATGGGGAGGGAGAGCCCTTAGAAGCAGGCAGGCACAGGAAAGCTTAAGCTGGCCTGCTATTTAATTCTTTGTGGGAAGAGCAGAAAGGGGGCACAGTCCTTTGAAGTAGGCAGGCAATGGAAAGATCAAGCCTGCCTGCTATCTAGTTCACAACGCCATGCAATGCTATGCGAGGGAGGGGGAACTCTTTGAAGCAAATGGCAAGCTGAATCCTCCCAGTTTATGACGCAGGCCTTTTGACAGATTGAGAAGCTACCAGACAGTCGGGTTCAGGATCTTCAGTAGGATTAATGTAGAGAAACAGGACTTTTAGGAAAAAACAGTCAACATGATCTATAGGTAGGTTTGGAAGTAGGTTCATATTTTTATAAGAAATTTTTTGGTGTCGGCATCACTTTAATATTGGAGACAAACATCACCAGTGATCTTGCCAATAGAAACCAATCAGCAATTACATTTAAAAAAAAAAGGAAAGATCTGATTAGTTGCTATGGGCAACATCGCCAGTGATGTTTGTCTCCAATGTTAATAAACCCACCCCTAAAGGTTAACTTCTCAAGGCTGTGCCCTATACTTTACGCACATCAAGGCAAGCCGCTAAATACCTTCATATAGTTACAAGCATTACCCATAAATATTTAGAATCCACATACCCTAGATCTTTGATTGGCTAAGACTTGGCAGTAACAAACAACACTAATTCTTTTTAATATGACTTTATTCGTTCAGGCGCTGATCCTTTTTTTTTTTGTTTTAATTTATTAATTTTTTTTACAAAACATTATGCACAACAGAACTGTACCTTGCCCTTTGCCTCGTGTCTTACATCTTATTCAGAGATCAAATGCAAACAAAATAACACCCATAAAAGGAGGATCTCGGGGGGAAGGGCTTAGTATAATTTAGAGATCCATGAATAAAAGGCTGATGGTTGGGGGATATGGCGTGGAATAAAAGAAGCCATTTTATAACACTATATAACAGGCCATGCCCACACACTGAAGCTGCCCTAGCCCTCTAATGCCCAGTAACCAATCAAATATTTCATTTCATTAGTCTAATGGCAGTAGGCAAATAAAAAGCTAGTTGCTACTGGCTAAGAACCAGGCCAGTGTTGCTAGTGGATGTGCACAACCCCCTAAAGAATCTAGAGAGGACAGAAAACAAAACACCCTAAAAATATTTTTTTTTTGTTCTTATTTTGATTTCCTCTTAGGCACAAGGTCTTTTCTCAAGGGACAGTCTTTGGCTGATGTCCAACGGAGCCCACGAAAAATCTCTGCTATAGCGGGTGACTAGGAGTTGGCAGTGGAAAGGCCTTTGCATCGCTTTGGTTTTATGAAATTGCCTGCAGGAGGAAACATCACGCTTTAAAAATCTAAAGCGTTGCGAAGGCTTTTCCACCTATTGTTGCTGGTGGAAAGGCATTTCAGAGCAGTTAGTTGCCCACTATAGCAGAGATTTATCGTGAGCAACTAACACGCCCTGTTGGGCATCAGCCCAACATAGGAACTTACGGCCAACTGGCTGAACTAGAACAGCTGGAGGGCTGCAGGTTTGGGTTCCTTTATCTAAGGCAAGGGCCACACATGATGTCTTCCTTGGTGCCTAGCTCTGTGTTCTATATGCACCAGAAGCTGCACGTCTGACCCTTGCCTAATGGTTGGGGGCACCCCCCTGCATCGGTTTCCCATTCTCCATGACCACCCTAGTTATCATAATGACTATGCTGCTGCCATGATACGTGAGGGAAGACTGGTGCAGAAGGGCTAGGAACACTTGGAAATATACTTGAAATAGGAGATAAACCAAACAAGAGACAGGCAGTGGATATATCTGAGACAAAGAAAAAAAAAGGGGGGGAGGAAATAATATACTACACATATACATACTTACAGATGGCAAATGGACTAAGGAACGTGATCATTCTATTACGCCAGCCAATAGATACAGACTGTGTGAAAAGGACGTATCCTCGATCAAAGTGCACCATCAGTCACCAAACGACTCTGTCTTTCCAGCACTGACAGAACAGACAAAGGCATGGCCAGTGATACTGATAAGAAATTTTAAATTACAGAACTGTCTCGGCCCATTGGGCAAATTATGGCTGGTTTCACCCTGCAGTCTTTCCAGAAAATATAATTCCTAAAGGATACAGTTGAGACAGCTCAGCTCTTCCTCCTGTGACTCCTCGTGATATCTCCATTAGGTCACAGTCCCAGTCCATTTGTGTGTGCCCAAGTTGCTTGGGCAGAATTACGTATAGATCACACTGAAAAGGAATATATATATTTTTTATGGGACATTTATTTGCCCCACACCAGTCTATTAATAGAGCATGGATTGGTGGAGAAGTGGCTGTGTGATTGCCTTCCAAGGCGAGTCTCAGAAGTCCAGCTCAGTGAACCTGTGATGAGGGGGCTTCAATAGCGAGGGCTCTTGTGCCGGCGTAAGAGCTGGTCATAGATAGAGGCCTTTGTAAAGGACTGGCTGTGATCCTGTTCCCTTAAGGACACTAGAAAGACTGATCTCTTACCTGCAGTTTGCAGGGGGAATAGCAGCTCAGGGAGGTCTTTCTTCTAGTGTCCTGCCCCCTAGTGGTGGGTGCTATACCCCACCGTGAGTAAAAATCCAGATGAGTTTGTCCGGCTTAGCATATAGTCTTCCTGAAGGTGGATATGTAACCTTTACAACACAGTAGGCAACCTTTACTCTGCTGCTGAGCCAATCCTATTGGTTAAACACCATAGAGTCCATTAGTGTTGCCAGATTTCACTGCAGGGTCCATATAGCTCTGTAACCCACTCTTGCACTTGATCCTTGTGATCAAGGAGCTGTACGGCAACTAGATAGAAAAATGTTTAGAGAGAAGGCTTTGGCCACTTCTCTGTCTGCCATGTTATCTTGTACAGGGGGCTCAGCCCAACTCCTAAAGTGCCTTATTGCCAGAGCATTCCGGAAAGATTACTTGAGGTTTTTCTTTTTATCCCCCCGTCAGAAAAATCACACTCGTATTTAGACCAAATCAACATATAAATGATATGACAGAGATCTCCTCTCCTATTGGAACACACAGGGCTCCTCTGCGCCCCGAGAAGGAGGAAGTGAAGCGGCCTTGCTTTTACGTCTGTCATCTTCCTATAACGACGTGTCCATGGTGTCTTCATTATAATTACTGCAAAGTTCAAGGACTTTCCTGGAATCCCCAAAAAAATGGATTGAATTAAAGGGCAAGTAGTTGAGTAGATGAGAGGGCAGCTCTATTGAGTTTTAAAATAGGTTTAAATAATTTGCCATATAATATAGATGCTATTTAAGGTGCCATTACTTAGACAAGGGTGACAGAGACCTTGCACAGAGAGTGTTAATGCCTTTTAGTATTACCTTGCCATGTCCTTGGTTTGCTCATCAGCAGAAGGCATATTGATCAAATCTGTCAGGAGAGGTAGCCCTCCTTCTTTGATCAGCAGGGGGCAGTATTTGTCCGCTGAAATGATAAAGGCATTAATAAAAATAATATATCAATTCAAAAGCTTGGCCCATACACGGGCATAATGAAGGGGTCGATTTAGCAGCTTATTTGCCCGTGTATGGGATATATCTGGCTAAAAATCAGCCAGATGTTGATTGGACAGGTTTGATTTTCCCATCGGATCGAGGGCCACATTGGCTCAATGATGTGGTCCGCCCTTTGATGGCCTCTATCCCTGTCAGATCAGCCTCATATCACCCACCTTAGGCCAAAGGAGCAGATCATATATGTATGGCCAGCTTAAATGGGTAGTTCACCCTTAAGGTCACTTATGTTACAGAATGAGCAATTCTTAGCAACTTTTAAATTGGTCTTCATTTTTTCTTCTTTATAGTCCTCAAATTATTTACATTTTTCTTTTGACACTTTCCATTTTTTAGATTGGCCGGCAGCCAAAAAAAACAAATGTTCTGTGAGGCTACAATTTTGTTATTGTTACTTTTTATTACTTATCTTATTATTCAGGCCTCTCCTAGTCATATTCTGATCTCTCACTCATACCACTGCTTGGTTGCTAGGGTAATTTGCAACTCTAGCAACCACATAGCTGCTGAAATTCCAATCCAGACAGCTGCTGAACAAAAGGCAAAACAATTAAAAAAAACTACATGTAATAAAAAATGAGGACCAATTACAACTTTTTTTTTCAGAAAAGCACTCTCTACATCATACTAAAAGTTAATTTAAAGGTAAAGAACCCTTTAGGGCTCTTCTTAATTCATTGCATCTTACGGAGGACCCAGCTTTTTTAACATCATCATAACTTACCGTATCTGGATAGAAAACAAATTTCCGACAGTAAATGAGTAATATGGGCAATGATTTATAAAGAAAGAGTAAAACACTTCACCGCCCCACTATGTAGGGGAGATACTCACGGTATACAGACACCAGGTTATACAAGGCCCAGGTTGCCCAGTGCTGGCTGACTGGGGAAATACTCTGAGGGAGGAGCCGCAGGATTGGTTCAAAAGACCTGCCAATAAAGATTAAAAGACGCTCGTATTTAGGATCAGATGGAATTATGGGAAAGTAACAAAAAAAAAATATATTGCATCCTATATAACCACCAAGTCTTTACAATTATAATAAAACCATTTATTCCTTAATGAGGTTATGGAGCAGAGAAACGTCACATTTCTCCAGTCCTTTCTAAGCAGAGCAACATCACAAAGCTGTTCCTCCTCTTAAGAAATTATTTTCAACCAACTCTAGCCAGTTGGTGAAATAAACAGCAGGGGGCACTGTTGTTTCAAATCCATCATACTATTCAACTGTTTTGAGGGTTTACATTTTCTTTAAAGGGGTGGTTAACTTTTAGTATGTTATAGAATGGCCTATTCTTTGCAAACTTTCAATTGGTCTTCATTTTTTATTTTCTATACCTTTTGAATTATTTGCATTTATCTTCTGACTCTGTCCAGCTTTCAGATAGGGGTCACTGACCCCAGCAGCCAAAAAGCTATTGCTCTGTATCATTACTTTTTATTCCTTATCTTTCTATTTAGGCCCTTCTCTGTTCATAACCTTGTCTCTCTTTCAAACCGCTGCCTGGTTGCTAGGTTAAACTGATTCATAGCAACAAGACAGCTGCTGAAATTCCAAACTGGAGACCTGCTGAGCAAAAAGCTAAAGCACTTAAAAACCGCAAATGATGAAAAAATGAAGACCAACTGCTAATTGTCACAGAATAACACTCTCTGTATTATACTAAAAACTAATTTAAAGGTAAACTACCCCTTTTATGCATTTAGACCAATTTAAAAAGAATGATTGATGGGTTGCTATTGGTTGTAGAGGGATTCCCTCTAACCTGTAGTTGATATTCCTCCTCGAGCTGATGTCCCAGCTGCGGATAGCGCTCCACATCCGTTCTTCCACCTCTTGTCGGGTCGGCTCACCAATGAACCAGGCCTGGGGCCCATCGAACATGATGTGAGACAGCACCCCGCAGGCATTGTACGACACCTCTATGCCATCTGCTTTGCTGTCCAGGAGGTTACTGAGAAACCAGAGCAACACCGGCCTATCACAACCTGCCATGCTTATTTGATATACGCTAAAACGTGTCATAGGAGGGGATTGGGATACCTGAAAACTGTGATGAACTGTGATGTCATCAGCTGGGGTCGGAGCTCACGTACCTCCGCTACATTTCCCAGAAGTCCCAGCATGTTCCTGTGGAGTTCTTGCTTTTCTGGGAATTCCTGAAAATAAGTTAGTTGTTTTTTTTCTACCCAACAGTAGGGGTCACTGACCCCAGCAGCCCAAAAGCTATTGCTCTTATGAGGCTACAATTTTATTGCTACTTTTCAAAACTTTTTCTTTCAGCCCTCTCCTATTCATATTCCAGTTCCTCATTCAAACTAGCATGGTTCTTAGGGTAAAGTTGACCTTAGCAACCAGATAGCTGCTGAACAAAAAGCCAAATAATTAAAAAAACACAAAAACATATTTCAGATATTTCGAAGTATATCAGAATACAGGTATTCCAGAATGCTTGGGACTAAGGGTATTAAGGATAAGGGGTCTTTCCGTAATTTGGATCTCCATACCTTAAGTCTACTATAAAAATCAATAAAACATGAATTAAACCCAACAGAATTGTTTTGCACCCAAAAAAAGATTAATTATATCTTAGTTGGGATCAATTTCAAGGTACAATTTTATTACTACAGAGAAAAAGCAAATCATTTAAAATTATGAACCATTTGATTAAAATGGAATCTAAATGTGTTTGTTTATTTGTTTAAGTTGTTAAAGGTAAAGTATCCCTTTATGGCAGTCAAGTCAGTAAGTGGTTACAATTCTGTACATGCAATGCAGCAATGCAGTACATGGGCAGTTGCTTACTTTTAGGCACTCCAAAAACAGCTTCATGCCATTGTAGTTGAGGAACATCTCACAGTTGTCGGGAGTTTCGTCGGTGATATTCCACAAGGCGCTCCAGGAAAACTCCATCACCTGATCGCACTGTCCCCCAGGGACAAGAAAAAAGGGGTGTTTACTGGGGCACCAGCTGACTGTATTATCAGGAAAGGGGATGCATCTGCTAAATGATCATAGGTGTCACCTTGCGTCATGCAGACGCAGCTGGCCATACCCAGGCTCGAGGAGGGATTCAAAATAAGCCCTGGAATTTCAAGTACACAGAGGTCCAAACAGTCCCACAATAAATAGTAACCGGCTATGGCATCTTACAGCAGCCCCTCTGGCATTTGCCTGAATCCACAGATTGCCAAGTCCAGGCCTGGTTATACCCTAGCTTCTGCCTCCTTTTCCAGCTTGTGGCACTAACCCTTGCACTGCCCTCTTTTTATTCCAGTTTAGCCCTGGCCCATACTAAAGCTATACACAGCTTAGGCACAGTGCAACCAGAACACTTCCATATTGGGTTCCTTTGCAATCCCCTCCTATTCTGTTGATGCCTTACAGGCCAGGACTGGCAATCTGTGGATTCTGGCAAATGTCAGACAGGCTGTGGTAAGATGCCATAGGGCCTCTGTGTACTGTGTATTCTGAATCCAAGTCCAGGCCTTATGACCTGCCTGACACAATTTGTGACTACTCACCATTTTATCCTGCAGCTTCTTCTGTATAAGTTTAAGCATTGTCTGCAGCAGAGAAGAAACAAGATTAACCTTGATGGTAAAGCCCCCCCCCCCCGATACACTTGGATCAGAACCTCACAATCAACAATAACATCAGAACTTATCACTGCGTGTACTTACCATGACAAAGCCCATCTTGCCGACGGCCTCTTTATGGTCATTGTCTACCTGGCAGACTAAGGCGTTGCAGAGATGCACAGCGATGCGCTGAATGGACTCGTCCTGCCGCGTAGGGATCAGTATGTTGAGCAGCAATTCATTAACCCTTTGGTACTGAAATTCTAATTCTTCTGGGATGCTGAAGTTGCACAGGGTGAGGCAGCAGTTTCTCTGCACCTAAACAGGAGCGAGGCACTTCATTTCTGTTCTCAGACAGTAGGAAAGGTTTGTGGAATAGGGATATCAGTTCCCATTTAAACTTGGCGTTACCATAGGGCCTCACCGTAACTTCCTGATATGACTCCATGCCGTTGAGCACCACTTGGATGACCTGTTGACGTAGGCGGACACTTTGCTCACTGCGGTAGTCGGAATTGGTTAGGTAGAATAGGGCAGCGCTCCCTGTCACCTGGATGGTTTTGTCGTACTTGTGACACTTCAGAGCGGTGATGACCAACTGAAAACAGTTAAGTGTTTCATGATCAGACTGCATGCAGCACTTTTAACTGCCTGACAGCACAGGCCTCAGCATGGTAGAACCCTAAATAGTCACAATGTATCACACACAGTAATTACCTGCAGGGCTCTTAGGGGCTGGTTACAGCGTTCAATACGGGCAATGTCAAACAGCAGATTGATGGCACGGGAGGTAATCTCTGGACGATGCTCAGTGTAGGCCTCTATTGCATTCAGCACTTGCACTTCATTCTTGTCCCCGCTCACCTGTGAAATGGTACATGCCGTAAGATCAAGGACATTTTTACAACAGGGGAAGTTCTATGGCATGGTTACCTCTCTGTACAGGCAAAGAGCAAACTTAAAGGGGGGGGCTGTTCCTGCTGAATTGTGCTTAGTACAGGGGAATACCTATGCTGCCATAGTTTTATGGGATCTCTCTGTACAGGCTATGAGCAAACTTAGGGGGCTGTTCCTGCTGAATTGTGATAAGTACAGGGGAATATATGTACTGGCATAGCTATGGCATCACTATTTTAAAGGTTATTATAAAATGTCCCTGCTCTCCCATTTTGGCTGCTCGTTCTCACCATTATGCCATACCTGACCCAAAATATAACAGATTGGCTATGAGAAATGATAAAGTAGGCAGTGGCCAGCCGGCCAGCCAGCCTATGACAAAACCATGTTTAGTATATTGTAAGGCAGAACGTGCTAGAGTAAGAAAACTTAATAATTGGAAGGAAACCAAGCAAAAAGACTCAAATGACATATTTACCTGTTAATATCTTTAACAAATATAAGGTAAATTTTAAAAATAATTGTATAATGAACGTTTAATGAGCAATCTGTATCCATTTACCTTGTAGGCTGGGATGTGTGTCAGGCGGCACAGAGATGTTTCAAACAAACCCAGGAACTGCAGGGGCCTTTTAAGGGCTCGGAAAGGACTGATGCTGCTTTTTGCAGGGTTGTTGCTACACAGGGAAATTAAACAGAAAGGCAAAGTTGCCCATGCAGCAGCCATAGAAATACAAGCAGCAGAGTCAATTACAAATATTATGAAAAAGGGAAACACCACTCTGCACCTAAGCTTATCCATCCTGTCTGTCAAGATAATGTCAGGGAACTAAATTGGATGACACATCTTAGCGTACCACCTTCTGACACAGGTTAGGCTGATGCCACACGTGGCGTTTTTACGCTGCGTTTTTTCTCAGCCTCAAAACGCCGCACAAGCCACACAGCCCCTGACTATGGCGTTTTTCAGCCTAGTACTGGTGACGTAGCAAATCCCGTTTCCATGGTGCTAATAGTGCAAAATAGTAAAAAACACCGCGTATTTCAGCTAGGTCTGGCAGTTGCCTTTGTGTATACATAGGAATAGCTTGCTTTGCAAATACTGGCGTATTTCAGCCAACGCTTGAAAAATCCATGCTAAGGCGTTTTCTAGTGTATTTACGCATTGTGTGGTTTGCCTCGAGTCTTTTCAAGTTATTTCTATGGATGATGATATCGGGCGTTTTTCAGCCGCTGAGAGAATTAGAGAATACACAGCGTAAAAACACCACGTGTGGCATCAGCCTTAGCCTTTGACAACAACTTTTTGCAATGGTGCCTGGGCCTTTCCCCTTGTTTAGTGTCTAGTTTTAGTGCCCTAACTTCTAGCAAACGTTGTTACACCTCAGTTGTATGCTGCCAGTTTGTCTAGTCACTTAGATAATTATGAGATTACAAAGTAATATTGTGTAATAGTCACCCTGTTATAGTTCCAAAGGTACCCATTGCAGCAAATAAGCACTCACCCCAAATCTCCCCCTAACTGGCCTTCAGGCCCCCTTAGCTCATAACAAGGTTACAGATATATAGAAACATTGGGGTAACAGTCATCCTGCTATAGTTCCAGGGGTACCCCAGGGCACAAATAAGCACTCGCCCCAAATATCCCCCTAACTGTCCATCAGGCTGGGCCCCCTTAGCTCATAACAAGGTTACAGATATATAGAAACATTGGGGTAACAGTCACCCTGCTATAGTTACAGGGGTACCCAGGGCAGCAAAAAAGTACCACCCCTTTTTGGCCACCCCAAACACTGCTTTGGGAATTCTTGGAAAGGATCAGCTCTAATACCTGGGAGGCCCGAGCTCGTCATCCATTTTGGAGACAGCACAATTCTCCAGTGTCAGGTGTCCAGAGATATCCAATGATACAAGCTCCTCAAGATTTTGTACAAATAGACTCAGAACTTTGCGAGTCAACTTAAACTTGTAGTAGCTAGAAAGCCTATCCCGCGAGATATCCAGATGCCTGTAAGGACAGAGAGAAAGCTGAAAGCACATACTTGTATAGGCATGAGTATGCTAGTGGAACAATCCATTACCATAGAACAGGGCTGTCCAACTGGCGGCCCGCGGGACCCCCCTCTGTGTGGCCCCCAACCTGTTTGGCTGCTTTGATGGCTTACCTTTGTGTAAGCTTTAAATGGTATCAGTACTGAGTTTAACTGGCCCCCTGCATGGTTCTCACCTGAGATTCTGGCTGTAATCCCCCTGTATTGTTTAATCATGTAATCCCCTGTACTGTTCACACCTTTCAATGCCTTGTTTTCCCCCTGCATTGTTCACACCTCAGGCTCAGGCTGTAATCACCCATTTTGTTCACCTGTTCACACCTCAGACATTCCCTCTGACACATCCAGCATTGTGTCTCTGTATGCTGCCTGTGTGTGCCATAGGGCAGGCATAGTGTGGCACACATAAACAGGGGAGGGCAAGCATAGTATGGCACACATAGGCAGGGGAGGGCAGGCATAATATAGCACACATAGACAGGGGAGGGCAGGCAGAGTATGGCACACACAGGCAGAGTAGGGCAAGCAGTACTCTGCCTGCTCTATGCCTCCCCTATGATGCCTGTGTGTGCCATACTCTGCCTTCCCTATGCTGCCCGTGTGTGCCATACTCTGCCTTTTCGTATGTTGCCTGTGTGTGCCATACTCTGCCTGGAAGAAGAGACAGAAAGGGAGAAAGAAGTGTAGATGCAGAGGTCACATTTGGCCTTAATTGTGGGTGGCACCAAAGGGCTGCAGATGTATACTCAGCTTTATTCCCAATTGGTTGATATAAAATGTTAGCGTTGATCAAAACAAAAAGGAAATAAAAAGTTCCTGCCCAAGAAAGCAGAGTGCCTCTCCTAGGTTAGGTTGTTCATTTAGGCTGTTACCAGGGAAGTATTTAGGTCCGGTGCCACCCTAGGCACTAGACCAAAGTACGGCCCCCAGATGGCGGAAGTGACATCACCTGGATGGCTGCATGTGATATCACTTTTGATGTGTGTGACGTCAAACTTGGGTAAAAATTATGTCGGACCCCTTACCCTCCTCAGCTCTGCTGCTGTATTTCCACCTGTAGGTCTGGTAGTGGCTCAGGAGGGGTTTTTTACTTAATTGATTATATAGGCACTAAGGCTGTCGCCCTAGGCACAGGCCCTCGGGTGCCTATATAAAAACATAGCCCTGATTGTAAAAGAAGACTGGCTGTTAGGAGGTTACTAAAAACTTTGTCTCTAAGGATCCAATAGTTGCGTCGGCAGAGCCAAAGTTTCTTGCCAACAATGATTTACCTCAGTTTGTGTAGCTGCACTATGACCCGGATGTGTTCCTCAGACAGGTCCATATTGTACAAGACTAGTGACACCAGACTGTCCTTCCACTGTGTGAGGAAGCCAATGTCATTCAGCTGGATTCCAGAGAGGTTCAGGGCTTTCAAGCATATGAGAGGGCGCAGCATCAGCTCCACATCCACCACTTTGGCGATGCACCCCAGGTTGAGGAATCGCAGGGACTGGAATCCTTGGAATGTAAAGTCCCTGACTAGGACCTGCCTCGTAGGGTTTACTAGGCGGTCAGTCTCATCATAACCCCCTAGGCTCTCCTCCTCATAGAATATGTTGCTGCATCCAAAAAGACTGAGGGACACAAGGCTTTGGCGGAAGTTTGCCAGTGTCTGCAAGCTCTTGGCTGTTAGCCTTTCACAGTTAGTAAGGTAGAGCTCAACCAGGTCCTGGAAGGAAGAAAAAAAAGCCTCAGCTTGCTGGTTTTTAAAGGAGAACTAAGACTTAACTAAAGAAATAGGCTAGAAATGTTATATACTATGTTCTGGGCCAGCCCAGGGAACCCCAGCCCTTTAGCAGGGACGAGCTGTACCTCTAATAATGCCCAGTCTCCCACATCTTTTCTTCTGCTTATTCACTGCACATTCTCTATGCTGCTGTCACTTACCTAAGCTTAGGGACTGACTCATAATATACTGCATATATAGAATTAATACAGATAATTACTTCATGGCAGCTTAGAAACCAGTGCAACTAGTATGAGAATTTAATCATCAGCCCTGTAGCATCAGTCTATATGAGGCCAGTCTCATCATTTGCAATGACCCCTAAGCTTAGCTTCTCAACAGCTGCCCAGAGTCCACTGAGCATGTGCAGTGTCACAGACACTAAAGTTGCTATAACTATAGGTTGGTGCAATAAGTTCATTATATAAAATAAGGCATTTTGAGGATTTAGTTCTCCTTTAACAGTACATGAGCTTCTCATAATAAATTTCATATTGCCAGAGCCATTAAATGAGTTGTTCATTAACTTTTAGTATGATGTAGATATTGATTCAGTTGAATTGGTCTTGATTTTGTATTGTTTATGTTTTTCAGTTATTTAATTATTTGTTCGGTTGCTCTCAATATTGGTATTTCAACAGCTATTATTTGAATACACAGTGATGTTCAGTGCACACAATAAGCAGTACCCTCATACTGTTCTGTCTAAGGGAAACAATATGGCACCTCCCTCCCATATGTATAAATACAAATATACAGAGAAGGAATGTTCTGGGCACATAAGATAAGGAAAATTGCCCTTAGGTAGACCCTACAACTCACTTGTTTCCTTATGGCTTCCAAATCCTGATCTTGAACAATGTCTTCTCGCAGGTGGAGGCGCGTGAGCCGTGTGCTTTGTGGCTCTGAGAAGAGGGTGAAGAAGCTATCATGGGGCTCAAAGCTGCTATCAGAATTAACCAACTCAATGTATCTGAAAGAAATAACAGGAGTTGGTAAACATTTACCCGATAAAACATACAGGTATGTAGGATAGATAGGGCACGCTCCTCGGACTAACACAATATCAACATTTCAGTCCAGGTTCTATGTCCTTTCTCAATGTTTGACTTGGATACATAGCCAAAACCCCAAATACATTTTGATGATCTCTATTATTAACAACTAAGGATAAATACTGGCATTTCATAAATCAGACCATATTCCCTAAAGCCCCCAGAAGTCCTAGTTCATGTAACCCTCATTACTTACTCATTCACAAGCCTGTCACAGATCTCACTTGGCAGGAAGATGTCTGGGTGCAAGCGTAGGATTTCATTGTCTAGGAGGTAGCAGAGGGTTCCCTTTAAGTTTCGGAGGCAGAAGTCAGTACAAATGCTCATGAGTGAGTCTGGGCTGTCGGATGCCATCTTGCTGGATGCTCCGAAGTGAGTTCTTCAGTATACAAAAAATAAAAAAAGGCCCCTGAATAGATGGCTGCCTTCGTATTTAGCTATCCTTCGTGAATCATTAGGGCAGCAGATTTCTAGAAGGAAATGGAAAGAACTTATATAACATACAGGTCATAATAAAAATAATAAATAACATACCGATCATAATAAAAATAAATAATAGCCAATCACAATCCTTATGTGGAATTGCAAGTCCATAAACAGTTACCGAGACTCACTTTTCCTTAACATCATAGCAGCTAGTGTTATACTGACATATAAGCAATATAGGACAGCTCTACACAACATAGCCCACATCAGTAAGGAGCTAGATAAACATTATCCAGCTGCGGGGCAGGGAATATGAGCCCCTAGTGTATCACTGCTATATCACTGCACTAATGCGACTGTCTGCACTACCAAGTATACCAGTGCAGTCCAGTGTGTCCCTAAGCACAGAAAAAGTTACTCATGAATGTCTGCCTTCAGTGTTGTACAGTCAGTGTCTCAGCTGCTATAAGTTCTGTAGCCACAGCCTGATTCAGGTAGAAGTTGGGCCGTAAGCTGAATCGCCAGCCGGTCAGTTATAAAGTTACCTGTAATGCATACGGCTTTTGTTCTTATTAACAAAAAGCAACCCTATACATAAGACATAAAGCCCTCACCTCTTGAGTTTCCAAAAAGTCCTCCTCCTAAAGGGCATTTATCAAATATTTATTCTATTCTATAGTGATAGTGCCTTGCTGACTTTAATCTTAACATCTGCAGGTGCACTGTGGCCCGATATCAGTTGTTAAACAGGACAACACAGGGGTGTAGTCCCGAGCTAATCACGGTCCATACTTCCCAATGTAGCCCCCAGATAAATGCTGCTATACTTCCCAATGAGGCCCCGAGCTAATTGCTGTCCATACGTCCCAATGCAGCCCCCAGATAATCACTGTCCATACTTCCCAAAGTAGCCTCCAGCTAATCGCTATCCTTACTTCCCAATGTGGCCCCCAGCTAATCGCTGTCCATACCTCCCAATGTAGCCCCCCAGCTAATTGCTGCTATACCTTCCAATGTAGCCCCCAGCTAATTGCTGTCCATACTTTCCAATGTAGCCCTCAGTCGATGACTGTCCATACCTCCCAATGTAGCCCCCAGCTAATTGCTGTCCATACTTTCCAATGTAGCCCTCAGCCGATGACTGTCCATACCTCCCAATGTAGCCTTCAGCTAATCGCTGCTATACTTCCCAATGTACCCCCAAGTTAATCACTGTCATTAACCAGCCAATAGCTGTCCATACTTTCCAATGTAGCCCTCAGCTAATTGCTGCTATACCTCCCAGTGCAGCCCCCAGCTAATCACTGTCCATACCTTCCAGTGCAGCCCCAGCTAATCACTATCCATACCTTCCAGTGTAGCCCCCAGCTAATCACTATCCATACCTTCCAGTGTAGCCCCTAGTTAATTGCTGACCATACTTTCCAATGTAGTCCCCTAGCTGATAGCTGTCCATACTTCACAATGAGTAATGATTATGTCAGAGAGATTAAAGGGCCAATAACACTAAAAAAGCAATATATTATATGTGTTTTAATATGGTGGCCACATATTAGCAGCTCCTCAAGAGTAACTATAAGTTACTGGTCCCTAAAGAAAATATTTTTCAGGCCCCCAATCCTTAAAGCCTTTGGAAGGATAATATAAACTGCATATAAATGTTTAAACTTCACATTAGTTTGGACCTGCACTGGGACACCTAGAAGCTACTGGATCTGCTCCATCCTATACATCCTGTACATCCTATTATCCTACTATGTGGCATCAAAGTCAAGATAACATAAAGTCCAGGTACCGTAGCTCGCTTTTGCATCCCTTAGTGCTCTGGCGTAAATGCCCAATAAGGAGACGTAGATTTGTAACTTCATACCTAGCTTAAGGCATGCATTCTTTACATTTACACTATTACATCGGGCACAGGACCACACAATACAGGTCCACACAATACAGGTCCACACAATACAGGTCCACACAAGTGAATGAAACACCCAGTATTGCCCTTATGATGTTGCTAACCAAGGTTGTACTGCTGCACTGTGCAGATAAACTGTAGGAGAATGGAAGACTGCAAGAGCCCAATGTCACTTCTGACATCCTCATTAAATTACAACTGAATATGCCAGTGTAGGGCAAATTTGTCTATTTAGCAATGCAAGTGTTAATAGATTAATTAAGTCATCCTGGCCAATATTTTAAATATTGCACCAAGGCCCCCTCCTGAACGGTATTACTAAGAACTGCCAGTGCTTTGCCTGTGCTCCTGTATGACTAAGCAGTGTCGGACTGGGAACCCAGGGGCCCGCCAGAAAACCTTCCACCCTAGGCCCAATTTCCAAACTATTTTTCCACCTTTCCTCACCCAACATCTTCATTCTCCTAGTTTCTTTTATTTACATGCTAGCATCTATTCTTCCATCTATTTCTCCTCTTTCTTCCCATTCAGAAATGACCATGAAACAGACCAAATGGTCAGGAGCAGGAGGGCCCACTTACACCTGGGCCCACCGGGAGTTTTCCTGAGAAATGCAGACCTATGCTGCCAACATCATGACAACCACAACACTTTATACCAGGGTGGCAAAACCAGTGGCCAATCAAGACATATAATATACTTATAACTAATTAAAGAGACTTTGGGACGACTGATCCGGAGAGATGGCCCCATGATGGTCCTATGACGGTCCTGCACCGAACTGATATATATTTCATACATATATAATAAATATATAATATATAGGTATCATTCTAGGTGTTAGTGCAGCACCAGGTATATAGATTAACCATTAATTACAATGCATCTGGATTTGTGCCCACAAGACAGTCCCACCCTATAATGTTTCAGCCTGTCACCCTATTGGATAAAGATAGCATCATACGAGAAGGAGACCCGATCTCACCCTGTGCCACTAAGCCTTCCTGGTCCCCTCGCAAACCGATTCCCCTGCCCCCATGTACAGAGACATTTACCCTGCACACAAGGCGGGCACCTCAGCCGGCAAGACAACTAACCCCCCCCCCCCCAGCTCCTTACTACCCGGTTCCGATTCGGGCCGCATTCGCAGCAGTGGCTCCTACTCACAAGGCATCCTCCAGACTCCGCTGTCAACAAATTCCAACGTCACTGCCGGGCGGTCGCTATAGCAACCGGGCAGCTACAATCACATCAACAAGCCGACTGGAAACTGCAGCTGATCAATTAGGTTCCGCTGTAAAAAATAAAAACATAAATCATTTAAATGCTTTGGGTCCAGTTACAGGAAATTCTGTGCAGGAAATGAAGGTTAAATATGTTCTCGTACCGTACCTATTATGCTGTGTATTTGTGAGGGGACCAGTTTCCCACAGTGGGTAGGCTTTTATCCTTAACTCCTAACACAAAACCTGAATGTGAGACCCTCAAAGGACAAGTCAACCCAGAATACATTTTTTTTGCCTAATTAAAAAGAAAAACAATATTCTAAGCAACTTTGCAACATACATTCATTTACACATTTGTAATGGGTTTTGAGTTATATGTATATACAATTGCTATAAAAAGCAGTGTTTGTCTTTTCTATTCTCTGCCCTGGAGGCCCTGACTCTTGAAGCAATGTAACATAAGCCAGCAGATTGACAGACCTGTCTCGCTGGAGGAGACTGACCTTTGCAACATTGTTTAAAAAGAAACAACCAGGAGTTCAGTAAATGCTGCTTTTCAATAACAAATCATTTTTAAAGCACTGAAATTTCATTTTGCAAAGGTTCTTAGGATTATGTTTTCTTTTATTAGGCAAAAACTTTTAGGGTTGACATGTCTTTGAGAGCAACCTACATCCTTTCACATGCAGTTCAACTATTACTACCCCCCAACCAGAGTTTTACTGGCAATATCAGTTATAGTTAGGTAAAAGCTTTCTCAGTAATATTATGGGAGAAAATCTTACTCCAAACTTTGAAGCCATAACCTGAAACCCACAAAACCCTTCAGGCAGGTTCTAAGATGAAACCCTAACACAAGGCTGTGCACAAACCAGATAGTGCAGCCCTTAAATGCTAAAAATCTGTCTGCACCTCTGAGTGAGATGCTTTTCATCCTTCTCATTGCTGGCCTCTCTGCAAGAGCCTTGCTGAAATCATCAGCAGGGGACAAAAAGAATGCAGAACAAAACAGAAGGTACAAAAAGCACTGATCAGAAGAATTCAGAGGCCAGAGTGTGCTGGTGGATTTGTACCAGCCTACATCCTGGCAACAACTCACACCCTGTTTTAACTTCAGTCCCAAATTTACTGTACAGTCAAGATAAGTTGAATGTCTCAGTGCCGGAGGGGTTGTCGTAAGATGCCATCAACAGTCATTATATTTGGGGCGATGGGGGCTGTTTGGGCTTTTGTGTTATGAATTGCCAGTGCCTATTTTGTATCCCTATCTGGGTTTGGTGCCAAGCTACATGACAAGTGTGGGTCTTACAACAGCACTGGTGGCCCCTGGAAATAAAACAGAAGGCTGGGAGCTGCGGGGGACGCATGCCCAGTTACATGCACATATTAATGTGATATCAGTATTTCGGCCACTTGTACAAACCTGTAACCCCCCAGCCTTTGTACCAAATACATAAAGTTCTCGTTAACATTAGCTGGAGGGTTGCCAACTAAAAGCACTGAGAGGTTTTGTAACTCATCCCCCTCGCCTTCAGTTTATAACTTTACACATATCCAACCTCTTATACAGTCAACCTGAGAAGATAATAAATAAATATCCCCCCAAAAAAATGCAAACTATATGACAAAATTCAAGATAGGTAATCTCAGTGCACAGGGACAACAATAATAAAGGCACAACTCCTTGCTTCCAGGACTGGCTGCTTGCACCGACACTTATATGACTATGATCTTACACCCCCCCTCCCCTAATACACAACCTAAACATAATCTTCAGCAGCTCGCCATCAGATAACACTTCCCCGTATGCACCGGCACACAGGTCACACTGTCCTACAACAATAAATCAGCTGTTTATTCAGTCATTTTTTATTGGGCTGGTTTGTGGCTATTTGGGCCTCTGTGTACTTGAAATGCCAGGGACTATTTGGAATTCCAGTCTTTATATAGTATTATAAGTAACAAAGTACACGCAGACCTCTTGTTTTGCAATAAATTCAGTAACACATGGACACAGTTTTAAAGCAACATCAGCAATATAGTAAGCAAAAAGTAAAGTGCTGTTTTTAAATGCCCAGCTATCCTTTTAAAGGAGAAGGAAAGGCAAAGTCACTTGGGGCTGCCAAAATGTTAGGCACCCCCAAGTGACTTAAATCGCCTACCTTTTACCCCGGGCTGGTGCCCCTGTTCTGAGAGAACAGCACCAGCCCGGGGTAGCTGCAGCGATTCCTCCTTCCTGCTTCGCTTGCGCGCATGCGCAGTAGAGTGAAAAACCGAACTTTAACAGAGAAGTTGGTTTTCACTCTAATGCGCATGTGCCGGTCCCTGGAATTTGCCGGCAAAACGAAGCAGGAAGGAGGAAGCGCTCGCTACAGGTACCCCGGACTGGTGCTGTTTTCTCCTAACAGGGGCACCAGCCCAGGGTACAAGGTAAGCGATTAAAGTCACTTGGGGGTGCCTAACATTTTGGCACCCCCAAGTGACTTAGCCTTTTCTTGTCCTTTAAAGTGCATTATGGACGAAACATCAGTTCTGTATGCACCAAATCCACTTTTTTGGATTTGGCCAAATCCTACATAAATGATTCGGCTGAATACCTATCCGATTCCTAATTAGCAGCAAAAAATTTTCAACTTCTGTGTTTACATGACAAAAAGTCACGTGACTTTTAGGATTCAGAATCAGTTCGGCCTGGGGCCAAATCCGAATCCTGCCGAAAAAGGCAGAATCCCGAACAGAATCCTGGATTCAGTGCATCCCAATGATACCAATGCAAACTATGCAACTCTTTGTGAAAACATAATATATACAGGTGTTGGATCTGAATTACTGGAGGCCCATCTCCCATTGACTCCATTTTGATCAAATAATTCCAATTTTTAAACATTTGTTGCATTTTCTCTGTAATAATAAAACAGTATTTTCTACTCGATCCCAACTAAGGTATAATTACCCCTTATTGGAGGTAAAACAATTCATTTGGGTTTTTTGTTTAATTTATTTTTTAGTAAACTTAGGGTATGAAGAGCCAAATCACAGAAAGACCACTTATTTAGAAAACCAAAGGTCCCGAGCATTCTGGATAACAGGTCCCGAGCATTCTGGATAACAGGTCCCATACCTGTATGAAGACAAATATTCTGTTCTTTTGTAGGCTGGAACAGGTAATTTGTTTGCACTTTTTAGTATTTTAGCAGCCTGGCCAGTAAAAATAGTGATTATTATAATTATATGATTATATTATAGTTATTTATAGTGAAAAATAGGTAAATACAAAAAAATATTGGTCATTTCTTTTCAAGAAAAGATTGCAACTGTGTGCGTCTGTGTGTCATACAACTCCCAGCATCCTTTAAGATTCAGTGCTATCTGCGGTTTGTTGGGAGTTGTAGAGCAGCAATGGCAAGAGAATAAAACTAAACAAGCACCATATATGCTTATTTGAATAAAGATAGATGATAGACAGACAGATAGACAGATGCACAATTAAATATATATTTAAATAAAATCAAAAGAAAGTCACTAGGTAAGATGGATAAATGTAGATAAAAGGAATGACTGTAAGAAGCGACTTACCTCCCACAGTCAGATATGTAGAGAGATAAATACAGATATAGAGCTCAGTATATAGAGGAATAACTGGCAGAGCTAGAGGATGAATGGACGGCAGAGAATACATACACAGATATGCAGGCAGAGAGTTGGGGTGGCCATATACAGTACCTAGGCAGCCCACTAGGGAGTCAGTAGATGGGGAGAACCCCAGTCCCAGGCAGCAGGACAGAGGGGTTAGGGGAGTGAGAGTCAGTGGCAGGTTCCTGTTTCCTGCCGGAACGTTCGTTCCCTCCCTCCCCCCGTACCCGAGTGGCCACAGGAAGTCACCATGTCGAGTGCGCACAAGAACAAGTAAGGCAGCTCCGGGGTCCGGTACCGGCTGGCTGGGATTAGCGGGGTGGCTGGGGATGTGAGAGAGATTCTATTTTGCACATGTGGTTAATCCGCAGGCATATGTCTGGTGTTAGTGCCCGGGCAGTGTGTCAGACACAGGGATACACTAATGTCAGTGCTGGCTCAGCTATTGCCATTACTGGGAGCTAAACCAGCGATCATCCCGTGGGTCTTATGAATGGGTGTTATTACGGAGAGGTGAGTGGGATACGTGGGTATGAGGGCTGGGAGGTGAGTGCGATATATGAGTATGAGGGCTGGGAGGTGAGTGAGATATGTCAGTATGAGGGCTGGGAGGTGAGTGAGATATGTCAGTATGAGAGCTGGGAGGTGAGTGAGATATGTCAGTATGAGGGCTGGGAGGTGAGTGGGATACGTGAGTATGAGGGCTGGGAGGTGAGTGGGATACGTGAGTATGAGGGCTGGGAGGTGAGTGGGATACGTGAGTATGAGGGCTGGGAGGTGAGTGGGATACGTCAGTATGAGGGCTGGGAGGTGAGTGGGATACGTGAGTTTGAGGGCTGGGAGGTGAGTGGGATACGTGAGTATGAGGGCTGGGAGGTGAGTGGGATACGTGAGTATGAGGGCTGGGAGGTGAGTGGGATACGTGAGTTTGAGGGCTGGGAGGTGAGTGGGATACGTGAGTATGAGGGCTGGGAGGTGAGTGGGATACGTGAGTATGAGGGCTGGGAGGTGAGTGGGATACGTCAGTATGAGGGCTGGGAGGTGAGTGGGATACGTCAGTATGAGGGCTGGGAGGTGAGTGGGATACGTCAGTATGAGGGCTGGGAGGTGAGTGGGATACGTGAGTTTGAGGGCTGGGAGGTGAGTGGGATACGTGAGTATGAGGGCTGGGAGGTGAGTGGGATACGTGAGTATGAGGGCTGGGAGGTGAGTGGGATACGTGAGTATGAGGGCTGGGAGGTGAGTGGGATACGTGAGTATGAGGGCTGGGAGGTGAGTGGGATACGTGAGTATGAGGGCTGGGAGCTGAGTGGGATACGTGAGTATGAGGGCTGGGAGGTGAGTGGGATACGTGAGTATGAGGGCTGGGAGGTGAGTGGGATACGTGAGTATGAGGGCTGGGAGGTGAGTGGGATAAGTGAGTGTGAGGGCTGGGAGGTGAGTGGGATACGTGAGTATGAGGGCTGGGAGGTGAGTGGGATATGTCAGTATAATGGCTGGGAGGTGAGTGGGATAGGTGAGTATGAGGGCTGGGAGGTGAGTATGAGGGCTAGTATGAATAAAGACTGCAGAGAGGTTGGCAGATGCGCATATCTTTTCCCCTGATATGGCGACCTTGGGGTACTAACAGTTGCATTACAATGAAGGGGATACAAGACGTGAGAGCCAATGAGGCGACGCAGCCCTTGATTTGATGGGAAAATCAAGCCTGCCCAATCAACATCTACCCAATTCTCAATTTTCCAAAATACACATAAAAACGTGAGACTTTCAAACTCTCGCGTTTTTATGCGTATTTCCGCTACATGTGCCTGCACCCGAGCGTATTCCATTCATTCGGGTGCAGGCACAAGTAGGAGGCATAGGGCGGACTTTTTCGCCCTACGCCTCGTCTGACATCAACCTAAACGCTGTCCCTATCGCTAACCTCTAGCTAAAAATGCAGAGTAGCGTAGCAGCGTACCTGGCCAACATCTTCTTACCGACTGAAGACTAGTCTAGGCAGTGATAGTTAAGGGTGCTTCTTGCACCCGAGGGTATAGTTCTCCTTTAAGGCTAATATCACATTATTTGGAACTTGGATGCCAGTGTGTGTGGCACATTTGTTACCTGGGATTCAGACCAGTACCGCATGTGAATGGCAATTGGTTGCATTAGATTTGCCCACCCCAGCACTGTATACCTTCTGCATATGCTGGAGCCATGATGGACTTGTGTGGCCCCCATATCAAGGGAGATCCATAACAATTCCTAATGTTCTGTAGGAACCCCCAAGTGATACTAGCTTTTTTGCTATAACTTGCCATGTGAACTGTTAGAAGGTGCCAATCATTACTGAGCTGCATGTTGTTATTAAGGGTTAAATAAACTATAGCTGGTTTGTGAGGCTTTGATTTGGTGACCAGAGTTGGCATCATAGAGATGTGAGCAAGTGTGTCTTAACTAGTCCAAGGGCTCTAAGCCTGGTACCCTGAGTGGCATAAGCCTGAATACAAATAAAGGTGACTTTGTGGGACTCCCAGCCCTTGCACGTGATGGGAGGGATAGTTGTACATCAGCAGGGAGGGTACTGGTTTCCTAAACCCCAGTGCACAGGATGTGGCTCTGATAGTACAGCAAGATCACGTGACTAGTTGGTTGCGCACATATTGCTATATCACGTGCTACTTTCTTGTTGCAGAATTGCAGAATTCCAGAGTATTCTCAGCGAGTCCCACATCAACCTTAAGGTGCTGCGAGAGCTCTGCTTTAACGGTAAGCATTACCCTGCCCCTCCTAGTGTGCCATCTTGGCCTTTGCCTCTTCCACTTGTGCTTTCTCTCCAGCACTCAGGGCAAGATTCCACCTTGTGATTGGTTTAATTAGTGAGATATTAACTGGTCCGCACAGCCAATGTAGATTGTAAGCTCTTTTGGGCAGGGCTCTCTTCACCTCTTGTATCGGTTATTGATTGCTTTATATGTTACTCTGTATGTCAAATGTATGAAACCCACTTATTGTACAGCGCTGTGCAATATGTTGGTGCTTTATAAATAAATGTTATATATATATAAATAATATAAGGGACTTTGTGGGGAAAGATAGGAACACAACTGGCATATGTTTTTTGTGACATACAACTCCCAGCAGCCAACCAGAGACTGGCTTACCACCTCAGCTGGAAGATTAAGCCATATTTACACTTCCTTTTGCATTTACATTGCTAAATATAGAATACAGTATATTTTATTACATTGCATTAGTATTTGTTTTCGTCTCTGTAAATGATATATTACTGATTACAGGAATTCCATTTGAAGGGGGTATTCGCTGCCTGTGCTGGAAGGTGAGTCCCTATTTATGTTTTACACAGGCTTCATCCTGTGGCAAGAAATATTCTATAATAGATATAGATATTCTGAGACAATTGGCAGTTGGTTTTCCAGTTATTTACCTTTTTGTTCAACAGCTCTCAAGTTTGGTATTTCAGCAACTACCTGATTGCTAGGGTCCTGTTTACCGTAGCAACCAAGCTGTGGTTTGAATGAGAGTGGAATATGAAAAGGAGAGACCTCAATAGATAGATAAGTAATAAAAAGTAACAATAATAATAACATTGGAATCTCTCTGAGCAATAGATTTTTTTTTTTTTTTTTGCTGTGGTGGTCAGTGACCCCCATTTGAAATCTGGAAAAATGTAGAAGAGGAAGCAAATAATTGAAAAACCATAAATAATAAAGGCTATTTGCAAAGTTACTGAGAATACTAAAAGTTAACTTAAAGGGGAACTAAAGCTTAACCAAAGAAGCATGCTAGAAATCTTGTACATTATGTTTTGGGCTTCTGTGCCAGCCCGACGCAAACACAGCCCTTTAGCAGGGAAGATCTGTGCCTCCAAATATGCCCCCTGTAGCCCCCCATTTTCTTTTCTGCTGATTCACTGCACATGCTCTGTAGTGCTGATTAGTAAATAATACAGCTAACTACTACATGGCAGCTCTGAAACCAGTGCAGTCAGCATGAGAATTTAATAATCAGCCCTGTAGTATCAGTTTATATGACAGGCCAGCCTTATTTTCTGCTTGATAATGTGCTCCGACCCCTAAGCTTAGCTTTCCCAACAGCTGCTCAGAGCCCACCGAGCTTGTGAGTGACACTTCTAACAGATTCCTGTATGGCAGGCCCCATGACAACTTTTCAGTACTGAATCATTACTACTATAGAAATGCTGAGCCTTAAATAAATTCAGTATATAAAATAAGGCATTTCTAACCCTATTCATTTTTAGGGCTTTAGGTGAACCACCTCTTTAACATTTGTCACAGAAGCTGATGCTACAGGGTTAATAATAATTCCGTTATATTACAGAATGCACTGGTTTTAGAGCTGCCATGTAATAATAATCAGTATTAATTACTAATCAGCCTTTTATTGTGGCTTTTATATTAAAGTGGTCTTATAACAGGAGGCCAAGGGAAACATATTATACTGCTGAGCTGGAATAGGACAGTAAATAATAAGTCTGTTCACTTGTGTATTTGGAGAATTCTCCATGGCGGGGAGTGGCTAAACCAAATGCTTTATTCCCTTGGGCCTGGGAAGAATGCAGCGTTACATTTTAGTGCTTTCTGGGTGCTATGTAAGACATATATATATGCCATATATATAGTCCCAAAATCGGCACTCACCAAAACAAAAAGTATAAACCGGGTGCTAGCCACAACTTAACATATCCTCCTTAAGAAAGCACTCACGGTATTTGGGAAAAAAAAAAGAAAGAAAAGAAACATACACATATATGTTTTGCTTTAATTTGTTATATGTAGGCTTAATATTAAGGTCTGGGAACATTGTAACCCTTGGTCTTTAGCACATGAACATCATCCAACGAGAGATTTCAGCTATGAAACTGGTTCTACTGCAGAACATGCTCTGCCTTTTATTCAGCGCTATCAGGATTGACGACGAGGGGACAAGGAAAGGGGCATTTGACTGTGACTGTTCTCTGCAGTGAATTAGCAATATTGTTTTCTGTCTAGATACCCTTTTTGGCACTGAGAGATGCTTACCCAGGCCACTGGCCCTAGCAAACCATACTGTTTGGCCATTAACATGGATTGCTAGGTCAAACAATATCTGATTGGTTGCATAGCAAAATGTTTGGCTGCTTTAACAAAAGTGACATCAAGAACAAAGAATGTAAAATTAATGAAGCTGTTCTATCTTTCAGGTCCTGCTTAACTATCTTCCCCGGGATCAGTCATTATGGGACACTGTGCTGCAGAAGCAGAGGTGAGAGAGGCTTTTCGGGGACCTTGAGTCCCCTTTTTTCAATGTAGCATTGCCCTGCGTAGGTCCCATTATGATCTGATTGTTGTCCCAAAAGAAAAAGGACTGGGTCATAACAATTGGGCCGTTTTTAGGTACTCTTCGATCTTGCTGGGGGAGAGAAAAAAATGGGGGTAGATCTTGAGATCTTGTCAGTTAATGATAGGCCATGGGCGCCATCAGGAATTAGTAAGTCATACTACTAAGTTCCTCCCCCTGCCAAGGTAGTCGTTAACCAAATGGTTGCTTGGGCCCCTGGGTGGGTGGCCCTGCCAGCAGTAAGAATGGGGCCCCAATGGAAAAAATTGTGGATGCATAGCAGCACACCATGCCAGTCTCACTTGATGCACCCAAGCCCTTCCCCCTTTATGACCCAGGAATTACACTTTTTAGTCACAGTCCTTTGCTATGGGGTCCCTGCTGATGACCACTGGGGGTCACTGTCTGACCACAAAGAAGCCTGGTTAGCATATTAGATAGACTTTTTATTTTTAAAGTGATACTGACACCAAAAAAATTCTTTTAAAAATATGAACCTACTTCCAAACCTACCTATAGGTCATGCTGACTGTTTTTTCCTAAAAGTTCTGTTTCTCTACAAAAATCCTACTGAACATGCTGAACCCGTCTGTCTGGTAGCCCACATAGACAATGGAGCTGAGCTTATGTCACACACCGGCTGAAAGCAGAAGGGGCGTTGCAGGTTTGTGATTGGGCATATTTATTCACTTGGGAGGCATTTAAATTAAAACCTGGAAGAGGGGAACAAACATGGCTGCTCCGTGGGTCTGTAACTCGTGCTACCATAATTATGAAGCGAAAAAACTTTGCAGATTTAGTTTATAAGGAATTCAAAGCTCTTACAAATTAAAACACAACAGCAGGTGAAAAAAAAAATGTAAGTGGCTGTCAGTATCACTTTAAGCAGTGCAAACCTTTGAAAAGCCCCTCTAACTATCCATGACTGCCCTGCTCTCTTGAAGGAGAACCATGGTCTTCAACCCCAACTTTAGTGCTTTAAAAGTATCAGAACCCTCGGGCTATCATTATTTTTTGTGACGTTATCTGACATGAGGTTATCTTCTCATCAGGGAAACCTATGCACATTTCCTGCGAGAGATGATTATCCAGCCAGGTATTGCCAAAGTCAAATTTGGGGTGTCCAGAGAAGATGTAACTTTGGAAGATCACGTAAGTAAAAGAGTGTTTCTGTTTTGTTGGAAGAGTGTGTCTGAAAACCATTCTAAATTTGAAACCATTTATTTTACAGCCCCTGAATCCCAACCCAGACAGTCAATGGAACACTTACTTCAAAGATAATGAGGTGCTACTGCAGATAGACAAGGATGTCAGGTAACCAAGATTCATAAGGCAGTAAAGAAGCCCATACAGAGGCACAGCATAAATGGAAAATGTACTGTGCCCACATACTTTTGCTAATTGAAGGGGTAGTTCACCTTTAAATTAAATTTTAATATAATGTAGACAGTGATATTCCAAGACGGTTTGCAATTGTTCTTTATTTTTTATGATATTTGATTTTGATTCGCGTTTTCAGTTTGGAATCTCACCACTGTCTGGTCTGTTCTACCCTAGCAACTGGAAACTGGTTTGAATGAAAGACAAGGAGATAAACAGGAGATAGATAATAAATAAAAAGTAACAATAATAGTGTAGCCTTACAGAGCAAACTTTTTTTTCTACTTTTTAAGATATTGGCAGCTTTTAAACAAATTTGAAACAGCAGCGCCTCCTGATGGTTATTTCAGCCATGTGGCTGAACAATTAAAGGGGGACTCTGGCTTCCGAAGCAAAATTTATTAAAGAGCCCCGCACAACACAGAAACCCCTAATATACCTATCACCGTAACCTGTTCCTTCAAAAAGTGTGAATAAATACCATTTTTATATGCTGAAATCCAGCAGCAAAACAGTTCTTCTCTTTCTGCATCATTTGAAAGCCTGGCAGGGGAGGAGGGAGTAAAATATTGATGTTACAAATTGTAACAACTTCCCCAAAGCGCAGCACAGTGCAGGATTTTTAAAATTATTTTGATACACTTTACTTTTTGGTGTTACTGTTCCTTTGGGTGGAGTTCTGGACTGGATTTTACATTTGTTTTCTTTTACCTATTTCAGGAGACTGTGTCCTGATTTCTCATTCTTCCTGAACCCCACGGATTACCCCTGCCTTTTGATCATGGATCCGGAAAACGAGTACGAGACTCTTCGGAAACGCGTGGAACAGACCACCCTGAAGTCTCAGACTGTAGCACGAAACAGAAGTGGCGTTACTAACGTATGCTTTAGATGTTTATCAGTTTAAACCGGTTTGGCCTCATCAGGTTTAGCACAGGCGTTTGCTGCAGCTTGACACTTCTCTGTGTTTGGAGTGTTGACATTTTTAGTGGCGCTCCCACTTTCTTAAGGGATTTAAAGAACAACAAAATGCTTACAATTGCCCCAATTTATTCCAATACTGAAAGTCTGCGCTCTGGCGGGTCTGGTGATTATTGCTCTAAAACGCATTAGCTAGTCTTTTAAGCAATAATCCCCTGATCTGTGGATGCACTTGATTTGTATAGGAATGAATGGGTGGGCTATTGTGAGCACTTTGTCAGCTGGCTGCCTTGGGCATCAAAACCCCCCCCAAAACATGGAAACCATCTATGTGCCTTAGGCTGATGGCCTACAGTGTAAATTAGTCACGCGCGATAGACCTCTGCTACCGTGGGTGATGACTCTGAAATGCCTTTCCACCACCAACAGCTGGAGGGCCCAGCGGAAAGGCCTACGTATTGCTTCGGCTTTCCAAAGTTGTACAAAGCTTCTTCCTGCAGGCAACTTTTGGCGACTTTGGAAAAGCCAAAGCTATTCATAGGCCCTTCCACTGGCGCCTCGCTCCCTGGGCCATTAGCCTTAGGCTGCTTCTGTTTACGGTACTGTAAATTGAAACTGTACAGTCATATTAGTTGCCCTTGCACAAGCTGATCTTCATGGCTATTCTTCTCTTTAACCTTGTGATGTTTTGATTGGGTTCTGGTTGAACAGATTTTGGTTGGAAATGCTGATGAGTCACATTAGTCCTTGTAAATTTGCCATTAGCTGCACAGGCTGCTAGGCATCTACCTGATCAGGTTGTTGCACTGAATTGTGAAAGACCGGATCATTTAATTTAATTACCAATGTGGTCCAGCAATTTTGCAATTTACATTCATTCATGCATTCATTATTTTTAATTCCAAGATATTAAGGGTTAAAAGTACTGCTAATATGAATGCATTTTGTTACAACAGCACCACCTGTTGGTCCCTTTTTGACCATGAAGTATTCAAGGATGTTGTCAGGAGAAAGAAAGAGGGCTCTCTTTCTTTCTCCTGGCAACTTCCTCGACTGCTTCATCTTCGGTCAGCTACCAGCAGGTGGCGCCTGCATTCATATAACCTCTAATATCTAATATGAATGAATGTAAATTGCAAAAGTGTATAGAATAGCGCACTCACAGTTATACATCAAATTATTTTAAAGGTTTACTTATCCTTAAAGTCATTAAAAAGAACATTGATCACAATAAAAAAAGAACATTGATCACATAATTCTTGTGCAACTGTTGCTGTACTTGTGATCCTGAGTATATATATATAGCATGAAGTTTCTGATAGGCTATTGCATGTATCCGTAATAATGGACCATTTAAGCAAAACCTTTTCCTATTTCTTCTTCTCCATCCAGGTAAGCTCTCCCCTAAAATCCTCCGCTTCCAATTCTCTGGGAGACTACAACCCTCTTCCTAACGGCAGCGAGGCACACTGGGAGGTGGTGGAAAGGATCCTCTTTATTTACGCCAAGCTGAACCCCGGTATTGCCTACGTCCAAGGCATGAACGAAATAGTTGGGCCTATTTACTACACTTTCGCCACTAACCCAAATAGTGATTGGAAAGGTAAGATGCCAAACTATCGCTGTTGGTTGGGGTGGCATAAATAATAAAAAACCATATTATAAAACAGACGTTACAAATGATTTATCCCTATATCTGCAATATAATGATGTAAGTCATAAGTAACATCATAACACACAGGCTATTTCTGTATGTCAGTGATGTGTCCAACTTCTGTTGTGCCAAGGGCCAGAATTTTTCTGACCTATGTGGAGGACAGCCAATAATGGAAGAGAGTATTGTCCATGGCCAGTTATGATGCTGCACCCACTTTAAGCCATGCTCATGTTCCCACACCCACCCAAACTGCAAGAGACTGACTGACTGACCAACATTAAATGGCACAGTTACGTCCAGCATCACAGGCACTGACCAGCCAACATTAAATGGCACAGTTACATCCAACATCACAGGCACTAACCGGCCAAAATTTCGCTGCTAAGTAGCATCTAGCATTACATGGCAGAGTAACTTCCAGCATCAATGAACACCAAAAAATGATAGCACAGCAAATATTTCATGTTTTGCTCTGCAACTCTCCAGTTTTGAATTTCAGCAGCTATCTGGTTGCTAGGATTGAAAATAGCTTAGCGACCAAGGAGTGCTTTGAATTAGAGACTGGTATATGATCAGGAGAGGACCTGAATAGAAAAATAATTAATAAAAAGAAACAACAACAATAAAATTGTAGTCTTATAAAGAAATAGTGTTTTGGCTGCCAGGGTCAGTGACCCCTATTTGAAAGTTGTAAACAGTCCTAAGAAGAAAGCAAATAATTTAAAAACTATAAAAAATAAATAATGAAGACCAATTGACAAGTTGCTTAAAATTGCCCATTCTATAACATACTAAACATTTAATTTTTATTTATTTATGACTAAATACCACCTGTGGCATGCTGAACTATTCAAATGTCTTCAAACTGCTCATTGAGCTACTCCTTGCATCTGATAAAAATGTCCCTTCGCTCCTCTGTGCGTCTCCTTGCACCACTGATTATATCTGATGTCAGCAAGACATAATTAATGGAGCACAATACACATATTCACCGGAGTGCACACAAATTTAGCAGATGAGATGACAAGCACTATGTCTTATAGACAAGGAGGCATTTAACACTTTACCCAGTAGGGAGCGGAGAAAGCAGGAGGGCTGCACAGAGGGGAAAGAGGTTGGGCGCACAAGGTATTTCTGCTGGATGTCAGTTGGACAGCACTGCTGTACGTCATAGAATTATAGGCATAGAAATACAGTTCCCTTACTTTAAAGGAGAAGAAAAGGTATATGTAAATACAGCCATAAGCACTCAGAGAAATGCTTCACTGAGTCATCTATGAAAAGAAACACAGAATATCTCCTTTTCTTTTGTGTACACATGTTCTTCAGTGTCTGACTTCCTCTCTCAGAAAAATCCTTCATTCCAGGGGCCAGAGTCTGCGCAGCTTTTTCCTCTCTCCCTTCTCCTGCTCCCCCTCCCATAAGAATTCTTAAGAAATTACTCCCCCCTCCCATAAGAATTCATAAATATTCACTCCCCCTCCCATCAGAATCTGTGATCTGAGCTACCAGCTGCTAGACCTGCAGCAGGAAGCTAGGAGACCAAACTAAAATGGCAGGTGTTATCTTAAACAAACAGAAGGAGCTTCTAGGGCTCTTTACTCTGGTATGGTAAAGCTTTTTTGCAGAATAAATATAGTGTTCTAGGTGGCACTAATGTGGGTCTATTGGCATTAAAATGCCTTTCCTTCTCCTTTAAAGGGAAAACAACCCCCATGCCTGTGGTACCCTTGTGCAAGCCCCCCTTCAGCTGCATAAAAAACTCCTTAAGGGTTTGCCCACTGGATTCTGGCCTGCAAATGCCCCCAGTAGCATGGGCAATGGCTGTGAGACAGCCAAATTTGGGGGTTTCCAACCCTGCTGCTCTACCTTTGCACACGACATAAAGCCCATTTTATTTCTAGTGCTTTTAATTCCATTAGACATCTCGGTGTGTTGATCTTATGATGCCCCATGTTCCTGTTCTGTACCTGCCCACAGAGCACGCTGAGGCCGACACGTTCTTCTGCTTTACCAACCTGATGGCGGAAATCCGTGACAATTTCATTAAGAGCCTGGATGACTCCCAGTGTGGTATAACCTCTAAGATGGAGAAAGTTTACTCCACCCTGAAGGAAGAGGATGAGGAGCTTTACCTGAAACTGGTGAGCAAGTACTTTGCTATGTATTCTGGAAGGGGCTAATCACATGCTTACATGGATAGGGGCAGGGAGTCTGATGGCAGTTTACAGGAAGGGTTGGTCTGGACAAGAAACCTCAGCTTAAAATGGAAGGGTTAGGGAGTATGAACTAGGACACTAATGCAGTGTGGGGTTCATTCACTTGTTACTAGAACCCTCTCAGAGCAGCTTAAGGTTGGTATATATGACTTGCTAAATACTGGCTACATTTTTTTTTATCTTCCCCCTTCAGCAAGAACAGAACATCAAACCGCAGTTCTTTGCTTTCCGCTGGCTGACTCTGCTCCTTTCTCAGGAGTTTGTTCTCCCCGATGTCATTCGGATCTGGGATTCGCTGTTTGCTGATGAGAACAGATTCGACTTCCTTCTCATGGTCTCTTGCGCTATGCTGATGTAAGTGCTGCAGTAATTATCTAAAGGCTTTTTACTGATTGGTTAGTCTCGTATTTAGGGGGGCACAGGGACTGTGGAGTAAAGGCTCCCTTCCACCTGAAGGCAGGACACTGCAGTGATGTCAAATTAAAGGCTTATCCTTCTCATTTTTCCACTTACCTGGCCAGTGGCATACCAAGCAGTAGCCGGGCCCCCTGTGGGGTAGCAACCCATCGACTCTGCTGTGGCAGACAGGGTCTGCTTCCTGTACACACCTGTATGGCAGTGTATGGTTAGGCAGCATGATTTATATTGACCAAATTGCCCACTTTAAATTTTTTTTAATTGGATCACAGATGGTGTCTCAGAGCTAGGATTGCAACCTTTTTTTCTTTAGAGAGCCTTTGGGGGGGGCGGGCATTGACATGACTTGGTGGTGCGTGGCAACATTGTGGGGCAGGGAAATGAGCAGGGCAGACACTGCCTAGGAGGAATTATAGGTAGGGTTGCCAGCCTTATAAATTTAAATTTGTAATAGCAGCACTGGCCCTAGCTGGCGTTTGCCAGCTAATCTGGTCAAATACTGGCTGGGTGGCAACCCTACTCGGATCAGATATCTGATCTTGTCATTGGGGAGTGGTAATTGGTTGACCTGGTGAGTCAGTGGGAATGACTGGGAATTAACCTCGTTTCGTACGATATTCGGTGCGTGTATGGCAAGTCGGCGAGTCGACCGATATCGCAGGAACCTGCTGATATTGGTCGACTCGCTGATCGGGCCAGTTAAAAGATTTTGATCGGGCGCCATAGAAGGCGCCTGACCAAAATCTGCCTTCAGGGCTGAATCGGCAGAAGGAGGTAGAAATCCTATTGTTTCTACCTCCTTATCTGCCGTTTCAGCCCTGAATGGTTTGATCTTTTGTGCGACCGATGGTCTAATGAAGCACACAATGTGTACTTAACTGGGATATTTCAGATGGTGCAGAAGCGCCCAAAGCTGCCCCTTGCATTTTTAATGGTAACCCCCTGAAACTGCCCAAAAAATGCATAGGGTGATAAATGTAAATAACTAGCCATGCAAGGTGGTTTCTATTGGGAGGCAGCCGGCACTGTTTTATTCCTCCTTTTGCCATAGCCAGCTGCTAATTGTGAAGGGAACATGGCTGCCCAAGAGGTTGGGTTGGAATTGGATGCTATGAGCCAGGCATCTTGGGTATCTATATGGAAGGAAGTCTAAATAACCAGAATATCATACTGCCCCTGTGGTTCTCTTGCAGACTAATCCGGAATCAGTTACTCGAAGGAGACTTCACAATTAACATGAGGCTGTTACAAGTGAGTAATTCTTGTACCCCATACCCAAGGGTTTATGGCTTTGTAGTATGATCGGCTGATTGATGCCAGTTTCTGTCTCCATAGGATTACCCGCTGCCTAATGGGGATGTTCTACCAATACTGAAAAAAGCAAAAGAATTGCAGGACTCAAAATGCTGAAATGCTGCTGCCGAGACCTCCAAAGGGACATCTGTGCCGCAGGGATCCCCACATCTGGAATGGCGTGTGGCCTGGGCTATGTTGGACACAGAGATCTGGACACTAATTGGCTAACTGTACCCTGGCTTCTGGCCAAAGCCATTCTGCACTAAAGTGACAAGCAGTGACCAACACAGCAAGAGTTGACTTTCTTCTGCACTATTTGGAATGGGGGACCAGAATCATCTCCTTGGGAGCCACAGCATTGTCTGATCTCACTCATTCCATTAAATATATCCCTGCGTCTCAAGAAGGGTCATGGCTGCTGCATGCCTATGTGATGGCCTTTTTAAGGGTCATCAATGTATAACAGAAGCATCATCATGGAAGGGAGCTCTGGGCAATACCTTATGAGTACTCGCACTCCTATTCTAGACTGTTAGAGACACTGTAACATCTCACTGATGAAAGCTGCTCCTGATATAGCCTGTTGTGTTAAATACAGGAATGTTCTACTGTCATGTTTCAGTACTATGTTTTCTTTTGTTCCAAAGCATTGTACTGGGATCTCTGTATGTTTTACCCCTTTTAGTAAAAATATACCCATCCACAGTCATACTGATGTAGGAAACACAGGCACAGCATGATCTGACCCAAGGCAAGGTAGGGCCGTTACCAACATACTCCAGCTGTCAGCCTCTCGGCAACAGAATTGTGTCACTTCATTGTATAGGGTTCTGTCATGGCTGCCATATTGCGACTCCTCGTATACCTGCAGCAATCAAGTCAGCAGGGGTGTTCTTGTCCAAATCCTTTATACTGGATAACGCTGCACCCTACTCCCCCGCTGCCTGTTTATGGGGGAAGGACTCTCCTTATGTAGTTCTTTAAATCAGGGCAGCAAGTAGAAGTGCTAACAGTATTTAGAGAGTTTGAAATTAAATGTTATTCTACAGTATATCAGTTTTCCACCAGCTGTTTTAAAAACTACACTTCCCATACACATTTGGGTTTCTTGGGAAATATATTTATATAGGTTGTTCACTTTTGAGTTAACTTTTGGTATGACGTAGACAGTAATATTCTGAGACAGTTTCCAGTTGGTCTTCATTTTTTAATTATTGGTGGATTTTTAGGGTGAAGACACATGGAGCTACTACTAGTAGCTGCTACTAAGTAGCTTTGTGTGTCTTCACCCTTAATGTTTTCACTTTTTTGTTTAGCAACTCTCCAGCTTTGCAATTTCAGCAGTTATCTAGTTGCTAGGGTTCAAATGACATTAGCAACCAGGAAGTGAATTGAATGAGAGACAGGTATATGAATAGGAGACGACCTAGGTGGAAAAATAAGTTACAAAAAGTAGCAATGAGAATAACATTGTAGCCTCACAAAGCAATAGATTTTTTTTTGTATGATGCAGACATTGACATTCTGAGAAAATTTGCAGTTGGTGTTCATTTTTTATTTGTTCATTTTTTTGTCAGTATTTAACATTTTGTTCAGCAGCTTTCCAGTTTAGAATTTCAACAGCTATCCGGTTGCTAGGGTATTATTTACCCTAGTAACCAGGCAGCAGTTTGAATGAAAGACTGGAATATGAATAGGGGGAGGTCTAAATAAAGATAAAAGATAACAATAAAGTTGTAGCCCCACAGTGCAATAGCTTTTTGGCTTCTGGAGGCAGTGAACCCTATTTGAAAGCTGGACAGGGGCAGAAGAGGATTGAAAATAATTAAAAAAAAAAACTATAAAAGATAAATAATGAAGACCAATTGAAAAGTTGCTAGGAAAATGACCTTCTATAACATTTTTAAAGTTAAGGTAAAGTTGAACCCCCCTAAACTTTTAGTTCTAGGTTTCCTTTAAAACTTTTGACTAAACAAACCTTCTGTTCCTATTGGTAGCTAGAACTAAAGGCCTTGCAGTCACATGACTGACACACTACAATCCGCTAAGGCCCTGCTCTCTGCCTTCTGCCAATGCTCATAGTCATACTGCGGTTGCTAGTTTCCCTTTAGCTGCAGATGAGTAAACACCATTCCGACAGATGGACACCAGTGTTGTGTACTTTTCGCATGAAATCCTGTTGTTTCTTTGTGATATTTTCCAGTTCAAGTGCAATTAACTGTTTAGGTGCCTCTGCCCCATTACAAACCTATGAAGGCTTTTGTTGAGAACGTGTAGGTTAACTATTTATTTAACAGGGATGTCCAATCTGCAGTCCTGTGGCTGCTAGGACTTGTCATACAAAACTAGCTAGAAAGCTGCACCATAGACCTTCCTGGTAAGTCTGAGGAAAATTGGACCAATTTCTATTTTAAAACCTTTCACTTTTAATTATATAAGTGTTACTTTTTTATTTCTGTGTGTAAAAAAGCAGAAGAATGACCCCCTAGCTGTTAAGGACTACAAATCCTAGCATCCTCAGGCAGCAGCCGATGGGCAGTGAGTCTGATACGTCACATACAGATTCTGTTTTATCTCACAAAATACACCAGTACAATCAGAAAGTCTAGTGAATGTTAAAGGTGTTTGGCAGAGGCCTCTCCTGAATGTATGTGTGTTTATTGTGGATTTTATGTTTCAATAAATTTAGTATTTCTTTGCAATGTGTTTGTATTTGGCAGCTTGGTACTGTATCCTTTCCCAGAATTTAGAGGTCTGATGGTTGTGCAGCCTTTGGTTTTGACCCGTAAAAGAGCTGATAAGCCCCCCATATGTGGCCTGTCTGGCTGCTGTGACTGCTTACCTTTGTGTAAGCTTTAAATGGTATCAGTACTGACATTAACTGGCCCCTGCATTGTTCACACTTTTAAAGGAGAAGGAAAGGCTAAGTCACTTGGGGGTGCCAAAATGTTAGGCACCCCCAAGTGACTTTAATCGCTTACCTTGTACCCCGAGCTGGTGCCCCTGTTAGTAGAAAACTGCACCAGCCTGGGGTAGCTGCAGCGAGTATTTCCTCTTCCTTAATTCTTCTGTCTTGGGAATCCGTGGGCCGGCACATTCGTAGTAGAGTGGAAACGCTGACTTGTTTGTTAAAGTTCAGCTTTTCACTCTACTGTGCATGCGCAAGCACGCAAAGGCAGAAGCAGGAAGCTGCAGGTACCCCGGGCTGGTATGGTTTTCTACTAACAGGAGCACCAGCCCTGGGTAAAAGGTAAGCGATTAAAGTCACTTGGGGGTGCCTAACATTTTGCCACCCCCAAGTGACTTAGCCTTTCCTTCTCCTTTAAGCTCCTGCCTTGCTCCCGCCTCTAATTGTTTACAACTCAGACTGTAAGTGCTCACATTGTTCAAATTTTAACACCTCAGACTCTGCCTGCCCTATACTGCCTGTGTCTCATTCTCTGCCTGCCCTATGCTGCATGTGTGCCATACTCTGCCTGCTCTATGCTGCCTGTGTGCCATACTCTGCCTGCCCTATGCTGCCTGTGTGCTATACTCTGCCTGCCCTATGCTGCCTGTGTGTGCCATACTCTGCCTGCCCTATGCTGCCTGTGTGCCATCCTCTGCCTGCCCTATGTTGTCTGTGTGTGCCATACTATGCCTGTCATACTCTGCATGCCCTACCCTGCCTGTGTGTGCCATACTTTGCCTGCCCTACCCTGCCTGTGTGTGCCATACTCTGCCTGCCCTATGCTGCCTGTGTGTTTCATACTCTGCCTGCCCTACCTTGCCTGTGTGTGCCATAACTCTGCCTGCCCTACACTGCCTATGAGTGCCATACTCTGCCTGCCCTATGCCGCCTGTGTGTGCCATACTCTACCTGCTCTATGCTTCCTATGTGCCATATTCTTCCTGCCCTTAGCTGCCTGTGTGTAACATGCTCTGTCTGCCCTGTACTGCCTATACTGATATGCCTATCTCCAGATATGCCTATCTTTAGATAGGCATATCTGGAGAAGACCCGCTCGCTCATCAACCTCGCCAAATGAGTGAATTTCTTATGCCCACCTTAAGATGTCCTATGAAAATTGAAAAAAAAGTGCATGATTCACCTAGACTTATGCCCCTGATTCTTATCTGCATAGGAACAAATATAGTGATCTCATCCAATCAGAAGCAGGCTAAGCATTAAGTTGTGGGCTGTATACTATATTGTGGTGACCACATACTGATTCATTTGGGTTAGAAACGTCCCTTCCTGCCTTTAATGCTCTCCTGGCAGAGCTCAATGAGACCAAGTCTGGGAGTTTCGGCTATCAATGGGACCACAGCAGCATTCTGGGAGATCAAAGAGACCAATGTTAATCACAACCACCTACAATAAATCTATCTGTACCTTAAAGGAGAAATAAAGGTAACTAAGTAAGCTTTATCAGAAAGGTCTATGTAAATACAGCCATAAGCACTCACAGAAATGCTGCACTGACTTCTCTGAAAAAAAGATTAGTTGTGTCTGTAATTCATGTGCCACAGACACGCAGCTTTCTGTTCTCTGCACTCTCCTGCTCCCCCCCCCTCCCTCAAGAATGCTAAAAACTCTCTCCCCCCCTTAGGAATGTGGATCTGAGCCAATCAGCAGGAAGCTGACTCATAGTCTAACTAACTGAGCATGTTCACTTGGTCTCCGTGTCTGTGCAGGAGTGAGGCATTATGGGAACTTTCTTTACACAGCTCAGCGTTTTTTCTTTCTGTTTGGCTTTAGATCTTCTGAACAGGTGAAATATGGGGAGACTTAAGGGCACTATTGAGACAACTGAAGGTATGCCTGCAGCTTGAGATTAACTCTTTATTAGCCTTTCCTTCTCCTTTAACAGAACAATTCAGTGTAAAAATTAAACTGGGCAAAATAGATAGACTGTGCAAAATAAAAAATATTTATAATATACTGTAGTTAGGCAAAAATGTAATCTATAAAGGCTGGAGTGAGCAGATGTCTAACATAATGGCCAGAACACTTCCTGCTTTCAGCTTTCTAACTTCTTAGTCAGTCAGTGACTTTAGGGGGGGGGGCACATGGGACATAACTGTTCAGTTAGTTTGTGAGCACGCAGGTCAGATTCAAATGCAAACTAAACTGAACAGTTATGTTCCATAAAGCCCCCCTTCATGTCACTGATTGGTTACAGACAGCTTATAGAGTTATAAAGGAGGAAGTAGTGGACTACAAATGACTGAATGCTGCCAGAGGGCAACATAAGGCAGGTTTCTAGGCCATGTGTACCATAGAAATATATACCACAGTTGGTGGAACAATTTAGTAGTACACAGGTACACTGAGGCCCAAACAGCCCCCCAATAGTGACTGTCTATGGCATCTTACAGCAGCCCCTCTGGCATTTGCAAGAATCGACAGATACAGGCCTACCTGGTGCCAATGCTACCAACCCTACCTGCTTCATATAGTCCCAGAGCAGTGGCATCACCTGACCTTGCCTTTCACATGGGGCTTCCCTGCCCACACCCACTGTTCACCCACTAACTCATCCCCAGTGAAACCCTAAAGGTTCCTTCCTCCTAAGTGGACCCTGTTGCTAGGCTTACAAAATGTATCACCCAGGAAGTTGGGAGTGAAATGCCTTCAGAGCTTCAGGTGCCCCTGTAACTCCCAGCCATACACATGTCCATTTCTGCCCACCTAATATTTTGTGCTTTAGAGAATCTGTGCAAATGAACATGTCTATAACAGCAGCTGACTTGTCACTAACTACAACAGCCCTCATTCATGGAGTCCCTGGCCCCCAAACACCACTAAGGTGTTGGCCTACATCAGGGTTCCAGGCTATGGCCTCTTACTACCTCAGAGCCCCCCCCCCCCCCCCCCCAGGAAATCCATCCAGTTTAAGAGGGAGTCCAAAGAGTTAAAACCCCCATATTTTAGACTAGAGCATAAATACCCATAATACACATGGGCCTATGGGAGTGGGGGGAATTAACTCTCTCACTTCCCTTACAATCAAAGGCCCTGTACAAATGTAACATCTGGGTTAATAATGACAATGAATTAAATATCAGCACAGGGTGATCCTGCAGGCGGTGCATAGGGAGGACTAATAAAAGAATCAACAAACAATGGTAGAAAGAATGCCTATTTTATTACCACACAAAAACTGCCAGCATCCCACAGAAAGCCAATTGCAAAGAAGACAGTTTTTCACTAGGAGGAGCCATTCACCTTCTTTTGGTCAGTAGGGACGGAAGACTGCACCACCACAGCAGTACCCGCCTCTCTGGCGTGTGATTGGTCAGCCTTAAAGATCCTGTAGTAACCGTTATTCTGGGAGAGCGCGATCCCGAGCTGTCAAAATAAGCACGGCCCCTTTCTTCTCTAAGGCCCGCCTCTTTTTGCTATGCTGCCACTCAGCATGCGTTAATTGCTTGGGCTGGGAGAGTGGGCTAATGAATCAGGCTGACCCAGATTTCAGCTATTCAAAAGCCAGCACACTCCCGCAGCAGCAATAAATCCACCGCAACTGCTGCAGAACCTCTTGGCAAGGTGACACTGATTTATGGGGTTTAGATTTTGATCCCCTGGAAATCCTATCTGCCGCTTTCCAGATGGTGCTTAACTCCCAGCAGCCTCTGTTCATTGGGGGCGATGAGAGTTGGAGAAGTACTGCTAAAGAATAAATAGGTTGAGTTGTATACATTGTATCATAGACATTCTATTAGATTGTCAGCTCTTGGGGCCAGACTCCCTTGATTATATATATATATATATATATATATATAAAACGTCATGCTTCCAGCTGTGATGTCATCTGGATCACAGTGACGTCAATTCTGGGTTACAAGGAAAGTACAAGTACAAAGTAGCAGGTCTATGGGGACGAACTGGAGGTAAGTAGGGCCGAACTGGACCTGTTAAACACCTACTTTGCCCTGCTGCGGCCCTAAATAAACATACTTGGGTCCCTTTATCTTGACCACACACGGGGCCAAACTATGGTCTGCCATAGCGCCAGCTAGTGGGGTCACATGTTAGTCGGCCAAGTGCAGCACTGGGGAGGGAACATGGTCTGGGGCCACCAGGCTAGCCTGATGCGACCATCAGATTGGGCATTAGATAGATCAGGCCTCGCCATTGGAAAGTGTATGATGTCATCGACCAAACTGACGGCTTGGCCAATTGGCTGTAACAGTGCAGTTTTAGCATCCATGAGCCAACTAGCTGGGCAAATGGACCTGATTTCCAGACCTCTATAAGTTCAGCTTACAAACTAGTTGAACACTACAACTCCCATCAGGCTCAGCCTGCCATTTCCATCAGAGTCTTCATTTCTGTCATTCCCTTTCTAGCCAATCAGAGAGCGCTTTGGCAGATTCCAGGCCATCAGCGGATCCTTCCAGGCGCAGTGAAATGGCCACTGTGCCAGGTACTGTAACCCCAGCAGCACACAAGCCGAGAATCCGTTGGCCTCAATCTGTCATTCTCGGACGGCTGCGATGGATTTTATTGAAGCCCCGCCTTCTCCCTGCATTTTAACCCCACCCTCGGCATGCGGAGAGCCCGAAAGCCCCGCCCCTTCTCTCTCCCTCGCACTAGCTCTCGCTTTCACCTCTCCAACCCTGTCGTGCCCGCGCCCGCGTTCCCGCTGTGGCTCCTGGGCTGCCTGTAGCCGGAGCTTTTCACCCGGGAGGAGGTGAGAGTCGGTGTGAGTGAGCGACGGGACTGCTTGGGATTTATACGCCGGAGTGTGACTGGGAAAGAAGAAAGAGATTCAGGGACACGGGGCTCTGACAGCCCGGATTGCCTGACACACCTCCCCGGGCTTCCGAGAGAGAGAGGTTGCCTTCTGTCTGCACCGAGGGGGGTGGGATCCACCCCACGGCCCCCGGGCACCATGAGCTGGGGCACAGAACTCTGGGTAAGTACTGACAGTCTGTCCTTGTAATCCCCCCAATAAACCCTCAGCCCCAGACCTGCACTGGGGTCAACCAGCAGCCTGCCCTTTATTATAGGGAACAGGGGTCTGATAGCCTCACTGGGGTCCCTCACACCTCCCTCAGACCCCAGGTCTTGCACCCCTCACACCTCCCTCAGACCCCAGGTCTTGCACCCCATTTGCAACTTCTAGGGTGCTGGCAGCCCTACCTGCCCCTCCCAGGGCTTTGACACCCTTGCCTGGTCCCTTGTAGTGACTCTTACACCCTTACCTGGTCCCCTATAGTGGTTTTGACACCCTTGCTTGGCCGCTTACATTGGCTCTGACACCCTAGACTTATCCCTTATGGCTGCTCTGATACCCTTGCCTGATCTCTTATAGTGGTTCTGACACCCTTGGCTGGTCTCTTATAGCAGCCCTGACACCCTTACCTGGCCCCCTATAGTGGTTCTGACACCCTTACCTGGCCCCCTATAGTGGTTCTGACACCCTTACCTGGTCCCTTACATCATCTTTGACACCCTATACTTGTCCCTTATAGTGGTTCTGACACCTATGCCTGGTCTCTTATAGCTGCTCTGACACCCTATTCTTGTCCCTTATAGTGGCTCTGACACCCTAGTCTTGTCCCTTATAGTGGCTCTGACACCCTAGTCTTGTCCCTTATAGTGGCTCTGACACCCTTGCCTGGTCCCTTATAGTGGCTGTGATACCCTTACCTGGTCCATTATAGCTGCTCTGACATCCTTACCTGGTCTCTTGTAGCTGCTCTGACACCCTAGACTTGTCCCTTACATTGGCTCTGACACCCTTGCCTGGTCCCTTACATTGGCTCTGACACCCTTGCCTGGTCCCTTACATTGGCTCTGACACCCTTGCCTGGTCCCTTACATTGGCTCTGACACCCTTGCCTGGTCCCTTACATTGGCTCTGACACCCTTGCCTGGTCCCTTATAGCGACTCTGACACCCTTGCCTGGTCCCTTCATTGTCTCTGACACCCTTGCCTGGTCCCTTATTGTGGCTCTGACACTCAAGTCTTGTCCCTAATAGAGGCTCTGTGGGGGTTTTTTAATTTGGGTATGACTCTTGTAAGCCCCCTGATGGCTTATCTACACATTTCAACTATTTTTTCTTCTCGTTGTGTTGACTTTGTTACTCGGCTGCTGCCGCATATCCATATGGGCAGATAATTGCTAATTTTCTCCTTTTTGTGCGACATTGGCACTGCTTAGCCTGACTGCCCTGTTATTTGTCTGTGTGTCTGTCCTCCCCAGTCTTTATGTGTCTGAGTGCTTTGCCTTTGGGTCTGTGCATCTGCCTGGTCTGTGTGTCTGAATCCCTCCTGCTTTGCTCTAAAAGATCTGCCTGTCCTGTCACTTGAAGTGTGTACTTCTCAGCCCCGTCCTTTGGTTTCTGTGCCTTACTGCCATGTCTGTTGGTCTGTCTGTTTTTGCCCTTCTGTCCGCTGTAGACTACCCCACAAATTTTAGGTTTGTAGGAGTTGGATATCAACAATTTTTTGTCTGCATAAATATTGGGCCCTCTTGCTTTTGGGCAGGCAAGGCAATGCTTCAGCCCCATTGGCACTAACTAAGAACATTGGTCACAGGGGGTATGACATTTATTTTTATTGCTATTATTTTTCTAATGACAAATTTGGCCCCATGGCCCTAATCTGTGTTGCTTTGTGTTCCATTCCCTGTTAGTGAAACTGTTAGTTTCACCTGCATTCACCCACATTTAACTGATTTTTTTTTATTCTAATGGCTGTTTTCCCCTTCTGGGATGGTGTCTGTCTGCTATTCCTCTGTGTGACTTGTCCAGCTATTTGCCCTGCTTTTCCTTTCCCCATAGAGTGCATGGTGCTGGCCTTTTTTCCCACACCCCATGGTCCGCGGGGCTGTCCGTCGCCGCCCCCACTGGGCCCGCGGGGCTGTCCGTCGCCTCCCCCACTGGGCCCGCGGGGCTGTCCGTCGCCTCCCCCACTGGGCCCGCGGGGCTGTCCGTCGCCTCCCCCACTGGGCCCGCGGGGCTGTCCGTCGCCTCCCCCACTGGGCCCGCGGGGCTGTCCGTCGCCTCCCCCACTGGGCCCGCGGGGCTGTCCGTCGCCTCCCCCACTGGGCCCGCGGGGCTGTCCGTCGCCTCCCCCACTGGGCCCGCGGGGCTGTCCGTCGCCGCCCCCACTGGGCCCGCGGGGCTGTCCGTCGCCTCCCCCACTGGGCCCGCGGGGCTGTCCGTCGCCTCCCCCACTGGGCCCGCGGGGCTGGCCGTCGCCTCCCCCACTGGGCCCGCGGGGCTGGCCGTCGCCTCCCCCCTTCTTCCATTGCTATCCTTTCTTCTATGTGGATTGTTTCTTCTCCTCCTTGGTCCACATGGCTCCCTCTCTCCTCCCCTGCAGTCTCCGTGACTGCCTACACCCCCTTTTTTTATAATTGTTAATGACCAGGTCAGTAAACTGCCATCACACCAACCTGTCTGCATGGCTCTTTTTGTTTTTGTTATCTTCCACCTTTGCCTGAGTGGCTCTGTTTGATATGTGTGGTTCTTTTTTCCTCCCCCTCGGTCTGCTTGGCTGCTTGACCCTCCCCTCGGTCTGCAGAGAAGTCTGCTCTGCTACCTCACACATCCATCATTCCCCAGTCTGTGCATCTCTATATGTACTCATCTGCATCATTCTCTGCAGTCTGTGCAACTGTCTGTGCTGCATTCTGCCCCTCTTATCAAGCACAGTGCCCCCCCCACACACACACACATTGTTATCAAAATACACTAGTTTTCTTCTTTCCTCTTGTGTGCTCAGCATGTAGATCCCCCATGCATTATTATACATACCCAGCGCCCAAGCCATAGGCAAACTGTAGTGAGAGTGTTCTGCAGCCTCTTGACTGCTATCTGACCCCCCCCCTCCCACCCAGATCCCCGCTTTATAATTAGGAATAGCTACTGCCCCAGAGATAACCACTCTAGCTTCCCAGCCATATTGCCAGTCCCTTCCCCCTTACCACTCGCTGCTCATCCCTGCACTTTTCTTCTCCGCTTTGCCCGTAGGCACCTCTGTCTTTATAAATGGAAACGATGGAGCAGCCCTGTGCCGACTTTTTCCATTTGGCCCTGTGTGCCTTCAGCTCCCCTTGTTGCTTTTGTCAGGAGCCACAAATTAAATTAGTTCCAAGCAAATCATGGGAATCTGATATTTGCTAATCTGCTTAGCCGATGATGTAGATGAGGAAGGGACTTATCTGCATTTGCTTCTTTAAGACCGTTGCAGTCTGCATTCATTTGCCTAGCTTTACTGCTGTGCATTATAAGGAGTTGCAGGTACCTCTGTGCCCGTAGTGCCTGGTCATTTTTTTTCTTAAAGTCTTGGTTTTACTTTCAGGTTAACTTTGAGTATGTTATAGAATGGCCTATCCTTAGCAACTAAGCAATTGGTCCCCAGCAACCAGATAGCTGCTGAAATTCCAAACAGAAGAGCTGCCGAACAAAATAATAATAAACAAAAACCACAAATAATAAAAAATGAAGACCGATAGCAGATTTTCTCCGAATAGCACTCTCTGCATTATACTAAAAGTTAATTGAAAGGTAAACTATTCCTGCAATTTTTAATGGTGGACTGCTGATCAGTTACATTTTTAGAAAACATGTGCTTTTGTATGGCCTTTGTTCCTAAATGAAACAGTAGTACAGGTATGGGATCAGTTATCTGGATTCCAGGTCCCTTTTCTCTGTAATGATAAAACAGTACTTTGTACTTGATCCCAACTAAGATATAATTTATCCTCTGATGACAATTCTGTTGAGTTTATTTAATGTTCAAATGGTTTTCTTTTAGACTGTGGAGTTTCAAATTACAACCCCCTTATCTGCAACAACCCCAGGTCCTGGGCATTCTGGATAACTGGTTCCATACCTGTACTTACATGATAGAGGGATGTTTACTTTAATTCCTGGTTGTATACCAATCCAGCACCATTCTGCCTAATAATGGGGCCTGTCTGCAGTTGAGAAGGGCATTGCTCATCTGAGCAATCATGGCTTCCCCCAGTAATGGTAACATAGGATTTTTTTTGCTCATTCAATTCATTTTCCAGTGTTTAGTGTAAGTAAATTGTAGTGGGAGACTCCTAGACCATAATATGGGATGAATCAAAATGGAGCAGAAGTGCATAAGGAAATTGGCTTGTATGTATAATTTGCAACTATTGAATCAGACTTTATGACTTGTCTCCTTCTAATAAGTGCCGTTGGCAAGTTACCTCCACTGCGTTATACTACTGTACCCAGTGAGAAGGGAGAGATTGTATAGCATTATGCAGTGACAATATGTAATACAGTATATAATGTGTGGAATAGACCTAGCTATATGACATTTAAGCCCTGAGAACTCGTCTGGATTGCCTCTGATGCTGGTCCAAGTCATCAGAGTTGTACCTAAAAATAAGGACCAAGGAGTGCGTGCCATTTCTCTTCCAAGAGTTGTACTGACCTAATCTAAGTATAGTATCGGCTTGGTTAGGCCTGGATAGACAAACTGGCAAATGCCAAAGGAGTTGCTGGACGCTGACATAGGCTGGTGTTTTATATTGGGCATGTGGGTGATGTTTGGTCATATTTGGGGCATGTGTACTTGGCCAGCGCCTGTTTTAGCCCAGACATCGGCTAAAACATAGGCAAAAAATCTGCCTCTGCCAGGGCTATGGTGCGATTGGCTGATCGGGGCATCATTCAAGAGGAGTCCTCTCTGGATTTCATAATATCTGGCCAGGCCAGAAGTTTTGACCCAGACAGCCCTTTTGGAAAGCAGACAGGTAGCAACCCTTAACAACTTTGGGCTTCTGATTGACCAATTAAAGCAGCGCATTGCAACTGTGGTTTAAGTTAACGTAACTAATAAACCATAACTGTGAACAAAGTTTAGTTGGCTATATCTGGTGTAGGTGGTCCTACTTGGATCAGAACCAGAGAAAATGTAACAGTGCATTGTGTATAGTGCAGGGTGAGCAAGATCTGGGCACTGGTACATCTGTCTGTGCTACCTGGGTGATTGCTAATTCAGGGCCTGTGAAACAGCATTAGGCCGCTTGTGGCTTAGTGCAAATCCCTTATGATCTGCCAGGAGCCGGAGCCGGGGCGGGTCGGATGGGGGGTTCTCTCTTCCAGAGCGAGTTATTAGCCTGCACTACAATAACATTAGAAGCGGAAGCCATTCCACTTTGCACACTGTACCTGTTTTGTACCTGTTTTGAACAATGTGATGGGGGGCTGCGAAAGGTTTGATATCCATGAGCAGGGCAGGAAACCTCTTTACCCAGTAACCACACACATGAAGATCCTAAGCCGCAGCCTGGCTATGCTAATATTTCTCGTGATGCTCAGCAGCTGTGCTTTGCTGATGACAGCAACAAGGATCTCCTGTGTAATTACAACAATGTAATGTGTCATATTAAGCCCCTCCCCACTGTGTCATGTGTGCGGCTGCCTGAGCACGATGGCAGCCATGGCTTTTCCCTGCAGGGAATTTATTTATGATTTCCCACAAGCTGCACGTGTGGCAGTAACTGCAGCGACTGCAATTCTTTCCATGCAGAACACATGTAACTCGTACAGGGGCAAACTGCTGATCCTTTGTGGCAAATCCTTTAAAAGTTCCCAGTGACCGAGCAGATTTTGCTCCTGGGATCTAACTAATCCTGGATTTAATTCAGGGATTCGGCCTAATCTCAAGATTTTTGGAGAGATTCAGATTCTTTAGAAGCCCTGGGATCTGGCCAAACTAATTCAAACCATGATTTTTGCTGCACAGGACATGTGGGGGGTGGGGCACAGGTGCTGACCATTGCAGTGTATTTATGAATTCTGGTTTTATAAATATTATATGCTTGCTTGTTTTTCATTTGTGAAAGATTTAGGTTATACCAAATTTAAAGAACTCAGCTCAGTGTCAAAATACTGTGCAAGCGGTGTATCAAAAACTTGTGCAAGGGCCATACTGTCAAAATGAGGTGCAGGTGCTGTAGGGACAGAATGGCGTGTAGGGGCTCTAGGGACAGGATTGTGTGAAGGGGCCCTAGTGAGTGAAAGTCGTGCCTATGATTAAGTCCAGTGTGGACAAAATGTGTCAGGCGGTTTTAATGTTTTGATGGAGAATAAAGGACTTTGAATAATAATAATCCAGTGTGCGAGCTTTCTACAAGAAAAAAGAATGGAGTGCAGGGGCCCTAGTGAGTGAATGGCGTGCGGGGGCCCTAGTGAGTGAATGGCGTGCGGGGGCCCTAGTGAGAGAATGGCGTGCAGGGACCCTAGTGAGAGAATGTCGTGCAGGGGCCCTAGTGAGAGAATGGCGTGCAGGGGCCCTAGGGACAGAGTGGCGTGCAGGGGCCCTAGGGACAGAATGGCGTGCAGGGGCCCTAGGGACAGAATGGCGTGCAGGGGCCCTAGGGACAGAATGGCGTGCAGGGGCCCTAGGGACAGAATGGCTTGCAGGGGCCCTAGGGACAGAATGGCGTGCAGGGGCCCTAGGGACAGGATTGGGCGCTGGGGCCCTAGGGACAGGATTGGGTGCAGGGGCCCTAGGGACAGGATTGGGTGCAGGGGCCCTAGGGACAGAATGGCGTGCAGGGGCCCTAGGGACAGAATGGCGTGCAGGGGCCCTAGGGACAGAATGGCGTGCAGGGGCCCTAGTGACAGAATGGCGTGCAGGGGCCCTAGGGACAGAATGGTGTGCAGAGGCCCTAGTGACAGAACTTGCAAAACATTGCCATTTTTGGACACCCAACCTGTACTCTTTTCAGAATCTGACACGCACCCAACCCTAACAGGCCATGGTTGCTAAAATTTTGGGCCGAACCCGTCTGACCTATGAATAAACCTTAGGGTTCAGCATGTTTCAGGTCAGCCCGCACAGGAACATACTGACAGAATGACATGCAAGGGCCTTACTGTAGGAAAAAGTGCCAGTGCTGAAAGGCCAGCGTCAGGTGCCGGGGGGCCATAAGACCAGCGTCAGGCACCGGGGGGGGGGGGGGGCATAAGGCCAGCAACAGGGGCTGGGGCAGTACTGACAAAACAAGGTGTAATCCCTGTAATTTCAGAAGCAGGTGTGAGTTCCTTATTGTCAAATGACGCACAAGTGGCACACGGTAGAATAAAAACGCAAGTGCTGTATTGTCATTGAGTTCACAGCTACAATTACACTTCATTTTCGTCTTTAGAAAATCTGATATATTTCTGGAGCAGCATGCAGTTTATCAAAGAGAAAAAAAAAGCGTTAATTACTGACAGATAATTGTGTATGTGTCAAGCAAAACTTGTACCATGTGAGACACGATGAGGAAACGTGCATGACACGCTGGGGAAATGTGCATGACACATTAGATACAAACCTGGGCCGGACGCACTCACCGATTCTCCCTAATATAAATGTTATCCTATAGCATCCCTTTATTGCTTCCCTGGCACAGCCTCTGTGTGTGTCTTTTATGGGTAAGCACCCCACTGTAGGCAGCTTTGGGGTAGATCTGCCCCAGTGTAGCAGAATTTGGGATTGGCTGTTATTAGACCATGTGATATGAAAATGGCCAATGTAATAATAGGTCTAGTAACCCATAGCAACTAGACTGCTGCTGTGTTAAGAGGTTTGTCATACAACAATCTGTTATTTTTTTCTCCTTTGGCTGCATTGTGCTGTGGGATACTTATTTAGTAGTCCCTACATCAAGCCATGTCCAAATGGAACACGTTTTTTCAAATGTTCTGTGGGTTTTTCTTTATGGCTTGATAATAATGTGCTGAACAAGTGCTGAAATCTGTGGTTGCAGTGAAAATGCATGATTTCTCTGGCCGAGAGTCAGCCTTTAGCCTATCCAGCTGCCTTAGACATCAGTGCTTCAGCTGTTCCAGTGAAAGTCATGTTACAGTGTGACAAGGTGATGGAAGCTGGGCGCCCGACACGTGATTGCACAATAACACTGTATGCTATAGGTCCTCCTGAGCTCCAAGGGTACTGTGTGCCATGCACAAAGAAGCATTAAGGGGGCATTTATAATATATAATATAATACATTTATATGTTTAAATATATGAGAATAAACACCACCTTATGAGTTCTGTTGCAGACCTGTAGCTAGGGTCCTGCAGCGGGTCGGGTGCCTGCAGGTTAACCAAAAGAAAAGTGGGTACCCTGTGAGTTGCGGGTAGATTTTTTTGGAAGTGCTAACCTCGCCGAATAAGCAGGTCTTTTATTGCATGGCTTGGTTAAAGTGATTGTGCTTAGCAGAGCTCTGCTGTTTGTGGAACCACAACTGCCTTATAAAACATCAAATCCCATGTTTGGTGCCTCCGGGGCACCGGGTAGATAAAGTGATTTGTCTGAAAATCCAAAGAGCTGCTCTTGAAATGAAACCAAGTTCTACAGAGGCTCCCCTTGTTCTGCCTGTTTCTGATTCCAAAAGAAAATACCCCGCATGCTACTGTATTTTTCTATGGCTTACCAAGTGCAATCATGTGAATTTCTAGGCAAATAAACTTATGGCCTTTTGAAAGCCACACATTTTTACTTTTTTTCATCTGAAGCCATTGGTTACTGTGGCACGCTTGTTCCATATTTAAATGCTATTAAAAATATGTGCAAATTAGCCACACAGCCTAAGCTTAATGTCTAGCCAATGTACTCTGCTTTTTTCTTGGCAGGGAGTGTGAGAGGTGACAGTCCCACAGAGCTTAGTGCTTTTAGGATTCCTGAATAATTAGCTGTATCCTGAATATTCCTGAAAAGCCAGAGAGGCATGGTTAGATTTTGGGTGTTGGCTGATTCACCCCTATTATAGTTTACTTAAACCCATGCCTGAATTTTCTTACTATAATGCCTTTCCTGTAAACCCCCTCATTCCATAGAAAATGGTCACCCAACCAAGTTCTTAGCATCTTAGTCATTGCTACAAAATATTTCTATTGTTAGTTTACATTTGTGCATAAGGGCAGGGCTGTTGCTTACAATGGGCATCAGATAGGATCTGTGCCACTATGACAGAATGCTCTGTTATACAGATAGCTAGAATCTCAGCCATAAAGCAGGGCAGGACTGCTGCTTACAATGGGGGGGATCAGATAGGATCTGTGCCACTGTGACAGAATGCTCTGTTGTACAGATAGCTAGATTCTCAGCTATATATATATATATAGTCGTTTCTGTTTTGTGCTCGTGTGTGTGTAGTTAAGTAAATTTGGTGCACCCTGGGTGCCTGTGCCTATAGGCATGTAAGTGTCGCTGCAACCACTGTCTCTGTGCTGCTGTCAGGAAATCCTGAGCAGAGTAATGCTAATTTGGAGGTTTACACATTTCACATGTTGCTTGGGCAGAAAGAGTCTCTAAACCTGCTCTATCAGTCTCACAGCTTGCTGCCATCCCAGCCAGAGTGAGTTCTGTGCAAATAAATGGGCCTGAGGTTTCCTCTTTGGACACCTTCGTCCTGTGAGATCTGTTATCTGAAAACCAATTATTCTTTGAAAAAATCCTGCATTCTTCTTTTTTCATGATTTCTATAACAATGTAATTTAATTAAGATTAATTTTATTACTTTTCTGCAATAATAAGTAGTACCATGTCCTGAGCTATAACCTGGGCACAAGGCAGGCAGCATAGAGCGGAAATTTTGTATCATGGAACCAATGGCAGGGACCCAGCCTGGCCTTCTCAGTTTAGCTCTCCAGAAATAGCCAGGTCACTGCTAGCAAAAAAGCTTTCCCAAGCAAAGCACAAAAGTCAGTTCTTTTAAAGGAAAACAATACCCCACAAACCAGTAGATAGTTTATATCATATTAAGTAGCCTATTAAAAAATCTTACCAAACTGGAATATTTATATATATATCAGTAAATATTGCCCTTTTATATCTTTTCCCTTGAGCCACCATTTTGGAGGGCCTTCCGTCTTCGTCAAAGATCACCTGACAGGAAATAATGCAGCTCTAACTGGAACAGGAAGCAGTGTGGGAGCAAAAGACAGAACTCTGTCTATTCATTGACTGATGGGGCCTAGCATGTATGTGTGTGCCTTGGTTTACTTGTGTGCACTGTGCATTGTATGATCCCAGGGGGCAGCCATTAACACTTAAAATGTCAGTTTTCTATTTAGGATTACCCAATCATGCACACTACTAAAATACTATACTTTTATGAAAATGGTTTATTTAGATGAATTGGGGTTTACGCAATATCATTTTATGCAATTTATATTTTAGACCTACATTGTTTGGGGTATAGTTTTTCTTTAATATGAAGTCATTTACCACACCCTTGTATCCCTTTCTACAAAAAAAGCCCCTAGTAAGTGTAAAATTAAGGGTATACTAAACCACCATACAAATTATGATTTTTAGGGCTTTGGCAAATACAGGACCCCTTTCACCTGTACCATCCATATGCTTGCCCTGGTGCCCGTTATATGGTTCCCTTATAGAGGAACATGGGTGACTAAAATAAACCATGGGAACTTCTTTTAAGAAGTAGAACACGCAGGGCCAGGTTTTGGTTCTCTATGAGAATACTTAGGGCAGAAATGAGACCTTCTTAAAACCTCAGGTAGTTTCTAAATGAGAAGTCACCGGTGTGGCACCAGAGGCCCGGGATTAAGCTTGGCTGCCAGACATGTCTCGCATGAATGCTATTGATTTCCTCAGGAGATCGAATCTGGAGAAGGTGGGTGATACAGCACGTCTCTGTTCTTTTTAGAATGGCCGGTGGAGGAATCAAAGGGACTTGCCTAAAATGAACTCTTGGTGTGGTGTAGATGGAGACGGGGATATAAACTGGAACACCCACAGGAATTTACAGAAAATACAAACTCCTTGCAGATAGTGCCCGGGCTGGATTCAAACTTAGGACCCCAGTGCCAACCCCTATGCACCACGCATGCAAACTATCTGGGCCTTAATATCTATTTTTTTTTTTTTTTTTGCAGAAAAGTTCCATTGGGTTCTTAGGGTGGGAAAAACCTTCAGGCGAGCATAAACAAATGTTCATTCAGAATTGTGCTTGTAGAGTGTGTTCCCCTGGGTCTGTGACCAGGTGGTACAGTCCAGTTGCTGCACTAATATTAAAGATCATGTGGTCTCCGGAACCAGAATGGAACGGCCTTGTCTAACCTGACCCAGTGCAGATATGGTGCTGTCATTAAGGCATTTTCTTGTTCTCAATATTGATGTTATTCTGTTCCACATATGAGTGACCTACCTGCAGGCTCCCATTTGCTGTCTCCAATTGGCTTTTGCTATCACTTGTGCCAGACCCTACCACCCTCCTGTTAGTGGCACGTATGGTGTTCCAGCTCTTCATTTTCCCCTAAGGCAACATTATGCCAAGATTAATCACAAGCCACTGAGGACCTACAATGCTCTTAAAAGGACAGCCCTTACACCGAACATTATAACATTATAAGAATTTAAAATGTACAAGTGTCCCTTTAAATAAATGTAAAAATGAAAAGCAAGATGTTTGATAACAGGTGGCCTTTTAGCCCAGATGTGTGTGCCAGCCAAGACCATGCCTGCCGCCAGATTCCAAATCATAGTAACAAAGAGTGCTTTAACTTTTTCCACTGCATTAAAGTAATGGTGCTTAAAGGAAAACTATACCGCTAATTAATATAGGTCTCAATAAAAATATATTGCATAAACCAGCTCATATGTAAAACCCTGCTTCATCTAAATAAACCATTTTCATATAAATATACTTTTTTTGTTAGTATTTGCCATTGGATACTCCTAAATAGATAATTGCCATTTTAAGTACTTAAGGGGCCCCCTGGGATCATAGGATTCACAGTGCACACAAACAAGCCAAGGCACACATACATGCTAGGCCCCATCAGCCAATGAATGGACAGAGCTTTGTTTTTTGCTTCCACACTACTTCCTGTTACAGTTAGAGCTGCATTACTTCCTGTCAGCTGATCTCTGAGGGAGCACACAGCCCATCACTAAATGGTGGCTTAAGGAAAAGGATGTAAAAGGGCAATATATACCGATACATTACTGGGCATGCTCACTGCCTCTACTTCAATTAAAATTAATCGGCATGAGCAGTAGGCACATCTTTGAGGTCATAATAGTTGGAGAGAGAAGGCGTTCTCAGAAAGAAAAAGGGGTGGGGCCTCATGTTAGACAGGGAAGTAACTAAAAGAACTGCTGTTCAGTTGCTTATAATAAAGAAACAAAATTCCCCCTTTCCTAAGCTTTTTCATGGCCAATCACCCTCTTTTTAAGCAGAGGCCCAGCCTGTGTAAGTTGGGTTCCCCCACAGTCTGCCCCCCACCAGGAGACTTGCCTTAAGATTTCCTTGAAGCCCCTGCAGTGACTTTGGTGGGCTCTACCGGGGGCCCCACCCATTTCCCTGCCCAGACTGTGCATTTCCCACCGTTGTTATATCCTCACCCAACCCCTAAGAGATGCCACCACCTGCCCCAAACCCAAAGGTTGGAATTGTTGGCAACCGTTTACCTGGCCCCAGGAATATGCCTGTTGATGTTGCCAAAGGGGCTGGGATATGGGCTGTGATGTCACCTGAACACATTTGTTGCCCCAAACCTTCCCATGCCCATGAGTGGGGGGAAGTCCTCAAGAATGATTTTAAAAAGCTAGGTGCAAAGTTGAGGGCGAGGACTTTTCCTTTTCCTAGGTAATTTTCTCAGAGATATTACCTGTGCCACGAGCAAAATTAAGAAGGCAGTGGGAGCTCAGGGAGATTAATGCGTGGCTGAGAGATTGGTGCAGGGAGGAGGGCTTTGGGTTTCTCCAGAACTGGGCTGATTTCTCAATCGGCTACAGGCTCTTTGCCAGGGATGGGCTGCACCTCAATGATGATGGGGCAGCTGCTTTGGGGGAAAAGATGGCTAGCGGGTTGGAGGAGATTTTAAACTAGGAGTGGGGGGGGGGAGGGTGCAGCGGGAAATTCTGTGGGAGACAGGATAGATGAGGTAGTGGGCATAGTAAGGGAAAATGGGGGAGGAGACTTGCTTGGGGATACTGATAATGGCAGGGAGGCCCATAAGTTGTTTACACGTCATTCTCACGCCGGAACCAGTATTAAATGTATGTTTACCAATGCAAGGAGTCTGACTGGTAAAATGGGAAAGCTGGAGGTACTGGCGTTGGAGCGGAAATATGATGTGATTGGTGTTGCTGAAACTTGGTTGAATGAGTCTCATGACTGGGCAGTTAATATTGGGGGGTATACATTGTTTCGGAGGGACAGGGGCAATAGAAAAGGAGGAGGAGTGTGTCTGTTCATTAAGCAGGAATTAAAAGCAAATATTAAGGAGGAAGTGATGGGGGTAACAGAGGGAGCTGAATCCTTATGGGTTGAGCTTCTCACAGATAGTAAAGAATCTACCAAACTAATTGTAGGGGTATGCTATAGACCCCCTAATTTAAGCAAAGAGGAGGAGGCCCAGCTCCTGTTGCAAATAGAAAAGGCTGCTAGTTTGGGGCAAGTGATAATAATGGGGGATTTTAATTACCCTGATATTGACTGGGGCAATAGTACTGCCAGGACAGTAAATGGGAACAAGTTTATAAACTTGCTGCATGACAACTTTATGTCACAAGTTGTTGAGGAGCCAACCAGGAACTAGATCTAGTGTTCTCTAATGGCCCAGAACGTATAGCAAATGTGCAAGTGGTTGAACCCCTGGGTAATAGTGACCATAATGTTATTTCATTTGATGTTTGGTGCAGGAAACAAATTTACACGGGGGCAACAAAGACACTGAATTTTAGGAAGGCAAATTTTAGCTCCTTAAGGGCAGCGCTTCAGGGCATAGATTGGGGCATTATGTTTTCTGATAAAAACACAGAGCAGAAATGGTTGTCATTTAAAATGATATTAAATCATTACTGTTCTCAATTCATTCCATTAATAAGAAAAAGTAGAAGTGTTAAGAATCACCCTATGTGGCTTAACTCTGAGGTAAAGAAGTTAATAGGGAAAAAAAGGAAAGCTTTTAAGAAATATAAGTCAGAGACAGTAGATGCGTTTAATGATTATAAACACTATAACAAGTGTTGTAAAACAGCAATCCGGAAGGCAAAGATAGAAAATGAGGAGCGCATCGCGGCCGAGGCCAAGACTAACCCCAAAAAGTTTTTTAAGTATATTAATAGTAAAAAGATGCAGGTTGAGGGTGTGGCCCCATTGAGTTATAATAACGATATGGTTACAGCGGATACAGAAAAGGCAGATGTGCTTAACCAGTTCTTTTCTTCTGTGTATACAGTAGAGGAGCCAGTGGGCCAAGTCCCACCCAATAGCTTCACTGTTACCTCAGCTCCAACTACACAGTGGCTGGCACAGGATATGGTGCTTAAAGGGTTACACACGATAAATGTAAACAAGGCACCTGGGCCAGATGGAATACACCCTCGGGTACTGAGAGAGCTAGGGGCAGAATTGCAGTGGCCCTTGTTTCTGATATTCTCAGACTCTCTTTCATCAGGTATGGTACCTAGGGATTGGAAGAAGGCGAATGTCATTCCCATATTTAAAAAGGGAGTAAGATCTCAGCCTGGCAATTATAGGCCTGTAAGTTTGACATCCGTGGTGGGCAAGTTATTTGAAGGCTTGTTAAGGGATCACATTCAAAATTATGTAGTGGAGAATGGCATTATGAGCAGTAATCAGCATGGCTTTATGAAGGACAGGTCATGTCAGACCAATTTAATTGCTTTTTATGATGAGGTAAGTAAGAAGCTGGACAGTGGGGATGCAGTAGATATAATCTATTTGGATTTTGCCAAAGCATTTGATACCGTTCCCCACAAACGACTGCTTTCTAAGCTAAGGTCTATTGGTCTTAGTGAAGTCGTTTGCACATGGATAGAAAACTGGCTACAGGATCGGGTACAGAGGGTGGTTGTTAATGGTACATTCTCTACTTGGAATAAGGTCCTCAGTGGGGTCCCTCAGGGTTCTGTACTGGGTCCACTTTTGTTTAATTTGTTCATAAATGACTTAGGGGAGGGTATTATGAGTAATGTATCAGTGTTTGCAGATGGCACAAAACTCTGCAGACCAGTCAATTCTATCCAGGATGTGACATCCCTGCAGCAGGATCTTGACCAACTGGCAATCTGGGCAGCTAAGTGGCAGATGAGATTTAATGTGGATAAATGTAAGGTCATGCACCTGGGATGTAGAAATATGCAAGCCCCGTATACCCTTAATGGGACTGCACTAGGCAAATCCATAATGGAGAAGGACCTTGGAGTCCTTGTAGATAATAAACTTGACTGTAGCAAGCAATGCCAGGCAGCAGCTGCAAGGGCAAACAAGGTTTTGAGCTGTATTAGAAGGGGTATAGATTCACGGGAGGAGGGGGTTATTCTTCCCCTTTACAGAGCGCTGGTAAGGCCCCATCTAGAATATGCTGTTCAGTTTTGGTCTCCAGTGCTCAAACGGGACATTATTGAGTTAGAGAGGGTCCAGAGAAGGGCAACTAAGCTGGTAAAGGGTATGGAAAGTCTCCGTTATGAAGAAAGACTGGCCAAGTTGGGTCTGTTTACACTGGAGAAGAGGCGCTTAAGAGGTGACATTACATTAACATTTATTTATAAAGCGCCAACATATTCCGCAGCGCTGTACAATAAGTGGGTTACATACATTGGACATACAGAGTAACATATAAAGCAATCAATAACCGATACAAGAGGTGAAGAGGGCCCTGCCCAAAAGACATGATAACTATGTATAAATATATAAAGGGATCATATAATAACCTTTCTAATGTTTTATTTACCAGTAGGTCCTTCCAACGGACACGAGGGCACCCACTTCCTTTAGAAGAAGGGAGGTTCCATTTAAATATTCGGAAAGGATTTTTTACAGTGAGAGCTCTGAAGTTCTGGAATTCCCTCCCCGAATCAGTCGTGCTGGCTGATACATTATATAGCTTTAAGAAGGGGCTGGATGGATTCTTAGCAAGTGAGGGAATACAGGGTTATGGGAGATAGCTCTTAGTACTAGTTGATCCAGGGACTGGTCCGATTGCCATCTTGGAGTCAGGAAGGAATTTTTTCCCCTCTGCGGCAAATTAGAGAGGCTTCAGATGGGGTTTTTTGCCTTCCTCTGGATCAACTAGTAGTTAGGCAGGTTAAATATAGGCATTATGGTTGAACGTGATGGACGTATGTCTTTTTTCAACCCAACTTACTATGTTACTATGAGTCAAACCCATGAGTCCGCGTGCTTAGGCAGGAAAGTATACAGGCATGCACACCTGAGACACACAGACAAAAGGTCAGACACACATAGGGCCACCTACATACTCCTACAATACAATAAGCAAATAGGACGCAGAAGGAATACAACCACTTTCTGTACTTAACATAAGCGCTGGCCTGGCTTATGCACGTAGCATATATGTTGTTTTATTCATGATTAGATAAAAGCCAAGTTTTGTTTATTGCGGGTCAGCATTTTTGTAGAAAAAAAGGCCATTATTGGGTCCCCCACCTACACTCATACTGAGCGCATTCTTCTGCCTGTAGCCCTTGCATGGCTGGGACAAAGGGAGCCCTCTGTTTCGTGGATCCTCAGCAAATTGTTTGGAGGAAATCTAAGGCAGCAGCGCGTCACGCTGAGAATATGTTATCTCTCTGCCGAGACTCCGGAAAGTTAATTCCACCGGGGGGTTTATAAACTAAACATGAAGTCAGGGCCTGCTGCACAATATCCATGCGCGGCAGAGACACGAAAAACTGTCTGAATCTGCCATATTCCTGTGGCGCGCGCTCTGAGATGGATGTGTGTTTCTGCGGCTGCTTAAAAGGGATCTCCACCCCAAAAAAACTGCTTTATTTTCTCCTGATTCTGAACCCTTTCCCCAATTTATTGTCATTGCACCCCTTTAAGGTTATTTGCATTTACAATTGCTATTGAAAGCACTGTTTTTGTGTATCATTCTGACTCCTGAAACATTATAGCAAGTCAGTTCTCCTCCACCTCGGCTAACTTCGGCAACGTTGTTTCAAGGACTCTACAAAACTGCCATGGTTGGGTTTGGGCTTCTCCTGTTTAGCTTTCATATTATAACAAGCTAATAGACTTGTGTCATCTAGGCATCTTGATCTTTTATACAATGTAGCATGCTCTAGCTAGGATCTTGTTCCCTATACATTTGCTGGGGACGGGCAGCAGAGGTGACTCCCAGGCCCGGACTGGCAATCAGTGGATTCTGGCAAATGCCAGAGGGGCTGCTATAAGATGCCATAGACAGTCACTATTTATTGGGCTGGTGGGGGGCTGTTTGGGACTCTGTGTACTTGAAATGCCAGGGCCTATTTTAAAGCCCAGTCCTGACCTGGTCAGTGGAGTCCTTAACCTGGCAAGGGTTCACTACAGGCCTGGACTGGCAATCTGTGGATTCAGGCAAATGCCAGAGGTGCCAAAATGCCATAGACAATCACTTTTTAGTGGGCTGGTAGGTGGCTGTTTGGGTTTCTGTGTACTTGAAATGTCAAGGCCTTATTTAAGTTGGTGATACCCCACCCTGGTACTGTATGTAGGTGCCCTAGAGGCACAGACCTCAGCCTGCCTCCTCCTTCTGTGGTTGGCATATGTGCAGAAGGCCCGTCTGTTCTTGCTTGGGAAGAAAGTACTCCCCTTACCCCTCAGCTTTGCTGTTGGATTTAGAGCAAAGACACACGGAGCTACTAGTAGTAGCTACTTGTCTTGGCTACAGAAATAGACAATGCTGATCATTTACTGATAATTGTCTCTACATGGCAATTCTCAGTATTGTCTATGGCAGGGTATATACATTTAGTAGTTAAGCTTTAAGTAGTTAAGCCTTAAGCTGACTTATCTGGCAGCAAGAGGGTATATTTTTTATTTACCATATAGGCACCCAATGGCTGGTGCCCTAGGCAGGGGCCCACAGGGGTACCTACAGTGGCTTGCAAAAGTATTCAGCCCCCTTGAACTTTTCCACATTTTGTCACATTGCAGCCACAAACATGAATCAATTTTATTGGAATTCCACGGGAAAGACCAATACAAAGTGGTGTACACGTGAGAAGTGGAACGAAAATCATACATGATTCCAAACATTTTTTTACAAATAAATGACTGCAAAGTGGGGTGTGCGTAATTATTCAGCCCCCTTTGGTCTGAGTGCAGTCAGATGCCCATAGACATTGCCTGATGAGTGCTAATGACTAAATAGAGTGCACCTGTGTGTAATCTAATGCCAGTACAAATACAGCTGCTCTGTGATGGCCTCAGAGGTTGTCTAAGAGAATATTGGGAGCAACAACACCATGAAGTCCAAAGAACACACCAGACAGGTCAGGGATAAAGTTATTGAGAAATTTAAAGCAGGCTTAGGCTACAAAAAGATTTCCAAAGCCTTGAACATCCCACAGAGCACTGTTCAAGCGATCATTCAGAAATGGAAGGAGTATGGCACAACTGTAAACCTACCAAGACAAGGCCGTCCACCTAAACTCACAGGCTGAACAAGGAGAGCGCTGATCAGAAATGCAGCCAAGAGGCCCATGGTGGCGCTGGATGAGCTGCAGAGATCTACAGCTTAGGTGGGGGAATCTGTCAATAGGACAGCTATTAGTCGTGCACTGCACAAAGTTGGCCTTTATGGAAGAGTGGCAAGAAGAAAGCCATTGTTAACAGAAAACCATAAGAAGTCCCATTTGCAGTTTGCCACAAGCCATGTGGGGGACACAGCAAACATGTGGAAGGAGTGCTCTGGTCAGATGAGACCAAAATGGAACTTTTTGGCCAAAATGCAAAACGCTATGTGTGGCGGAAAACTAACACTGCACATCACTCTGAACACACCATCCCCACTGTCAAATATGGTGGTGGCAGCATCATGCTCTGGGGGTGCTTCTCTTCAGCAGGGACAGGGAAGCTGGTCAGAGTTGATGGGAAGATGGATGGAGCCAAATACAGGGCAATCTTGGAAGAAAACCTCTTGGAGTCTGCAAAAGACTTGAGACTGGGGCGGAGGTTTACCTTCCAGCAGGACAATGACCCTAAACATAAAGCCAGGGCAACAATGGAATGGTTTAAAACAAAACATATCCATGTGTTAGAATGGCCCAGTCAAAGTCCAGATCTAAATCCAATCGAGAATCTGTGGCAAGATCTGAAAACTGCTGTTCACAAACGCTGTCCATCTAATCTGACTGAGCTGGAGCTGTTTTGCAAAGAAGAATGGGCAAGGATTTCAGTCTGTAGATGTGCAAAGCTGGTAGAGACATACCCTAAAAGACTGGCAGCTGTAATTGCAGCAAAAGGTGGTTCTACAAAGTATTGACTCAGGGGGCTGAATAATTACGCACACCCCACTGTGCAGTTATTTATTTGTAAAAAAATGTTTGGAATCATGTATGATTTTCGTTCCACTTCTCACGTGTACACCACTTTGTATTGGTCTTTCACGTGGAATTCCAATAAAATTGATTCATGTTTGTGGCTGTAATGTGACAAAATGTGGAAAAGTTCAAGGGGGCCGAATACTTTTGCAAGCCACTGTATATGGTAGATACCGCCCTGCCCACCGCGCTGTTGTGTCTAGCAGTGTAGCAGAACCTCCTTTATGTACTCTCAATACAATGTACCTTTTCATGGATTGTTACATTATTAATACACATGGGGGGGAAGCTATTGTGCGTGCACTGCCATAGTAATATGCTCCATTGCCTTCATATAGCGAGAGTATTGGGAGTGAAGTTTTCTATGACAGGGGAACTTTTTAAGAGCCATCCACATCAGTTACTTTGGGCTCTTTCCCTTTCCTTGTTGTGCAAACAGACAGTGCTAATGTGACAGAAATCATATGCTGTAACAGACTGGGGCTGTGCATGAACAATTCGGCGGCGGCGCTTGCTCTGAGTCTCTCGGGATGATTCATGGCTTGGCACCTTGTGCTTCCCCATCTTTTTTCACTCGCTCCAAATATCTCCCCCAGTCACACGTCCTTTAGTGTCTGTGAATTCCCCTGGGAGCGAGCTCATATAAAAGGGCAAGTTAAGCCACAGTTTAATTGGCTTGGTTTGTTGTTTCCCCATAGCCACCAGTATCTTCATTCGGCCTCCTTGTTTTCTTTTTCACCCAAGGCATTATGGCAGCTTAAAGACTAAACCTTTTTTTTTTAATCTTTAAAATTGCTCTACAGCCCCCAGAACACCACACCTTTCTCCCTGCATCCAGGTTTATTTTATTTCTCTATTACTGCCAGTTCTTTTTTTTTTTCTCTCTCCGGCTCTGAGGACCAGATGCCTACTGAGCACGCCTGATGCACCTCTTTGAGGGCTTCATAGTAGGAGAAAGAAGGAGGGCTCAAAAGAGGGTGGAGCTTCATGCTAGACAAGGAAGTAAGTAAAAGAGATGCAGTTCAGCTGCTTGTAATAGAGAAACAAAATAAATCTGCATGTAGGGAGAAAGGTATGTTATTCTGGGGGCTGTTTAGAGTAATTTAAGGGCATTTTAAAATAAAGGCTTATGTATCCTTTAATAGATATGAATTTATAATCCATAAAACAAAAGCAGAGCATACGTTAATTATATGGTTGGGCCCTTATGTGGTTGTTTAGAAAGATTCCACAGACAGTGGCATAATTATATGGCATTGGGCCCCCCTGCAAAAAAAAAAAACAAAAAAAAAAATCTTTGGAGGGGCCTGGCACACATCGTCCCACACACACCTGGTCACATCCCCCTCTCTATGCCCACTTGCTCTCAGGTAGTAGATGTAAAGTAGCAACAGTTCAACTGGTCTTCTTTTTTTACAGTTTTTAAATGATTTGACTCCAGCTTTCAAAGGGGGTCACTGTCCCCAGAAGCCAAAAATCTATTGCTCTGCCAGGCTACAGTTTTATTGTTACTGTTACTTTTTATTGCTTATAATTCTGTTAAGGCCTTCCTCTATTATATTTCTGTCTCTGTTCATACTTCCTAATAATATCTATGTCTCTGGTCATACTACCCACTGCATGGTTGCTAGGTTAAATTGAACCCCAGCAACCAGATAGCTGCTGAAATTCCAAACTGGAGAGCTGCAGGAACAAAAAGCGAAATTATTCAAAAAAACACTAAAAAAAGAAGACCAATTGCAAATTGTCTGAGAATAGCACACTTTACATCAGGGATCCCCAACCTTTTTTTTTTATCTGTGAGCAACATTCACATGTAAAAAGACTTGGGGAGCAACACAACCATAAAACATGTTTCTGGGGGTGCCAAATAAGAACTGTTGGCTATTTGGTAGCCTCTATATGGACTGGCAGCCTAAAGGAGGCTCTGTTTGGCAGTACACCTGGGTTTTATGCAACCAAAACTTGCCCAAAAGCCAGAAATTAAAAAATAAGCACCTGCTTGGAGGCCACTGGGAGCAACATCCAAGGGGTTGGGGAGCAATATGTTGCTCACGAGCCACTGGTTGGGGATCACTGCTTTACATCATATTAAAAGTCGATATAAAGGTGAACAGCCCTTTTAAAACCACTTCTTTCTTTGGCTGAAAAAGGACTTCAGCCTAGTGCTGGGCAGTATGACCAAAAATTTATATCACGGTATTTTTCAAAATTATATCGGTGTCACGGTATTTGACGGTATTTTTTTTTCCAATTAACATTGGTGGCCAATGCCCCTAAAAGTCAATTTGACCTTAGGCCAATGAGATTCTCTGGCTGGCCCAGTTGGTCTCTGTAGAAAGCACAGATCACTCTGAGCACAGGAGGTCAAGGCAAGAGAAGCAAACTGACAGCTAGTGGCGGTGTGAACATGGGACACTTCAGAGCAAATGTGGCACCACACAAGTTCATCTGCAGATTTATGACCAGAGAAATAAAAGTGTAGCCAATGACTCGGGTAACATGACTGGGCTGTTTATTCACGTGTTCTTGACTGACTTTTATATCGGGGGAGCTTCTGCCATGATCCACGGTGGGAAACTCTTCAGGGTGGCATTTGAACAGGGGTGCGCCCGTGCGTACTGACGTCACGTACGCACGGGGCGCAACCGATCTACACCGGTATGGGGGTATGTAAAAAATTTATATTTTTTTAAAAAAAAAAACTGTATTCGGTATTTGGCGGTATACCGCCCAGCACTACTTCAGCCCTTTGCCAATTTTGCCTCACTTCTAGACTATCGAACCACCCAAATCTGTATGTATATAAGAGTAGCATGCACACGTAAATCTAAGAGAATTAGTCAGAGATACTATTTGATAGAAGGTGCTCCACAGGGGAATCCCTCAAGCACATTATACTTGGCTTGCAGCTATTTTTTGCTTAGTATAAAGGCACTCCAAGCCATGACACCACTTAGATATGGCCAGGCAGTCCTGTTTTCTTGTTAATTATTCATCTTGAAAAAATACTTATGCTTTTAAAAGAAGTGGGGTAGAAATGCTGCACATGATGTTTTGGGGTTCTGTACCAGCCCAATATAAAAGTTATAGTACGCGGCTGATTAGTAATTAATTGAGATTCTAACATGGTAGCATATAAGCAAGTGCAGTCTGCATCCAAATTAATTAATAATCGGCTTCAGTGCCAGAAGTAGAACCTCATTTTCTTTTTGATGATTACTGGCACCCCCTAAGCTTAGATTCTCAGCAGCTGCCCACACTGAGCATGTGCAATGCCACTGGCACACAAAATATAGCCTAACAAGATCCAAGATGGCTGATGAACAACGTTGATGGCCTGGATCATTACTGTTATAGGGCTGCTGAACCTCTGGGCTGGTACAATATATCAGTATATAAAATATTTTATTTTTAGCCCTATTTATTTTTAAGGTTTAGTTTTTTTTACTGTGATGGTTGGTAGTCGTTGCTCATATGAGGCAGGGCTGCTTTTCCTCTCCTGTTCTCGGTTGTTTCTAGGTTAGATTGTGGCTGGCTCTGGATCCAGGCCCTATGTTGTCTGATGGTCAGCCTGGCTAATTGAAATCTGTGGAAGGTGGCTCATTTTTCCAGTCAGTGGCCATTAATCCCAGAAACCAGACTCCCACAAACCCTGCCTCCCACACCTGAATTCAGAAGTCAGAACTGCTCAATGGAGTTGGTGGCCACTGAGTTTGGACACTTCACTGCCAGTGCCTGGCTCGCTGACCAGGAGCAATGCACAAAGGAGCCCAGAACCAGTTCCGATAGCAGTGGTGAATGTTGGGGGGTTGGGTTGAGTAGTGGGTCCAAGCTGGTAGAAATGCGGGTCTGGGTCAGGTGTTATAAATTGGTTCCATGCAGGACTCAACTAGAAGGGCTGTGCATGACTACTACCCCTTAAGGGGCTGTGTGTTAGTGATGTGTCGGTGACCCAAACCCTGCAGGACGCAGAGGGTTTAGTTGGAAATTTGGGCGACCATCGTGGGTATGCCCTATACTGTTGAGGCTCACAGTGATAGACTGCTTTATACTATTGCATTGCAGCCTATTAATAAAGGCAAACCACAGACAGCCTATGGCAGCTCTGCCCGCAGGCAAGGTTCTCAGCTGGCAGTGGCATAGATGTGTTTATACAGATATTTGTGAATGTTACCAGCTACTTTTCATAGAAGCTGCATAAAATGTGTTTTTTTTTTTTAATACTAATTTACACTTTAATGCTTGGCGCTGTGGAATGTTTGGCATGCCCAGGCAGCACGGAGCTCAGTCAGATGTGCCAGCTTTTTGTGCATAGACGGGCGAGCAGTGACTGCGGATACGTTACCTTGGGGATGGCTCAGGCTGTATGAATGCTGCCCTTCTATGTCCCTTCGCTCCCCTGTTCCAAAATTGAGCTGCGCCATTTGTTACTGTCTGTCACCGCTCCAGTCTGGCTCGAAGCTTCTGGGAAGAGGCATTCATAGCCCCTATGGCCCTCTGTGTGCCTGAAGAGCAGAAGCTTTTCCCATGCAGGCCCCTCAAGCAAGCTCAGTCCTTTTAGAAGCGTGATTTTCAGGTTTCCCCACACGTTCTAAATATTAAAGGGACACTAATGTCAAAGTCAGTGTTTTTGTTTTCGACCGAAAACAATGGATTCTTGATTTGCCTGGTGCACATGGGCCTATCCGCTTTCTTCCAGTCACGCCGTTCTACCTCCTTCTAACGTGATTATTTATTTTATATATTTAAAGGGGAAATGCACCCAACACACAACTTAAGCTTTTTGAAAAGTAACCAAAATTTCAAGCAACTTTGTAATATACAGTACATCAATTAAAAATACGCAGGCTTTTCATGATTTTAATGTAATAATATGGTTTGGAACAGTTCCCTGTTCCCCTGCTGTTCTGGCTGACTGCTTTGGCTAACAGTAGTCGACTGTCCTCTTCTGCCTTCAGCCTGCATCCTCCAAATTCCACAATCCCCTGCTCACATGATGTCAATAAGGAAAGGAACATTACAGTGCAATGCATTGTGGGTTATTTAGTTTTTGCATGCTGTCTGTAAGCTGTTACATTGTGACATCAATGTTTTAGTCCCTCCTCCCCTGCCAGCAGATAGCAAAGTTTGGTTACCCGGTTAAAGGAAAAGTAACACTAACATTTTTTAAGTAAAAAATCTATTCTACCCTGCCCCAATAATTGCCCTATCCTGCAAACCATTTATTATTTTGAAGGCTTTAGTACAAAATACCTGTTAAAACTTGGCTTCTTGGCCCCTGGCAATGCAGGGGAAGTATCTGGGGAAGCATCCACTATGCAGCGATCGATTGCTTGAGCCTAGCCTGACTCCTTCCTATACAGAGAATCAAGGCTAGACTTGATCAATCGATCGCCGCATAGTGGCTGCTTCCCCCAATACTTCCCCTGCATCACCGAATCGCCTTTCTTCAAATGACCGGAAGCCAAGTTTTAACAGGTATTTTGTACTAAAGCATTCAAAATAATAAGTGGTTTGCAGGATAGGGCAATTATTGGGGCAAGGTAGAATAGATTTTTTACTTTTTCCTTTAAGGGGCTGCGGCCTATTGACTTGAGCCTCACAGGAATGTCCCTACTGATATACCCATTTGATTGCCTGCTGACCACCCCTACCTGCCCTTTTGAGCCTGCTTTGTGTAAATTGCCCCTTAACCTAAGCAAGTTATGTCACATGACCTAGTGAATCCTATGAGTTATAAACTCATAGGATTCACTAGGTCATGTGGTAATAAAGGGTAACCTAACTTTAGATAGCTTTCCTTGTTTTACTACAGTTAAAAGGATGACAGCACATATGTGATTGGTGATTATAGGATTATTATAGGCTACTGCGCTGGGGTGAAAAGACGCCATATTACCCCATAATCCAGTCCTTCAGTTTTGATTTATATCAGTGTATCTTAGTAGGATATTCCAGATTCCTCCTTAATGTCTGAACGTTTAAGGACAAAACCATTATATTTATAGCGGTGCTGCTCTAAACTCTGTAGATTAAAGGACATTGAATCATATTATCTGAGGGTTAAAAAAATAAATAAATAAAAACAAAAAGAAATATTAGCTTGCTGTTTCCCTATGTTTGTTGAGGGAATTGACATACCTTATTAAATAGCTTGTCCCCATTTAGTATACCTGGCCCTTCTCTTGTGATCCCGATAAGAACAATAATCCCCAGGGAGATAAGTGTTGACTAGACCATAATCCCTGCCATTAATCTCTAGCTTGATAAGAAAGGAGCTTTCTGACTTCCACTGCTTAAAGGGGAACAAACACCCATCATCTGGGTTTATGGGTAATAAGGTATATGAAGCCACAGTGGCCCTTGAGTGTTTGATGATTATAGAGTGTCTGTTTCCTATTGGAGCACATGTCCTATATGTTCTCCTGTTATTGGAGCAAACTTTAATCCTATTCCTAAACTTTTTCCTATTGGTGCAGGCTTGCTGAATGCTTTCCTATCGGAGCATACGTTACATATACTTCCCTATTGGAGCAGATTTGCTAAATGGTTTCCAACTGGAGAAATCTTTATGTATCATTTCTATTGGAGCAGACGTGTTAACTCTTTTCCTATTGGAGCAAGTGAAAAAAATGCTTTAGACATACTAATTTCTTATTGGAGCATTATGGGATCTCTTATCCAGAAAGCATCTATTCAGAAAACTGCCTAAGGCTGGTGGCACTCAGGGATATTAGTTGTCCGTGATAAATCTTCGCTACTATGGGCGACTAATCTCCTCATCAAAATGCCTTTCTACCGGTGGAATGCCATATGCGTCGCTTTGGTTTTCCAAATTTGCCTCACAAGTAAACTACAGGCAACTTTGGAAAAACAAAGTGACACATATGCCATCGCGGGTCACTAATTTCCCAGTGTACCACCAGTCTAAATCTATATTGGTTGCAAAACAATCCTATTGGGCTATGTGCCTTGCAGAAAAGAACACTGCCAGTCTGTAGGAAGCTTCAGCCAGTGTCTACTAATCTCCCTGTGTGGCATCTTACAGCAGCCCCTTCTGGCATTTGCCAGTCCGGGCCTGCTTGGCATTATGAAGACGGGGCTTTAAAAATAGGATTATGAAAATTTAAAGCACCTCTGCCTGTAAGTTTCCATTTAACACCCACTGCTATTTAATTCCTGCTGCCTGCAGGCAGAGCTCATTTTGGGAATGCTCATGTGTTTGTGCTGCTGTACATGAGGGAGATGTACAAGAGCCCGCCTCCCTTGTGGCTCTCACCTGATCTGCCAGGCTCTCAGTAAAGGGAAAGTTGCTTAAAAGCATATTGACGTCAAGGCTTCGGTACATGGAATTTATCTGGCAGTCTCCCTTCTAGAGAAAATTCTGAATGCAAACCCCCCTGGTGCTTAATATGTGTAAATGTATTCCTTTATAACATCTGCTTTTTTATAATTCCAGGTATATTTGTAAAAAGGGGGGCTAGACCAATTAGAGGGCAATAAGTGAGTAGACAGTACATACAAAATATTGTCAATTAGGACAAAACCAAACAATAAGCCTTCTGTAAGTACAAATATACAGAATGGAATGTTCTGGGCACATAATAAACTGTACCCTCATACTGTACTGTCTAAGGGCGAGATTAGTCACCCGTGACATTCAGTGAAATCGCACCGCCGCGTATGCCATCCCACCGGCGATTTACATTTTCGCCGGTGGGATGGTAATCCAGGGAGATTAGTCACCCGCGAACAGGGTGATTTGTCGCGGGCGACTAATCTCCCCGTGTGCCAGAGCCCTTAGGGAAACAGTATGGCACCTCCCTCCCATATGTATAAATACAAATATACAGAAAAGGAATGCTCTGGGCACACAATAAGCTGTACCCTCATACTTTACTGTCTAAGGGAAACAATATGGCACCTCCCTCCCATATGTATAAATACAAATATATAGAGGAGGAATATTCTGGGCACACAATAAACTGTACCCTCATACTGTAATGTCTAAGGGAAAAAATTGTACCTCCCTCCCATATGTATAAATACAGAGAAGGAATGTTCTGGGCACACAATACGCTATACCCTCATACTGTACTGTCTAAGGGAAACAGCATAGCAGCCCCCATATAGAGCCTCCTATCTTATGGATCCTAGCTCAATTGTGACGTACCTAGTCTTGTCTACAGACCCTTACAAAGACCCTACATGTACTACTCTTCTTGCAGTGCTATGTAGCAGGCTCGCCTTGTCAGTGTATCAGAGGCTCTCCCAGTGCAGGGCAATTCCCAACAACCCTTTTCAATTCCCATCAGAGGCCTGTATAAAACTGAGCAATTAGCAGAAGCTACTGATGTTGTAATCACAAAATGACGGTGGGGAGGGGGGGGGGTCTCCAAAGAAACCCGACAGTTTTGTGAGAACGACAGTGACGCTTATTCATAAGAGGCCCAAAGCTAACAGTGATGGGATTATTTTGGCTCCGATTCAGCAGCCACAGGATGGTTTTAATACATTCTCTTACATCAACAGCCTGGGCTGGGAGTTATTGTGAGCTCACAGGATCAGATTGTACGTGGGTGCTAGTAAATGTTTCAGTATTGGTCTTGCTTGCTTCCAGTAATATATATATATATATATATATATATATATATATATATATATATATATATATATATATATATATATATATATATATATATATATACAGAGAGCCACACACACAGGGCCTGAGGAAGAGCACCGTTAGTGCTCGAAACATTGGATCTTTTTCAATAAACATATTATTTTTTGCAAAGTCCCTGTGTGTGTGGCTGTCTGCTTCTGTATTATTACTATTTTTGCCAGCACCCAGGGCTTTTGATTTTCTATAGGGTGTGCTCCGTTTGCTGATGAGGGAACTTTAATTTAACAAAGGTACTTTCTAAATAATGACTTGGGATTCCCAATGGGCAGAGCATGAGAATTAAATTTTTCCTCCATTTCAAAAGAACAAGGATATTTAGCAATTCTCTAGCAATGACCCACCCCCCAACCTTTTTTCCCTTCTGTACCATTTCCCAAATAATATAATAATAATAATCTAATAATATGACAAAGAATTATAACCCAATTCAGTCCTCCTTCAGATCTGTTAATCAGCTGCTATATTGTTTAAGAAGTCAAAACCAGCCATGCAGTGAATATAAACAGCCAGACAAATACAGCATTTGTAAAGGCATTTACAATTATCTATATAATACCAACTTTCGTCCACGAAAAGAGGCACGGGGTGGGGGGGTAATTAGGTATTTCTTATGCCAGCTGAAATATGAAGAAGAAACATTACATGTGCCATAGGCCTTGCACCAATGTTGATTCTATCTGAACGCAACCGGATTTTAGTCTGTGACTTAGATCTAAACTGACTGTCACATCGTTAGTTAAGTGACTGATTTAGTTACTGATATTAACTCTGTAGGTTCATATTGATCAAGAGACTGGTCGTATTAAAATGCCCTATTAGAATTAGGAAATGTTACCCACAGGGCTGTATTAAGGTTCAGTGCTGCCCATCTGCTTTCCATCAGTCTGAAGAGAGGGATACCTTTCAGCCATGTCCAGACTGCCAATCTGTGGGTTCTGGCAAATGCTAGGGGGGCTGCTGTAAGATGCCAGAGCCAGTCATTATTTATTGGGCCTGTGGGGGCTATATGGGCCTCTGTGTACTTTAAAAGCCAGACCTGTCCAAAACTATGTCACTGGATTTATCCAAAAGTCTCCAGCTGGGGGGAAATCTTTTTTTTTTTTTTTTTTTATACAGGCACCCCCTAAAGCTACCTCTGCACTGGCCCTTACCTGTATAATAACTAGAACCCTCTAAAGCAAATTAGATATGGACTTTTTTCCCCCCCACTTTCCTCTGGATCAGTGACAAGACAGATGTCACTGAGGCAAGAAGTGGACATGCCCCTTATTTTCAGCCTCATCTTCTCTATTCGTCTTAAAGTGATACTGACAGTGAATGTACCTTGAAAGTTACTGTATGTTATTTGTTTTTCACTAATAGGGCTGCTTTTGTAAGTGATTGTTACTTGAAGTTCCTAAAACTGACTGTTTTGCCCAGCTGACTGTCCCTTCTCAGCCTGTCAGTTATAGTTTCTAATGATAACAGACTCCTGCTGCACAAATATGGCCGCCCCCTTATACAGGAACACGGGATCATATAGGTAATTAGGCATTTGGCAAATACTTTTATGGCAAAATTATTAAGGTCCTGCAAAGACAATGTTATGTTATTAAAGGTTTAATTTTTAGTGTCAGTATCTCTTTAAGCATTAAGGTTTCATTTGTGCTGGAAAAGGAAATGGAGATATTTTAAAAAGGAACTAATGGAGCATCAGGTTGTGTTTCTACCCTGTTGCACTTCTTTTAAGTCCTGTAACCCTTTCCGTGCCACGTCTCTTTGATGTTGCCAATTAAACACCTGGTGCGGCATGGATCAGCGAGGACCCTGAATTGGTAGAATCTATGGCGCTGGCACCATGGTTCTTTTCTGCCAGCCTTGTAGAATCTACAGAGTGTTACAGCCTGGCAGGATCCGCATGCGTAGATAAGCAGCGCAGCATGTTGAGCCTGAACTATGTAGTAGACGTGAAACACGTCCGTGCGCTGCCAGTAAAGCTTTTTTCTTTTTTTCCTCCCTATTTTTTGCAGGATCAGTTTGACAACTTAGAGAAACACACACAGTGGGGGATAGAAGTGCTGGAAAAATACATAAAGTTTGTGAAAGAGAGAACCGAGATTGAAATCAACTATGCAAAACAGCTGCGGTAAGTAGCTGCCATTCCTGCTTAAAGGAGACCTATCATATAAAAATTAAGAATGTACCAATGAATTAGCCTCTTCTAAATATAGAAGGATTGTGCTTAAAAAAATTGTGTTTTGAACTGATTTATTGAAACATTCCACCAAAACCCCACTAGTCCCAACCACCTGTTCAACTTCCTGCTGGCTGAATTATCTGGATGTGCAGGGAAGCCGCCAGCTCTCAGTACACTGCACTGTAAGATAGGAACCAATCAGCAGCTAGGCTGACCTGATAGGGAACTGAAGCCTGTCTTTGCTTGTGTGAGTGCAAGGCTGTGATTGGCTATCCCCCTCCTTTTGTGCTTCTGGCAGGGACTGTTAGGACACGCCGACCCTTCATTTCAAACACTGGCAGAGAACGGATAGGATCTATAGGGAGCTCTAATAAAGGGGCCATTTTTACAGATAGGATTCAGTTTTAGCCCAAAGTGAAAAGAGCACCATATATTACTTATAATTGCCTACAAAATTAGGGTTTTCTTCATTTATCAGATATGTCTTCTTTAACCCTTCCAACCATTTATAAATGGTATGCCCAGTCTCCCTCCCTTCTCTTGTACCCATATAAATTATACAGACCCCTATATCAAGGTAATGGCACACAGGTTTTTTTTTGCATTTTGTAGCTCTGTGAGTGAGGGTAAAGTTCAGTACTCAAATTCCACCCCCCCCCCCTTACTTTGATTGGGAGTCGCTTGCAGTGGTGCAGTCAAGTGGCAGGTGCTTATTGTTCAAAATTGTGGCACAGGGCTTTTTTGAGTAATAAGCATTTGTCCTTTAATGTAAATGAGGGGCAATTTCTACTTTTCTCCCTTTCCTAAAGAGCGTGGGCAACAAAAGCCCAAAATCACCTGTTTGCCATCACCCTGAAGAAAAGTGTGGAGGTCCACAAGTCAGGTGTGGCACTTCCTCCTGAAACCCACTTGTCCATTCCTGCCCTGCTTTATGGCTGAGATTCTAGCTATCTGTATAACAGGGCATTCTGTCACAGTGGAAACAAAAATATTAGACGGAGCACTGGGAACATTGCCTTAATTAAAATATCGCTTTTATTAATAAAATTAAAAACATAACCATCCTATATAGCTCGCTTGACGCGTTTCGTGGCTTCGTACCACTTCATCAGAAGCTGCTATGGTCTCCCTTCTCACCCGTTTTTAAATACACACCTCCAAGTGTCCCCACCCCAGTGGTATGTTAACCCATTAACTCCAGGTAAGTAAAAGTAATCATTAAAAGCATCCTAACAAAAAGCCACAATAGGCATCATACAAGAAAATAGAGCTCTTCATATTTTACCACAGTAATGTACTAAATGCGCCCCATATCAATCAACTGAGAGTAAGCTAAGTAAGGGAGAGGAAAATTGCAAATGCGTAGTGTTTTGGAAACAATATAAATACCTCAGAAAAAGTTATTAAAAACCCAATTAAAATTAAACATTGAAGAAAATCGTATTGAATTTTAGATAACCCCCCCCCCCGTCTCTTATTACTCAGATAGAGGGACATGGTTACCCTATAGAGGGCTTGCTGTTTTGTCAGGTTTGTTTATGGGGATTCTGGAATGTTTGGCACAAGGTTTGACCGCATTCAGGCAGGCACACTTCATTCTTCACATAGTTCTTCCTTCTGTTAAGGATTGGAGAGAGAAATTCTATGCCAAGGGTCATTACTAGTAGATTTAGCCATATTGTCCTGGACCTGTTGGCAAGTGAAATGTGCAAGTCAAAATGCTTATGTAATAGAGCCCATCTTCCTTAGAAGACCTGTATAGAAATGTAGAAGACACATAATAACTGTTGATTAGATGTGAGAGAGGCCAAGGTTTAGTCCCCACTGGATGCCAAGGTTGAGGCCTGCTGGATCATAGGCTTTACCCATACACAGGCCAACATGGGACTTTTCCGACCATCAAATATTGTGTAATTCCATCATCCATGAAGAAAGCTGGAGCTTTACCTGTAACCAGCCTTATATTACATTGGGATCACCCTAGGCACTTAGTGGGACTATGCCAAATCTTCCCCAGTGGGTTCTTCCTCCAGTTTAAGCCTTGTGTATTCGATCCGCAAATAAATTCCATGGTGACTACACAACCACAGAGGGGACTTTATTAGTAGGTGGGAAGGGACTTTCACGTTCGTCTTTCTGGAATTTTCTGCACTTTTTCCCAACAATCCAGTAGTTAGTTGCATGTAACGGTGGCAAGGTGATGCTGAAACGCTCAATACCCTGTCATGGGGAAGTATGGCAGCCCTGAGGAGTGTAGTTTCCTTTTAGGTAAGCAGACTGTGAGTGAGAGCAGAGGGGAAGTGGCTGATGTGGGGAACTTGATTCTCTTCCTGTGTGCACTACTGTGATCACTATCACACTCTGATTAAAAAATGTATTTCATTTTCTAAGGGGGAAGTAACCAGTTAGGTCCTTTATGTGCTTTCTCTGTAGGCCTTAAAGGGCAACATTAACCAAAATCAATTTTTTGGCCAGTGATAGAAAATATAATCCTAAACAACTTTGCCATATACTTTCATTACTCATTTTCCCTGCTTTTCAGGCTATTTGTAAATGTATTTGCTATTAAATGCAGTTCCTGTTTCAAGTCCCGCCACCTTGTTTCCCTGCGCTGCATGTTCTGGCCTGCCTAGAAGAAGTGTGCAAGGCATTGTGGGAAATGGAGCCTTCGCTGATTTCTGATGCTTTATTTCTGCTGCCCGACAAGCAGAGATGGCAATGGCACAGAAGGGCAGGCAGATACTGCTCACATTCACAAATACATATAGCTATAGTGCAATATAAATAAAGGATATCTGGGACCTTTAACGGGTTGTTGAACTACAACCTCAAGCAGCCACTTTCTTTCCCTTTATATTTAGATTCTATTAAGGTCTCTGCCCAATTGGCAGCAAGGAAAGATTAAATTCCGGAGATAGTGGGACACATGCTGTGCATTAGTGGCCTAATCAGTCCCTGCCCTGCGCCTCCCCTTACACACACTTCCCATCCTGTTGGGGGCTGCCGATGTGGAAAGCAGAGTTTGGGATGAGTAAAGCCGATCCACATGTGTTTATTTGATATAAATGCCTCTTGTCTCCTATGGGGGCTGATTGCTCCTCTTACTCACTACCCACCCAATAGCAAAGGCGTGCGTCAGTGCTGCAGTCATGCAGCCAGAATGCTTTTCAACTTGGGTGTCCTGAGAGTTACTTCCAAGCTTTCTTCCCCCTCTGTGTATGGTGTTTATTCACACCGGCCAACCCCAAATGCTCCCTTTCCAGCCCTGTCTCTACTTACATAGTGTAAACTCATGGCACGTTCTTGAAGTCATTCCGGCTGATGCACCAGGGAGTGTATGAAGCCCCCAGCAGGGTCAGATGGACAGGGGCTGTGGTAACTTTATAGGGTCGGTACATGCCTATAGTGCACATACTAAAGGGATTCTCATGTAATACAGGGTTTAAAATGGTGACAGGGGAACTGTCACCCATACATAAAAAGCTGTATAATAAAAGTCCTTTAACAATTAAACATGAATCCCAAATTTATTGTTTAATTAAATCATCCATACCTGTTATAAATGTATTTGTATTTTTGTAATTATTTTTGTTCTGCATCTCTCCAGTTCGGAGTTTCAGCAGCTTATCTGGTTGCTAGTGTCTGCATTATGTTAGGCACCCGGGGAGTGGTTTGAATGAGAAACTGGAGAGAGACTGAATAGGAAAGTATGTTCTAAAAAGTAACAATAACAATAAAATGTAGCCTCACAGAGAAATAGCTTTTTGGCTGCCTGGGTCAGTGACCCCCTTCTGAAGAATTCAAAAACTATAAAAAGGACCAACTGATACATTGCCTAGTATTATCCATTCTATAACGTACTTAAATTCAACTTAAAGGTGAACCACATCTTTAATTCCCCACTCTCCTTACATAAAAATGCTGCACTTTGGGCTGTGAAGTTATTTCTATGTGGACCTCCCCCCTCCCTCCAAAAACAGATGCTCTTATAGGTTCTTTCTGCAGCTGGCTAGCTGAAGCCTGTACACAACCCAGAGATAAAACCCAGAGATCCTGAGTCAGTAGCTCTAGTTAGTCTTCCTTACATCCTCATTCTGCTAATTATTATTGAATTATTCAGGTACTGCAGCTCTCTGGCTTATTTAATTGGTTCATCAGCTGGGATCCACTTCTGGAAAAAAAAAGTTGTTTTTTTGTTTTTGCTCAGCTGGCGTTGGGCTTAAGTGCAATACACTAATATGCACACAAATTAATATTTTAGCATAATACAGTGCACAGAATTTACTAATGTGAACACTTATTAGCTTCTGGCATGGTATCTCTCTGTACGGGCTGAATGGCTGAATTGTGCTTAGTACAGGGGAATCCCTATGCTGCCATAGTTTTTTTTGGTATCTCTCTGTACAGGCTATGAGCAAACTTAGGGGGCTGTTCCTGCTGAATTGTGCTTAGTACAGGGGAATCCCTATGCTGCCATAGTTTTACGGTCTCTCTCTGTACAGGCTATGAGCAAATTTAGGGGACTGTTCCTGCTGAATTGTGCTTAGTACAAGGGAATCTCTATGCAGCCATAGTTTTATGGTATCTCTCTGTACAGGCTATGAGCAAACTTAGGAGTCTGTTCCTGCTGAATTATGTTTAGTACAGGTATTGAACCCATTATCCAGAAAGTTCCAAATTACAAATTTAATAATTCACATTTTTAAAAATGATTCCCTTTTTTCTGTAATAATAAAACAGTACCTGTACTTGACCCCAACTAAGATGTAATTATTCCTTATTGGAGCCAAAACTATCTTATTGGGTTTAATTTCTGTTTAAATATTTTTTTAGCAGACATAAGTAGGAGATCTAAATTACAGAAAGACCCCTTATCCGAAATACCCCAGGTCCCGAGCATTCTGGATAACGGGTCCCATACCTGAACAGGGAAATACCTATGCTGCCATACATTTGTAGATATTTGTAGAGTTGTGATAAGCAAGCTGACCCATAACCTGTGGGACCCCAGGTTTAGGCAGGTTAGAGTCAAAAAGGTGATTCCCAGGTGCGGGTTTTGGCAGATGGCAGGTTAAAGGACAATGAAAGGTTAATATAAACTAAAAGTAAGTCTAAAGGCATTCTTTTTAAGTACTTACTGCATATCTAAATTCCCAGATCCCTGCTTGCTTCTCTGAGATATGGTGCTGGCAGCCTACAGCAGTGTGAAGACTACAGTGACATCACTGAAATCTCTCTGTCCTTCCTGTAGGTGCCAGCGGCAGCCTTCCTATTCTCTGAGCATGTGTGTAACTTGATCCTGTCTGCTGTTCTGAGCTACACATGCCCACCAGCCAATCAGAAAGCGGATCTGCCAGAGGGGAGGGGGGGGAGGGAATGAAACACATGTGCAGTATGAAGCAAGGAGGGAAAGGAAGGGAGAATACCTTTTTAGAGATGGCTGCCTGTTCTAGAAAATGTGAAGTAAGTGTGACTGAGTAAATATTTGATTAGGTGAGCCAAAAGTGTGGCGTTTTTACTAAACAATAGGAGGACTATTGGGCAGTATGCTTTTTAAATTTTGACTTGCATTCTCCTTTAACCTCATATCATTAACTGATAAATCATCAGAGGGGAGTTGGGTTGGGTTCATAAAGTAGGAGAGAACCCTTACGGTAAAGGCACACGGAGCCACTAGTAGCAGCCAGAAAATACCCTGCCATAGACAATACTGAGAATTACCTCTGCTAAAACACACGTAGGGACAATTATCAGTTAATGATCAGCATTGTCTATTTTAGTAGCCACGACAAGTAGCTGCTACTAGTAGCTCTTCACCCTTAGACTGGTTGGGTGTAAGTTTGGAGGTAGTGGGTTTGAATGAAAAAAATGACCTGCTTATCATTATTATGTTGGCTATGAGACAACCTAAGGCGATGGCCCTGCTGTCAGTCCTCTATTGATTTCTTTGTATTGGGATTATAAAACAATAGGAGGGCAACGGGAGGCAATAGGAAGCTTTTGGCAAGCCTGCCTAAGCAACATTGGGAAGGCAAAAACTTTTTTTCAAAGTTCAAGTTTCTAAAAATGCGGCTAAATGCGTCCTTTTGGGGTTTCCTATAGACAGCAATATATTAATGTGACCAATGAAATACAAATTTGTTCCTGTCGGCAGTGCTGCGAAACCTCTCCCCTGGTGCATATTAATAGCATAGAACAGCTGGGTGGCATATTTATAGGTCTCACAGTACCTAATGGGTTGCCTGGCTGGAGGTGATTATACAAACAGACCTGTGGGCGCGGGCGAGTGTCCTTTGCTTTGGTTCAAATATTCCGCTTTTGAAATGTCTTTGTTTTCTCGTAGGAATCTTTCCAAAAAATACCAAACTAAGAAGAACTCCAAAGAAGAGGAAGAATCAAAGTGAGTGCAGCCATTAATAATATTATTATAACAAAAAGCCCCTAGAGAGGTTCTCTCTGTTCGTTGTCTGTTCTCAGTTTTTAGAACTGCAACTCCCAGCAGCCTTAGTCAAATCACTGACAAATTGTGGTTGAAAAAAGTATAAATTGTTTGTAGAAAACTTGTTTCATTTCAAGGAGGCTGCAACCATTTGGCTTTCTTGGCCATGCCCATTGCCTTGCCCAGACCCACACCTTTAGCTCTATGTCTGTTTGTTGGGGGGGTATAAAGGAGAACATTTTGGATAGTTGACAGATCTGCATACAGTATGTTATATATCTTTCATTTATATAGGAATGACTGCCCCACCCCCTCGGGTGACATCAACATTGGGTTTGTCTGTATGGGATTGTAGGCAGCAATTGTGTACTGGATCGGCTTGGTCCGGGTTGGTTGAGGGCCAGCTCTGACCCTCCCATCCCTCTTTTGTATGTATTTTCTTTGACTAAAGCTGGTCACACACTCTTAGATTCATTCGTTTGGTGAGGTTGCCAAATGAGCGAATCCTTTCACGAAATTCCCACCTAAGGTTGGGCAATATTGGGCTAATTTGATCAAACGGCCGAATCACAACAAATATAGGGGCTGCCGGATAAAGCAATGAGCGGTCCCCGATCTTACAGGAAAATCAGACCTACCCGATCGACACCTGGCCGATTTGCACTCATTTGGTTGGAAGAGGGTAACTAACCTACCCATTTCCACCATGAGATTTTGCTGGAAGTGTTTGGGGGAAGTCTGGAAAATATAATAGAAAACCTTTTATTTCTATATACTGTAGGCACATGTTGGCCGCTCTGCTGAAGCTGTTGCCCAAGGCATGTACCCTTGCTGCCTATAGAGAGAAAACAGCCCTGCTTAGTGATCCATAGCCACACCCACATCACTCCTTGTTATACCCCAGCCACACCTTTGCCCCACCCCTACAGAGTATTGTTTTACATTTTATATTAGTGAAACAAGGAACTTAAAGCAGTGTTATTCCCCGGGTTACTGGATAACTGTACTTACACCATCAGAATCTATGATATTGTATGATAGAGGAAACACAAAGATTCTGGTGTCTGAATAAAAGTGCTTAATTTTGCTGGTTTCATGGTGGAAATTTCCCAATTCAACATGCATTTGTACTCTAAAATCTGACAAATTGTGTCCTTATTAACTATTTTCTTGTCAGAGCCCATTGCTGTTCCTGTCAGATATCTGGGATGAAAAAAACTCTAGACCTTGTAGACCTCCTGTAGACAAAATTATCTTGGTAAAAAAGTAGAATATTTTCTTGCCTTTATATAACAATGCCTTTAATAATAGGTATATCTGTGAAGTGGCAGAAACTTTAAAGGGGAACTCCAGCTTCTGAAACAAAACTTGTCAAAGTGCCCCACACAACACAGAATCCTATTATACCTATCACCTGAAATACAGCTGCAAAACAGTTCTTCTCTTTCTCTTTTTGTATCATTTGAAATTCTGGTCGGGGAGGAGAGACTAAAACATTGATGGTTCAAATTGTAACAACGATCATGAAAAGGCTGCATATTTTTAAATGATATATATTGCAGATTTTCTTGAAATTATGTTTACTTTTTTAAAAAGCTTAAGTTATTTAGGTGGAGTTCCCCTTTAATTCAAATGTCCCTCTGATTCCTAAACTGTGCATCTATTTATCATACTGTATCACAGATACACATCATGCAAAGCCTTCCAAGCCACACTGAATGAAATGAATGATTATGCTGGGCAACATGAAGTCATTTCAGAGAACATGGCGTCCCAAATAACAGCAGAGCTAACACGGTTCGTGCAGGAGGTGAAACAGGAGAGGAAACAGGTAATTTGCCCTCTTTTTTCCTTCTTAATCATTGTTACTTTTAGTATATCTTGTTGAACCCTCAGTGGAGCGGTCCTGGGATATCACACCATATGTGATAATCATTTCTTCTCTTAGGGCTAAGACACACAGAGCTACTTAGTAGCAGCTATTTGTCACAGCTACTAAATGACAAAAAAATACCCTGCCATAGACAATACTGAGAATTGCCTCTGCTAAAACACGAGAGAGAGAGAGAGAGACAATTATCGGTAAATGATCAGCATTGTCTATTTTTGTAACCATGACAAGTAGTGCTACTAGTAGCTCTGTGTATCTTCACCCTTAGGGCTCTGGCACATGGGGAGATTAGTCGCCTGCGACAATTCACCCGTGTTTCGGGCGACTAATCTCCCCGAAAGGCCATCCCACTGGCGAAAATGTAAATCCGTGTGCCAGAGCCCTTACTGTGCTGCTTGTGCTCTCAGGCAGAAGAAACCAGGGTTTTATTATTCAAGGCTGTTAACGAAGTTAGTTATGTGGAAGCCAAAATTATTTGGGGACGAGATAAAGGTTAGCCCTGCAGCGTAAGTCTGAGATTTTCACTGGGACAGACAGAAACATGCATGTTGCCCAGCCAGGCGTTCCTAAGAGTTTCAGGGTAATGTCCTGGAAATCAGGTCATAATTCCCACAACTCCCTCCTTCTATCTGTGTTAGAGGAATATGGTTTGAGCGATGTCTGCAATACACAAGGACACTTCACATGAGAGCCAAGTTTGTGGCCAAGGAGCGTGCAGTAACTCATCCTCCCTGTATCACCATCCCCCCTAACTTAACCCTGCAGCCAGTCTCCTTACACTCCATGCCAGGGGGTTTCTTGTGTGACTGAAGGCTGGCCAGAACCAATAAACTCAACACTGCATGTTATTTTAGATAGCCTTTAATCTTGTTAATAAACCGGAAAATTAGCATCATTATTTTTATTATGCAGAATTTGACAAAGAATATTGATTTGGTAACATCCAGGACCTTACATAATAGGTTCAGTTTAATCACTGGCAAACTAACCTATCAGTGTGCTTGTGGGCTGTGGTTTGGGGCAAGTCATAAGCCCCCAGCACTGCGAAGTGACCTAGCGGTGTTAGCCATTGTGCCATACCTGTACAGGATTATATTTGGAGGTCAAATTCTGCATACTGCAGCGGTGTTTGTCTGAGACTCTGCCATTAGACAGCAGGGCTTCCTCCTGAAGGTTAGATCAATGACCATTGTGATACCAGCCTCACTTCTTGGTGGCAACGTTGGCAATGACTTGTAGGCCACTGGCCTATAGTGTGTGTGAAGCGTTTCTTTTTACAATTTTCCATTGTTTGTGTTCAAAATTTCCCATCCTGCACCCACTGCTTCTCAGCCTGAGCCCAAGGTTGAGTAGGGACTTTTCTACCCAAGCCCAGAGATGACATCAGTCGGCATGGGCTTGGCACAGCACTATACATCCCACGGCTGCACAGTTAGTGGTTATTGTACGCTGCAGCTACTCCATAGTAGCCACAACCCAAACCCTATCTAGATAATGCGGACTTCAACCCAGAACACTCCTAAACCTGTGGAGACTAGCCAGCCTTGGCCTTACTAAAGTTGGATGCCATCTCATCAGGTCTCACCTATTCAGTATCTGAGAATGTTGGTAAACCATGTCTTCATTTGCCCTGCATTCAACTATGCAAGGCCTATGTCACATGGGTGTTTTGAGAGTCACTGGCCTCTGGCAGAGAACAGTAGCGGTCAAAACACCTGTGTCTGCCCAGAGGCGTTCCTGTGTTGACTGATTCCGAGACCAATTTTGCTCTCTGCACTGGAAGAACTGAATTTCCAGTTCCAACCCCGGAAATGTTGGTTCTTGGTAAACCGCTGCCTGAGGCTAGGTTCTAATGGCAGCAGTGTCCCAGTGTCCACCTGTCACTTCTTGTAATACAGGTATGGGATCCCTTATTGGGAAACCCGTTATCCAGAAAGCTCTGAATTACAGAAAGCTCATCTCCCATAAACTCCATTTTAATCAAATAATTCAGAATTTTAAAACTGATTTCCTTTTTCTCTATAATTATAAAACAGTACCTTGTAATTGATCCCAGCTAAGATAAATAATCCTTATTGGATGCAAAACAATCCTATTGGGTTTATTTCATGTTTTATTGATTTTTTAGTAGACTTAAGGAGATCCAAATTACAGAAGGATCACTTATACGAAATAACCTTGGTCCCGAGTATTCTGGATAACAGGTCCCATACCTGTATTAATCAATGTTAAGTACCCAGTCTGACGCAGTGGCGTCCTTGGGTGACATTAGCCTAAGCTCTTAGCAATGTTGCCTCTGCGGCTCTGGTTTTTCATTGCATCTAGCTGTGCCATGTCTTGGCCTGTTTTTTAAATTGCAGGGATAACAGGACAGGATCATTTCTGCTGCAGAGTATACACAGACCTTGTTATTATGAAGCTCCACCAGTCTCCCTTTTCATGAAAGAAAACATTATCTGTACATGTTGCTTACAAACCACACAGCAGGTTCTGAGCAACCCTGTGCCTTTAGGGCAGATGTACAGTAAATGGAAAGTATGGTGCCTTTGAGAAGACAATGCCATTTGTGTCCATCCAGCTGGTCCTAATGCCGCTCGTGACAAAGCAGCCAGCCCAGTACTGATCCGGCAGGCTCCTAATCGGCAGTGGATGTCACTGCTTGTTGCTTTATTCCCCTGGGAGCAGGTGGCAATAATCCATGCGGTACATGTTGCAGGAAATATCAAATGTCTGGAAGACATGCATTTCCGATAGAAGCCACCTGCTCCAACAGACTGGAACCGGAGTCTCCCCTTTTTAATCCTGGCCACCTTTTTTTGTGATGTAATGCCAGCCTTCGAGTAAGGAAGTAGTTGATAATGATACAGGGGGTTGGAAAAATTGGTGGACAGGGCAGCAAAATGGACGGACTGGGTGAGGAATGGACAGGGCATAGGCAGGACTGACCTTATAAAGGGGAATCCAGCAGCAGGGAGGTAAATTTGTAATTTTGGCCCTACTGGAGATTAAGCGGCTGGGCTGGTCAAATACCGGCCAAGTGGCAACCCTATTCCCATCGATAACAGTGTCTGCCCTAGGGAAGGAACCACCACGTTCTTGTGCGTCAGGGATGTTGACTGGAGGCCCTAGCAGGTTAACTGCCTTGCGGTGAATCTGCTTACAGATATATCTTTCCTGTCTTCTGTTCTACCTGGTTAGACTTTCTTAGAATCTCTTGTCTTTGTGCAGGTCATTTCCTTTATTAGAGTTCTAGTGACTTTAAACTAAAAAGAAGATAGGGTGCAGCAGAATTTTTAAACCTCCGCAGTTGACTTTTTTCCTATTCTAAATGTTGCATTCCCCACTCAGGGAGAGCTACAAAATACGTTACAGCCAAAAGTACAGTTAGGAGTATCTGTTTGTTTAACTGTTTCATAGATTTGTCCTTCTGCAGGAAAAGGTGCAGCCAGATGAGCCAGAGTGCAATGCCTATAAACATAGAAACTCTCAATTCTAGATAAAAACACAAAATAGTAGTTAAGTATAGGGAGTCAGAAGTCCACAGAGACCTCAGTGGAATTTCAAGCAAAAGCTGACTTCACAGTTTGATGTAGTGGGATAGCTTCTCTGAACCTGCAGTGAAACCTCTCACAGGATGTTACTGTGGCAGGATATATTATAACCTACAAATGTACACCTTTGCATGTTGGTGGTGGATTTATCCTAAACTGTCTAATTGGTGTTCTTTGTGGTGATTTATTTGTGATAATCCAGATGAGGCTTTAAGGTTATGATTGGGGATGCCATTTTTGGCCAGCCAATTAGTGAGGCAAATTGGGTTTTTATGATCATTTGGGCATCGGGGATTTTACTACATCCTTAGGCTGGGCAGGCCTGTTATGGGAGGACCTCATCCACAGCCCAGAGAGGTCCTTCTCTAATGGCACTTCTAAGCCATTTTAAGTGATAGCTTATTGAGCACTTCGATTGGAGAGGCATACATGGGCTAATAAGCTGTTGTCTTGGGTCAGTAGTGGCGAAGTTGATAGCCAATATGCAACTGTCAATGTATCTTAAGGCTTTATAAAAGTGTTTGAAGGTATGGGTGTGTTCCGGTCTCCAGGGGGTAACAGGAATGCAAGAGGATGAATTGATCTTGGATGTACCACTAACATGCAGTATCAGGGTCTGGTGTACAATAGACCAATAAGTTTGGGCCACAAACATGTACTTCACTAGGTTTTCATTTTAGGCCAGTGTTTCTCAAAGTGTATGAGTCCAGATTCAGCTGCAGTTCTGGTGAGGCCAAGAGGACTTCTTTCTTCACATAAGACACACTGAACAGCCACCGGATTTAAGACTTTATACTAAAATGGGGGTGGGTGAGGCTCTTCTAAAAGAGGCACTTCTAAAAGCTGATGAGGGGGCTGGGGGGTTTGCAAGTAATCCTGGGCGTTATGTTCCCCTTTAAGCAATAGCTTCATACGTAGTTGACAGGTCTTTCACGTCTTCTCCAGAAAGAGATATACAGTGGCGATATGTTTGTTGAAGTTATTGACTGTAAGATCTTGTTCTCCTTACTGTTTGCCTTTCTAGTAAGGGTTGGTGTCTAATAGAAAGTGAGAATAATTTGCAGAGACGCAGCTTTATTATGACTTTCTCTTCTCTGGGTCACAGTGGCGCAGGGTCTTCTGTACAAGGGAAGAATGGACCAGTTCCGTTCAAGTGAGAAGAATGCTTAAGTGCATATTCTATGAACTATGAGGAAAGATAAAAATAGCCCGAGGCTCACAGAGCCGAGACTTCATCAGCGGGGGCACTTTTATTCTTTATTGTGATTTTTTCCCTTAGGGTGTTCAATGGAATCTGCAAACTGAATTTATTTTCTGTGCAAAGTATAATTTATTGAATGCCCTTCCAACATTTTGTTGTGTATTTGGATCCTCTATACCAGTGCCCCAGCTCTGTACTATTTTTTTAAGGTATTTCCCTCCACCCCACCCCCAACATAAATTCAGAATACAGTAAATCTGGCTTTTAAGTGTAGGCTGCTAAGGATTAATCAACAATAGTACATAGAAGCTTTGTGATAGACAGGTAGAGAGCAATGAAAGCTTTCGGCAATCTGAAAAAGATGTAACTAATAAATTCTTGGCTCTGGGCCCCCAGCCTTAAAATGGGGCTCTTGGCAAGGTTATAGCCTTCCCTAATTGATAAATGACTTATTATTTATATACAAGGTAGACAACTTGCACAGGGTTGTAGAAACTTAATCCTCCAACCTTGCATTTAAATTTAAAAGAGCAGTGCGGCGAAAAATCGTCAGCGATGCTAGAAAATCATGCTGACGCTGTAGGTTCTGCGGTTTGGGGTTCCCTCTTGATCTATGCTGCACTGCAGCAGATTAAAAGGACCCCGGGTGCTGGTAAGGACTTTGTCACATTTGAATTTTGACCACCACAGGGGCCACCCGAGTACCTGACCTCCAGGGACCTGCCATCACTGACCACTTCTTTCCATTGATGACTGCCTTCTTCTGCCCCACTACCATCCAAACAAAAGCACTTCAAGACCGGGCCCACCAGGATTTCCCCTGGTATCACAGTGGGCCAGTCCCATGCTGTGGAGAACCACTTCAGCCAACATGGCTTTGGTCACAGCCAAAATTAATGTCTTTAGGGCCATGTCTGCCAATAGGCAGTGTCTTATTTTTTGCTTTAAGTTGCCGAAGGATAAATAGGAAGTTGTATTTAATTATCAGTGACTTATGTACATATTACAAGTTATATATGTGGCTATGTTACTGGACCCCACATCTAGGGTTTGCATCTTTTTCTATCAATAATACCAGCTTCAGGCTGGGGGCCTGTTGTTACATCATTTTGGGGCAGGGCTAAGACATAAAGGGCAGGGAAATGGGTGGGCTTGGGGAAGGTGGATGGGGCCAGGAAATGGGAGGGGTTATAGGCGAAGCAGAGGGTGGCACGTGGTTATAGGGTGATCGGTAATGGAAAGGGAGGGATTTATAATGCATTACATATTTATTGGCAAGTACATTGTAATACTGGTGCCGGCCCTAACTGGTGATATAATGGCAACCCTGCCCACAGCAAATTCAATTTAGGAGCCCAAAACCTATTCTTCCAAAGATATGTTGGAATTGCTTATTCATTAGGATCATATTGGGCCCCTTACACTCCTGGGCTCCCCTGCAGGGTCTGCTTTCTCTGTAGTTACTCCCCTACCTGTGTGGTCCCATTTCTGCTCCTTTTCAAACTACTACAAAGTACAGTTAAAATACAAAGTAGTCAGTAGTAACACTGACAGACTTTCGGGAACACGTTTTCTATAGAGGATCAGATAAGGCATTGTACATGAACTTCCCTCCGTTGCAGGAAAGTTGTTTAATTCAATCACTTCCTTATTTGCCTAATTAACCAAAAACCCTTCTAAGCAGGAAGGGGAGATTGTAAAGAAGAAGCACACAGTTTGGAACCAAGTATTTACTATACCCTTAGATACGTAAATAGCTGTCTCTATATTAGGAACATCTCCCTCTCGCTCTCTCTCAAGCTCCTCTGATCCTGTGTTAAAATAGTCTTTGGCACCTGATCTGTATTGAATGGAAACATACTGTATTGTTAATAAATGGATGTCATGAATGCAAAATAAATATATATACTGTAGATGGCTTCTCTGCAAATATTTGCCTGGTAACGGGATGTAGGTGACATGAACACAAGAAACAATTTTTCTTGGGAGGGATTAGAGGTAATATTTTGATTAGGGTTTAAGGCAATAATACGTTGGGAGGGTGTGGGCGTATTATAAATATAAAGAGTGATGCATAGAAAGGCCAACTTATACTTTGAGAATCTATGAAGGAGAGACTTGCAACTAGTTCTATAGAGAGGGCTGGTTATCAACTCTGCTGCATGTTTGGGGGCCAAATTATAATAAAGTTATGTCATCCAAAGAGTTCTTAGAGGTCTTGGGAGCAATAAAAATCTTATGAAGGACCATATCTGGTCCAAAGGGTTACAGCAGAGCAAATGGAACTCCATGTTCTACAGTACAGAGTAGAAAAAATGACTTGCTCAATGCTGAAGGGATCAGTGGAGGCACCGAAGAGGTCAATTCTGATGGAGAAAGAGGTTAGGGTAGAGGTTAATTCATATGGATAGTGTTGGGCAGAGAAACAATGCAGTGCTTAGGAAGGCATATTTGGTTCAGCGAAGGATGTGACCTCACTATATAGTGGTGGGTTAGAGAGTCTCTTGATGAATATTATTGCTGACACATTGGTTTGTATTGCCTCTGTTTCCACTGGTCAATGACCGTCATGGGGACTAAATAGTTAGCTTCAGTCATGGTCTTCTCTTTAGGATAAAAGGGAAAGGCAAAGCAGCCAACAAGAACTGAACAAATGGGAAAGTTCTCTTTCACTTATTTTTTTTTTTTTTTTTATAGGTTATAGCAGTTCTGTCCAACTTCTCTGGTACCGAGGGCCGGAATTTTTCCGGCCTACATGGTGAAGGGCCAATAATGGAAGCCAGTTTTGACCATTCCCCTTGACCATTCCCCCAACCCTGCCTGTGTGTGCCATACTCTGTTTGCCCTATGCTGCCTGTGTGTGCCATACTCTGCCTGCCCTATGCTGCCTGTGTGTGCCATACTCTGCCTGCTCTATGCTGCCTGTGTGTGCCATACTCTGCCTTCCCTACCCTGCCTGTGTGTGCCATACTCTGCCAGCCCTATGCTGCCTGTGTGCCATACTCTGCCTTCCCTACCCTGCCTGTGTGTGCCATACTCTGCCTGCCCTATGCTGCCTGTGTGTATGGCACACACAGGCAGCATAGGCAGGCAGAGTATGGCACACACAGGCAGCATACAGCGACGCAATGCTGGCACTGCTCCTACAGTCTGCACAATAACTATATATTAAAAAACTTTTTAATTGATGTACCACCTCAGTATATGTTCATTTTGTAGTGTGCAGGGTTTATTTGTGGGTTTCTACTGCTCCTACATAGTAACATAGTAAGTTCGGTTGAAAAAAGACATACGTCCATCAAGTTCAACCATAATGCCTATATATAACCTGCCTAACTACTAGTTGATCCAGAGGAAGGCAAAGGTGTGAAGAGGTGTCTGAGAAGAGAAGTCTGAGGTGTGAAGAGGTGAACAATGGGGGTGATTACAGTCTGAGCCTGGGGTGTGAACAATGCAGAGAGTAAAAGGTGTGAACAACACAGGGGATTAAATTTTTAAACAATACAGGGGGGTTTACAGCCTGAATCTGAGGTGTGGGCAATGCAGGGGGCCAGTTAATCTCAGTATTGATACCATTTAAAGCTTACACAAAGGTAAGCCATCAAAGTAGCCAGACAGGTGGGGGGGCCACACAGAGGGGGGTCGCGGGCTGCATGCGGCCCGTGGGCCACCAGTTGGACAGCACTGGGTTATGAACAGGGGTTTGTGGGATTTAGAGAAGGCAGGATGAGGACAGTTGACTACTGTTACATTTTATTTAAGTCACAAAGTAGTCAGCCAGGTCAGCAGGGGAACAGGGGGTGGGGCTTAGGGAACTGTTCCAAATAATATTACATTTAAAATCACGAAAAGGCTGCATATTTTTTAATTTATGTATTCTGCTATGTTAAGTGAAATTATGTTTTCTTTTCAAAAAGCTCAAGTTGCATTTGGGTGGAGTGCTCACTTTTTAATGTACATACTTGAAGCTTTATAAATAAATGTTAATAATAATAATGAAGTGCTTTGCCGGTTTCTGTTGGTCAAGATAATCCAGAATGGTTGAAATATTTGATTTTTGTTTAGATTTCTTATTGAAACAACTTGACAATTAGACTTATAGACCGTGTTTGGCTGCTGTTGGGAATCTGTGTCAGTTGCCTCCCATTGATGTGCTTCCAAGGCAAAAGTGAAGTGAGCATTTTGGGTAAATGCACCATAGTTCTTCAGTCAAAAGGGAGAAAAATATAGACTGGCAAGGAACCTTCATCTCTGTTTATTGGACAGTTAGCAAGTCTGGGGCCTACACTTCTTGGTTTTAATTTGGTTTCTAATTTATGGGTAAATGCAAGAAGTGATAGGCGGGTTATGAATTAAAGGCCACCAGCCTGAGGATGGACAAATATAGAGAACGGCGGAGAGTTCATGAGAAAAACACTTATCCCAAGGAAGAGATGAAGGTGCCCTCCCTAGCAGATAAGCTCTCATCTTGATGCCATTGTCCCGTGCAAGCGTCTCACTTATTATTCAAGGTCTAGTGCAGTATCACTTATGGCCAACACATTGAGAAGGAAACAGGAGGGGCTCAAAGGGAAACATCCATCTTCCACATAACCTTCAGCTCGGAAATACTCTGTAGGAAAAGACATAGTTAGGAAGTCGCACGTGGATCCTTCAGCAGCTTTATCTCTAAGAAAATTGGCCTTTGGCATTAAAAGGAATATTTTGTGCTTCCCTAGGCTTGTTTGATTGGGATCTACACTATCCAAAGTGTACTGTACCATCTGCTGTGGTGTAGCACATGTGCAATGAACCGCCCTAAATCTTACAGGAGTGTGTGTCAGACTTTTTCAGTTTATCCCCTTAAAGGGCTGCTGCCCCCTTTTAACCTTTGTTCCAGGCCCCCAGAGGGTCCAGTCCCATGGTTTGGGATCCACTTCCCTAAAGCAACTACTCCCATATTTGTTGAAAGGAAAAGCTATTTTACCGAAAGAGAGGTCGGCACACGCATGGGGCTTCTATGGACCTCTTGAGTTGAAATGTTTTAAAGTGGGCTAAGAAGACTCTGGGAGATGGTAGTAGTACTTTTGAAGCTATGCACCCTTTAAGCTGGAAGGCAAAGGAAAGAGTCATGTAGATGTTATGTGAGCACTTAGAATGAAACACTGATATGAGGCTATTTTGGGAGTTCTAGGATAGAGAGCAGAAGTACCACTAAGCACATGGGAGATAGAGGGGAAATGGCTGCAACACTCCCTTGTTTGATAAATAACATTTAACAAGTTTTCAGCCTTTGACTTGTTTCGTTTAAAGGACAAGCAAAAAAGCAAAATCTAGAGGTTGTGTTTCCCAGCAAAGTACACTGCACTGGTCCAGGTCAAAAAGTTGATGCTTTTGCCTGACACACCAGTGTTTTAAACTTTCCTTGTCCTTAAACCACCACCAAGTATTATGAAACATTTAATTTACCATAAACTGAGGAGTGCTTCGTAGAGTTGGAAGCAAGTTTGGGTACCTGGAGTCGGAGGTACCATAAACTGAGGAGCGCTTCATAGAGATGGAAGCAAATTTGGGTACCTGGAGTCGGAAGCTATTTTGGGTACCTGAAGTCGGAGGTACCATAAACTGATGAGTGCTTCATAGAGATGGAAGCAAATTTGGGTACCTGGAGTCGGAAGCTATTTTGGGTACCTGAAGTCGGAGGTACCATTAAACTGAGGAGTGCTTCATAGAGATGGAAGCAAATTTGGGTACCTGGAGTTGGAAGCTATTTTGGGTACCTAAAGTCGGAGGTATAATAAACTGAGGAGTGCTTCAAAGTTGGAAGCAAATTTGGGTATGAGGAGTCTGAGTTGGAGATACCATAACCTGAAGAATGATGTGTTGGAAGCAATTTTGGAGTTGAAGGGTTTATATACTGACTTAACAGCCATGGATTTCTCTCTTTCTGTCCCTAGGCCCAACTGCTCTGCTGGTCCAACAACTCCCTGCACCTCTGCTGCACAGCAATTTTAACTGCAAAGAGCCAATACTGGTTCTGTTAGTAGGGTTGTATTTAGGTCCCGGCCATCGGCGATCAATGCATGTGCAACCAGACCTGCTGTACTGTTCATTCATTGGTTACACAAGAGCAAAGTACCCCCCTCTGCTCAGTTGGTGGCAGGCTAGGGTTTTTTCCCCCCACTTATTTATTTACCATAAAGGCACCCGAGGACAACCTCATTAAATCTTCTGCCAGTGTAAGGTAAACATGGCCCTGTCTATCAAGACTTTCTATTCAGGTAAAAGGGTACCGACTTGGGCAGCTTTAGGTGCTTTCTGTCAAATCCTCTCTGTCTGATCTCTGCTGAACCAACAGTGAGTGCTGCATAGGAAATAGCTAATATCACAAGTTTCCCCCCCCCCCACATACCTCCCCCATGTGCTATCTTTTGTGATTAAAATTATTCACAAACGGAAACCTATTTCCTGCTCGATTGTGGCTTTTTTACATTAATACCAAGCATGTTAATCTCTGTACGGGAAGCAGAATGTGCACCCCCCGTGAGCAATCACAAGTGGCCCCTAATTTTGTTAAAAATTCAATTATTTCATGGAATTTTAAGAAAAATCTGCTTTAGAAAGATCCCTGAGGAAATGCAAAACTTTAAATGTAACCCCCTTCCCTTTCTCCTAATGAGCAGAGGTCATGATATAGCTGCAGGCTCGGCTGTATTTAAAGTTCCAAAGAGCATTCCAGAGCTCACTCAGCAGCCCCTCGCCCTGTGAGTACATGAGGGGGCCTGGCGTACGATGCTGGGTTATCGCTGTGCTTGCAGTGGGGGAGTATTCTGGCAATACTGGGATCTGGTTGCTTGCAGAAACATCATAGATACCTTTCATACCAACCAGTGCAGCCCACACTGTAACACAGCCTTCTGGCCTGTTAGCTCATTTGGTCCTTAAAAAGATACACTTATTTGCTGAGCCATTATGGCAAACATTCACATGTATGTGGCTACCAGTCATGCCTAAAACTGTGCTGTGGTCGGCTGCACCCCTACTACTTACGTGTCACTCAGAAAGGCACCTTTATTTGGATACTGTCTACATTGCAGGCCCTGAAACTCTAAGGTTGGATGGACAAGGCAATACAAACTTGACAGCCAATCAGCAGCTGGCTCTTAGCAGTCTACTGCTGTTAAGATGATGAAAGTAAATTCACCACTGGTTGATATTGACTGCAGCATTAAATAAACTTTGTCCAAATGCCCAAATTAGAGTCTTGCAGTAGACTTGAAAATAAACGTTTTTTTGTTGGTAACAGGTGAGAATAGCCCGTCTGGTTGGCGGGTAGGGTTTCTGGTAAAATACCAACCAAGGCCAGGGCTGATATTACAAGTTTACCGGCAATGTCAATTCATCCCTAGCCCACCTCTGATCCCCAGCCTGCCTATTTCTAGCTTTTATACTCGCCAAATACTCTTTGGATACTATGATGGATGATGCTGATCTGCCTCTTTTGTGTTGCTCCATCCTGTGACACTAAAACCCCACACAATTATGGCACGATCCGCCCCTTTTGTGCCCCCGTCCAGCCGGAAAAGATATTATAAAAGGAGCCAGTCCTATTGACTGGTCTCAAGCCGGCCATACATGCACTGATAATATCGTACAAAACCTTGTTTCGTACGATATTCAGGGCGTGTATGGCGGCTCGACAAGGAGACCAGTATCGCAAAAGGCTGCGGATCAGTCAACTCATCAATTGGCCAGGTTAAAAGATTTTGAGAGCAAAATCTACCTTCAGGGCTGAATCTGTATATGGAAGTAGAATTTCTATTGTTTCTACCTCCATATCCGATGATTGGGAACGATGGTCGCAGGAAAGATCGAAATTGCTACGTGTATGGCCACCTTCAGTGTGTCCCTTTGCACATGGATAACATCAGTTCAGCTTTTGAGGTTATAAACTTAGGTCTGGGAAGGACACAGTTGCAGCTCAGATTAGAAGGCTTGACCAGTCCTCAGTGATTGTTATAGTTCAAGAATTTTTTGTTTGACTCTTTAGCCTAAAGGGTAATTTACTAATACTGGGTGCTGGGGGAAGTCAACCGTATGCCACTTTCCTGACATCTGCAATGAAATTTGTTTGCCTGTTAAAGAATGCCCAACTTCTATTAAAATGATTCTGACCGTAAAGCTGTGCCAAGACCCAAACCAACCCCTTGCTGACCAACCACCGCATGCTCTTACTGGTCATAACCGGGAGGAACCACCTACCTTTAATGGCACAGGATGCCCATCCTTTCCATCCTCTGGCAGTGGTACCTGCCCCTGGGCGTGGGAGAGTCCATCCGATGATCAGCGAGACTTGTTTGTGCTCTAAATATTTTACCATGTGAGGATCCTGCCAGCCCACGCAGGAAACACGGCTTCCAGATGTTAAATCCAGATTGGAGAAGGGAGGGATCTGCAAATAACAAAATAACTATTATAACTTTTTGTCAGCTTCATTTTTTGTCACAAAGGGGAGGAATCCTAGGGCAGAAACAGACATTTCTCAAAGCTTGTCATCTTCTCCTATTCACCTTCCAGAGTCTTTTAAACCACTGCCAGGTTGCTAGGGTAAATTTAACCCTAGCAACCAGGCAACTGCTGAGATTGCTACTGAACACAAAGCTAAATCATTCAGAATATTGAAGACCAATGGCAGTTTCTCTCTGAATATCAATCTCTACAGCATCCCCAGATTTAATTTAAAGGGGATGAAGATGAACACACTGCAGTATTTCGAACCTTGTGAAAAGTGTAGTACAGGTATGGGATCCCTTATCCGGAAACCCGTTATCCAGAAAGTTCCGAATTACGGAAAGGCCATCTCCCATAGACTCCATTATAAACGAATAATTCTAATTTGTAAAAATGATTTCCTTTTTCCCTGAATTTATAAAACAGAACCTTGTAATTGATCCTAAGATATAATTAATCCTTGGAGGCAAAACAGTCCTATTGGGTTTATTCAATATTTAAATGCTTTTTAGCAGACTTAAGTTATCGAGATCCAAATTACAGTAAAATCCCTTATCCGGAAAACCCCAGGTCCCGAGCATTCTGGATAACAGGTCCCATACATGTAATTTAAAAGGGTTGTTCACCTTTGAGTTAACTTTCTGTATGTTGTTGAGAGAAATATTCTGAGACAATTTGCAATTGGTGTAATTTTTTGTTATTATTTGAATGTTTTGGTTTTTTTTTAATTACTTCAATTTTTGTTAAGCAGCTCTCCAGTTTGGAGGTTCAGCAGCTATCTGGTTGCTTATGTCTAAAGTACCTTAGCAACCAGGGAGTGGTCACATTTATAGGAGTGGACCTGAATAGAAAAATATTTAACAATAAAACTGTAGCCTCAAAGAGCAATAGTTTTTTGGCTGCCGGGGTCAGTGACCCCCTTTTTGAAAGCTGCAAAGAGTTAGAAGAAAAATGCAAATCATTCAAAAACTATAAGAAATAAATAATGAAGACCAATTGAAAAGTTGCCTAGAATTGCCCATTTTTTTTAACGTGAAGGTGAACCACCCCTTTAACTGCCCCATTAACCTGCAGGTCATGTGACCTGTGCAAACTCATTAGTGCAAGGTATGGCAGATTATGGAAAAAGCATTAATTGAATAGTTTCCGAGCGGAACACACAATACAAATCCCCCCCTCTACCCCCATAGCTCTATATTTTAGGACAAGGGCAGGATGTAGGGAGTCCGACGGGTCAGACTCCGAGTTAGCAGTGGTGCCTGATGCTCTCCTACCTGCACTAATGGGAGCTGTACGGGTGCCAGTATTATAACTGCAGTGCCTTGTATGGGTGCCGTGCTGCAGCTGACAATCCTCTTAGTGAGACCACCTGGGTTTGATAGGCAGAGAGAGAGGGAGTGTTCAGCTATACTATCATATTGCACTACAACACCTCTCAGTATCAGGGCACAGGTAATAATCTCTCATGCTTCCTCTTGTATTCAGTACTCAGCAAATTATTTTTATAACCCTGCCAGGGGAAGCTGTTCCGGTTTGATGGCACGGTTGATAAGTTGCCCCTTCTGCAATCAGTGTGGGGCCCACCTATATCCTTCTCAAACGCAGAGCCCAGGACCAGTGCCTAGATTTGCCTAGATTTTTTAATTAACACTACTTAACGGGGAACTCCGGCTTCTGAACAAAAATTTGTTAAAGAGCCTGACACATCACAGAAACCCCTAATATACCTATCACTGTAATCTATTCCTTCAAAAAGCATGAAATGCAGCCGAAAAAATCAAGATGGGGGACTAAAACATTGACGTTATAAATTGTAACAGCTTACAGACAGCATGCAGGAGCAACATAGCCCACAATGCATTGCACTGTGATGTTCCTTTCCTTATTGACATCTTGTGTGCAGGAAATTGTGGGATTTGAAGGATGCAGAGTCTCAAAGTAGTTACATATTATTTAAGTCTCAAAGTAGTCAGCCAGATCAGCAGGGGAACAGGACGCCAGGCTGAGGTAACTGTTCCAAACCATGTTCTTACATTAAAAATCATGAAAAGGCTGCATATTGTTTAATTGATGTATATTGCATATTTGCTTGTAATTATGTTTACTTTTCTAAAAGCTGGTGGAGTTCCCCTTTTATCTGGCTAAAACAAATGAATGGTAGAGGAAATCCCGGTACAAAACCCGCAGGGGAATCCTCTTGCTGTGGGTACAGGAGAAGCTGCCAAACATTATGTTCCCTATTGCCAAGGAAGTGGCAAAGTGTTATTTGGCTCTTGTGACAGTTCTCGAGACAGGAATAAAAATGTTTAATTCTAATGAAAACATTATCAGAAGGGATAAAAGTGCTCCCCCGGGAGTGAGGGTGATGGCCTATGGGGAAATTAATTGTTACCGCGGGCAACAAATCTCCCAAAAATGCTTTCCTACCAATAATGTAAATTGCCAGTGGCAAAACCTATGCGTTGCCCAAAATTTCCTTGTGAGAAAACTCTGGGCAACTTTTGAAAAACAAAGAGACAGATGTTTTCTCACTGGCGATTTACAGTATTGCTAGTGTGAAAGCATTCTTGGGAGATTTGTTGCCAGTGGGGGTGACAAATCTCATAGCCCTAACTGTGTAGGGTCAGCAAAACCTTATACATGTATGATAGCTCTTTGTACTGTTCCTGCTGAATTGTGCATAGTACAGGGGAATCCGTATGCTGCCATAGTTTTATGGTATCTCTCTGTACAGGCTATGAGCAAACTTAGGGGGCTGTTCCTGCTGAATTGTGCTTAGTACAGGGGAATCCCTATGCTGTTATAGTTTTATGGTATCTCTCTGTACACACTGTTTGCTTTAGGGCAACACTGCAAGGGAAAATGTGATGTGTTTATAGTGGAACTGTGTGTGTTTTTGTTCCCAACTGTTTGGCACTAATTCTTTTTCCCTGTTTATTTTCTTTCTCTCTGGCAGCACTTCCATGAAGGTCGCAAGGCGCAGCAACACATCGAGACATGCTGGAAACAGCTGGAAGCAGTAAGTGAGGAAATGGGGGTCAGAGGTCGATCCCAGGTCCCAGGCTCTTTAATTTCCCATTGAGGCCTGGGTCAGACCATCCCAAAACTAGTGGAGAGGAGGGGGGGCCCGAGAGTGCCTGGGGCCTGCGGGCAGAATCCTTTGTCTCTTTTATAGGCTGCTGCAATATACCATTCCATGAGAACAATTGTATTGCTACCCATTTATCTTACCCATTTCCACAGGGAAGAACTTTGGTAGTTATTTAAAATATATACATAGATATATGTATATATACATATTTATGCTCAGGTCATGGTCCACTACAACCAAACATGCCCGTGAATTGGACCGTCACATCTGTCCGTGCCCACTACAGCCATGGGGCCCCCAGCTGTGCCCCCCTGATGGCAGCCTTGGCCAGAAGTGATTGGAATGCATGTTAACCACAACATTGCCAGATTGTTATGTGATCACAAGGAAGTGAGCCCCACTATCAGGACTAAATGGAGGAAGCAGAAAAGAGGAAATCTGTGTATTGTTACAGCCTTGTGGCTTCATGCTGCCTTAAAAAAGCAAAAGAAAATGCTTTTGTATGTGTAAGGAGTTGTTGTCCTTTATAGTCACATGGATTTCCTTCATGGATAACCCTTATTAGCTCATTTCCTCCTAGTCATTAATTTGCTTAGATAATGCTCCCAGACATACACATACAATGTATTTATGTTATAATTAGGGTGTAGGATGGTTGTATGTCAGGGAAGGGATGGGTCATTGTAAGATCAATGAGCTTCTGTAATTAATTGTCATGGGGTTACTACATGCAGTATGTAGAGGTCACAGCAGTACGGCACAAGGGATTGCAAATTAAGCAAAATATATTATGTGGTGTCTGTTAGGTACCCCCCCCCCCCACCGTGATTGCAATTGCTGATATTGTTCTCCAGGCCAGTACTCTCTTAGCTGGAATATACACCGGCCCAGTGCAAGGTATGCTCCTAACATTTCCAAGCGTCCATCTCTTCCCAATGGCCCATTTGGTTGGATGGTACTGTACAAATGCACAGTATAGTAAAATATCTAATTTTTAATATAAAGTACATGCACACATGTGGTCCTGGACATCCGAATGGGTCATTGGGAAACAGCCAATGATGGTGACATTGTGGTAGGATTATACACTGGGCCTCTGCACAGCCAAGCGGAACCAACCCTGGGAATAAGGTCAGTGATAGTAATCACACTGACAAATACCCTGAAAACAGTGATTTTACCTTTACTTGTCCTTTAAAACCTAAAATTCCAGTTTCTTTAACAGAATCGCTTTGATGCGATCCAGAAGTATCCTGGCTATTTAACCCACCAACCAGCTGTTGTTGAACATTTTACTGCCCTTTTATACTTGCCACATATTAAATCCCCATACTCCATAGCTATTTAACATTTAATTTGGATGAATGCTGCCTGGCTGCTCATAAGTCAGTTCAGTCTGCAGCATGCATCTAAATGAATTGCTTATTAACCATGCAGGATGTGCATTAATTATATGGCTGGTATTAAAGGGTCAGGTGGCAGCACAGACAGGCAGTTTCTAGAGAAGCCAAATGTCCCCCAGTTTAGCAACAGCACGATGAGTGGGGGGAAAAGGAAAAACCGCTTCCCTAGCAACCTTTGTTTCTCTAGCCGAGGTTCCTTATTATAGAGAGGCCTTTGATGTTCTGTTGTTGTGAGTCTGACTTAGTATCACCCAGCAGAAAAGAGAGAGTCTAGAACAGGGAAGTGATTACTCAGCGCAGGAAATGGTTTGTAAAGGAAGCGCAGCTCCCAAGCACCGTGCGTGCAACAACTTAATGGGGGTCAGTTAAGGCTTACCCCCAATATACCTCACTCTCAATGTATGTTTGACTTTACCACTTGCAAAAGGGAAGTCCACCTTTAAGCTAATTTACATAATGCTCTAGTCCTACAAACTTTTAATTGGTCTTAATTTTTTTTATAGTTTTTAAATGATTAGCCAAACAACTCTTGCTTTGTAAAGCTTCAGTTCTACCTATTATTATTTTTACTTTATGTTTCTTTATATCAGCCCTCTCTTGTTCATCTTCCAGACCAATGCCTGGTTGCTAGGGTAAATTGGACCCTAGCAACCATATGACCTCTGAAGACAATAAGCTAAATTGTTTGAAAACCCTCAAAAAATGAAGATCTATTGCACTTTGGCCCACAGCATACCCTCATGTGCCTGTTTCCTGGTGCTGACTTTATGGGGGTTATGTAATAAAAGACCCTACATTTGACCTTGAACAGTAACCCATAGCAACCAATAAGCAGGTAGAATTTATTGACTTATTGGCCACCTGTTTAAAAGGAATCATCTTATTGATTGCTATGGGTTACTGCTCCTGGGCAAACTTAGTGTCTTATATTACATATGGGGGCATTTTTCCTTTAAATACAGTTGCCTACGTTCTAGTAGTCTCTGTGGCACTCCTCCTGGGGCTTGTAGAACATTTACAGATAATAAAGGACATTAGAAATCTCCGGCTGGACCTTTGCCATATAGAAATGAAACCACAAATGATTGAGAAGGGAAGGTTTTACTTATTGCTGTTGCTTTTGGCAAACAAATAGTGTTGATCTGGCCCAGACTGGCAATGTGTGGGTTCTGGCAAATGCCAGAGGGGCTGCTGTAAGATGCCATAGACAGTCACTATTTATTGGGCTGGTGGGGGGCTGTTCGGGCCTCTGTGTACTTGAAATGCCAGGGCCTATATTGAATTGAGTCCAGGCCTGGGAATGATATCCTTAGGCCCAACAGGGACAGACAGACAGACACCGCTGTCAATAGCAATTCCATTTACAGGAAACCTTTATAAAAATGGAAATGTACAATTTGCGTATATGGGAAAGTTGCTTAGAATGTCATTTCTTACATTATGCAAATTTTTATTTTTGGGTTGATGGGTTTAAATGCATGATAATAAAAATGTATATTCTGCTTTTCTTGTAATGCATCACAGCCTGTGAAGTGCAGGTTTTTTTAGCAGCCGATTCCCCCATTGCTGTGACAGTGACGGATCTGTGCAATGCTGAAGGTGAACCACTTCCCTCTCATTATTATGGGTCACCTTGTTGCTCTGCATGACATGATCTGGACGAAAGAGATATGGCAGTCTGCAGAATATGCAAAATATGGCACTGTATATACTAATTTAACCCCATTAGTATGAATGCTACTACTTTTCCATTTAGCTTACAAGCGTTGGGCCTAAATTCCATTGGATTCTTAAGGGAGAAGTTGCAGGCCAGAATTCTTTTAGGTCAGGAATCCCCAACCTTTTTTACCTGAGAGCCACATTCAAATGTGAAAACAGTTGGGGAGCAACAGAAACATGAAAAATCTACCTGGGGATACCAAATAAGGGCTGTGATTGGTTATTTGATAGCCTCTATGTGGACTGGCAGCCTGAAGGAGACTCTGTTTGGCATTACACCTGTTTTTTATGCAATTAAAACTTTCCTCCCAGCCAGAAATCCAAAAATAAGCACTTGCTTTGAGGCCACTGGGGCAACATCCAAGGGATTGGGGAGCTACATGTTGCTCGCAAGCCACAAGTTGGGGATCACTGTTTTAGGTCTTGAGGCTACCTCCCATAGCATGCCCCTCCTGTGATATAAACACCTATGCCCCTCCAATTTCAGGTGACATCACAGAGGGCAGACCAGGTGCCCAACAAATAAATCACATTTAGAGGCTCATTAGGCAGTGTCCTTGTCTGCTGTGTGGAAAAGACGTTTTTAAAGGGGTAGTTCACCTTTAAATTAGCTTTTACTGTGAAGTAGACTGATATTCTGAAACAGTTTGAAATAGTTTCTTATTGTTTGTGGGTTGTTGTTGTTTTTTTTTTTCTTGCTTTTTGCTAGGGTTTTGTTTACCGTAACAACTAGGCAGTAAAACACACGGACAGACAATTATCAGTATTGTCTGTTTTTGTAGCCGTGACAAGTTGCTGCTACTAGTAGCTCCGTTTGTGTGCACCCTTTGCTGCTAGGGTAAGTGAGCTGGAAAGATGTAGAAGAGGAAGGCAAATAATTAAAAAACTCGGAAAAATCAATAATAAAGACCAATTGCAAAGTTGCTAGGAATGGGCAAATCTATAGCCTATTAAATATTAACTTAATGGAGAACCATCCATTTAAGAAAAAATTTATAGTTTACCCCCTCTTTTAATAGTCTGCAAAGTATAGGGACTTTGCTGAGTACATATGAGCGGGGGGCTGCCACGGACATGTGTGCACAGATTATTGCCTGCTTATTTTTCCACCCTATACTGAAAGGAGTTGCCATGTTGCTTATTTGGCTTTTACATTATTAAGCGTGTAAATGAGTCTCCATAGCCAGGAGAGACCTGCCTGCATATTCTGTACTGTCTGGCTATGTAACACGAAATTATATTGGTTTCAAATTCCAAAACCTGAATAGACTTTCTTTTTCCCTATTTTTTTTTAGAGTAAAAGAAGGTTTGAACGGGACTGCAAAGAGGCTGAACGAGCGCAGCAATACTTTGAGAAAATGGATGCCGACATTAACGTAACAAAAGCTGATGTTGAAAAGGTAAGATAAGCCCTGTGTCAGCCATGTGCATCTCTGCTTTGTATCTTGGGCTGGTCTGTACCCTTATACCAGGGGTCCCCAACCATTCTTACTCGTGAGCCACAGTCAAATGTATAAAGACTCGGAGAGCAACACAAGCAGCATAAAAGTTCATGGAGGTGCCAAATAAGGGCTAAGATTGGCTATTAGGCAGCCTTTATACACACTATCAGCTTACAGGGGGCTTTATTTGGTAGTAAATCTTGTTTTTATTCAACCAGAACTTGCCACCAAGTCAGGAATTCAAAACTAACTACCTGGTTTGGGGGCACTGAGAACAATATCCCAAGGGGTTGGTGAGCAACATGTTGCCCCTGAGCCACTGGCTGTGGATCACTGCCTTAGACAATACAATATGAGGATTTATATTTTTTTATGCCCAGAACATTCATTCGCTGCATAATTGTATTTATATATATATATATATATATATATATATATATATATTGTTTCTTTTAGACAGTACTTTATGAGGGTATAGCTTATTGTGTGTCCAGAACATTCCTTCTCTATATGTTTGTATTTATACATATAGGAGGGAGGTGCCATATTGTTTACCTTAGACATTACAGTATGAGGGTATAGCTTATTGTGTGCCCAGAACATTCCCTCTCTATATATTTGTATTTAAACATATGGGAGGGAGGTGCCATATTGTTTCCCTTAGACCAGTGATCCCCAACCAGTGGTTTGTGAGCAACATGTTGCTCCCATGAATTTTAATGTTGATTGTGTTGCTCTCCAAGTCTTTTTACATTTGACAGTTGCTTACGAGTAAGGAAGGTTGGGGATCCCTGCCTTAGACAGTACAGTACGAGGGTATAGCTTATTGTGTTCCCAGAACATTCCTTCTCAGTATATTTGTATTTATACATATGGGAGGGAAGTGCCATATTGTTTCCCTTAGACAGTACAGTATGCGGGTACAGCTTATTGTGTACATTCCCTCTCTGTATATTTGTATTTATAATATTTATTTTTGGCTTTGAGAACAACCATACTGCTCCACACCCTTGAAATTTTTTTTCTATATACAACTTGGGGGGTGTTATCAAAATCCTAGCAGTGGTGTAAATGCCTCCAAAGCTGTGTGTGTGCAAGGGAGATAGTGTTCTGTGGCACCAAAGGAGGGGGGGGGGGTGGAGTGAATGCACTCGGTTTAACCAAGGGGCTGCAGCATGTGACTTGCCCTTTAATTACATAACCCTCTCGCACAGAATAAGAGGCTGTTGAGACAGAATTCTAACACTTGATTGTTCCTAGAAGAGCCCACATAATGGCAGGGATACTGTTAGTGGCCGCATGACACCGCCGTTGGGAGGCAGTTGGATGGGTGCCCTCCCGCATGGCGGGGTGCCCGCAGTCTCTCTCTTTAACTCCTTTGCTTAATCTCTAAAAGTGGCAGTCTAACTCTGTATAGGGTGCAACTCTTTGCCCAGCCTGTCGGTGTGATACTTTATTTATCTTGCTTTAACCACATCCTGTAGTTTGTTTATAAAAATGGGGGTGGCGGGCAGTTTTAAGTCTATCACACATGCCAGTCAGGCTCACTTTCTCCCACTGTATGACATCACCAGAGGCAGCAGCCAAGGGGCATCCAACCAAGTTGCGCTAGTGCTTCTGTTTCAGAGCTTATTGGACCCTGGTACTGACCCATAAAGGCACTTGCTTAATTGGGGAACTCAGAGATTGCACAATGGACTGTGTGTGTCAGTAAAAGGCATTTGTCAGCTCAGAAACTTTTTAGGAAGTGGTTTCTTGCAGATGCATCAAAGCTATGATCCCTGCACGTGCAGCTGCACGGGTCACTAACATCCTGCCTGCTTTTCAGTTAGGGGCCCATCTTTGCCTTTATAAGCTTAATCAGGTATTACAACTGATTACTGTGTACCCTGCACATTCCTCTCTGTATACAGATATGCATAGAAGGAATGCTCTGGGCACAGAATAATACTGTAATGTCTAAGGGAAACAATATGGCACCTCCCTCCCATATGTATAAATACAAACATATTGAGAAGGAATGTTCTGGGCACACAATAAGCTTTAGCCTCATACTGTACTGTCAGGTATTACAACTGATTACTGTGTACCCTGCACATTCCTTTCTGTATACAGATATGCATAGAAGGAATGCTCTGGGCACAGAATAATACTGTACTGTCTAAGGGAAACAATATGGCACCCCCCACCTATAGGTAAAAATACAAATATACAGGGAAGGAATGTTCTGGGCATACAATAAAGTATACCCTAATATGGTTCTGTTATAGCAGCCCCCATAAATATGTGGTCTATTTTTATAGCCATACGCTCATGCAGTGGCACTTTATACAGTATGGCAGCTCCTGCTCATGCCTGGATTCAGTTATATTAAGAAGTAATGCCTTCTCTGTAAAAGAATTAAATGGAAAATATTTCCTGTCTAAACAGATTACAGTTTCCCTATAACAGACTATGACAACACTCTCAGCAATATGTATCTGATTTTGGGACTAAATAGGTTTTCAGAAAGAAAAGACTTGCCTGCAGCATTACAGATACATTACATTCTGAGAAGTGACCTTTAATGCATTCCAGCATTGCTTCGCTCTATTGATGGCAGCAGCTAAGAAGGGGTTAACATGCTGTGTGAGGCTTTCTGGTCTCTACACTGCTGCCTTACAGGTAGAGCTAATGCCACCTGCTCGCTATTTGTGCACAGCCAAAACACTTTGAATATTTCGCATCTCAGATATCAATACACATTTATGCATTTAATGACAAGTATAATATTGTCAGCCTATGAGTAAGTGGCCCATAAGGCACGAAATGCGTTAGACCAGTGCTGTCCAACTGGCGGCCCGCGGGCCGCATGCGGCCCGCGACCCCCCTCTGTGTGGCCCCCCACCTGTGTGGCTGCTTTGATGGCTTACCTTTGAGTAAGCATTAAATGGTATCAGTACTGAGATTAACTGGCCCCCTGCATGGTTCTCACCTCAGATTCAGGCAGTAATCCCTCTGTATTGTTTAAAAATGTAATCCCCTGTGTTTTTCACACCTTTTAATACCTGCATTGTTCACCCCCTGCAGTGTTCACACCTCAGGCTCAGGCTGTAATCACTCCCATTGTTCACTTCTTCACACCTCAGACTGTAGGCAGAGTATGGCACATACTGCCAGCATAGGTCAGGGAGGGTAGGCACACACAGTCAGGGTAGGGCAGGCAGAGTATGGCACATACAGGCAGGGTAGGGCAGGCAGAGTATGGCACACACAGGCAGGGTAGGGAAGGCAGAGTATGGCACACACAGGCAGGGTAGGGAAGGCAGAGTATGACACACAGAGGCAGCATAGGGAAGGCAGAGTATGGCACACACAGGCAGGGTAGGACAGGCAGAGTATAGCACACACAGACAGCATAGGACAGGCAGAGTGCTGCCTGTGTGTGCCATACTCTGCTTGCCCTATGCTGCTTGTGGGAGGTGAACCTGGCAGGGGTTTGTTGTGGGAGTTTGTTAGCAGTTGGAAATAGCCATTAAATGGTCCCTAAGGTGTGTAATTATGTACTGGGGGTTGCTCTGCTATCCACAGGGGAGGAGGAGGCATATGGAATTTAAGGGTATATCTTAATATGACATAATTCTTTCACATATGAATGATGGTTGATATCCCCACAGTAAGGACCAAGCATTTGGGATTTTGCTGTGCTACCACCATTGTGATAAAATAGGTGTGGTTTGAAGTGGGTGTGGTTTCAAAAAGGGGAGTGGTCAAAACTGGCTTCCATTAGCGGCCCTCCACCATGTATGCTAGAGAAATTCCGGCCCTCGGCACTGTAGAAGTTGGACAGCACTGCGTTAGACTATCCTTTTTGTCCAAATAAATGACTTTTTGAATTTTACTTTTTATCACTACTGTTTTCATTACTGAGAATGGTCTCTGCATTTAAGCAATTTTGTCCATTTATATCTGTTACCCTTAGACTGGGGGCATATTGCAAACCATCTATTACATACTACTGTTAGAGACTTCTTTAATCAGTAAACTGTACTTTTGTAGCAGTGCCTATAAACCGACACCGCTTATATAATGTTATTATTGTAATTCCCTTTCAACAATTCTTAGAAATAGAAATGTTAAAATACCCCTTATCTGGAAACCCATTATCCAGAAAGTTCTGAATTTCAGAAAGGCCATCTCCCATGGACTCCATTTTAATCATATAATTCACACATTTAAAAACGATTCCCCTTTTCTCTGTAATAATAAAAAAGGACCTTGTACTTGGTGATTTGCTGAAGTCGCCTCTCAAGGCAACTTCGGTGACTTTGGCAAATCGCGCCGCCGTGCATATCATCCCATCAGCGATTTACATTCTAGCCCAGGGGTGGGCAAACTTTTTGGCTCAGGGGCCACATTGACTTACAGACGGTCCGGGCCGGGCCGGACCAGCGCTAGGCCCAGGGCCGCCATTAGAAATCACAGGGCCTCTCAGCTCCCACCCAGCATCCTGCAGCTCCCCACCCCAGCATCCTCCAGCTCACCCCCACCATGCTCCAGCTCCCCCCTCAGCATCCCACCCAGCATCCTCCAGCTCTATTCCTCAGCATCCTGCAGTTCCCCACAGCATCCTTCAGCTCCCCCCCAGCATCCCACCCAGCATCCTGCAGTTCTCCCCAGTGTCCTTCCCATCCTCCTCCTCAACATCCTCCCACCAGTTCCCCCCCCCCCCCCCCCCACAACGACCTACAGCTTCCTTTGGCTCCATCCTCCAGCGACCTCCTGCCTCCTTCGGCTGTGTCAGTCCCTCGGCTCCCGCTGCATCTGAAGTTTTATACGGTTGCGCCCCGTGCGTTCTGCCGTCACGCGCACGCACAGGACGCAACCAATCAGGCGTCGGCGGGCCAGATTAAAAAGGCAAACGGGCCGGATGTGGCCCGCGGGCCGTAGTTTGCCCACCCCTGTTCTAGCCGGTGGGATAGCATTTCGGGAGATTAGTCCCCGTGTGTCACAGCCCTTAAGGTAGGAGATCCAAATTACGGAAAACCCCAGGTCCCGAGCATTCTGGATAATGGGTTCCATACCTGTATTTGTATTTATACATATGGGAGGGAGGTGCCATATTGTTTCCCTTAGACAGTACAGTATGAGGGTACAGGTTATTGTTTGCCTAGAACATTCCTTCTCTGTATATTTGCACGTATACATATGGGAGGGAGGTACTATACAGTTGCACTCGTTCCTGTGTATGCTTTTGTTTCACTTGAGTCTGTGTGCTCAGGGGTATCATTACAAGTGTGGGTAGCGGTGTCAGTACAATGGTTACTTTTCCCTGGTTCATCGGAGCGATGGTATAGAATCGCGCACATGGTACTGAGGCTGGAGAAGGATAATTGCTCTAAATTACTGAAGTGTTAAAGGAACAGTAACACCAAAAAGTTAAAGTGTATAAAAGTAACAACAATATAATGTACTGTTGCCCTGCATTGCTACAACTGGTGTGTTTGCCTCAGAAAGACTACTGTAGTTTATATAAGTTAGCTGCTGTGTAGCCATGGGGGCAGCCATTCAAAGGAGAAAAGGCACAGGTTACTTAGCAGATAACAGACAAACCCCCATTATATGGGGCTTATCTACTAGTTATCTGCTATGTAACCTGTGCCTTTTCTCCTTTTTTCCAGCTTGAATGGCTGCCCCCATGGCTACACAGCAGCTTATTTATACAGTAGCTTTTCTGTAGCAAAAACACCAGTTTTTTTGCAGAACAACAGCACATTATATTTTAATTACTTTAAAACACTTTCATTTTTTGATGTTACTGTTCCTTTAAGATCAGTTGATTATAATTCATATCATCAGCATCTCAGCACAGAGCAGCTCCTCTTCTGCCCCTCCCATAATCCCCTAATGCTTTGCATCATTAACCCTTTTTTTATCTTCATGTCTCAGCAACCTGCGCCAAGGGGTCGGGGCTCAGCAACCTGCGCCAAGGGGTCAGGGCTCAGCAACCTGCGCCAAGGGGTCGGGGCTCAGCAGCCTGCGCCAAGGGGTCGGGGCTCTAATGAAGCATGCAGAACCCTACAATTCCACCACGCCACATTCATAACCTGTGTGCCACCTTTTCGTATGCACATAATAGGTCTTAAGTTTAAACTGATATTTAACAAACCTAGTTTTCATTTGTTTTTCTAACTCCCTGTAATAAATACTTACAGAGGCAGCACTATTACATAACTCCCCTGAGCTTGACCTTGTGCAGTCCCGGCTGATGATGCCATTGCTCTGCTGGATCCTGAAATGCTTCCAGTTAGGTCCAGTAATAGGGATTCTAAGGAGCCAACCCAGCCCCTTTGTCTGTTGGAAATGATCTGGGCTCATGAGTCACTTCCAGCGGGGAGGAGCTGGGCAGAACATCTGATATCATGGCTGAGCAAATGAGCCTGACAGCAGTGACAAGCTCATGGAGAGAATGAGCAGTGGGTTCTCCCTCATCACGCTGTTTAATATTCAGCCCTATTCATTATTCAGGAGAACAAACAGCTCAGAGCGATTTCACCTCCAGGTGTCCTTCCACTTCCACCCACAATTACCACTGGCCTATTGGGCTTCATGGAACAACAACTGCCCACGTGGCACAGCAGAAAGTTTTCTCTTGGTATTGTTTGTGGCCATTATGGCTACTTACATAGATGCCCCACTTTATCTATCTGACTTTACAAGCTTTTGGCCTAGTGGATTGGATAACTATGGAAGTTTACATCTTTCTCTGCAGGGTGGGCTCAGGCTGATAAGACTGACACTTGCTAGTAAGTCATTGGCCCATATGGTCTAGCTCAGTGGCATAACTAGAGGTTACAGGGCCCCGCAGCACAATCATTTGTGGCCCCCCCTAAACTTATGACTTTGTTTATAAACATGTATTGGAGCTCCTTATTAATTAACTGGACCCAAAATTCCTCCTGGCCCCCAGTAGTCACAGGTTTCCCCTTCCTTGTTTAAGCTTCACAATTGGACAACAGACCCACAATTTACATCAGTCTGACTTGCTGATTTTGTATGGTGTCTGGCTCAGCTATGTGCCAAGGAGCTGTTGGCTTGCTGTAAACCACTATGGCCACCAGATCCTGTTGGAGCTAAAGCGGTAAACCACCCCAGGCTCCCAGTCTAGGCAATCTCATTAACACTGTCCCAGAGTGAGCCATGTCATCAGCTTCTGCTTCCTAAACGAGCTCTGCATAATGTATGTATGTATGTATAACTTTATTTATAAAGCGCTACTTATGTACGCAGCGCTGTACAGTAGAATACATTAATATAAACATATTATATATAAAAAAATATATAAATACAAAGTATTACAATAAGCACAAATAAATACAAGATACAGTTGCAATAAGTTAAGAGTCAAAGACACAAGAGGATGGAGGTCCCTGCCCCGTAGTGCTTACAATCTATATACCGTATATACTCGAGTATAAGCCGAGTTTTTCAGCCCTAATAATGTGCTCAAAAAGGCACCCTCGGCTTATACTCGGGTATATACGGTAGTTACGTTCTCCCGGCCGTGCGCTCGCTTGCGAGCGTTGACTTACTTTCCCGTTCTCCCTCTTTATGCAGCACCTGTTCTCCCTGTGTTCCATGTGCACTCCCTCAGTATGCCGACGCTCTCACGCTCTTCCGCTCTCCCTCTGTATGTAGACTTGACTCCATGCAAGCACCTCCTCCATGGACGCGCGATGTAAAATGCCCTTTCAGTTGACTCTATTTCATTGATCCAGCACCTCGCCAGCCATCGGGCGCGCAACTTACTCTAATTCATATCCAGCCCTGGGCATCTGTCGCAATCGCATGCACGTATCCAGCCCCCCCCCCCTCATGCGCGTGACGTGTGTGGTGGATACGTGCAACGCGACCAATCGCTGGAAAGGTACGTGACGTGTGTGTGCGCAACAGATTCCCGGTTCTGGATATGAATTAGAGTAAGTTGCGCACCCGATGGCTGGCGAGGTGCTGGATCAATGAAATAGAGTCAACTGAAAGGGCATTTTACATCGCGCGTCCATGGAGGAGGTGCTTGCATGGAGTCAAGTCTACATACAGAGGGAGAGCGGAAGAGCGTGAGAGCGTCGGCATACTGAGGGAGTGTACATGGAACAGAGGGAGAACAGGTGCTGCATAAAGAGGGAGAACGGGTGCTGTATACAGAGGGAGAACGGGTGCTGCATACAGAGGGAGAATGGGTGCTGCATACAGAGGGAGAATGGGTGCTGCATACAGAGGGAGAATGGGTGCTGCATACAGAGGGAGAATGGGTGCTGCATACAGAGGGAGAATGGGTGCTGCATACAGAGGGAGAATGGGTGCTGCATACAGAGGGAGAATGGGTGCTGCATACAGAGGGAGAATGGGTGCTGCATACAGAGGGAGAATAACCTGCTTTTGTCTGCTACTGTAGCATTTTTCTTTCCCTGAAGTTATCAGCAGTGCTGTAACTCTTAAAGGCAGGATGGTCAAAGGGTCCTCCATCCACCTTTCCCTTATCTGCAGCTGCCAACATGATATATTTATGAAGAGTTCTCAGGGGGTTACGCTGAGTGTCCTTTTATTATTTAGTAGCGGCTGCATTTCCCACCCTAGGCTTATACTCGAGTCAATAAGTTTTTCCAGTTTTCTTAGGTAAAATTAGGTACCTCGGCTTATATTCGGATCGGCTTATACTCGAGTATATACGGTAATCTAATCTGCCTAATGAAAGATATAGTAGTAATTAACCAGGGGAACTTCCATGCTTAAATCACAGAGAGAGAAAGGGAACCAGTGATCTCCCACGACTTTAACCACTGGGGTGCTATATCTAGCTTGGGGCCCCCTGTCATTATAATCCTTACCTACAACAAGCAGCTTATTGTCCTTAATCATTTACCCCTCTCAGCGTGAGAGCTGTAAGGTGGGGTAATGGGTGGGGGGTTGTTTATGTTCAGGTGCAACTCCCACCACCTACCTAGAACCAAAGTTTGTCAGGCTGAACTGAGAATACTTCAAGGACTCCATAAATGGCCAAGTATTACTTAAAAAAAATAAATAACAGGACCCCTTAACATAGAAATAGGTTGTACTTTCATTTTAATGCCTGTATAAAGGGGAAGCTAAACCCTTATTGTAATTACTCTAACCTTATGTCAATCACTTGCTTAGTCCCCAGTGCCACGCTGGCTTTATGCTGTAATGCACAGGCATTGTCTGTTTGTCACACATGTTCTTTACATTACATACCTATGGCCAGCTAGAAAATAGTCCCAAGTGTAAAATCCAAGGGAAACTGCCTAAAATATAGTTTGTTTGTTTGTTTTTTAAATAATGAAAATAAATGTAATTGTAAACTTCTCAATAGGCATTTATGACATATTTTCACTGATCATAAAGATATGTGTAAATGTCATTGCTATTGAAAGCAGCATCTGCCTGCATTTGTTCTATGAACTGCTGGTTTTGACTCCTTAGTAAAAAAACTAAAACAAAAAAACAGCTAAGCTACATTATTTCAGAGTCAGACCCTCAGACACTGATTTCATTAGCAGTTGGACTGTATAGCAGTGGACATTTTCTTTTATTAGGCAATTAACAGTTTTTGGGTGGAGATACCCTTTTAGTGGATTATCTTTTCCCTCTGGCTAATATCCTATACAGTCCACGAGTGATACTCCAAGTCATCTGGAAAACCAAACACATATTGATTAGATTAGCACTTGTCTATTGCAAGTTGGAGTCCATTATCCATTTACTTTAGTCGGGTTTGTTTGTAATGTGATAAAAGTGTACTGCTCCCTATCACAAAACACTGTCCCATGTGGCCTTGGGGTTCCCCCCATTATGATAAGTGTGTATAGCACTGTCCCATGAGGCCTTGGGGTTCCCCCCATTATGATAAGTGAGTACTGCTCCCTATCACATAGCACTATTCCATGTGGCCTTGGGATCCCCCCCATTATGATAAGTGTGTACTGTTCCCTATCACATACAGTAGCACTGTCCCGCGTGGCCTTGGGGTTCTCCCCATAATGATAAGTGTGTACTGCTCCTTATCACATAGCACTGTCCCACATGGCTTTGGGGTTTCCCCCCATTATGATTAAATAAATTGGAATGTTACCGTTTACATTACATTATATTATTTAAAGGGTAACTAAACTAAAACCCAAGTCCCTTTCCAGAAATTCCCAAAGCTTTTTGGGTCTGCAACTTGGACCAGTCCCACCCGAACCTCAGGCAGTTGTGCACCTGCCCTTTATATAAACCCAAACAAATAGAATCTCCGCCTCTGGTTTTAGCACAAATGTTTTTTGCCTGTTTTTGTATTAAAGGGTTAGTTAACCTTTATGTTAACTCTCAGTATGTTATACAAAGGCCTATTAGAATCTTTTCAATTGGTCTTCATTTTTTTTTTTTTATAGTTTCATTATATGTCTTTTTTCTTCTGCCTCTTTCTAGCTTTCAAATGGGGGGGGGGGGCTAGAAGGCTAGAATTGTATCATTATTTATTCCTTATATTTCTATATTTATTTTAATAGTATGTGCCATTAGATTGCTCCACAATAACCTCCTGCTATTGTATGTACCATAGTCCATCCCTTTAGCTCATATGTCTAAATCCTGTGTTTCCTTTGTTCTTATTGGTCACTTGTTCCCTCCCAGTGCAAGATGGGATGTAAATGTAGATCTCCTCTGCTGCCTGTGCTCTCAGGCATAATAAAAAGAGATGAATTGTTTTTATTTTAATTGAAAACTATTGATTTTTTGTATGTTGAAAATTAACAATATTTATTTGGATTTATTCCTTTTATTTGGGCTTTTGGGTTGAGCACCATTATTCATTGGTCTTTTCATTATGATGTTTACGGCACAGCACAATTATATCGAATGCCCAAACAGAACCCATTCAGCCGCCCCCTGCAGGTCGTACTTTTTGTTCTTTCCCACAACCCACTGCTGATCTCATGCCATTAAATCTTCTCCGGCCTTTTCTTTCAACTCTGAAGGGTTGGCGGCCGCCCTGCTAAATCACAGAGCTGGCAGCGGCAGTGGGCAAGCTGGGTATTGCTATGCAGATGAGAATGCAAATCGCCCCTCAGCGCTGCCATATTGTCTCTTCAACACGGCAGCTTTGCTCTTTGTATCTGCAGGCTGGGAGATGATGGATACAGAAAGGCAAGATCTGGGCCTGTGAATGGGAGATCGGGCAACCGGCCACGGCTCGCTGTATCCACTGAGAGGCTCAAGATTCCACAGTGTCTGTGCATAAAGAGCAGCACTGAGCCACTTCAGACATAAAGGGCTAGCACACAGGGCTAGTTCAGCAGGTATATTGGGCTTGGTATATTGGGGGGTACCAGGCAGAGCAGATGTAGAAGCAGCACAAGACAAAGGGAGATTTGCCTTTTCTTTGTCACATAATTACAGGTTTTACATTGATTTTGCTCTCAAATTCTACCCCCCCTTCTATATATTTAACATATTTTGCATGCCTTGTGGGTGTAGCCCTTCATTCCTGGAAAGCCTAATAGGTTTGTCATTTGCTGAATAATTTGTAGCTTTGTGATGGGATGAAAGTAAACCCTTGTTTAGTTGCTTTGTGCCCTATCCTTTCATTTTAGGAAAAATGAAACCCCATAGAAGGGGCATCCTTACGCCTCTTACTTTGCTTAGTAGTGGAGATGCCAACCTAGGTATAAAAGTACCTGGAGGCATCTTGGCCCCACTTGCGCTGCCACGTTTCTGCCTCGGACTCACCCCTATCTTACCAAGGCTCGGACTCACCCCTATTTTACCCCTGAGCTCGCCATTGTTTCTGAGGATTTTAGGTGACTATTCTTATTACAAATTGACAGTGGGTGAGGGGCACGTTATACGATCGATACCAATGTTATGAATAGGGCAGAAAGATAAATGTATTGTAAAGCTGGCAACCCTGTTCCTAGGTGATTAACCTCCATGAAGGGCCTGAAAATTAGGAAAAAGCTACTGATCCTCTAACTGGTCCAGCCATGTCCCAAGGAGCCACTTGGCCAATGGAGTGAACCTGTGAAGAGCACTTTGTAGGGTTTTCATTTAAAGGAGAAGGAAATTAAAAACTCAGTAAGCTTTATCAGAAAGGTCTATGTAAATACAGCCATAAGCACTTACAGTAATGCTGCACTGAGTCCTCTATCAAAAGAAACACAGGATTTCTTGTCTCTTGTCTTCCAGTGTCTGATTTCCTCTCCCAGAAACATCCTTAATTCCAGTGGCCAGAGCCAGTGCGCAGTTCTCTCCTCTCTCCCCTCTCCTGCTTCCCCTCCCATTAGAACACTAAGAACTCACTCCCCCCCCCCCTTAGGAATGTGTGATCTCAGCAATAAGGCTAGACTGCAGGCAGGAAGCCACTTAAAAGCAGCTGCTATCTTAAGCAAACAGAAGGAGCTTCTAAAGCTGTTTACTCAGGTATGGTAAAGCTTTCTGCAGAATAAATATAGTGTTCTAGGTGGCACAAATGGGGCAAATCTATTGGCAGTAAAATGCCAAAATGACTTTCCTTCTCCTTTAATTACATCCCAATATAGTTTCACCTCTGCTATTTCCTCTTTTTATATTTATGCATTGACAAGGGCTTGGGACCTATGTTTGATTCTAGCCCCAGTTATGCCAGTCTCCTCCCCTTTTCAAAACATAAAGTCAGGTTAATTGGCTCCTGATAAAACTATATACATATACATAGTAGGAGCAGGCTGGTGGGACACTGGGAGATGTCCGGTGGGCCCCATCACCCCCAGCTCACTTACCGCCCATGATCTGTGGGGGTGGAAAGGAACAGCTTGTTGGCTTCTTGAATTTTGCAGCAATGGGGGTGGGGAACCTCTATGGCTGGGGTGGTGGGCCCTTGGGGTGGCAGACCCATATACCCCAATCTGACATTGAACATATAAAATGTGTTGGCGCTATATAATAAAAAGGGTTTGCTTACCATGACACAACTGAGGTATTTTTTGATATTCAGTTTTTATATATGGTTTGTGAGCTCCCGGAGCACAGCAGCTGTTCCACATACTCATGCCATTAGTCTCAGATCTACAGCATGAGCAATTGGTTGTACCCAGCGAAAATAGTGAGGGTGAGGAAGCTTATGTCAGCGCCAGTGTCCCAGGCTATCCTGGGATTCTGAGCATTAATCCAGCTCAACTTGGGCAGGGACTGATGGGAATGTGATAGGGACCTTAGATTGTAAGCTCAACTTGGGCAGGGACTGATGGGAATGTGATAGGTACCTTAGATTGTAAGCTCACTGGGGCAGGGACTGATTGGAATGTGATAGGGACCTTAGATTGTAAGCTTCACTGGGACAGGGACTGATGGGAATGTGATAGGGACCTTAGATTGTAAGCTCCACTGGGGCAGGGGCTGATGGGAATGTGATAGGGACCTTAGATTGTAAGCTTCAGTGGGGCAGGGGCTGATAGGAATCAGGTATAAACGTAGTAAAGGGCTATTATATTTATATATATATATCCACATATTTAGTTTAATGGGAATGAGAACTGGGCTAGCTACCTTGTTTACTTGTTCAGCTCTTCATTGTCTCGGGTTGAAAAGTTTCATCAAACCCTTCTGGGACTCTCTCTTTTTTTATGGGTATTTCTCCACTTCTTAAGAATTGAATGTGGAAATTTTTTAAACTAGTGAGCTTGAATGGAGATGTGGTTTTGAAAAATGACTTCATCCTTCCAGGGTATAAGTAGCCAATGGCAGACTGCTGGCTCCGTGCAGCTCCCTGTCTTGTTTCACTGCAGAAAGGAGCTTGGCACCTAGATCTGTTTATATTCAAATTGTAGACGCTTGCGAGGGGACATGATTACTCTGTACAAGTACATTAGAGGAGAATATAGGCAGATAGGGGGTGTTCTTTTTTCCCATAAAAACAATCAACGCACCAGAGCCCCCCCCTTTAGATTAGAGGAATGGAACTTCCATTTGAAGCAGTGTAGGTGGTTTTTCACGGTGAGGGCAGTAAGGGTGTGGAATGCCCTTCCTAGAGATGTGGTAATGGCAGATTCTGTTAATACCTTTTAAGAGGGGCCTGGATAAGTTTTTGAACAAGCAGAATATCCAAGGCTATTGTGATACTAATATCTAGAGTTAGTATTAGTGGTTGTATATAAAGTTTATGTATGTAAGTGTATAGATTGGTAAGTATAGGTTGTGTGTGCTGGGTTTACTTGGATGGGTTAAACTTTATGGACTATGGTCTTTTTTCAACCCTATGTAACTATGTAGGGAGTGCACTGCCTTGTGCTATATTCCTTATAATTATTAAATAGCCAAGGGGCTAAATATAGTGTTACCTTGCTCCATGCACCATCAGGAGACATACTGTATGGGTGTATGTGTCATACTGGCACCCCAGAAATTACATTCCTTCTCTGTATATTTATATTTTTACCTATAGGTGGGGGGTGCCATATTATTTCCCTTAGACAGTACAGTATGAGTGTATAGCTTATTGTGTGCCCAGAACATTCCTTCTCTATATATTTGTATTTATACATATGGGAGGGAGGTGCCATATTGTTTGCCTTAGACAGTACAGTATGAGGGTACAGCTTATTGTGTGCCCAGAACATTCCTTCTCTGTATATTTGTATTTATAAATATGGGAGGGAGGTGCCATATTGTTTCCCTTAGTATAGTATGAGGGTACAGCTTATTGTGTGCCCAGAACATTCCTTCTCTGTATATTTGTAATTATACATATGGGAGGGAGGTGCCATATTATTTCCCTTAGACCAGTGATCCCTAACCAGTGACTTGTTGCTCACCAGTACCTTGGATGTTGCTCCCAGTGGCTTCAAAGCAGATGTCTATTTTTGGATTCCTTGCTTTTGGGCAAGTTTTAGTTGCATAAAACCAGATGTACTGACAAACATACCCTTATGTAGGCTGTTAGTCCACATAGGGACTGCCAAATCGCCAATCATAGCCCCTATTTGTAACCCCAGGAACATTTTTTGTGCTAGTGTTGCTCTCCAACTCTTTTTACATTTGAATGTAGCTCACAGGTAAAAAAATGTTGGGGATCCCTGCCTTAGACAGTAAAATATGAGGGTACAGCTTATTCTGTGCCCAGAACATTCCATCTCTGTATATTTGTATTTATGCATATGGGAGGGAGATGCCATACTGTTTCCCTTAGTACAGTACAGTATGAGGGTACAGCTTATTGTGTGCCCAGAAGATTCCTTCTCTGTATATTTGTATTTATACATATGGGAGGGAGGTGCCATATTGTTTCCCTTAGATAGTACTGTATGAGAGTACAGCTTATTGTGTGCCCAGAACATTCCTTCTCTGTATATTTGTATTTATACATATGGGAGGGAGGTGCCATATTGTTTCCCTTAGGAAGTACAGTATGAGGGTATAGCTTATTGTGTGCCCATAACATTCCTTCTCTGTATATTTGTATGTATACATATGGGAGGGAGGTGCCATGAGGGTATAGCTTATGAAGTTCTCTAATTTTGCCCAAGCTGGCCCAAAACCCATGGGTTGGTTGGGTTTGGGGCAATAAACCTATCTCTGGTCTCATACATTTAGGACATAGTATACTATATCTATCTATCTATCTATCTATCTATCTATCTATCTATCTATCTATCTATCTATCTATCTATCTATCTGCCTTTCTCTATCTTTTTTAGGAGTGTAATTACCAAAATCAGAAGTCTTGCATCCTTTTTATAATCCCTTTAAATTAAGATATAAGATAAATTTTAAGGGATTCTTTCTTTGTTCTAATTAATATTCCATGTATCTCCTGATTCCATCACCGCTAATTGAAAGAATAAGTGGAAACGTTAAGGGAATAGCGCACATTGCAGCTCCTCTTTTTTCCCAATACTTTCTTGGCTGCCACACTAGGAAAGGCAATAACAAAGCATGGGTGGGGGGCCAGCAAAACGTTGGCTATAGTGGCCCCAGATGTTTTACCCTTTGTGCTTGACCGATCAGTCGCCGGGGGATGTGCCAGTCCTCGCAAATAAACCTCATGGGAGAAGTCGTGGCTGTCCCAGCAAAGGACTGGAACCTTTTGGCGCCAGAGAGAAGTTTCCATTTCTGGAGATTAAACTGTTCCATCCGCTGGAATGTCAGAGATTTGTTGTTCGGAAACTATTGTCTCTGTATTCAGGTCATGGACTGAGCCCAGCGAGGGACTCATAGTGATCAACTTGTACGAGCCCAGCCCATTACTGGCAATGTATGTGGCCCTTGCAGATCCTGTACCTCCATGGTAGGACATATCTGTGCTTAAAGGAGAGCTGCCATTCAGGTTACAAATCCAAGGATTGATTTACCATGTGCTGCAGTGCATTGTGGGACAGAGATACACCATGGTCTCATTTGTTCTGCGTAGGTATCAGAACTGAAAAGGGTCATCTAATAACTTTTGCCCCCCAAGTCTACAATTGGATATTAGCGGGGGCCTTAAAAGTGTTAAGGTAACCAACTAGTCTTGCTTTAATTAAGAGCTGAGTACTTCTGAACCTTTTGATCTGTTGGCAGAGTTGGACTGGCCCACCGAGGTGCCAAGAAATATTCCAGTGGGCCTCCTTTAATCAATGAGAACTGGGTGTCATTCTGATATTACCCTTGTAGAGAACAGGACACGACAAATGTTATTAGGGGAGGAATTCAGTGGCCTTAACATTTGGATTAGCCCAATCCAGCGCTTTTGCCAGAACATTATGTGTATGGCCAGCCTTTATTTGACTGGCCCTGTCTGACCGTTTCTTTGGGTTGACAATCCTGAGCCAAAATTGTGGATTTCCATAATTGTCTGAATATAATGAAGACAATGAGAGTAACCCATGGAAAGTCCTAGGATGGCGTACTTGTATACAGGCCCGCACTGGCAATCTGTGTGTTCTGGCGAATGCCTAAAGAATTAAAAAAGATGCCGTAGACAGTGACTGTTTTTTTGGGCTGGTGGGGGTTGTTTGGGCCTCTGTGTACTTGAAATGCCAGGGCCTATTTTGACCTGTTTGTATAGTGATATTGCCTAGATTAATAGTGAGACCAACCAGCTGCCTACTCACCAGATCCTCTTCCATCTAGAAAGACACGTATATCGATGTGGGCAAGCACTCCGGTTTTCCCAAAAGAAAGTATAGCAAAAAGCAGCTGTATTGTATTAAAATTAGTTTATTTAATCCATATATAAAATAAAAAGCAGAAGCCTACGTGTCTTTCTCCATGTTGGCTCCCTAAGCTGAAGGTCTGGGGCATGAGCACCCAGACCCATCTTTACTATGGGTAAGATTTGCACCCTACTATTGCTAAGACTGTGATTACCCCTATAATTGTTTTGGATTTCCTCTTCCAACTATACAGGCTCGGCAGCAGGCACAGATACGGCACCAGATGGCAGACGACAGTAAAGGGGACTACTCCTCGGTGCTACAGAAGTTTAATCGTGAGCAGCATGAGCACTACTTCACGCACATACCTGGCATCTTTCAGGTAATTGTCCCCCCCCTCAGTGTGAGTCTGAAATTTATCACGCCATTCCTTATAAACTTTTTAGTAAGTGTCACCAATTTTCATTGCTTTTCTGCTCTACATGGGTACCTCTGGAACTGTAGTTCTATACTATACTATACTAAACTATAGCAGGGTGACTTTTACCCCATTGTTTCTATATATCTGTAACCTTGTTATGAGCTAAGGGGCCCAGCCTGAAGGCCAGTTAGGGGGAGATTTGGGGGAGGGCTTATTTGTGCCCTGGGTACCCCTGGAACTATAGCAGGGTGACTGTTACCCCAATGTTTCTATATATCTGTAAACCTTGTTATGAGCTAAGGGGGCCCAGCCTGAAGGCTAGTTAGGGGGAGATTTGGAGTGAGGGCTTATTTGTGCCCTGGGTACCCCTGGAACTATAGCAGGGTGACTGTTACCCCAATGTTTTTATATATCTGTAACCTTGTTATGAGCTAAGGGGGCCCAGCCTGAAGGCCAGTTAGGGGGAGATTTGGGGTGAGTTTTTATTTGTGCTCTGGATACCCCTGGAACTATAGCAGTGTTATGGCAGTAAAATTAGTAGCCCATCCTGTACAGCGCTTTCCAATGTACACAGGACTACCACGACTATGAACCAATAAAATCATTAAGAATATTCATAAGATTACCCCAATGAGAGGATTAGAATGTACACAAGGATCCCCCAACCTAGAGCCAATCAGGGCGATAGATTGCATGAATAGCCCAATAATATTCCCATAATGCGAACACAGCCAAGTGCAATCGGCATTAGATGGACTTCATTTATCCTTCTCAGTTCTACTTATTTTGTAAATGTCTGAATTCCCCAGTTGAAAGGTGGAAAAATAATACCGAACAAAGGACTATTGATTGGACTCCAAAATGGAAGGGAAAAAAATATCACTAAGAAAATAGGCGCAGGAAATTGTTCCTCAAGATAAATAAAGATAATAAAACCTAAAGTACTAGGACTGCATTAAAGCAGCAGCCCCAACATAAATAACACATATCTGACAAATGAATTTAATTACAGGTTAGAAGATGTGGAATCAGTTTATATAGTGATTAAAATGCAATGGAAGTTACAGTATATGTTGGATATTATTTCCATTAATTGTCTTGCACAGCTCCATTACATTTGCACTACAAGGAATGGGCAGCATATGTAGCACCCTGAATCACTTTTACATATACACTTTAGGGCCTGTACAACATCTCTTTTCCCAACCAAGTACAACTGGTCTGGCCTTTGCTGTTATAACAGCCCCTTCTCTTCTGGGAAGGTTCCACTAGATATTGGAACATTGTTGGTAGGATTTGCTCCTATTCAGCCACAAGAGAATTAATGAGGTTGGACACTGATGTTGGGGATCAGGCCTGGCTCACAGTTGGGGTTCCGGGTCATCCCACAAGGGTTCAGTTGGGTTATGGTCAGGGCTCTGAGCAGCCAGGTTCTTCTACTCCCATCTCAGCAACCATTCTATATGGACCTGTAGCCTTAAGGTTTGCTTTCAGTGAAACCAGGGTCCTAGCCTAAAGCCATTATTTACAAGAGCCCAATGGCAGTGATCTACTCCCTACTTGCTGCTTGGTATTGAAGATGGTGGGGAAACCACCCCCCCCCATCCCCATTTGGTGGAGCTATAATTTATAAGGCCCCATAACAAAATATATATAAGAGGAACTCCATCCAAACAAAACTTAAGCTTTTTGTGTAAAGAAACAAAATTTCAAGAAACTATATAAACATACATCAATTAAAAATATGCAGCCTTTTCATGAATTTGAATGTAATAATATGGTACCTATGCCCGTCCCCTGTTCTCCTGTTGATCTGGCTGACTACTTTGAGACTGCACACGTGATGTCAATAAGCAAATGAACATCACAGTGCAATGCATCATGGGTTATATAGTTCCTAGATGCCGGCTGTAAGCTGTGGAGAAGTGTTACAATTTGTAACATCAATGTTTTAGTCCCTCCTCCCCTGCCAGGATTTCAAATAATGCAGAAAGAGAAGAACTGTTTTGCAGCTAGTTTCCACATATAAAAATATTATTTATTCATTCTTTTTAAATGAACAGATTACAGTGATAGATAGATCTGTTAGGTGTTTCTGTGTTGTATCGGCCTTTTTTTTTTTTTTTTTAATTAATTTCGGTTTGGAAGCCAGAGTTCCCCTTTAAAGGATAAGAAACCCTTTTATCATAAAAGCCTCTAAAAAGACTTTATACAGCCCCCAGCATAACATACCTTTCTCCCTTCACTCAGTCTTATGCAGATTCTTTATCACAAGCAGCTTAACTTCAGATTTTTCTGCTGCTTCCTTGTCTAGCATGAAGCTCCACACCATTGTCTTTGCTAAATTTTCCTTCTCCCTTTGACTGTGAAGATTGTCGAAGGGTCTACTGGGCATGCCTGATTGATTCCCATTGGAGCAGAGGCAGCGAGCATGTGCAGTATTAAGGCAGCAGTGCCCTTGGTTCCACTCCAATCCCAAAACCTTCCCTTGTTAATTTTTCTTTTTAAAATTTAAGATATATATATTTAAGATATGACCTCCACTGAGCCATCTACTGGTCTCACAAATGCTGGAATCATATCCAGCCATCAAGGTTTTGGGATTGAGAAACTCAACCCGCCTAACGGCAGCTGTGCCCTGGTCCCACCCCAATCCCAAAACCTTCTACAGTGTGATCCCCCAGCTAAAGGGACAGTATCCCCTCAGGGCATGAGCTGGAATATGCAATACAATCCTTTGTAATATTGGTATGTTAATTCCCCTAGAAACTTCAAGATATGGAGGAGAAGAAGATAGGAAGGATGGGAGAATCCCTGAAAACTTATGCAGACATAGATCGCCAAGTGGTCCCAATCATCGGAAAGTGTCTCGATGGAATCACAAAATCTGCAGAGTCCATCAGTGAGAAGCAAGTGAGTATCCGCAATGTTCTTCCTTATGATGGGCCAAGAATTGCCCTGCCAAAGCTCACATAACTTGTGTGCTGTGCTCCCTCATTACTGGTGGGACAGTGGAACTTACTAGAGTCCTCCCCTTGGTGCCATCTATGATGTTAACTAGGGGGGCTGTTGCAGTTTCGGGTTTGCTCCCAGAAATTTTTTCATCACTTCGAGCCTATGTTGAGAATGGGTGTGTTAGGGTGGGTGCGGGTCTCGATCCAAAGGTGATTAACAGACCTGGAGGAGATCTCTACTACGTTGTTTCAAGAGTCAGAACCAGAGATATAAACAAACACTGTGTTCCATAAAAATTACATATACAAATAGCTTTTAAGCCACAAGCAGAGCTTTTTTTTAATGCTAGTATTTCCTATGCTCAAACCTAAAATCCATTTTATTGCTGGCTGTAGTGTCCATCTAGAATGAGCTGCTTAGCCAGTGGCTCCTCTCTGGGCACCATTCCAAACCGCGGCTTCCATGTTGGTCAGATAGATAGCCGTATCTCTCCTGGACTGCTGACATCCTTCCTGTGCTGGGATTTGCTCTCACTGGAACTGTCTATCCTTTAACCCTGTTATCTGTTGTCAGGCGCTGGGAAATCCTGACCCACAGCGAGGAAGCCGAGCAATTCGATAAAACGTTTTACCTTTCCTGTTACCCGTGAGAAAGTAACCCTCATTGTCAGTATTTAGTGTATCTTTTGTTGTAACATAGTAACATAGTAAGTTGGGTTGAAAAAAGACATACGTCCATCACGTTCAACCATTATGACTATATATAACCTGCCTAACTTATTGTTGATCCAGAGGAAGGCAAAAAATCCCATCTGAAGCCTCTCTGATTTGCCGCAGAGGGGAAAAAATTCCTTCCTGACTCCAAGATGGCAATCGGACCAGTCCCTGGATCAACTTGTACTAAGAGCTATCTCCCATAACCCTGTATTCCCTCACTTGCTAAGAATCCATCCAGCCCCTTCTTAAAGCTATATAATGTATCAGCCAGCACGACTGATTCGGGAAGGGAATTCCACAACTTCACAGCTCTCACAGTAAAAAATCCTTTCCGAATATTTAAATGGAACCTCCCTTCTTCTAAACGAGACTTTCCATACCCTTTACCAGCTTAGTTGCCCTTCTCTGGACCCCCTCTAACTCAATAATATCCCGTTTGAGCACTGGAGACCAAAACTGAACAGCATATTCTAGATGGGGGCCTTACCAGCGCTCTGTAAAGGGGAAGAATAACCCCCTCCTCCTGTGAATCTATACCCCTTTTAATAAAGCTCAAAACCTTGTTTGCCCTTGCAGCTGCTGCCTGGCATTGCTTGCTACAGCCAAGTTTATTATCTACAAGGACTCCAAGGTCCTTCCCAATTATGGATTTGCCTAGTGCAGTCCCATTAAGGGTATAAGTGGCTTGTATATTTTTACATCCCAGGTGCATGACCTTACATTTATCCACATTAAATCTCATCTGCCACTTAGCCGCCCAGATTGCCAGTTGGTCAAGATCCTGCTGCAAGGATGCCACATTCTGGATAGAATTGACTGGTCTGCAGAGTTTTGTGTCATCTGCAAACACTGATACATTACTTATAATACCCTCCCCTAAGTAATTTATGAACAAATTAAACAAAAATGGACCCAGTACAGAACCCTGAGGGACCCCACTGAGAACCTTATTCCAAGTAGAGAATGTACCATTAACAACCACCCTCTGTACGCGATCCTGTAGCCAGTTTTCTATCCATGTGCAAACGACTTCAGTTTAGAAAGCAGTCGTTTGTGGGGAACAGTATCAAATGCTTTGGCAAAATCCAAATAGATTATATCTACTGCATCCCCACTGTTCTGCTTCTTACTTACTGGTACCTCATCATAAAAAGCAATTAAATTGGTCTGACATGACCTGCCCTTTATAAAGCCATGCTCATAATGCCATTCTCCAGTACATAATTTTGTATGTGATCCCTTAACAAGCCTTCAAATAGGTTGCCCACCACGGATGCCACAGGCCTATAATTGCCAGGCTGAGATCTTACTCCCTTTTTAAATATAGGAATGACATTCGCCTTCTTCCAATCCCTAGGTACCATACCTGATGAAAGCGAGTCTGAGAATATCAGAAACAAGGGCCATTTTAATTCTGACCCTAGCTCTCTCAGTACCCGAGGGTGTATTCCATCTGGCCCAGGTGCCTTGTTCACATTTATCTTGTGTAAACCTTTAAGCACCATATCCTGTGTCAACCACTGTGTAGTTAGAGCTGAGGCAACAGTGCAGCTATTTGGTGGGACTCGGCACTCTGGTTCCTCTACTGTATACACGGAAGAAAAGAACTGGTTAAGCACATCTGCCTTTTCTGTATCCGCTGTAACCATATTGTTACTATAACTCAATGGGGCCACACCCTCAACCTGCATCTTTTTAATATTAATATACTTAAAAAACTTGTTGGGGTTAGTCTTGGCCTCTGCCGCAATGCGCTCCTCATTTTCTATCTTTGCCTTCCGGATTGCTGTTTTACAACACTTGTTATAGTGTTTATATTCATTAAATGCAGCTACTGTCCCCTCTGACTTATATTTCTTAAAAGCTTTCCTTTTTTTCCCTATTAACTTCTTTACCTCAGTGTATAGTAACAAAACCTCAGTGTATAGTTGTGATTTCATCAGTGGAATTCAGCTTTTTTTGGGTAAATTTTCAGTCACACACCAAATGCAGAACTTTTAGGTTTGTCCAAATTCTGGATTCTAATTCAACCAAGTACTGAACCAAATCCAAACCTTGAAATATGAGCAAAATGTAAATAAGAATATCGCCTAAATAAAAGTAGGCCCAGTAGAAGTTCTCTCTACATTGTAGGCCTCTAGAAAAGAACACTGCATAAAACAGCTCATATGTAAAACCCTGCTTCATCTAAATAAACCATTTTCATAAAAAATATGTGCCATTGGGTAATCCTGAATACCACATTTCCATTTTAAGTTCTAAGGGCTGCCCTCTTGGATTGTACGATTCATGGCGCAGTCAAGCCAAGGCACACATACATGCTAGGCCCCACCAACTACTTAATGAACAAATTTCTGTCTTTTGCTCCCACAATACTTCCTCTTGCAGTTAGAGCTGCATTATTTCCTGTCAGGTGATCTCTAAAAGAGCACACAGACCCTCACAAAATGGTGGCTCAAGGGAAAAGATGTTAAAGGACAACATTTACTGATATATATATATTCCAGTGTGGTAAGATTCTTTAATAGGCCACTTAATGTGATAGTAACTATATGTTGGTTAATAATAAAAGGGTATAGTTTTCCTTTAAAATTACAGCCAAATGGTATGGGTATTTTTTAGGCCAATGGTGAAAGGTGCAAGAATGGACTGATGTGAATGGTTAAAGAATATGTAAACCCTACATTTTCCTACCATGTATATAAGTTGAGTACATCTTCCTCACTCAAACCACACCATTTGTATTGCATATAGTCCATAAACAAATAGCAGTTTTCACCCAGCTGCCATTTTCCCTCTTACGCATCTTCAGTGGCACTTTCATCTGCAAACAGCACATGTGCATTTTAATGTTCATGCAATGAAAAATGCACGCTTACACAGGCAGAACTTATTTTGAAAAGAAATCCTGTTTTGATTAAGCATTGAAATGGTTAAGCTGAGCACTCTGGCACATGTTTGGGGTGCAATGTTGAGGGGGCACTAGGTACATATTTCTGCTCCCTGCCTACCCCTAGTTACTGCTATCTGTAACTATATCAGCACTGTGAACAAAAGGGGAAAGATTTGTTGCAAGTTGCCGAGCAAGGTCGGGAGAGGAGTAGTACTGATGCATTCCTATTAATTACCATAGGGACCCATTCACTTTAAGGACTTGGATTCAGTTCATCTGAATCCTTCAGAATTTGTGGACATTCAGCCAAATCCTGTGTCCAGTTCATCCCTAGTATTTATATAAAGTACCCCCTGGGCTCATTTCAACCAATGGTATTCCTTGGGGCAGATAAAGGCCAAATGAGACATTCTGAAATGACAGAAAGCTGCACCAAGCAACGCTGTAGCGGGGCGGGGAATAAAACTAAGCACCAGAGCTGAAATAGTTACAGCCTATCAGTTGCCCGTATGGAATTCCTAAGTTAAACATAACCATATTGGGGGGGTCGCTGCATGGCTCTGCTGCCTTTTACTTGTTTGTATTACTAAGCAGTGACCCGCACACAAACCTTAATGATAGGGCAGTGGTGTTCCTGATCCAATTGCAGTGTGTAAATAATACGACAGAGAGGCACAGCGGTCAAGTGTGTCAGAGCTTTCCTTATCCCTGCCGAGCACCACTCAAAGCTAAATTCCACTCTCCCTCTACCTGCAGAACTTGTACTGATCCTGCCATTATTCTAACGGCTGGGGGTGCTGTATAATGGTTGGGGTGAGAGGGGGTCTTGCATAGGATTGAGCACTGCCTTGCTTTACGGCTAAGAGAGTGCTGTTCTGAGACTATTTGCACTTGGTCTGCATTTTTTTTATTTACCTTTATTTTTATTTTTTATTTAGCTTTTTGATTTAGCAGTTTGGAATCAGGTTGCTTGGGTCCATTTTAACCTAGCAACCAGGCAGTGGTTTCAAAGAGAGACAGGAGAGGAGGGCCTAAATTGAAAGGTGAGGAATAAAAAGTAACAATAACTATAACATTGTAGCCTCACAGAACAAAAGCTTTTTGGGTGCCAGGGTGTAAAGCTGGAAAGCAGTGAGGATAGGTAATAATTCAAAAACTATAAAAATGGAAGACCAACTGAAAACTTGCTAAGAATAGGCCATTCCATGACATGTTGGCGAACCACCCCTTTAAGCAATACTTGGACTCTTAATCCCCATAAGGTGATGGAATTATTGGTGCCATGCTGATTAAGTTGCATACTCATTGTGTTCTAGGATTCCCAGATGGTCATAGAATCCTTCAAATCAGGGTTTGAACCTCCGGGAGACATTGACTTCGAAGACTTCACGCAGTCCATGAAGCGCACAGTGTCCGACACCAGCCTGACCAAGGCCGACTGCAAGTCCGACCCCAAGGTTCCGAGTAAATCCCGCAACAAACTCTGGCCTTTCATCAAGAAAAACAAGGTAAGGACTGCCGGTGATTCCGCTGTTTCTCACCGCTTAATCTCCCGGCGTTTTCAGTTGGGTGTTTTGCCTTTTGTTATTTATTTGTTTTATTTATTTTTTGGATTATTCATTTGGGAAAAGCCTCATTTCCATTCTCTTCATTTTCTTTGTAGGTTTCATGGTATTTTTTTGATGTTGTTATTTGTTTTCTCATACCTCCGCCATGATTTTTATTTCCTCCATTACTCGATTCATGGCTCTTCATAATAATCCGCATGTTAACTGCTCTCTCATTTCAGCCAGCTGTTTATGTGACTCGCTATAAACATGCCAGATTCCCGGCCTTTCATTTCTCAAACTGGGCATCGGGAACGTGGGTATGTGCCCCCCACCTCACCATGGCATTAATTCAGCATCGGCAAGACCCCTTCAGCCCTGACTAGCATATGCACCATAAAGCCCTTACTCAATATTGAATGATTTTGGCACAGTCTTACAAAACAATTGGCGCCCATTTGGCACCCCAAGTATTCAGGGATGAAAGGGTTGCTGCCCTGGCACACTTGAATGAAGTTCCGCCTGAGGCTTGGAGTGCCTTGTTGCCATTTAAACACTTGGTAACATCATAGAGGCACCCAGCTTTCATGTCTCCCCATTCAAGTCTCCTAAAATTATTTCACTCTCCGGCTTCACCTGTGCCGCCACCCTCTTTCTTTCGTCAGGTTCTGGGCCAATACATTGCACTGGTGGATGCGCTTCTGAGCGAATCAAAACATTCCTTTCATCTGCCTTTTTTTTTTTTTTTTTTTTTAATGATATCCTGTATCTCCAAATTTCCCCCTTGTGCAAGGTTTGGTTAATTTGGGGGGACAATATTGTTGATGATTGGGGCTCATATTTGACAAATTTTTCACTCCTAATTGTACAAGGGATCCATCTCATCAGCACGGTTATATTGCATGGCAAGGATGGTGGGAAAGCTGTTGTTTTGGGTGCCACCAACTTGTTTTGCTTATGGTTTAGGTTGCACCCATCCTCCTGAGAAAAGAGGCATTTAGAAAGCAATGAAAGGATATTTTGCATGGCCGGATATATGCATGAGCTGTCCTCCCCCTTTCCGGTTTCCATCCATGGTGTTTCTAATTCCATTTATCTTCTCTTGACGTTCTGACTTCTCCACTCCACGGCCATTTCATATTTATCCTTTATTTTTTCTTCTGTTGGGAATAAGTATTGTTTAATCCTCATTTTGATTTTGTTTTGTTTTTTTTTTTCCTATACCTTTTTGTTTATTTTGTTTATATTCTATCACTGCTCCTTTTCTTATACATAGCTTATGTCCCTCCTAACATCCCCTCATCAGCCCCCTCCTCCTCCACCTGCCTCTTCCTCTCCCTCTGCTGTTCCCAATGGCCCCCACTCTCCCAAGCAGCAAAAGGAACCCCTCTCCCACCGCTTCAACGACTTCATGACTTCCAAACCCAAAATGCACTGCTTCCGAAGCCTAAAGCGAGGGGTAAGTTGTGCTCTGTCTCTCATGCTCCCTGTTCATCATTGCTTTTGTATACTTGTTGCATAAATAGTTATTCAGGGCTTGTCCTATCTGTCAGCAACTCAGGCTTACTTTCAGGGGTGTCTTGTATGCACCATTGGGTGGAGTGCTGCCTTAAGGGTTTGTTTCACCTTTACGGTAACTTTTAGTATGTTATAGAATGTCCGATTTTTAGCAACTTTTCATTTGGTCTTCAATTTTTTTTCTAATAGTTTTTGAACTATTTGCTTTCCTCTTCCAACTCTTTTCAGCTTTCAAATAGGGGGTCACTGACCCCGGCAGCCAAAAATCTATTGCTCTTTGAAGCTATAGTTTTATTGTTATTGTTACTTCGTATTACTTAGCTTTCTATTAAGGCCCTTTCCTATTCATATTCCAGTTTCTCATTCAAACCACTGCTTTTTTGCTGAGTAATTTGTACCCTAGCAACCGGATAGCTACTAAAATTCCAAGCAAAAAGCTAAATAACTAAAAACCATAAATAATAAAAAATGAAGACCAATTGCAGATTGTCTCAGGAAAGCACTCGCTACAACAGTGATCTCCAACCAGTAGCTTAGGAGCAACATGTTTCTCACCACCCCCTTTGATATTGCTCCCAGTGGCTTCAAAGTAGGTGCCATTTTTACTGGCTTGGAGGCAAGTTTTGGAAGCACAGAGACACTGTTTTACCCCAAGCAGAGCCACATGGGGCTACCAAATAGCCAATCACAGTACTTATTTGGCATCGCCAAAGAATTTTTTCATACTTATGTGGTTGACCAACACTTTTTACATCTAAGTGTGGCTCATGGGTAAAAGAGGTTGGGGATCCCTGCTCTAAAATATACTAAAAGTTAATGAAAAGGTGGACTAACCCTTTAAAATCAGTGACTGTTGGAGGCTTGGGTCGTACATTTGACTCGCGATGCAAAAAGGCATCTCCTATTCCATTGTATTGAATGGTCTGTTTGTGGAACACATTGCACTATAGGGACTGCTTTTAGCATGATGTAGACAGGGATATTCTTAAACCTTTTGCAATTGGTCATCATTTTTTTATGGTTTTCTAGTTGTTTAGCTTTTGGTTCAGCAGCACTCCAATATGGTATTTAAGCAACTTTTTATTTTCCCTAGCAACCAGGCAGTGGACACCGCAAATAGTATTGTGGAGGGACTGAACAGGTAGATAAGTAATTAAAAGTAACAATAAAATTAACTTCACAGAGTGACCTCCATTTGAAAGATCAAAAGATGTAGAAGAAGAAGGCAAATAATTCAAAAACTATAAAAAAATAAATTATGAAGACCAACTGCAAAATTGCTAGGAAACTGCACACCCAAGCTCATTTACAAAGGGGTGCCCAGTGTAACCACATTTTTTGCACACTTTGCACCTTGCCTGCCAGGCATTTGCTCTTGGAACCCATAGGCGCAACCTGTAGGCTCAGTATGGCAGCGCGATAGGTACGATCCTCATTATGGCAGTGCCCATAGGTACGACCCTCAGTATGACAGTGCCCATAGCTACGACCCTCAGTATGTCAGTGCCCATAGCTACGACCCTCAGTATGTCAGTGCCCATAGCTACGACCCTCAGTATGTCAGTACCCATAGCTACGACCCTTAGTATGGCAGTGTCCATAGCTACGACCCTCAGTATGGCAGTGCCCGGTATGACAGTGCCCATAGGTACGACCTTCAGTATGGCAGTGCCCATAGCTACGACCCTCAGTATGTCAGTGCCCATAGATACGATCCTCAGTATGTCAGTACCCATAGCTACGACCCTCAGTATGGCAGTGCCCATAGCTACGACCCTCAGTATGGCAGTGCCCGGTATGACAGTGCCCATAGGTACGACCTTCAGTATGGCAGTGCCCATAGGTACGACCCTCAGTATAGCAGTGCCCATAGGTACGACCCTCAGTATGGCAGTGCCCATAGGTACGACCCTCAGTATGGCAGTGCCCATAGGTACGACCTTCAGTATGGCAGTGCCCATAGGTACGTCCTTCAGTATGGCAGTGCCCATAGGTACGAACCTCAGTAGGGCAGTGCCCATAGGTACGACCCTCAGTATGGCAGTGCCCATAGGTACGACCCTCAGTATGGCAGTGCCCATAGGTACGACCCTCAGTATGGCAGTGCCCATAGCTACGACCCTCAGTATGACAGAGCCCATAGCTACGACCCTCAGTATGGCAGTGCCCAAAGCTACAACCTTAATATGGCAGTGCCCATAGGCACGACCCTCAGTATGGCAGTCCCCATAGGTACGACTCTCAGTATGGCAGTGCCCATATGTACGACCCTCAGTATGGCAGTGCCCAAAGCCACAACCTTAATATGGCAGTGCCCATACCTACGACCCTCTGGGGACAGACATGGGTACCCCCTGGAACTCTTCTACCTTGCAAGTCATTTAGGCCACACAATGGAGCCTATACTTCATCCTTCTCAGGGCACAAGCACAGGGCTTCGTGCACCTTGCACTTAAATAAATGGTGCTAACAGCTCTAACCATGAACACGTAGGTGTAGGGGCTATAAGGGGTGCAACTCATAGTACAAAAGCCAAACAGTGTTTTTAATAAGCCATTTATTGTCTCTTCTCTACATGAATAACAGCCCCATTATTAATGAGAGGGCTTCATCTGTCATTAAGTCCATTATTCCACCCTCCCAGCAGCCAGTGAGCCGCAGCCCAGGCTGAAATCACTTGAGTCACAAATGAATATAGACCTTAGCTTCAATCAGCCTAGCAAGGATAGTGGTGCAACCAGCTCACAACACTTGTCCCTGGCTTACAGCATGAATCAATTATTTGAAGGCAGTAGGGCTTCCCATTCACTTATTCATTCTGTCTAAGAGAAGGCGGACCAGAAGAATTGGGTCTCCCTGTTGTCTTCATGTGTGCTTTCCTTTGCCAAACATCTGTACGTGGGTGGCCGCTGGGCACTTTCTCTTACATCTAACCCATCACTTATGCATCTAGATACCAGTTACCCCTTATAGGTCCCTGCTATAGTCCCAGGCAACTGCACAACAGTATTACTATTTTCCTCTGCTCAGTGCTAAAGGAGTGTAAAGGAGAACTAAAGCTTAACAAAAAATAGTTTCATACTGAGCATGTACAGAGCCACTGGCACACCTAGTAAGATCCAAGATGGTGAGCTCCTGTGGACAAGTTTAAAGGCCTGGATCATTACTGTTATAGGGCTGCCGTACATCTGGGCTGGTTTGATATTTGTAGCCTTTCAACTTCCTTTAGGGTGCCGGCGGCTGGTTAGATGCAGGGGGCAGTTGAAGCACTGGCAACATGGTACTAATATTATTAACCACCTTCTTGCTTTTGTTTTCTGGCTGAGCCCCTCCAGCAGACAGAGTCTGTGTGTGCTGACAAAGGGATGATGAAGAGGACTATAGGGAAGCCCACGTGTGCCTTTGAGGCTAGGGAATATGTTGTAAGTCTCGCTGTGATAGGCGGACAGCCAGCTCTTGCAGTCACTAACACCAGCTATGGGAGTCCAACTGCAGCACCTGCTTACACTGCTGGTTGGCACTAATATTCTCCGCTAGCTGAAGCCTACATTCCTTCCTCATGGCTCCCCAGTACTAATGCATGGCCAGACAGTTAGGTGCATGGAAAGGCTAAGGGTTAATAAAGAGTTTCAGGCATCCCTGGCTCCGCAAAAATTTGTCAATTTCTCTATGTCTAAACACAAACGTTGGCATCCAGCTCTCCATCTTGTGCTAATGACCTCACAGAGCTGTGCCCTTTGGCGTTCTGCTCTCCCATTTTGTGCTACTAACCTGGCAGAGCTGTGCCTGCAGGAGTTCTGCCCTCCATCTTGTGCTACTGACCTCACAGAGCTGTGCCGCCCCACTCTAGTCTTATCATAGTCCCCAAAATGACAGCTTGAAAGTCAGACGTTCCTAGTAAACAACATTAAATGTGCTTTTTTTCACTGGCACTGTGTCATTGTGTGGGATAGTAACCGCATTAGGGTGTAGCCTGTGGCAGTGGGTAGAGATCAGACAGCTGATCTTATTCTAAATGCGTGGAGATGAGAACACTGCTGGTTCCGGTCCAAGAACGCTGCTCCGGGACGGCTGCAAAAGCTAAAAGTCATGCTGGTTAATAGGAAAAAGCTTCTGGTATTGATCACAGATATATAGGAAACACTTACAGGCAAGTTTGAGAAATAGTGGTTGGGTAGCAAGCTGTAAAACTATAGCAGCATAGATATTCCTCTGTACTAAGCACAATTCAGCAGGAACAGCCCCTTTTTGCTCATAGCCTGTACAGAGAGATACCATAAAACTATGGCAGCATAGGGATTCCCCTGTACTAAGCACAATTCAGCAGGAACAGCCTCTTAAGGTGGCCACACACGTGGCGATTTTAGATCGTACAACCCGCCACTAACTATTCAGGGCTGAAACAGCAGATAAGGAGGTAGAAACAATAGGATTTCTACCTCCTTCTGCCGATTCAGCCCCGAAGACAGATTTTGCTCAGGCGCCTTCTATGGCGCCCGATCAAAATCTTTAAACCGGCCCGATCAGCAAGTCGACCAATATCAGCAGCATCCTGCAATATCGTTCGACTCACCGACTTGCCATACACGCACCGAATATCGTACAAAACGAGGTTTCAAACGATATTATCGGTGCGTGTATGGCTAGCTTAAGTTTCCTGATAGCCTGTACAGAGAGATACCATAAAACTATGGCAGCATAGGAATAACCCTGTACTAAGCACAATTCAGCAGGAAGAGCCGCCTAAGTTTGCTCATAGCCTATACAGAGAGATACCATAAAACTATGAAAGCATAGGGATTCCCCTGTATTAAGCACAATTCAGCAGGAACAGCTCATAGTCTGTGCAGAGAGATACCACCAAACTGGGGTAAAAGTCCCTGACAAGAAAGCTAGAGTAGCCAGGCAGTCTGTAGTCTGGCCCTGTAGGGGGCCAGTTGAGAAATAGCAGTGCCAAAAACACATTTAACTCCTCATTAGCGCCCCCCCCCCCCCCCCCCCCATAGCTTTATTCTAGATAGGAGAATATCTGCTGCCTTTTTTCCCCTTTGCTCTGCTGTTAGAGTATTATTCTCTAGCTCTAGGGCAGTTGTAGCTGCTATGTGTTTGTGTGGCACTAATGTGACCCCTGCAGGGACCAGTAGCGAGGACATGTTGGGTGAATGTAGCTGCCCCACCAATAATGTTCGGCGCTTACCCTCAGGAAATGTCTGTGTTCCTGGCTGCGTGTTTGCGTGCATCTGTACTTCAGATCTAGACCTGCATCCGTCCGATCTATGCGAAAGTTCACAAGCGGGTCCCTATAAAGGCTCATACTCTATTGGCAGGGCCTGGAGAGCGGCCCACCACTGGGTGGAACTGGCATTGCCAGTACTGGTGTGTAAAGCCCTCTTGCTGCACTGAATTGCTTGTTGACCCAATATATATGATTCCAGATGGGTCATTCCTTACCCCTTTTATTGTGGTCCATCAAAAGTTGGCTAGAAGGCAGCAGAGTTGGTCAGTTTAATTGAGTCGTATGCCTTGTCTGGAAATTAAACTGCATGAAAACTCTGCATGCCTGGCCGACATTCCATTACTACTGTCTGTGTGCAACTGTCCCTCGGTGGGGGCCAAGGACTGTGGGAGTCAGCTCTATGCCCCTGTTGAGGACCACTGTGGTAAAGCTGCAGCACTTCTAGTTCTTTGGGAAGGTTTACTTCTCCTTTAATAGTATGGGGGTCTTTTTCATGTCATTGTGTGTGTGTTGATATAAAGAGATTTCATGCAGTGTGTATTGAGTTCCCCTTGCGGTGGGCACCCCTGCTGCTGAAGCGCTGTATTTGCTACTGTAGCATTGCATTTTGGGTAACGCCACCCAACATTACAGCAGCTGGTGCATGAACATCCGCAGTCTCCAGATCACAAGCCCTGAGCAGGCAAAGGACAAAAGTCAGCTGTAGCCCCCCTGTTCCATCCCCTGTATCTGCTGATTAGCTTTCTGCATGGGTATTTGGTATGCTCCCCTTCATGTCACTGCAGCATCTACATCTGTCACCTCGCCCGCTCACTGTACTGAGCCCCATCCTCCTCCCCTTCCCATATCTGGGGAAGGTCAAACACCAGGGGCTGGAGCGACACGGTGCAGGGGTGTAGCAGGCCTGCTATATGGATTAGTAAGGGTTACCGGCAGTGCAGATTTGCCTTCAGTCCCCGCGATGGCAATTCCGCCTGAATTCATTATCCCCTTCGCACAGCTCCACAGTAGGGGATCCACCATGTTCTGCATGTTACAAAACAAATGTGAGAGGGAGGGGATGAACTCAGCCAGTAACAGTGCGGCCCTCTCATGGGCCCTCTCATGGGTATTCTCATGGGCACTCTCATGGGTATTCTCATGGGCACTCTCATGGGTATTCTCATGGGCACTCTCATGGGTATTCTCATGGGCACTCTCATGGGTATTCTCATGGGCACTCCCATGGGTATTCTCGTGGGCACTCCCATGGGTACTGTCTGATACCCTGAGTGCTCTTTGTTTGCCTTAGCCCTGTCATTATATTCACAAAGAATATTGGAAAAAAGGGATTAAGGTGGAGCAAAGTCACTGTATATATTGCGCACAATTCAGTAATTCAGGAGTAAGAAGAGGCCAGTGTGGTGGGCCCTTGGATTGGGTTTTCCAGTGGGCCCCGACTCCCCCACTCTGACATTGGCAACATTGGCAGGCCTGGACTGGGATTCAAAATAGACCCTGGCATTTCAAGTACAAAGTAACCCAAACAGTAACTGCCTATGACATCTTACAGTGGCCCCAGTACAAAGATTGCCAGTCCAGGCCTGACCATGGGGCTGATGAGCAACTTGTTACTTATTGGTTATTGGCCATTGGTTAGGGATTAGCCAGTAAGCAGCGCTGGGGGGAAGAAGGGACATATTTGTACTGAATGAGTATATTAAAGAGGAGGTGTCCTGCAGGGAATCTGTTAGAACCTTCCAAGCTTCAATCCCAGGAATAACAACCATGTATGCATAAACTGCAGCGCCACGGCCTCCCTGGGCACCATCATAACGTACGTTTGGCCATTTTGGCATTGTGAGCCTCTGACCTTGTGAACTTTTAGCACAGGTTTAACCAGTTTGTTCCACATTTCCATCGGGTTAGTGTGTGCCATAGTGTTAGTCACCGCTTTTGGCCAGAGAAACTGGCTGCAGAACCTCCATCAGCTGATGTGCTCTTGTTTTCTCTCTCTTTCTCTGCTTTTCCTCCTTCCAAATGAAGCTTTCTCTGAAGCTGGTAAGAACCATTTTAGCATGTCCCCCCCCCCCCTGGAGGGCTGTTCTCTAGTAAAACCCAGGCATAATCCGAGGCACAGGGCACCCCTGGAGGCAACTGTTGCACCTTTCATGCTTCCTTTCCCACCAAAGAAATCTCTTCCCTTTCATTGGATAGAATATTGGGAACCACATGATTGGAACCCCAAGGTTCTAGCTGTGCCCCACTGTGCCTCTGGTTTTGCCCATAGATTGCATGAATTGTGTGCTGTGCATAATCCGGTTATTTCCTTTCCTTCTAAATTCTATATGTCCTTTGTCCAACCAATCGGAGAAGGTGTCAGATTAATCAGATGATCTGTGATTAACAGTATTTGTTTTACCGTATTCTCTGACAAATGAAAAGTAACCTTACATAACACCAGTGTGTATGTTCCAACACCATTGGAACAATACCTAACAACATGACTGCTTGGGGGCCCAGACACATCCAGGGTCTGTGTATATATAGTATATATATTTATATATATGCAGATCACATGGTTTGGCCATTGCTGCGGTCCCTATAAAGAGTGTTATTACTCCACTAATTAAAGGCAACGTTACGCCAGCATTATAAATGTGCTTAATAAATGATCACTGTTTATTTTGTATCCTTACCATGATTAATTCTTCCCTTCTTATCTCATATTCTCTTTGGAGTCTCTGTAGACTGACTTTTTGGGCTGTGGCTGATGGTGTCTGTAGAGAATGTCTCTTTGTATATGATAAATGCATATGTCTAAATACCAATATACATAGAAGGAATGGTCTGGACGCAAAAACAGCCGTACTGCACCGTCCATGCAGCCCAGGGTGGTGCAACACATTATTTCTCTCCATTGGGCTCATTTCGATGCACAGATCATCAGCCCAACAGCACCACCGTGTGTTTAAGGAGGTAAATGCGGCCCAAGCTGCCTGGTCGCCATCTACAGTATAAGTTGCCCTACCTCCTACTCATTATATTACGTAGCTCCCATAAGGATCTGTTGCGCCAGGTGGAACCCCAAAATTCCTTATTACAGCATACAGCCTATTTTGTCATATTTTATTACAGTGATCTATTTTCCTGGTGCAACCAACTCATGCTGTCTGTCAGGGACTGTGAATATGTCCCCATAGCCACTTTCACTTTTCCACACCAGTGAATGGGTCATTGCCTTCTCTGCCTGACAGTGTTGTGCCGCCAACTTCCTCGTGCCATGTGTTTCAGACAGGCGGCACCAGTTGATTGCACCAGGAAAAAAGCGTTAGGTTGCAGAAGCACAGCAAAAAAATACCATTACTAGTCCTATGGATAATCACTGCAAGTTGAAAGCTTGTTACAGCCACAGATAGGGTGGTGTTCCCAGGGTTAGTGTCCCTTTTCTTGGCATGTGGTGCATGCTTACGACCAGTGCATGCAGCGAGAGCTGATAATCAAAGTGACGTTCCAGTGTTTTGGTTCCCGCCAGGGTTCTACGCCTGAGGACTTCAGCAACCTCCCCCCGGAGCAGAGGAGAAAGAAGCTGCAGCAGAAGGTGGACGAACTCAACAAGGACATTCAGAAAGAAATTGACCAGAGGTAGGCAAGGATGCTGGCAACTTCCCAGAGTTCCCTCTGAGACATCCCAGCATTCCAAGGTGTCCTACTGTCTAACGATCTTTCTTGTTCCTGACAGAGATGCCCTAACCAAGATGAGAGATGTGTATATGAAAAATCCGCAGATGGGGGACCCAGCCAGCGTGGGGCAGAAGTTGGTAGAAATTGGGAATAACATAGAGAAACTACGAGTGGAAGTCCATAAATTTGAGGTGAGTTTATTTTGAAAAGGTCAGAAAATAGGCATAAGGATAAGGGTCCCTGGTGGGTTATTACTCTGCTGCAGTTGGTGCTGATCCACAAGAACATTTCTATAAATAAAGGAGAAGATAACACTATGTAGGTGTTACTGATTTCCAAAAATACATCACTACTTTTGTCTCAGACTTCCCATCACTACTTTTGTCTCAGACTTCCCATCACTACTTTTGTCTCAGACTTCCCATCACTACTTCTGTCTCAGACTTCCCATCACTACTTCTGTCTCAAACTTCCCATCACTAATTCTTTCTCTGTCTTTCCACTTACTTATGTCTCCATCTTTCCACCTACTTTCCATCACTACTTCTGTCTCTGTCTTTCTATTTACTTCTGTCTCTGTTTTTCCATAACTACTTCTGTCTCTGTTTTTCCATAACTACTTCTGTCTCTGTTTTTCCATAACTACTTCTGTCTCTGTTTTTCCATAACTACTTCTGTCTCTGTTTTTCCATAACTACTTCTGTCTCTGTTTTTCCATAACTACTTCTGTCTCTGTTTTTCCATAACTACTTCTGTCTCTGTTCTTCCATAACTACTTCTGTCTCTATTTTTCCATAACTACTTCTGTCTCTATTTTTCCATAACTACTTCTGTCTCTATTTTTCCATAACTACTTCTGTCTCTATTTTTCCATAACTACTTCTGTCTCTATTTTTCCATAACTACTTTGTCTCTATTTTTCCACCACTACTTCTGTGTCTGTCTTTCCACCACTACTTCTGTCTCTGCCTTTCAATCAGTTTTTCCATTTGGCCTGGGGTACTCATGATGTGAGGTCTTTTCACAGGGCTGGCTAGCAGAGGTGGAGGGCAGGCTTCCGGCACGTAATGATAGCTCACGCCGACAAAGTGGCTTATACGACACTCAGAACACACAAACAGTTAATAACTGTGCACAGGATCGAGAGAGGTACAGTATAGTATGCGTGGTACTATGGCATGTAGAAAGGGGCTACACTGCCACATTAAAGGGAGGGGTTCAAGGAGGGGTTGAGTCTTGTGTCAGATTTGGGTTCTTTTTCTTTATCTTGGAATTCAGGATTGTACCAATATCTTTTTGCTGCAGGGGAACCCCTTAAACCAAATGCAGAGTTTGGTCATAGATAATAAACAAGAACCACTTCCTGGGGTCAGTTGCTATAGTGTTTCTATGGTTTCCTCTCTTGAGCAGCCCAGATGGCAGTTACACGGAAGATAACAGCCAGGAGCCAGAAGTGAAGGTGACCCCTACGGAATTCGATGACGATTTTGACGATGAGGAACCCCTGCCAACAATAGGGACATGTAAAGCTATATACCCATTTGATGGTACGTGCCCACCATTTATAAGAATGTAAACGTGGCCCACATGGGTGCACAGGGGTCCTAGAATCAAGTCTTGCTGGGTACTGACCTTTGTTTTGTCTCGTTAGGGGAAAATGAAGGAACAATATCAGTGACGGAAGGAGAAATACTCAGCGTGATCGAGGAGGACAAAGGAGACGGCTGGACACGGATCCGCAGGAAGGAGGAGGAGGAGGGTTATGTGCCAACATCCTACATTGAAGTTTATTTGGACAGAAATACCAAAGGTGCCATGACTTATATTTGAATGCCTCCATTTGCATCTGTCTTTTTTGGGACAGGGCTGGCATCTGTTCACGTGGCACATTTGCGGCAGCCGGTGGGATTGTGTTATCAGCTTAATTTTGGGGCATATGGGGGAAAAAAAACAACTGCTTAAAGTGCAGAGATATTATGGAGGTTCAGTCTCAGAGAGACAACCTGTGGCTGCCCAGAACCTTTAACTTCAATAGGCAATGCCCCCCAGTCAGCTGGACATCTGAGCAGCCCCAGGTCTCCTTTTGTGGGACAACATTGAACCCGCCCCTGCGCTACCAATGCTAGCGCCACCCACGCGTACTCAGAAAGTTTCTGTTTTCCCAGGAATTCTTTTTAAAGTCAGACATCCTTTAGTTAGGCTAGCCCAGCACCTGTATATGTACCAATGTGTCCTTTCTGCCTTGTGCATGACTGCCTCATGCCATCTGTAGCCATGGCCCTTGTCGCAAGAACTAGACAGAAAAGGAGTTTGATGGTCAAGATCTTTATTTATACTGCATGTTGCACCCCAGTACTTATGCCCCAACCCCAGTGCTGGTTTTGCCTGTTTGTAAGGGTCTCTTCATTCTCATATTCCCGTACCATAACAACGTCCCCTAAACGATTATGCTGCTTGTTTCCCAGGACGCAGGTCTTAATGTCTGTCCGACTGTGGCTCATGGATTGTAAAGATGCGCTGCCGTTTGCTATTGGGCATCTCTCGAACAGAATAATAAATACCATTATTTTTCTAGAATCCTGTGGCTGATTTAATAAAGTGTCTGAGAAAGCGGGGACGTGTTTAGTACAAATTGGTGCCTCCATGAAAGTATGGACAGGATACAGGCAACATAGGGACGTTCTTGTGCATAAAAAAAAGCCACCCTACGGGGAAGCATATTAAGACGCCGTGAGTGGGTGGAGTCCTAAGCCTGAAGGGGAGATTGATAACTGGATTCCTGCTGGCTCTCAGCTCCTGGGTTTGAGTCAGTAGGTCTATTGAAGGGAGGATGCTACCAGTAAGGCTAATGTCACACCTGCCAGCAACCACTGGAGAAGCTCAAATATGATATTGGTGGCCAGCAGTCGCCAATAAACAGTGGCCTGTGGCTGTTTTGGGAGACCCACCACCAGCAGAGAAATAGAGCTGGTACTTGCACTGATTGCCATTATTTACCCCCAGTGTGCTCTGCTATTCAGTGTAACTTTTATCCAGTGGCATAAATATTATTATTATTTTAGGGCCCCAAAACTTGGTAGATTGACCTGTTCTACCAAGATATTGAAATTGCTTGTTAAATAGGGGCCTTACTGGGCCCTCTACACTCCTGGGCCCTCCTGCAACTGCAGGGTCTGCTTTCTCTGTAGTTATGTTTTCTGTGTTCACATAATCCTATCCTGGGCAGATCCCCCATGTAGCCTATGTGTATAGAGAACAATGTTGTTTCCTCCATGTAGCTGACCAGGGGGTTGGTTATAGGGGGTTCATAAAGCATGTAAAGTCAAAAGCTGCCCTGTTTTCTGTATACAGGGACCCTAATAATTCTACGACTCCCCCTACTGTGCAATTAACCTGGCTCTCTTTTTTGTTTCCTAGATTCCTAAAGGTGTGCCGGTAGCAAGGACTCTGGGGCGAGCTTGTAAAAGGAGGAGAGACACCCAGGCAGATGTACACAAACCCCCCCCCCCATCCGCTGGACTGTACCAACAGGAGTAAAACACGCACACACACTGATTATTTTAAATGATCCCCCCCAAAAATAGCCAAGGCACATTCTCTGGCCTCTCGCCCGTCGCTACTTTCGTTTATTGCACTTTTCTTGATTTTCTTTTCCACGTGCAACGCACAGCATTACTTGGAACACGTAACTTGGGTATATATATATATATATATATATATATACTCAGGTCTATATTCTGTATCACTGCCCTGTGTTACCCCTTTTACTACAGTCTCATTAGAGAATTTGGTTGCTTCGGCTGTAACCCATGTGTCTTATTTTAGTCACGGCCATTAAAATCAGAAGGTTGCAGCTTTGTGTGTGAACAGGCAGCGGCGGGGAGAGACAAGATAATTAAGACTAACTTTTTGTGTGTGTGTGGTTGTCCTTTAATTTTTCCTGTAGTCATTATTGTGCACAAACAAACCAGCACTCTGCTAACTGTTGCACTCCGTGGTCCTAACAGGCAGCTTCTCAGCGTACCATGGGGCTTTGCAGTCATTTCAGCACATTGGCCAATCGTCCCTGGCCTTCAGAAATGTCTCAGACTATTAAAGGGGCACTATTGCTTTTTTATTTTTTTAATTTAAATGCTATACATTTTAGCAATCATTTAACACAAAGTATTTAAATATATTAAAAATTCTATTATTCTAATTAAAAACTGTATTTTTCTTGCTTGGACAACACAGCATCTAGGTCTCGCTTGTTTGCATTCTCCAGCCATGGACTCCTTTAGGTCAGATGTTGACCTAGAGGAGTCTATGGACTACATGGAGAGCTTTGTCTCCTGACGTGTTTCAGGTGCTGGAGAACCCAGCCGCTTCCCCTTGACTTTAATACAGCTGTGTCAGGCAGTATCTGTTAAAGGCAATGGGAAAGCAATACAGGAATCTTAAGGCCTGATACTACACGTTCCACCTAGTGGCAGAATATTTTGTAACATACGATTTGGCTTATATAATATAATACAAAGCAAATTATTCAGTAAAAATTAGTGATAGTGTCCCTTTAAATCATCATAAAGGGACGGTTTGAAAAAAAAAAAAATTCTCAGTATGTTGTAGACTTTATCTGCCCCTTCTCTAACACTGCTGTTTGGTTGCCAAAGTCTCACATCATAGCAACCTGAATCTGGCTTAAATATTGGGCCTGGTATTGTAAAGCATTACACCCAAGGACTGGCTTTGATAGGTAGTGGTTTGGCCGTCGGTTGTCCCTAACCGTGCAGTATAAATAGGGGTCACCATGTAAAGGCTCAAAGCCACAGCTGTTTTTTTACTGGTTAAGGATCTTTGTTTCCTTTAAGTCATGTGACAAAGATCTGTGGGCATTCTTTTTGTTTTGTCTACAATATCCTGAGAGTTCTAATGAATTCTAAATGTTGTAAAGAATTCTATATTTCTAATGCCCCATCCCATGTTTCCACAATGAAAGAGGCTTCTTGCTGCCATATCCATCCAAACACCCCCTCATGACCATTGCTGGTTGAGGAACCTTTTGCTCCTCCTTTTTTTTTTTTAAAGCCATTTTCCATCTCTCCTTTCCCTTCTATACTGTGTGGCCCTACCTTGGGGTCCTCCTCATGCTTCTGCCTCTTGGTTTGTTACTCGCTGTCTGTTGGACCTGTAACATCTGGTCACTCTCTATTTTTTTCTGCCTGCATGCTCGCCCTGTCTCCTTGCCTCTGCTCACCTAAAGGGTCACTCTGATTTACTAGATGGGTTTCTTATTGCTGCATGAAAGCTAAAAGCAACAACCATCCTTTAGTAGATACTACTGAATGGGGTAATGGCTGTGGTGGGTGGTGGAGAAGACTTCTGTAGACCTGCTGTTGGGGAATCAGGAGCCATGCCACCCTTCCTCAGATGGATATCATTTGCTTCAACTTCTCTACTTAGACTTTCTGAAGTCACTGCTGACCACATATCAAGCATTGAAGATAGAGCCATCACCTAATGAAAGACCAGCTCTTGATTTTTTAATGGTGGTTAGGCTGTATTCCTATAAAAGTTAAGCCTCCCAGGACATATATCCCATAATGACGCAAGCCAACATAAGAGTCCTCATCGGACAAGCATCAGTAGGAAAGGACTTTTATATTCCATCCAACACATGAAGCTGTGAGTGTCCCGAGTTTTTGCCTTGCTGCAGTTTATATTGTTCCCTGGGTTCGGGGAAAGATCATGTTCTTTTTGTGTCTCTTCTCCATTTGTTTGTTGGTCGAAGGGTCCCAAGATCTTGTCCTGTATGGGAACCTTCTGCTTTCAAAGGAGTATCCAGTGTTATGTAATTTATGTGGTTAAACAAACAACTTGCCTATTGCTTCTGTAGTTCTCTAGTTTAGGTGGACAGTATATTATTGTCAGTACTGATGGCACATCTGAGCATCTCTTTGCTTTCGCCACGTCACCGAACGTAATGAGTAGCGCCATCGGAGGAGGAAAGTAATCCATGTTTACAAACCACTTGTAGTAAGAAAGATTAGACCTTTCCCAGTGCTAGAACAGTTGAAACGCCACTCATATGCCCCTTCAGAAACCCCCCCGCTATGGTTTTATGCTGAGTTACCCCCAAAAATGGGCTGTAAATAAACTATATGGAAAGATATTCCCTTGCCAAAGCTCTTACAAGAGGAATTTTTCCAGAGTGAAAACATTTTTTTATGCACTGTTTTTGTTATTTTTTTAACTTTTCACAGCCCCACCCACCCCATACCAACCCCTTCCCCTTTGCTTCAGATAGAGTTCTAAAGATTAAAAAGAAAAACTGCCAAATTGTACATATTCTATTTTAAACTAAAATATATTAAGCACCTTTCTCCCTATTTTCCTTTTGTTTTGTGCTTGTTTTTAATCACTCGTGTACGGAAAGAAAAATCTCTGTGCAGTGTTGTTCCTGTGCCAAGCGAGGGAGACAGTCTTGCCCCATGATTTTTTGGCAAGGGACTTCTCACCCTGTTAACTAGAAAGGATTTAAGCTCTTTGAAAGGGAACAGGAACAGTAGGCTTGTGTTTGAGGTCTCCCTTCTGAGGGTAAATGCATCAAAAAGAGAACAGCTTTGTTCTAGGTAGCCTCTGAAGGTAGATGTGTCTGGGACAATAGGTGTGTTTTAGGTCCAATTCTAAGGCTAAATGCATCTAAACAGGAAACTTGTGTTTAAGCTAGCCTTCCTAAGGTTGATGTGCTTAGAGCACTTGTGTTCCAGGTTTCCATCTGTGGGTCAATTTATCTAAAAGAACAGCTTCTAGGTAGCCTTCTGAGGGTAGATGCGCCTGGAACAATAGAGCTGTGTTACAGGTCCCATTCAGAAGGTAAATTCAAATAGTATGTTCTTTGTAGCTTTCTGAAGGTAAATATGCTTAAAACAGTAGTCTTGTGTTCAAAATCAGTTTTCTGAGGGTAAATGCATCTAAACAGGAAAATGTTTTAGGCAGCCTTTTGAAGGTAGATGTGCCTGGAGCAGTTGACTTGTGTTCTAGGTTTCCCTCTGAGGGTATATGTATCTAGAAAAGAACTGGGTAGCCTTCTTAAGCAGTGATGAGCAGGTCAAAAATTATTCAATTCTAACCTGCTAATTTCCAACCTACACCAAAACTGGTCTTAAGTCTTGTACTTTGACCAGTCACCAGTCCAAACTCATACCTGGGGGCTCACCTGCTTAGCCTAAACCTGCATGTTTTGGGTTAACCTGTTCATCACTATAAAGAAGGCAGACTTGTGTTCTATGCCTCTTTCTGACAGAACATGTATCTAGTACAAAAAACTTTTAGATTCTAGATTGCTACTGTTCCAAACATCTGCCTTCAGTAGACCTAGAGGTCTGTCTAACATTGGATGGGTTGTGTAAGAGCCTGACCACAAAGAAGCTTTGAAGACCCATTACCATAAGCATGATACGATATGCCATTCAGTTCTGAGAACTGCAATACTGCTAGAAATAAACTAATATTAAAAAACTCTACTGCTTTCTATGGTTTTCTCTTATTTCTTATAGTTATGACTAGTAGCACCCTGCCGGTGAAATTTGCAGTCGTTTAGCCTCAGAACAGTGATTGGATCATAATAGGGGTCCAGGGAGATTCATTGGGAAATGATCAACAACTGAACAGCAGTAAGAGAAACAAAGACCCCTGAGGCTGCAGAAGTTGATAAATACATTTATTTCCCTTTATGCAGCAGGCCCTCAGCCCAAGCCCAATGTAATACTGACTCTGTACAGGATGGGGCAACTACAGTACGACATGCACATCACAGTGAGTAGAGAAAAGTAGGTTGGAGGCAGGATACATCACATAAAGCTAAGGAGGGGGGTACATGAAACCAGCGTTGGCCAGATAAGCACTCTCACTGGCCGTCTTTCACTCCAAAACCTTAGCCTTTATTCCTTTGCTAGTAAGCGGATTGGCCAGCACTGTAGACAACTCCCTGCCCCCTTACTATGGGCCTGAGCGTCAGCACAGGAACAATACAAAGGCAGTACTGTTAAGGCAAGCCATCCGCTGAGGGAAGGGAATTGAACATTGGAATCATCACAAGGCTCTGCCTCTTTGTAAACAACAGTAATCTGCTTGCACTCACGGAATATCACTTTCCTGCCCTGTGCCGTATGGGTGGGACCACCCTGATCGCTTCCGAGGTTCCGCAGAGGGATCTGCCTACTGAAGCTTCAATTAGGAGTTGCTGAGCTTGCAGTTCATGTTAAACTCGCTGTTTGGTAAACTAAAGACCTGGGAAGTTAAATAATCTGAATAAATATCTGCTCCAGACAATACAAAGAGTTAAACACAGTGTCTCTGCACGGCTTATTCTCAAGGTGCTTCTAGAAGTGCATTAGACTGGCGGGCAGCAGTCTTTTCTGCTCAGCAGCGCCCCCCTTCCCCTCGGGGTGTGGGGTATCCATTAGAACCTGGGTGGGATGAGGTAACAATTAGGTGTATATAAAGGTTTGATGGGGACAGGGGACAAAATTAATATGTTCTATGCTCAGCCTGTGATTGGCTGGATATTCCAGCCAATAGCTGCATAAGTAGAATTGGTCTCCAGAGGGCAACGCACCTTGGGTCCAGCTACCCAGCCCGTGTCTCTGCTTCAATCTTCTGCTCTCCATGAAGATGTTCTGCTTCCTGATACTGCGCCACTGTCTGACGGATGGCGATCTCTGGCCCACCCCCATATACGTTTAACAGGTAATTCCACGTCTCCTCCGAAATCTGCCCATAATCAGCGCCTGCAGACAAAGAAAAATAAGGACTTGGCAGGGAGTGAAAACGTTGCCCAAGGAGCCAAAGTCACAGGTGGCAGACGTACCCTGTTTTAGCTGTACTTGCCCGCTGCTCTTTGTCAACGCCACTTTGGAGTTATCAATGGGACCGGGAGGATCTAGGGAAAAAATACAGTGGTGCATTTACTTGGTTGGAACCAAAATAATTATTACAAGAAGGAAAAAAAAAAAAAGGCATAGGAAACCCAGAATCATTCATCACTGTAAAACCAACTGGCATCCCCTAATGAATAGGGGTTTCCTTGTCCTTGAAATGGACCACAGAAATGTCCCCTGATGTTCATGGACTACAACTCTCAGCAGGCTCTTGATTATCTGTTAAAGAATGCTGGGGATTTTAGCCAGTACCATCTGGGCACCCAAGGAAATGAACTAGGGCTCTAGTGGCTAATATAAATGGCTGCAAGAGTTACTCACATGCCTTCTATCAATGCTGCTGCCCTGCTTCTGTTCTGACCTAATCTGGGCTCTCAAACAGGAAGGCAGGACAGCCATGTGAATAGCTGGATATGAAATTCATTGGCTGGTGTAGGAAAACATGGCTCCCTTTATTTAAAGGGGTCATGTAAACCCCACTCCTGAGCCACAGTGAAATGTAAAAAGCAACGCAAGCATCATAAAAGTTCATGGAGGTGCCAAATAAGGGTTAAGATTGGCTATTAGGCAGGCTCTATGCACACTATTAGCTTACAGGGGGCTTTATTTGGTACATGTTGCCTCCAAGCCACTGGTTGGGGGATCACTGGTTTAGGGGTATAAATATTAGCTAGAAACAGTGAAAACAGTGAAAAGCAACAGCTCCACCTACTGGGCAGTACAGGTAATATGCATGCCCATATTTCTCTTTCCTACAGGTGTTGTACTGTACTGTCTCAGGGGTGTAGGGAGTTCCATACTAAGAATTCCTATGTACCCAGTAACAGGTCAGTCCTAGATCAGCCAGTATTTTAAGGAAGAAGGCTCTCATCCTTGGAAAGGCAGAATAGGAGGAAGCAACGTGAACTTACCACTGTCCTTGGCTTTAACAAAGGCTTCCCACTCCCGAAACCACTGCATGCTAATACAGTATATTACACTGGGGGCCTCTTCTGCTTGGAATGCCTTATTGAGCTGCAGGAGGAGCAAATGAAAGACGGTGTATGGAATTCTTCATATTTTTTGCTTATGCTAACTGCTAATTTAAACTGCATCTGGTATGTTCCAGAAGGAACAGCCCCCTAAATTTGCTCATAGCCTGTACAAAGAGATACCATAAAACTATGGCAGCATTGGGATTAGGCAGGATTGCTATGGAGTCACTATGGGATATTAATCCTATTTACTGTGCAAGTGAATTTCCTTTTGGTCTTAACTGACCTTAATGAAAGTGTCAATTTCTGTCTTTCTGCGTTTCGCCAAAGCCTCAATCTCCACCTGGCAGATTGAGCAGACATATAAGTGATTCACTGCGGGTCCTCCTCCAAACCTGAAGGGGTTAAAACATCGGAACAAATATAAGTGAATAGATAGGATGCACAGCATGGAAACATTGTCGGTCAAATTAAGATATTTAGTAAATATGGCAATAATGTACAATTCCAATAAGCTATGCCGATGCCAGATCCAACTGAGCAGATAGAGCACTGAGAGATATTTACCTGTTGTATAAATATTCCCATACACTCTGCGGGAGAATCACCACTAGATCATCAATATAATGATATTTGTTGGGGGGAATTCCTGCAAAACATAAAGACACCATGAGGTTTAATGAGTTCAGACCTTGGAACGTGGCCTCTTGGAACTGGGGGAAGCAATGGGGTTCCTAGGTGTGACTGCTATGTCCCTATTTGATTTGCCAAACAATCTCATTATTACCAATAGTGGGCACTTCTACACTTTTAGGAGATGGGAAATGTAACTGTAATGTTCCCCCAACCCACCATGCTCTGTGAAATCAACAACAGAGGGGCTGATCATTCTGGAGATGTGCACTCAGTGGCATTAGTTGGTTGCCCAGCAGGGTAAATAAAAGGCAAGAGAATTGTTTATGCTCCTGTATTACATTAGTGCCCTGCACAGCAATGGTGAAGGATGGGCAAAGAAATTAAGAATGGCATGACAGAGAGGGTAACAGAATGGCATTTGGGCATATAAGGGGTAGGAATGAGTGCATGGGGCGTGTTTTCTGCCAATAAAGTAGCACCCAAATCTGGTCATGCTGTCTGTCATTGGCAATAATATATCACAGCCAATGGCGGGCAGATTCAGGGGATCCCTTCTGCAAGGGATATTACTCCATGCCAGTATAAAACCACTGAAAGACCTGTGTATATTTACCTCCATGTGAACAGAGGAAACTTTGGTTGTTAATTGGTCCAGGTTCTGCGAATGTGTTGAACTTGTTAAGCCACTCACGGGAGATGTAGAACTGCAACAGGCCGGACTCTTTCATGGCTGCCAAGGACACCACCTTCTGCCGCTCCCGCTCTGCCTCCTCGCTGCTCTTCCTGGCGCCCCAAACAAGGGCAGAGAGTTACAAGCAAGCAAATGAATGAGGATAATGGGGATCTATGGATTACCCAACCTGCCTGTGGGGACCCAGTAACTCTTTCCTTACCTGTAGAAGAGAACATAGGCCTCTGCATTCTGAACCACCGTCTCATGGACCTCCGTGACGTACTGATCATCAAACTCATACCACTGTCCGTTGATCACATTCTGGCAGTAAGATATATAGTGCCCACCTATACAGTGCAAGGGCAGTGGGGGTGAATTAGTGTAGGTGGCTACAGTACTATACAATAAGTTACAGCTCCATAATGTACCCTTCACTGGCCTTAGCCATACTTACTGCTAGCGCTGCCATGGTGGCAGATAACAGCCAAGAGGTCGTAAGTGGTGATGCGAGAAACACATTCTTTAGCCAGGAAGGGCCTCAGATTAAGCCCCTCCAGAGGGAATGAGACGTGGCTGCCTATTTTGAAGGAGTACATGACTTCATGCCGGAAACGTTTCAGGTGAATGCACAGAATCTGCCAGGCAATGGGAGGGTAAGGGGGAATTAACATGGGAACACAAGGTGCCATAACATTAACAGATCCCATATTATTCTTGAGCAAAGGAAATATACGGGAGGCTGTGCCATGGTTCAGCAGACCACGGGGAAAGCCAAGGCATAGGGCGCTAATTTTTGTCATTATAGAAAATACATGGAAGCAGCACCACATACCATGCTACTATTTGGAGGGTAATATGGCTACTTAGAGGGGTAAATATGGGCACTGACCCCCACTTTCTTTTCAGCATCAAACCACTTTCTACACTGAGGTCTTAAACCAGCTACTCTCTACCTGTTGTTTGGCTACATCTCCCTGCATGATTTATACGGGCTGCGCTGGGTACTGGGAGTCCAATAATTGCCTTAGAGCTATGGGATTCCAATGAAACAGTAAAACCTTTGCATTCTCCACCAACTGTTCCAGGATCAAGTTAGCCTAAATGTTCCATCCTCCTATGATTTACCATGCCATGGGCACTTATAGCCCAAAAAGCCAGCAAACGTAACATGGGAACCCCAGAACTCACCTCCGGCAGACGCAGCACTTTACAGTATTTGACGCCATTTCGAAGCCTGCAAAGATTGGGAAGCACACAGAGCTCACAATTTATTTCAGGAAGGATGGGGGGGGATGGGAGGAAAGTTTAAAGAATGCTTACTTCTTACAGCGCTCACAACTGTACATGTTGTCACCTACGAGGAGACAAAGATGAACAATGGTTAAAATAATTGGTACTTGAGTATTTTTATTTTTCGTTTATACCATTTAGAGTTACAGTTATCAGTTAACAGAGTAACCCTTTTGAAATAAAAAATAACAAAAGTGGTATAAAGGTGATACCACTTTTGTTATTTTTTATTTCAAAAGGGTTACCCTGTAAACATTTTTGACTGGCTAACAGGGTACATCACCTTTTCCTGTTCCTTTAATGTGAATATATTCTATATCCTGTCGCTAGGGGGCGCTCACAGTAGCAATTAACACCAGAGACATCATTTGGCTAAAATTCATGCAGTACTGATGAAAAAGCTCCAAAAACAAATAAAACAACACCCTTAACATTCTTATCCCTCCTCTCCAGATAAACAATAAACCGGAGTGGATTGTTGCTATAAACTTGTTAAGGTCATAGTCAGAACTACAGGAGTCTATGCGAAAAGAATAAAGACAAGAGAAATGCAACTGCTGTTCTCCAGTGCCTCAACAAACCACCGTGCTGCTATTCCAGCAGTGATCCTGCCAAATAAGCCTATCATTAAATGCAAGACCTGCTGAATCCTAGCCTCTAACTCCCAGCAGGCTTTAGGGACCCTACGGCTCATCAACACCTAAAAGGCTTTATCCTAGTGTTAAAGGGGTTGTTCAACTTTGAATTAACGTTTTACTATGGTGTAGACCAGTGCTGTCCAACTTCTACAGTGCCGAGGGCCGGAATTTCTCTAGCATACATGGTGGAGGGCCGCTAATGGAAGCCAGTTTTGACCACCCCCCTTTTTGAAACCACACCTATTTTATCACAATGGTGGTAGCACAGCAAAATCCCAAATGCTTGGTCCTTACTGTGGGGATATCAACCATCATTCATATGTGAAAGAATTATGTCATATTAAGATATACCCTTAAATTCCATATGCCTCCTCCTCCCCTGTGGATAGCAGAGCAACCCCCAGTACATAATTACACACCTTAGGGACCATTTAATGGCTATTTCCAACTGCTAACAAACTCCCACAACAAACCCCTGCCAGGTTCACCTCCCACAAGCAGCATAGGGCAAGCAGAGTATGGCACACACAGGCAGCACTCTGCCTGTCCTATGCTGTCTGTGTGTGCTATACTCTGCCTGTCCTACCCTGCCTGTGTGTGCCATACTCTGCCTGTCCTACCCTGCCTGTGTGTGCCATACTCTGCCTTCCCTATGCTGCCTCTGTGTGTCATACTCTGCCTTCCCTACCCTGCCTGTGTGTGCCATACTCTGCCTTCCCTATGCTGCCTCTGTGTGCCATACTCTGCCTGCCCTACCCTGCCTGTATGTGCCATACTCTGCCTACCCTACCCTGACTGTGTGTGCCATACCCTCCCTGACCTATGCTGGCTGTATGTGCCATACTCTGCCTACAGTACCTATGTCTGAGGTGTGAAGAAGTGAACAATGGGAGTGATTACAGGCTGAGCCTGAGGTGTGAACACTGCAGGGGGTGAACAATGCAGGTATTAAAAGGTGTGAAAAACACAGGGGATTACATTTTTAAAACAATACAGAGGGATTACATCTTGAATCTGAGGTGAGAACCATGCAGGGGGCCAGTTAATCACAGTACTGATACCATTTAATGCTTACTCAAAGGTAAGGCATCAAAGCAGCCAGACAGGTGGGGGGCCACACAGAGGGGGGTCGCGGGCCGCCAGTTGGACAGCACTGGTGTAGACAGTGATATTTTAAGACAATTGGCAGTTAGTCTTCATTTTTTTTATAGTTTTTCAGTTATTTTGCTTTTTGTTCAGCAGCTCTCCAGCTATCTTGTTGCTAAGGTTTTGTTTAGCTAAGCAACCAGGCAGGAAGACCAGTTCCAAAGTTTTTAAGAATAGTATAATCTATAACTTACTAAACATATTAATGTACAATAAGGTATTAAAGGTAAACCGCCCCTTTAAATTACCAAGTATGAGCCTGCCTGTCAATAAGGTTTAAATCTAGTAAAGAAACCCCAATGTTTATGATAGTCTCTTAGAAAATCTGATAGCCCCTTATTGCAGCTCTAAATGTGGGCTGCATTAAACAGCTTCTAGACCTCCCTTTCCTTTTAATAATACCCTAGTAAGGAAAGAACATAAATGGAGAGGTGTGCTGTTTTTTTTTTCTCACCTTTTAATTCATCAGCAGCAAAGAAAGCAGCCAGGCAATCCTCTAGTGTTATCATCGGACCCCAGAACCAGCTTGGGATGCAAGAGACCACGAATCTAGAGTGGCATTATCAGGAACAAGTAAGCAATGGAATAAAGAGATAATATGCACCATAATAGGCATATAAAGTGTGAACAGACTGGCAAATGTAAAGGCGGCGCCAGTGATTGAAGTTGCCTCCCATATTTACCAAATACACAAGAGGTAGCCTGTCAGTTTGCCCACATAACCCTGTCCTGCCAGTGCAATGAAGGGCCACCCTGGGTCATGTAGGCAAAAAGACAATTTAACCTGTGTTAAATATGTTCCACATTTATCCCTTTTATTGACAGTTAATGTGTCCTTAAAAACAAAAACCCCACCCATATAAAGACAGAAAGGCATCTGAGAGTCAGGCACCTGCGTATGTAGTCCATGAAGAAGGACAGCCAGCCCTGGGCAGCATAGCTATCCCCGCAAGTGCCAGCCTTGGAGACAGCGCTCTGGTGGATGGTGGAGTGTAACTTGGCCAGGTCCTCCTTTCCAGGGATGGGCAGGGAAAGGTCCTGGAAGGTCTCAATAGTAGTGGATACCTAACCACGGGCATCAAATGTGGATTGTTAAAACACTATGAATGTTTATAGTTTCTAATAAATATCATAACCTTATTGGAAAGGCTCGTCTAACCCTGTCGCAGGTCAGACACTGGACCAGACTCAGTATGGACCCATCAAAAATATCGGAGATAACGCTGCGGTATCGGACTTCAGAGCGTTTCTTTCCTCCACTTAAAACTTGAGCTGTAAGTAGAACAAGGAATAAAGGTTGATTATCTCCATGCAAGGATCTTAACTCTGGTTCCCAGATAGATAGAAATAGGCTTTACATTCTGGCACACTGACCCTGAATCTGTGGCACCTTTCAAAACTTTTAGTCTCTCCTTGTTGTACTAACTTCTTGCATGCCCACCCCTTAGGTGGAACTTTGAAGTCTAAGTCGACCTGAGCGTTGTCATGATCACCAAGGTAGCCACCACTCTTAAATGGCCATTAGCTGTTAGCCTTTAATATAATTTCCCAATGAATTCTGGGATAAGCATCCAAATCATCCTTTCTCGATGTGATACTCCCCTTTCTCTCTCCTGGGTACAATACCTTTTTTCAGGACATAGGAATGACTGGTGCGCAATGGACTTGAGCGAGGAGGGGTGCTGGAGTGCTTGGAGATGGATTCCACCGGGTGTGGGCTGCAGGACCGAGAGGAGCAGTGCACGTAGGCATCATTATCAGGCTCTGGAGATTACACATATTTAGAGACAGACTGATTACATTAATTGTGCTTTAATATCCGCTTAGAAAATGGAAACTGAATGAATCTGAGACAAAATGAAGCAAAGGAAATGGTTGCATTAAGTATTTATATGTGCCAGACAGAAGGAGACACTATCTTGGCTTGGCATCGGTATATGGACTTCCCTTCACCTCTTCTTTTTGTATAAAATACACATGAAGTCTACAGGAACAGGAATCTCTCCTTGTCCTAAGAGCCAACACTTGACCCAGAAGATTCCGAACTGTGGAGCTGACCTCCCCACCCCAATACCACGAGTCAGGAGACTCTTACCATCATACATTTATATATCTGTAATCTAGGTATGGGTCTTGAGTGGCTGGAAAACTGATAAAATATAAAGTAGGGCTGATGTCTGACCTCTGACTTATTAAGTGATGGGCACTCTACATTAGCACCCAATGGCTCTCTATTAAAGGAGAAGGAAAGGCTAATAAAGAGTTAATCTCAAACTGCAGGCATACCTTCAGTTCTCTCAATAGTGCCCTTAAGTCTCCCCATATTTCTCCCATTCAGATGATCAGAAGCAAAACAGGAAGTTCTGTAAAGAAAGTTCCCATAATGCCTCGCTCCTGCACGGAGACCCAGGCCGGTGTACATGCTCAGTTAGTTAGACTATGAGGAAGCTTCCTGCTGATTGGCTCAGATCCACATTCCTAAAGGGGGGGAGTGAGTTCTTAGCATTCCTGAGGAAGGGGGGAGCAGGAGAGAGCTGCGTGTCTCTGGCAGAGTAAAACAGACACAACAAATCTTTTGACAGAGATCTCAGTGCAGCGTTTCTGTGAGTGCTTATGGCTGTATTTACATAGACCTTTCTGATAAAGCTTACTTAGTTTTTACCTTTCTTTCTTCTTTAAGGCCAATGGCCAGAGGCCATCATGAGGCAACAGGGAGAGACCAGTGATCAGCTCTGTGGCACAGGGTGCCCCAAGAGATGCAAAGGTCTAACTTGCTGGCTGCAAAGCTGGTGGGGCATAGCTAAGTGTGGAATTTACTAATTTAACTTTTTTTGTCATACTTAGTTGGCAGAGTCCATTACCCAGGACACCCAGATGGGGGTGGACTAATAACTAGGGACCCCTGTAGGTGATTGCAGGGCTTGTAGGTTGTGTTTTGGGGCATAGCAGCCCCCTAAGCCCTCTCTCTATGATTGTGCCAATGCCACTGTGCTGTCACCTGGAATCATTGCTGTGTCCACATCAGCATCCTCATCTGCCTGCTCTGAGCTTGTCCTTCTGTGACAATATGACAGCTTCCTTTCCTTCAACTTCTCCTTTTCAGAGAGCCCCCTCCCAACTTCCTCCCGGATTAGCAGCTCCATCTCGGACAATGTGCCCACGCCTCCTCCACCCTCCCCGTCCCCCATCTCGCCACCAGAATCGCACGACAGGAAGTCCTCCTCCACTGTGCCGCCACGCTCTCCCTCTCGCTGATCGTCCCTGTCCTCCTCTTCCCGTTCCTGGGTCTCTAGCGGGACGGGTTCCTTCAGTTCCTCATGGAGTTGGTCCATCAGGCAGCGGAGAAACTCCTGCGTGTCCTGCAGAAGAAGATGGAATAAAGACATTATGTGTGATGGCCATAAGAAAGGACTCTGCTCCACCCATCATTCAGATTTTACCTGCTGGGAATAACCCCGGAACAGAGGGTTAATCAGTTTGATCCCATGGTACAAGCTGGAGGGCACCACATAGCTTGGGCTACAAAAGAGATAAAAGAGATAAAATGGCTGACATGACAAGCCAAGTGATTTTGCTTCATAATACAGCATTCTGGCAGTTCCACACTGAGATATTTCAACCAATAAAATATCTATATACAAGGTGGGATCACTGATCATTTTAACCCACTTTCATGCAAAAATGGAATGGGATATAATGGGGGGGTGGTCCCTTACCGTTTCTTGTGCCACAGCTCAGAGATAAGTTTCTGGTAACTTTTGCACAGTGCTGGCTTCTTGTCAGTCCGGACCAGGCCTCCACACTCCAGAAAGAACTGCGTCAGGGGAGGACTGTGAGGAAGGAGTGGTTAACTAAAGCACCGATTGATGCCCGGATGATCAGAAAGTCCATACAGGAGCAGCAAAGAGAATAATTACCAGTTGGACAGAGCCTGAAGGGCTGCATTCATGTAGCAGGAGTTGCCAATGTTTTTCATTCCTGTGAGGCCTGCAGGAAAAAAAACATGGTGCAATGGTCAAGGCTGAGCATAGTAGGGTTTTACTTGCCCAGTGTTAACTGGTTTTGGAAATTAACTTGTAAAGCAAATGAGTCAAGTTGTAAATGAAAGAACAATTGCAGGAGTCAATTCATCCTTTTAACAGTGGTTTCCATAGATTGGGCCCCAGTCAGTGACTAGGGGGAGCCCGATCTGAAAACCACTGCAATGGTTGTATTTAAATCACAGCAATATTCACAGAGAATGATGCCAGTGATACCTCTTGGTTTGATGTCATCTTCATCACTCTCTGACTCTCCATCATCTCCCACGGCAATGGGGACAGACTTCAATGGATGAGCAGAAGTAGGGAAGTCCTGGGGGTGGGGGCGAGAGAGAGTGATAAACACATAGCAGTCTATACACCTACCCCCTGCACATGCAGAGGCATAACCCTACTGTCTTAGTACACTACATAGGAGACCCACCCTGTGACTGAGTCTGGGTGATGTTGTCTGGGAGGCTGGTGGCCCCCGGGGGTCCAAAAATACCTCCTTCTCACAGGCGTAGCACCACACACGGAAGGTGGTCAGATTGACAGTCAGGTTGTGCTTCTTTGCCTAAAAGGTCAGACAGTGAGGAGTGTTTAGTACCAGAATATACCAATCCATATAAGGAAGGGGATAAGCGAGAGTGTAATAGTTAAACCATGTTTATGATATGGAGAGCCAGTGGGATGAAGTATATGAGCCGCAGGAGGTGGAGCATGTAAATATTGGGATGAGGAGGGTATGGATTCCATAAGGAGAAGGTAAATATACTCTTAGGTAAATTAAAGGTGATGTAAACTGCAAAAACATATTTAATTTCGATGCCATTAAAAAAAAAAGACATCCTGCAGTAGATTAAATAGTTAACAAGTGTACAAAGAGGAGGGAGGAAGGAAGGCTAAATGCACAAACACACAGTATAGAGTGTGATTACCGTATATACTCGAGTATAAGCCGATCCGAATATAAGCCGAGGTACCTAATTTTACCTAAGAAAACTGGAAAAACTTATTGACTCGAGTATAAGCCTAGGGTGGGAAATGCAGCCGCTACTAAATAATAAAAGGACACTCAGCGTAACCCCCTGAGAACTCTTCATAAATATATCATGTTGGCAGCTGCAGATAAGGGAAAGGTGGATGGAGGACCCTTTGACCATCCTGCCTTTAAGAGTTACAGCACTGCTGATAACTTCAGGGAAAGAAAAATGCTACAGTAGCAGACAAAAGCAGGTTATTCTCCCTCTTTATGCAGCACCCATTCTCCCTCTGTATGCAGCACCCATTCTCCCTCTGTATGCAGCACCCATTCTCCCTCTGTATGCAGCACCCATTCTCCCTCTGTATACAGCACCCGTTCTCCCTCTTTATGCAGCACCTGTTCTCCCTCTGTTCCATGTACACTCCCTCAGTATGCCGACGCTCTCACGCTCTTCCGCTCTCCCTCTGTATGTAGACTTGACTCCATGCAAGCACCTCCTCCATGGACGCGCGATGTAAAATGCCCTTTCAGTTGACTCTATTTCATTGATCCAGCACCTCGCCAGCCATCGGGCGCGCAACTTACTCTAATTCATATCCAGAACCGGGAATCTGTTGCGCACACACACGTCACGTACCTTTCCAGCGATTGGTCGCGTTGCACGTATCCACCACACACGTCACGCGCATGAGGGGGGGGGGGGGCTGGATACGTGCATGCGATTGCGACAGATGCCCAGAGCTGGATATGAATTAGAGTAAGTTGCGCGCCCGATGGCTGGCGAGGTGCTGGATCAATGAAATAGAGTCAACTGAAAGGGCATTTTACATCGCGCGTCCATGGAGGAGGTGCTTGCATGGAGTCAAGTCTACATACAGAGGGAGAGCGGAAGAGCGTGAGAGCGTCGGCATACTGAGGGAGTGCACATGGAACACAGGGAGAACAGGTGCTGCATAAAGAGGGAGAACGGGAAAGTAAGTCAACGCTCGCAAGCGAGCGCACGGCCGGGAGAACGTAACTACCGTATATACCCGAGTATAAGCCGAGGGTGCCTTTTTGAGCACATTATTAGGGCTGAAAAACTCGGCTTATACACGAGTATATACGGTATATTTGTTATGGAGGAAGCAGGTGACCCATGGGTGCTAAATATATGTACTGGAGCTGTCAGTAACAAACGGCCAAGGCAAACGGAACTCTATGCGCCTTGGTGCATTACCTGTGGTTCAGGCATTTAAAGAGACAATTCCCATTTTAGAAGAAGTTAGACATTTATTATTTTCTATTGTGTTTACCCTACCAACCAGATTACAGATTAAAAGAGAACTAATCCCTAAAAAAAAGAACTGTATTCTACATAATGAACCAGTTAACATATGAAACCATAACGCTCATTCTCCTGCTATGCTTGCTGACCTGCGCGTGCAGAGTGCTATGATCCACATACGACTCGCCACATCCCACAGACTGGCAGCCATCCTAGAAGGAAGGACAGGAGTTTAAATCACAGCCAGCACAAATCCCAGGCCCCATTAAGAGTGACCTAAGCCCATGTCACTTACCTGCAGACAGGCCCATAGGTTGGGTCCGCCCACGCCACAGGACTCACATGTTCCCTGCAATAGCCAAACATAGAAACAGGTGTTTGTAGTTCAACAGCAGCTAAAAACCAAGTTGGTTGGGCATTCTTGCTCTACACTTATCTATGGCTTTCATTGGCTGGCTAAGGTTGCTGGGAGTTGGCGATCACTGTTTGGGAGATAATCAGGAGTCACTATGAGCATATAATATTCCTACTACATTAAATTAGAATTATTTTGTTAAAATTGAGGCTATGGGAGATGGCCTTCCCCTAATTCAGAACTTTCTGGATAATAGGTTTGCAATAACTATATATACAGGGCTGTTATAATATTATTCTGAAAAACCTAGAGAGCTGTTTCATCTATGGTCCAGTTCTACATTTCCACACCCCCTACTGACCTTGGATTTCAGTATGAGATCTTCCTTGGTAACTTCTCCAATGGAGTCAAGGTGAGGGCAGGAATCCTCAGCATCCCCCATGGTGGCCCCACCAGGCTGGCACTTATTGTGGAACAAGGACAGTTTTTTAAATACATGATCAATCCAGATCTTTTCATTTACCCATCAGTCCCACTGGATAATCTCTTACCAAGATGGCTGCCACAGCTTAATGGAACTGCTGGATAATGACTAAGCAAGATGACTGGGGCAGCTAAATGGAACTGCTAAGTAATGTCACACCAAGATGGCCACCATAGGTAGACTTAACTGCAATATAAAGTCTAAGCAAGATGGCTGACACAACTACATGCAACTACTGTATAATGCTTGAGCAAAATGAATTCAATATGGCCGCAGCAGCTTCTGCCTTATTCAACAATGCTCACTGGCTGAACAGACACCCCATGCCTCAGCTACTGAGATTATATTCGCTTGGCTTGACTGAGAAATAACCTACACGTGGCAGATACAGTCAAAATGGAGAAGGTTGTATTGTAGGTAACCATGCTCTGGAAACCATGATGGGAAGGAAAATAATGTTTGCTTCATGGCAACCAATCAGGTTTTTTTTTCCAAATGCAAAACCAGTAAATACAACGTTGCTTATTGGTTGCTATGGGTTACTAGACCTAAATGAAACTTGCACCCGTTAATTAATCTCCACATACTTTTTACAGCACTACAGGTTGTTGTGCCCAGCCAGCCTAATTTATTAGTGTCTTTACACTTGTTATATTTTATGTATTAAAATAGTTAACTAACAGTTTATAAATACCAAGTTGCTTTACTTATCCAAGTAAACATTAGAGGGCCGATTCATTAAAACACGAGTTCGAATCCCGAATGGGAAAATTCGGATTGGATACAATAATTTCTGAAGATCGCAAATATCACGAAAATGCTTACGAAAAAATCGTATTAGTCACGATAATATTGTATTGGCAATCCGAAAGTCACAAAATTTTCATACCGAACCGATTATAAACAGCAGCAGAACCTTTCAGAATTTTTCGCGCAAACGTACTAAAAAGTCGCGCGGGCATATTCACGCAAGCAAGAAAAAATCTGCCAAAATAGGCTCGGAGCATTCGTGTCTTAATAAATTTCCCCCTAGGTGTCACTTATTGATGCCAGTGCTCTCTGATACCCAAACAGCGAAGAATACATCCCTTCCTGACACAGGAGAACCATGTACTGTACCTTACATAGAGAACCCTTGCACCTCCAGCAACAAATTGCTTCCAGAACTGATACTAATTTAGTGCAATGTCCCTTTAAAGTGGACCTGTCACCCAGACATAAAAAGCCGTATAATAAAAGTACTTTTCAAATTAAACAAGAAACCCAAATTCATTTCTATATTAACAGATCCAAACCCATTATAAAGGCATTTAAAAATCTCAGCTGTCAATGATATATTGCCTGCCCCGCCTCAAGGCATAGAGGCGGGGCAGACAAGTACTTTAACTTTCAATTCAGCTCTCACTTTCCCCCTCCCTCCTAACCATATAATTGTGTAGCCAGTGCATGGATATAGGCATCTGGTCCCCCATTCTGGCACATACACAAGATTTTGGGGTGATACAAAGCTTGCCTTAATAACAGTGCCCACAAAATGGGCCTGCCTACTTGCCCTGATTGTGTAATTCCAGGACTGAAGGAAACAAGATTTATATTACTTATACAGTGTAAGTGAAGTTTATTTTGCTTGAGAAATACAATAGAAAAGAATTTGGGATTATTTCTTAGGGTGACAGGTCCCCTTTAAGGCCTCACACGAGCAGCAGGGAGAATAAAAGGCACACAATGACTTTTGGATGTAAGTCCACTAATGTTAAACATTACCAATATATATTAACCTGTATTTAAAAAAAAAAAAAAAAAACCCTTTATGTCAGTGATCCCCAACCAGTTCTTGGCTTGGAGGCAAGCTTTAGCTGCATAAAAACCAGGTGTACTGACAAACAGAACCTCTTATAGTCTGCCAGTCCACTTAGAGGCTACCAGATTAGCAATTTACAGCCCATATTTGGCACCCCCAGAAGTCTTTTTATGCTTGTGTTGCTCCCCGACTCTTTTTACATTTGAATGTGGCTCATGGGTAAAAAAGGTTGAGGACCCCTGCTTTATGTGATGAAAAGGCCGCAGTTTGGTTGGCTTGGGAGGGAGAGGAGAGGCCTGGGCAGCAGACTGTAAGCACAGCAGTTAGACCTGAATGAGGATAATAGGGTCACATGACCACTTGTGAGAGCCTCAGCCATTCGCGGTACAAGGCCGCAATCATGATGCCATTATATCAGAGGATGGCATACATCAGCAACTGGTTACCCGTAGATACCAAGCACAATGCCAGCTGCTCACAGAAATCTCAATTTAATTGCAAAAAATAGTCAGCAATTTATACACAGCATGAGTCACTTTCCCTTCAGCTTCATCCATATATGGTTCCGCTGATCCGGCATTATCTACATTTGAGCCTGTATGTCAGCTGACACCATTCTTTTTATACAATATATATATTATATACACACCTGTGGCCCACTTGTGCAGGATATACAACAATCACTATCATATGTTCTATATATACTACCAACTGCCTACCTAGTACAAATACCAGCCTTTCTGCTTTATTATATACTATCCAGTGCCCTTCTCTGTAAATACCAGCTTGTCCCCTTCTCTGTGCATACACCAGAATCTGCCCAAATCCTATGTATATACCAGGCCATGCCCATCACTGTTTTTGTGTATATTCCAGCTTGTGCCACTGTCTTTGTCTCTACCGTTTCCTTCTCTGTGTATATACCAGCCTGTGCCCCTGAGAATATATAAACCTGCTCCCCTCTCCTCTCTATGTGTAACCTTGTGCCTACCTCCTCTCTGTGTATATACACCAGTCTGCCTCTCTTCTCTGTGCCCCTCTCTTGTGTATTTATCGGCATGTACCATCCTCTGTGCATACACCAGGTTGTGCCCACCTCCTCTCAGTGTAAATACCAGGCCATTCCCATCACAATTTTGTCTATATTTTAATTTGTGACACTCTCAGTCTGTCTCTAGCGTTTCCTTCTCTGAGTGTATAACAGCCTGTGCCCCTGGGAGTATATCAAGCTGCTTCCCTCTTCTCTCTACATAAATCCAAGCTAGTGCCTAATTTCTTCTCTGTGCCCAGCACCTCACTGTGTATATACAGCAGTCTGCCCCCTTCTCTGTGCCTAGCACCTCTCTGTGTATATACACCAGTCTGCCCCCTACGCTGTGCCCAGCGCCTCTCTGTGTATATACACCAGTCTGCCCTTTCTCTGTGCCCAGCACCTCTCTGTGTATATACACCAGTCTGTCCCCTTCTCTGTGTATATACACCAGTCTGCCCCCTTCTCTGTGCCCAGCGCTTCTCTGTGTATATACACCAGTCTGTCCCCTTCTCTGTGCCCAGCGCTTCTCTGTGTATATACACCAGTCTGCCCATATATATATATATATATATATATATATATATATATATATATATATATATATATATATATATATATATATATATATATATATATATATATATACCAAATCAAACACAACCAGCACCAAGGGTCTTGTGGTTCAAACAAATATTATAGTATTATAATTGCATGTACAACTGACGTTTCGGTCCCTTTTGGGACCTTTAAAAAGGTATATATATATATATATATATATATATATATATACAGTCCAGAGTGGGAGGCACACCATAAAATGAGAGTAAACCTAGGTGCCAGAGCTATAAAATCTGTAGATAGGTAAAGAATGTCGGCACTCTTAGGATTTCCACAATAAGGCAAAAAAGTAAAGTTTTTTTTCAAATGCAAGCGGTGAGATTTATTGTTTCCAACGTTTCAGTCCTTTACTAGGACTTTCGTCAGGGAGTGCAGGAAGGCAAAGACATTGCACTCCCTGACGAAAGTCCTAGTAAAGGACTGAAACGTTGGAAACAATAAATCTCACCGCTTGCATTTGAAAAAAAACTTTACTTTTTTGCCTTATTGTGGAAATCCTAAGAGTGCCGACATTCTTTACCTATATATATATATTTATATTGAGAGAGAGATACAAGTTGCTAGTAAGCTGCACACCATGAGAAGAAATAATACCTGGGGGTGCCAGAGAAGGTGTGTGTGTGTGTGTGTGTGTGTGTATATACATACACACACACACGCAAGGTTAATATGATGCACTGCCCCCAGGCCCCTGCCGCTACACTAAGCTAAACCCCTGCCTGTACAGACATTAATCCTCTAGTAGTTATGGAGCTTGTACATGGATACGGGGTGCAGGAGCAAACCTACCTCCCTATGCCATGCCAGCCTGATGCCAGATACCTCTGTTACCGCAGCTGTTGACTGCTGATTCCTAACTCCGCCCCACACTGCCAAGGCAAGGGCGGAGATCCGGAAGCTTCTCACTGGCATTATTACATCATTAGACCGCGCCGGAAGTTTACATATTCCGTAGTGTCCGGGTTCAGCAGCGGGGAGAAAGATGCCTGGGGGAAGAAACTTTCGGAGGCGTAAAGCCTCGTCGTCAGATGAAGAAGCGGAGGCTGAAGAAGTAACTCAGGAGGTTAGGTAGGTTCTCGTTATATTTCTGCGACTCAACAGTGAGGATACTCGAAGTTGTATTCGTGTGAAACGTTACCTCAGGCCTTTTTTTTATTCCAAGAACGCGTTACTATGGATACCAATTAGCCATAAACACATTGTTGGGAGGGCAGACTTGGGGGTCTGCTTTTTCTATAGGTGTAACTAACTAACCCCCTTCCCCATCACTGTTCTACCTGAGCGTTAGTGGGCAGAGATAGGGGAAGTGAGCAGTGTCGGGCTGGGACCCAGGGGCCCACCAGAAAACATTAGACCCTCGGCTCACTCTCCAAATTATTTTTTTCTCAACCAACCTCTGCTAGTCTCTTTTATTTACATGCCAATATCTATTCTTCCATCTATTTCTCTTCTTTGTTTTCATTCAGCAATAGGGTATGACCGTGAAGTAGGCCAAATGGTAGGAGCAGGAGGGCTCACTGACACCTGTGCCCACCAGGAGTTTCCTGGTAGGCCAGTCCGACACTGGAAGGGAGGGGCAGGGTGTTGGTTTGTGAGGGGAGGGTGGGTAATGCCCTCTGGGGGGCCCTGCGTGGTCTGGTAAGTCAATACAGGGTACAAGAATGTGTTTACTTAACAAGCACATGTGGGCCGAGGAATGCGCGCACACACACACACACACACACACCATATGTAGATTCAGCACTCCTAAGCGTGGTCAAAAGACCCATGTGCTACCAATTAAGCATTAAAAATAAAAAATCTAGTGAATATTGGTGCACACCGGGAATCATTTAAAAAAGTAGCCTTTATTGTAGTAAAAAAAAAAAAAAATAAAAAATATATATATATATATATATATATATTTTATTATATATTATTCTCTTATTAATACCCTGTTTGTATTAATGTATTCTACTGTACAGCACTGCGTACATAAGTAGCGCTTTATAAATAAAGATATATATATATATATATATATATATACATATACATATACATATACATATACATATATATATATATATACATATACATATACATATACATATACATATATATATATATAGAAACAACAACAAGAGATCCTCTGCACTCACCCATTATCAATATATAGGACATTAAGACATTCAGTGCATTTAAGCTACTAAGAAATGCCCTTCCCTTTAAGCAAAACAGGGATTGTTTGTCCATATATTGCAATATACTTCAAGCTGGCCAACTGGGTCAAAGTCATCCCTTTTGACCAGTTCCTACACTGACTTATGCGATTCATTAAGAATTCTACTGCTTCAATATACATTTAGCCAAGGGACTAAGTTTTACCTGCAACTTTCTTGCTTTCAAGGTTAAAATCCCCATATGGTTGCCCTTTTATTGGCTCCACTGGGATCACCTGACTGCAGCTGGGAAGGGTGGGAGCTACAACAAGGAGCTGGCCACTGCTCCTGTATAAGCTATAGTAAAAAAAGGGAAAGTTGTTCTCAACCACTAAATTTTAAACCATTAAAATATATATATACACACACATACAGTCATGGCCCAAATTGTTGGCACCCCAGAAATTTTTCCATAAAATCAAGTATTTCTCACAGAAAAGTATTGCAGTAACACATGTTTTGCTTTACACATGTTTTGCTTTACACATGTTTATTTCCTTTGTGTGTATTGGAACAGAACTAAAAAAAAAGGGAGGAAAAAAGCAAATTGGACATAATGTCACACAAAACTCCAAAAATGGGCTGGACAAAATTATTGGCACCGTTGTGGATAAATAAGTTTGTTCCAAACATGTGATGCTCCTTTAGGCTAATGCCACACGAGGTGTAGGGCGGATATTTTCGGCAAGCTTAAAATCGATTGCTGAAAATTCCGCCCTACGCCTCCTACATGTGCCTGCACCCGAATGAATGAGATACGCTCTGGTGCAGGCACATGTAGCCGATATACGCATGAAAAAGCGAGACTTTGCATTATCTCGCGACATTTAAATGAAATGAAGCGCTATGGCAGGAGACCCAGGAGGACCCCACTGCTGACAGTGCCGCCATCAGAAATTACAGGGCCCCTCACAACAAAATTTTCTGGGCCCCCCTCTTCCCACGCCCCCAATGGCCCCTCACCCAGTGACCCCTCCCATCAGTTTCCAAGCAGCCTATGCAATAAAATGTCTCTTTAACAAATGGCACACACTACACAGAATATAAATGAGTTTTATATTTGTTAAATCACATTTATTACTATTATTATTAATTAATACAGTATTGTTATTAATACAGTACAGAAATGCTTTCTCCCCCCCCCCCTCTGCTGTGTTCGAAACAACCAGCCACACCTAGCGATTAATTACTGACGCCCTGGAGGCTCCGTACGCTGTAAGAGTAACTGAGTGTAGTTAACAGACCGAGAAACTATATGAGGAGCAAGTGGTTGACATACTGGGTGTGGGCTATGATACAACTTTGGTTAACAATTCTTAGATTGCCGAGCGAGAACTTATTGATATGCTAGTTGAGTATAATCACGGCCTTAATTCTGTCCCTTGAAGTGTAAGTAGGTTGTGTTACAATTGCGGGCTAAGTTAAACATACACTCTATATTAGCGGTGCATTGTGATTGCAAAATACGGGACGTAAAGTGAATATATTTCTGCAGAGATCTGTGGTGGGGATGCGGCTTCTGTGATTTGTCGTATAGAGGGCAGATGTACTTACATCGAGTTCGGGGTATACGAAATTAACTCTAATTTCACTGCTATATAATTTGCTTTATTGCCTGGTGACTGGCTCTATTGAGGTCAGACGAACTTGCATTCCTGTTGGGTATGGGATATAGTGGACACTCCTGAGTTGAACTGATAGACCAAGGGGTATGTGAAAATTAATTTTAATCCCATTGCCCTGTATTACTAAGGTATAGCCATGCTAACCTAAGGAGCACTTTAATTTTCACCATATATGTGTTAAGGATTTCTGAAAATCTGCACTTAATTACATCACTAAGCGCGTGTGCGCAAAGTATATATCTGTCAGAGTGTATGATATAAATGAAGATATGACATCAAGTGTAATTCCAATAAATGATTTTATTGATATGTAATAAAAACAAAAACTCTGAAAGCATTATTTGAAGTTTAATAAAATACTTACCTGGCCAGAGTACAAGTATACTTATTCCCGTAATTAAAATATTTTGGTCAAGTGAATGGTGGAACTGAACCGTAGTAAAATCCTCCGGGAACCATGATCCCCTGAGCAATAGAGTAGAATCTGCCAATATATCTACCACTGTGTTTGCACGCTAATCTATAGGCCATGAGCGATCAAAATACGCATTTGAACTGCTGTGAATAAGATACTTACCTGGACTGTGATGGATGGATGAATGAAATTCAATTATTGAATATATACATACAAACTAAATACCTACCAGTTTGTGATCGTTGGCGAATAGAGTATAATTGTTAAATACTATCAATAATATGATCAATACACCCTGTTAGGAATAGCAGTGCTCGATAACACTCAAGTGGGAAGGTTTAATAATAATATAAGAATAACCCTCTGTGATATTAAATCTGGGACTACAATGGTGGTCCATTTATAGCAGAAATACTTACCTGAGATTGTGGGTATATGCATGCAACAGAGTGATCCCATCAACTGCAATTGTCCATAAGTTCTTACTTTTGATTAAGCTCTAACTTTTGAATAAGAGGTTAATAGCAATACTCTCTATATATGCCTCTGAATGGGGACAATTTGTGTGGTATGTATCTTTGACTTCCCGGACTGTTACATTTTGGTTGCTGAATAGTTACAAACTACCAAATCAAAGGGAGGTGATTTGTACACTCAAGGTAACTTGCAACACAGTAACAAAGTCTAGAATCTGCTGGCTAGAGTCTAGCCTGTTATATTCCCCCAATAGGTATAGGGATAATCATTTGGTTTTAACACCTATTTTCTTTTTCTTTTCTTTTGAATTTTAAAAGTTATGTTTCAATTTAAATTAAATAAAAATAGTTTTTTAAGAGTCTAAACAGGTGTGCCTAAACTTTAGGTGTTCTTTACGACTTTCAACTTCTTTAACTAATGGCACACACTACACAGAACATAAATGAGTTTTATATTTGTTAAATCACATTTATTACTATTATTATTAATACAGTACAGGCACTTAGAGGAAATGCTTTCTCCTGATCGCCCCCCCCCCCCCCCCCCCCATTATCCACCTGCTTCCTCCGGCTCCCCCCCCAGCGTGCTCTGATTTCCACCACCACCCCCAGCATCTAAATATTTTCTCCTGACCCCCCCCCCCCATGGTCCACCTGCTTTCTCCGGCTCCCCCCCCAGCGTGCTCTAACTCCCCTTCAGTATCCACCTACTTTCTCCTGATCTCCCCCCCCCCCCCCCATTATCCACCTGCTTCCTCCGGCTCCCCCCCAGCGTGCTCTGATTTCCACACACCCCCCCAGCCCGTCCACTTGCTTCTCCTGTTCCCCTCCCCATCATCCACCTGCATCCTCCTGCTTCCCCCCCACATCCAACTGCATCCACCAACTCCCCCACCCCGCGTCCAACTGCATCCACCAACTCCCCCACCCCGCGTCCAACTGCATCCACCAACTCCCCCACCCCGCGTCCAACTGCATCCACCAATTCCCCCACCCCATCCCCGCGTCCCAACTGCATCCACCAACTCGCCCACCCCGCGTCCAACTGCATCCACCAACTCCCCCCCCCCCCCCCGCATTCAACTGCATCCACCTGATTTCCCCCCCCCCCGCGTCCACCAGCTTCATCCTGCTCTCCCCTTGCTCCGGCTTCCCTCTGCGTCCCTCAGGCCCCACTGCATTCTCCGGCTCACCCACCACTGTATCCTCACTTTTATAAGGTCGCGTCCTGTGCGTACTGGCGTCACACGTACACACAGGGCGCGACCAATCAAATTACCCGCTGACCACCAATGTACCAATGATAGAGCCCGTAATTTTTAAAGGGGGCCCGGGCTAAAAATACTGTATCACGGCCGGGCCCCCTTTAAAGCAAGAAGTGTCCGGGCCCGGGACAACAGTCCCCCCTGATGGCGGCCCTGACTGCTGATACAGAGACATAAAAAAGCAAGACTACAGTTTGCCAAAAGGTACTTGAGTAAGCCACAATCCTTCTGGGAAAACGTCTTGTGGACAGATGAGACCAAGACAGAGCTTTTTGGTAAAGCACATCATTCTACTGTTTACCTACAGTGAAATATGGTGAAGGTTCAATGATGTTTCGGGGTTGTTTTGCTGCCTCTGGCACTGGGTGCCTTGAAAGTGTGCAAGGCATCATGAAATCTGAGGATTACCAAAGGATTTTGGGTCGCACTGTTAGAGCCCAGTGTCAGAAAGCTGGGTTTGCGTCCGAGATCTTGGGTCTTCCAGAAGGACAATGACCCCAAACATACATCAAAAGCACCCAGAAATGGATGGCAACAAAGCGCTGGAGAGTTCTGAAGTGGCCAGCAATGAGTCCAGATCTAAATCCCATTGAACATCTGTGGAGAGATCTTAAAATTGCTGTTGGGAAAATGCGCCCTTCCAATAAGAGAGACCTCTAGCAGTTTGCAAAGGAAGAGTGGTCCAAAATTCCCAGTGAGAGATGTAAGAAGCTTATTGATGGTTATAGGAAGCGACTGATTTCAGTTATTTTTTCCAAAGGGTGTGCAACCAAATATAAAGTTAAGGGTGCCAATAATTTTGTCCAGCCCATTTTTGGAGTTTTGTGTGACATTATGTCCAATTTGCTTTTTTTCCTCCTTTTTTTGTTCTGTTCCAATACACACAAAGGGAATAAACCTGTGTATAGCAAAACATGTGTTACTGCAATACTTTTCTGTGAGAAATACTTGATTTTCTGGAAAAATTTCTGGGGTGCCAACAATTTGGGCCATGACTGTATATACATACATGCATACAGGGTCAGTCTGAGCACTATTAACCTGCCTGTTTTGACAGAATTAAGCTGGAGGAAGCCAAGGAAGTACAGAGTCTGAGAAAGAGGCAAAATGGTGTAAGGTAAGTGCTAACTTTGCTATGTCTAATACTGTCCTACATGATACTCTGAATTAGTCTTGCAATACAGGTACAGATATGGGATCTGTTATCCAGAAAGCCATTATTCAGAAAGCTCAGACTTACGGTAAGTGCATCTCTCATAGACTCCATTTAAATGAAATAATTCACATTTTAAAAATATACGTGATCCCAAATGAGATATCATCAATCATTATTCAAGGCAATTAATCCTATTTGATGTTTAAAGGATTTTTTTTTTTTTAAGTAAACCCAAGGTCCCGACCATTCTGGATAACAGGTTCTATACCTGTATTTGTGTTATAATCCAAAACACCTTCCCCACTAATTGATTGGCGTCAGTCAGTTGTACTATTTCAACCCTATGAAGCACAGAGTATAACTGTATAAGCTCTGAACATTATAGTAGTAAAGTATAATCCATGCCTTTATAGAAAGGTAAACTCAGGAGCCTTAATACAAGGAGCATCAGTCTGCTGCCAACCATCTGGATTCTCCCTGTTTTTTTTTTTTTTTTTTTTAATCAAATATATTTTATTTGCAGTGCTGCAGCCCTGCTGGTGGGTGAAAGATTGCCAGAAGAGGTGATAATGGCGGTAAGTTCACTTTAGAAATGAGCTGTGTTTGGGCTGAACACAGAGGCAAAGTCTGTCAATCAGTTGGCATTGCACCAGAAAAGGCAAGATCAAAATCTTACAGCTATTGCAAGTACACATTGTTGGTTTATTGGCACTTTGGCAACCACACTTAGATGTCAGCCATCTGCTTTATTTTATTGTATTCCATATTTTTATAGGATGATCCTTTCAAGATGCAAAGTGGTGGAATGGTAGACATGAAGAAGCTGAAGGACCGTGGAAAAGACAGGTGGGCATAATACACAACACACAAGGGTGAGTTAGAATTAAATCACATACTAGAGTTTTGTACCATAAAACTAGTAAACTGATTTTTTGTATTTAGACTTGGAGAAGAGGAGGACCTGAATTTAGGAACTTCTTTTTCAGCAGAAACCAACAGAAGGGATGAAGATGCTGACATGTAAGTAGAATATGTGTCTGAGAACGCAGAACCTTAAGGGGAGAAATTAATTTAATGTTTAAATTAAAGGACAAGTAAATTACACACACACACGGCAAAAATAGCAATAGAAGAGCACTGTTAGTGCTCGAAACATTGGATCACTTTCAGTAAACATGCTTTATTTCTTTAAAGTCCTTGTGTGTGCTGCACTTTGTTCTTATATATATTTATTTATTAGAGGCTTCCCTTTCAAAACCACCCACACTAGTATTTGCTTGATTGCTTGCCCTTTAAAAAATGTCTGATCTTTGAAGACACTGTTGGCAGAAAAAGGATCCCTCCCAGGTCAAAACAGAAAAAAAGCTCCACCAACAGCAACCACTCCACTGCCACAACTATATTCAGTGGCCTCGGTCATAACCAGAATGGAGGAGTTTTACAAATTCAAAAGCTAGTATTACAAATACTAGTAATATATGTACTGCTTAGTCATGGGTGGGGTTGGTGGATTGGATGTCATTACTGTTGGTCTAAACTATCCTCCTCTAACAATCAGGATGAAGTACATTGAGACAGAGCTCAAGAAACGAAAAGGCATTGTGGAAAATGAGGAGAAGAAGGTGAAGCCAAAGAGTGCAGAGGACTGTCTCTATGAGCTACCAGAGAGTATCAAAGTGTCATCTGCCAAGAAGACAGAGGAGATGTTGTCCAACCAGATGCTGAGTGGGATCCCAGAAGTAGACTTGGGAATAGAGTAAGTAGGCTGCCCAGCTGGGTGTCTGAAAGAAACATTTTGTGTATAATACTGCGAGTTCTCTATACATTTTGTTAGGTAAAAAGACTCATAAGACTAATAACACTGATGTCCAAGTTGCATGTATATTCCAACTCCAGTTTTGGGGTCACTAGTAAGATGGATGTGCTTAATGATTCCAGCAATGTTTTATTTCAGCGCAAAGATCAAAAACATTATTTCCACAGAGGAGGCAAAGGCTCGGCTACTGGCAGAGCAGCAGAACAAAAAAAAAGACAAGCACACATCCTTTGTACCCACCAACATGGCGGTCAACTATGTACAACACAATCGATGTAAGACTAGAAAATTATTTGTTTTATATATGTAATTAAAATAAGCATTTGTAAGGTTAGCTTAATGCCGAATCTGTAAATGTCCCTTTCTGTATCTGCGCTTTTCAAATCACGTTTTGTTTCTTTTTTTGCTTACAGTTTATCAAGAGGACCAGAACACGCCCATGAGGCGCCACAAGGAGGAGCCAAAACCACGCCCTCTCCGTGTGGGTGACACTGAAAAGCCAGAACCAGAAAGTAAGTATTTTATACTGTAACCAAGATTTATCAGCACATGTTAAGAGACACAGGATGAAGAGAGGTCCTTACACATAGAGCTTACAACCTAAAATTTAGTTTCAAGATGAACTGCCTCTTTAAAGATTCATGCTGTCCTTGGCAGGTGCAGCCATGTTGCATATTCTTGTCTTTGGACATGCTTGATATCCAATGCCCACGGAAGAAGAAACATTGATTAATACTAACCTCTCTTTTATTCCTTTCAGAGTCACCTCCCAACCGCAAGAGGCCATCCAATGAGAAAGCCACAGATGACTATCATTATGAAAAGTTTAAAAAGATGAACAGACGTTACTGAGTCCAAGACTGAATGGAGCATCAGCAGTGCCCCACCCCCCGCCCACTTTTTTTTTTTTTTAAATGAGGTATTTCCCTTGATTTGAGGAATATATGTAGTTTAGTATATAGTACAAGCATTCCAACTGAGTTTTATCAGACGAAAAATGTTTATTGCCAATTTATACAAAAATAAACACAAATTTAGTGTTTGTTTTTGCTTTGCATTTTATTTGGTGAATCAGAACTGCAGGTCTGTATTCCATATCATTCAGCTGTTTACGCAGCAAGGTTAGAGATTTTAGAAGACCTTCAGCCATACTTGAGGCGCAGGGCAAAATAGTGTTTAGCATATCAGCCACTTTTTCATTTCTCTAACTGGAATCATTTTTGCTTTGGTGTTGCCACTACTCAAATGTGATAGGTCAACTGCAGTAGGCCAGACCATACCAAAATTGTGATTGGCGTAGAACTTTGTAATTTTGTAGATGCTGTAAAGTAACCACTACTAGAGTCCTGCCAATTTTTAAAACCAGCAACCTGAACCCGCTACTAATGAACGAAAAGAGGCTTCCAAGCACTCCAGACCTTCCAGGTTAAAACAGCATCTTTATTAGTCCATTAAAATGTGAACGCCTGACGCGTTTCGTGCGCGTGCGCACTTACTCATAGGCTAGACACACACATTAAAGGGTGTGTGTCTAGCCTATGAGTAAGTGCGCATGCGCACGAAACGCGTCAGGCGTTCACATTTTAATGGACTAATAAAGATGCTGTTTTAACCTGGAAGGTCTGGAGTGCTTGGAAGCCTCTTTTCGTTCATTATTGGAATAACTCCCCTGGCTACGGGTTCGGGGCTTCTGGCACCCGAGCCACCTTGGGATCCGGGTGAGTGTACTTTGACTGCTATCCTGTGTATATAGACTTTGTTTGACTATCAACATTTGTGCCGGGTCCGGGGTTTTTACACCCGGGCTTCATCGTTCCACTGGGTATGATTAATACTTTTTTGATAGTATTTTGAAGGACTTAGCCACCCACATTTTATTTTATTTTGTGTGTACTAAACGTACTTCACCGCTCTGTTTTTTGTTTGATATCTGAACCCGCTACTGCCTTATCCGTGACCTGCTGACCACTTATAAATGAAGTGCTGTTACTGCAAACTGGAAGCGACATTATAAGAAGTTTTTTAAGAAAAATATAAAGGGGTAAAATATGGATAATATAAGCTAAGAAATAGATCTGAAAATACTACTCGCAACAAGCAGGATACCCACTTTTCTTCTGGGTAAACCATGGGTAACCAACCTGCTGCAGAACACTAACCACTACTACAGAAACCACTTGCCATTATGCTGTGTATAGCTCTATTAAATCTCTTATTTATACTCTGAACTTATTCTTTTTCATCCGTTTTTTTTTTTGGTGGGGGGGGGGCAGCATAGACAGGAACTTGCACACAAGGTTGATTCACTATCTGTATGTCCCATGGATGTGTGAGCATTCTGTAGAAAAGATACAGGTCTAGGTCTGCTAAGTGAGCATAGATCCATTCTGACCAATCTGACCATACATGGAAAGATCTGCTTGCTTACTCATCTTGCTGTACTGGAAGATATTTTCTGAGTCTGGTTAGTAAAGTGGGGGAACCTTTTGCTAATGATCAGATCAAATTGTGGCTGAGGTCACAGGCCAATGATCATATCCAGTGCTTAATGTGGTCCTCAGCCAATGGGATGTACTTATCGATATCTGAATGAGCTTCTTAGGTTGCCAGTGTTGTTGCACAGAAAAATCAAAAATGTGGAATTGCAAATAACCTAAAAAAAACCCAAAACAACTGAGTGGGTTGATATACTGTTTGGCCAAGCAGAAAGATAAAATCCAAATGAGTCTTTGGTAAGGTGCAGTCTTCTTCTGATGATTCCATTAGAGGGTCATCTGCTAACTATGGGTAGTGGCGAGAGTTACCATAGGGCTTAAAAAGGTCTGAGTGCCACACAAAACTTTTTGAGTCATATGGATACCTATGTAGCCCAAACTAGAAGCAGAGTGATTCTTTATGCTTGGCTTCCTGTAATATCCACTACGTGCCGACTAATAGGTGGCATTTTGTCCTAGGCTTGCTACCTGGCCAGTATTTTATGTGCCTGACTGATAATAAATTTGGCATCAAGTATATTTTTTTTCTATTAGGGAATAAAGATAAAAATATAGGAAAACTGGTATTTCCTCCTGGAAGCCCAGTTGGGACCTGGCTCATGAGCTATTCACATATTTGCACAATTATGAGGTCTTGAACTGATATTCCTGTGGGGAATTGTGTCAGTAAGAAAGACATCAACCTGACCATTATTTTACCTGTGTGGCCAATAAAAATGAGGCTTGATGCCAATGCTAATAAAAATCATTGGAAGGCCTGTATTGTTTCCAGAAAAGGTGACAATCCTAGGCCCATGATGCCCTCAGTGGAGGTACCAAAATGAATTCAATTAGAAACCAATACTTCTGCCAGTGCTTTAATGCAATCCGTCTTAGGTAATGCCCAATGGTTATGCTCTATGCATTAAACAATTAAAAAATTACGTGAGGTCCATCTTTAATCTACAAGACCAGATAGAATACTGCAGTGATTGGGCAATTAGCCCACAAGCAAAATGGCGACCACGGCGCTCCGGAAGTTGTTTCTCGGAAAGGCCAATACCTAACCCGGGAAGCGCCACTACTAGCAGGAGCTATGAAGCTACTCCGGGCGCTGATTTGGCTGCTGCTCCCGGTGCTGGCTCAGTGCGAGCCTATAACGCTGACAGTCGGTGCACTGTCTGTGGTGGGCGGAGCCGTGTATTATGGACTGCAATGCTACTTCCAGGAGTGCTGCTTTCAGAATGGAGCGATCAACAGCACAGGTAGGCTTGGGTCACATGATCTCCTACCTTGGCGTTGATGAGGGGGTATAAGGGGCAACATGACAGGCCCAACAGTAGAGCAGCTGCTACAGTTTGTTCTTTAGTAACCAGCGCGCACACAATGCATGCCAAATGGCTAATTAATTTATGTGCATCCTGCATGGCTTTCTCATTAATCACAGTACAGTCTGCATCATGCATGCACTTTAGCTGTCATTAACAGTGAAGGGTGTGTATATCATACTTGTGAGGGGACAGCTCTAATGAATGTTTGAGTCTGGCTGTTTTACCTCATCTGCAAGGGGAACTTCAAGGGGGTGCTGTGTGTTCTTTTTATTTTTTAGGCAATATCCACCAGTAAGAACGGCTCCTTTACAGGCCATAACACTGCAACTCTGCCTGTCCTGAGCCAACTCCAGCCTGTGCTTGGGCAGTTCTATGGCCTATGTTGCTGTAGGGTGATGGTGCTGTTGTTACAGTTCAGCAATATTTGGATGGGCGTCAGTTTTTCTTGCCCACTGGCAGCTATAGAGCATGTATGTATATACTCAGTACGCTGTTGCCTAAAAATATAGGCAACAGGCAATACATAGCAAGGACTATTAGAAATAGTAGTGCTGGGTGTTCCTTCCAGATTCTCCAGACACCTGTTATCTCACAATGCCAGCTCCTCATTGGCCCATTGCAGTCAGGTGACACCATACTGGCTCAGTCACTCCATGTGAAGTCACGGGTATCCGACCCATGAACATGGGTTATATATGTATGTGTCTAAAGGTGATGCGGGATTGTGGATGTCATGGTGTCAGTTGTGTAACAGATGGAACAGGGAGTGATTTATTTGCATAATAAAAGAAAATCTTATTCTAAACAATACCCCCATATATATTTATTGCACATTATGACTAGTTTCATAGTTATTTGTAAGTGTAATTGCTATTGGATGCAGTATTTACCTCCTACTGTTCCCTTCCTGACTAGTTACACCGAGAGCTGACATCACTGGGGTAGTGCAGTTAGGGTCCCTGTGGCAGAGGGGGTCTTAAAAGAGCAAAAGATTGCAAAGAAGGCGTGGCTTATAAGGGGGGATTTGGGTAGGCCCTGGGTGGAATAGGGGCATGGCCATACTTGTAAAAGGCATTCTGATTTTTGGGGTCTATTTGTTCACAGGGCCCACCACCAAGGGATCACCTGGGGGCGGGCCCTGTTAACTGTAGTATGAGGCCCCAGGATTACTGAGGGTTCCCTTTTTACACCCTTAACCGAGCCGAGCTGAAACTCCAATTCCCACAATGCCATGTATGTTCTGAGTTTAACAGACCTGAGAAGAACAGAATCCCTGTAGAGGGGATTGGCAGAGTGGCATGGCAGAGGAGGAGCGGTTGGAGAGATGGATGAGCCTGGCAGCAGTATTCATTATGGACTGGGAGGGGGCAGTCTCTGAAAGGGAAGGCCAATTAGTAGAGAGTTACACTTACACTACATGCACTTATGCTATTAAACATCATGGCCCCTCGCTTCTTTTGTCCCCCTTTCAGCCCTAGAGTTGGACTTCGATAGTAACATCTTTGGCCAGCACCTGGCAAAGAGGGTGATTCTTAAAGGAGTAACTGGGTTCATGAAAAACAAGCACCCAAAGAAACCGCTAACCCTCTCCTTCCATGGCTGGACCGGAACCGGCAAGAACTACATCAGCCAGCTGTTGGCCAGGAACATTTATGGGCATGGAACGGAGAGTCAGTTTGTGCACCAGTTTGTTGCCACGCTGCACTTCCCCCACGCTAGCCAGATTGACAAGTATAAGGTAATGCAGAGGCTGCCAGTGCCAGTATGGCAGTGCCATCATTCAGGGCTACAGGAGAGGTTTTGTGCTTTAGATGGTTCTCAGAGAAGGGGGTGTCACAGTCAAGGGCCAAACAGCACCCTGATGAGAGATTAATGACACCTCTTGGGTATTATATAGTTAATAAAGTACCTTCTATTGTACAATTTAAGGATATTATAAGCCACTGAGGAGTTCCATGACCATGTAAAAGCACAAGGCTAAAGGCCAAATGCTTTTAAATAGGTTGTGATACTCTGAGGTGGCTTCTTATATCCTCATATTATACAACAGGGGGTACATTATTCATAATAATACACAATTTTCAGTGATACGTTTGACAAATTATATCACTAGCACCATTTATAAGGATATCACTTCCAGGATATCCATGGCTGTTGTGTATTATAAGGATATATTTAACAAATTGACATATTTTGGGATGTCACTATGTACAAGGGTATGTTGCATTACATATATAAATATGGAGAGTTCTATATGGATGTAGCCCTTTAAAGGGGTTGTTCGCCTTTAATTTCACTTTTTAGTATGGTGTTGACATTGCTGTTCTATAGCATAATAAAAGTTAATTTAAAGGTGAACCACCCCCTAAAGATATTTTGTACAAGTGATTTAGGGTATAATGGGTTTGACTGATCCTAACTGTATAGTAAAACCTATAAAGTAGAATTGCAGTGTTGGAAATCCACACTGGGGCGGGGGAGCATTTCAGGGGCAACTGATGGAAATATCTATGTCGACACCCAGATGTTTAACTGAGGTGCATTAACAGGACCAGCTCCAGGCGTGGATAAAAGGGAATGTATCAAACTGTGAACGCTCCATCTTTATATTTGACGAAGTGGACAAAATGCACCCGGGACTGATTGATGCCATCAAGCCCTTTCTGGATTACTATGAGCAACTAGAAGGGATCTCTTACCGCAAATGCATATTTATATTCCTCAGGTACGTGCATTCAGCTGGGGCAGGTTAGAGGCGTTTTTGTTTGAGTCTTGGACCTCAAAAGGACTGGACTGTAACCTTGTTATCAGCTAAGGGGCCCAGCCTGAAGACCAGTTAGGGGGAGATTTGGGGTGAGTGATTATTTGTGCCCTGGGTACCCCTGAAACTATAGCAGGGTGACTGTTACCTCAATGTTTCTACATATCTGTAACCTTGTCATGAGCTAAGGGGGCCCAGCCTGAAGGCCAGTTAGGGTTTGATATTGGGTGAGTGCTCACTTTTGGTTTTCTCCCATTATTAAAGTAGAATTTCTGTGCATTTTAGCAATGCTGGAGGAGAAATCATCTCAAAGTTGGCTTTGGATTTCTGGAAGAATGGGAAAAAGAGGGAAGACATTAATCTCTTTGAGGTCGAGCATCAGTTATCACTTGCTGCATTCAATAACAAAGACAGTGAGTATGGCTGCAGATCACTAAAAGGGACACGGTGGAACCAGCTAAAAATCAAGGCTTTGACTCCATTAATCAGAAAAAAAGCATTTGAGAATTTGAAATAATAGTAATAACGAATATATTCTTTGGATTCATTTCAGATAATTTGGGGTCTATGAACATGTCTTGCTCTCAGTGATTTCCCTTTAAAAGGATTAGTACAGTTCGAAATGTGGGATTCCTATACAATCTGTTTTAATTAAATAATTATTTATTTAACTTTTTATTCATATCTATGAGATTTTTAGAAGCTTATTTATCAGAAGGTGAACCCTAACTTTCACTGTTGATACATAAACTTCTAAAAAGTCCCATAGGAATAAATTGAGAGTGGGTGAGTTTTTTTCGGTGATCTATAATTTAACACTGTGATAGATCTTACACTTAAAGTATGGTGATCCATATTGCACAAAGATCCCTTATCTAGAAAACGCCAGGTCCCTAGCATTCTGGATAGCAGGTCCCATACCTGTATCCAGGACCGCCATCATGAACACAATCGTGCAGTACCAACATTTTGGCCATGCCCCTTGTTTGTGCAATATAAACAGCTGATGTTACTCTATAATAAGCACTTCATAAAAAGAATTTCACCTACCTGCCCCTGCTCTGCGCTGTCATTGCTTGATATGGAAGTTACGTAAGTTGTAGCATAAGTTACGAAAACTGTGTAAGTTTATGGGCCCAATGATATTACTGTGAGGCCCAATAACCAGTCAGCAGTAGTTCATAAAAATAGCTTCAAACCCAGTGGGTGAGCTGTAGCGTATAGGATAAACCCATGTAAATGGGATTTTTTTAAGAGTTTGGAATTCATTCCCAGAATTCCTTTTGTTTGCTTTTGTCTGTATGAGGCAGTCTCCTCAACCTAATTTATTTGTTTATAAAAATAGTAAAATTAATTAAGTGGGGGGCCCAGTGATGTTGCTGTGGGGCCCAATAACCACTCATTCCTCTGCTGAAAGTTCATGTAGAAGACGCTGATATACTGCAGTTCAGAAAATAGATCCCAATACAAACAGCTGATATTACTCTATAATAAGCAGTTTATATAAATAGTTAAAATGAATAATTAATGTGCTAATAAGTCAGTCAGATAATTGAGGGGAGGTGGAATTTACCTTAACTTTTTAATTCACTGGGGGTCAGTGGAGTTTGCCCATGCAAAGCTTCTCTGCATTGCTATTTGTTAGTTATGTAGTTTTCTAGGCAGGTTTTGCAGACGTTGCATGAAATGTGTAACTATAACCTACGCAATTTGCATAACTTTTGCAATGCAATTGGGGCCCCCCTTACAAAAGAAGTACCCCCTCTCCCCCCCTGCCTGTATCACATTAAAAATTTGTTCCTTTGACCTGACATATTTTTGAGATATTAATTCATAGGGATTCCCAGCAGTTTCATATTTTACCCAATTATTACTCTTTCCTCACAGTCAGAAAAGTTTTTTGTATTTAGCATTTAATTGTTATGGGGACTTCCTAATGGCCACCTGACACATATGTGGCTGAAAATTAGGCAGATATCTATTGGGCATGTTAGGAAATCCTGCCGAATGACAATTGCATTGCCATCCTTTTCTTGTGGGTCTCCATGGGCCCACAGCATGATCCAGTCATTGGCCCGAGGGGGCAGTTGTTTCGACCTGATTTTACTCTCTGCACAATGGCATGTTCCATGGTGACACTGTTTTTGCCAATACACAGGCGGATTTTGGCACAGCGGCCTGATAGACAAGAACCTGATTGATTTCTTTGTGCCCTTCTTGCCCCTGGAGTTCCAACACGTGAAGATGTGTGTGAGGGCAGAACTGCGCCAGCGAGGCTACGAGGTGGATGAAGAGATCGTCACTAAAGTGGCCAAGGAAATGACCTATTTTCCCAAGGATGAGAATGTGTTCTCTGTTAAGGGCTGCAAAGTTGTGTCAACAAAACTAGAATATTATCTATGAGACTTTTATTTTGTAACTGCTTGCCTAGGAGGGGGCACAACTGAGACTCGTGGCCTTACTATGAACGGATTCACCCACTGTTTTTAAAGGGATGGGTGGGGGGGGCGAAGTTGATGTACATACACACTGGTTTATTTTTATATTTTGAGTAATTTGGGGTGACACATGCGCACCTTACATGTGGATTGTTTTGCTCTTACAAGGTAATTTTGTTATGCATATAAGTGCCAGCCTTTGTGGTCGAATCTGTGCTGTATCAAGTTGATGTTCCCTCACAGTGACAATGGAGGATAAAGACACAAGGTTATATCGGCACTCGTGACATTTCATGCTTCAGTTTTGGTGTTCGTACTGCTGTTCACCATGCAGACACACAAAGTACCCCTGAACTCTTACCAGAAATCATTTGACTTTCATAAAGATATATTTATACTCACTGTTATTGTGTGTCCTTCAGACTTCTTCTATCAGGATTGTATCATTGGCTTTGTGTGTAAACACTGCCACTAACACTTGCCCTTATATGTACAAATCCCCGGTAGCTTTGTATGTATCCCTCTCTTCTTTCCCAGCAGCCCCATATGTATCCCTCTGCTCTACCCTGTACATATCCCTCTGCTCTACCTTGTACATATCCCTCTGCTCTTCCCCAGCAGCCCCGTACATATCCCTCTGCTCCCCCCTGTACATATGCCTCTCCTCTCTCTAGCAACCCCATACCTATCCCTGTGCTCCCCACAGAAGCCCCGAACGTATCCCTCTGCTCTCCCCCAGTAGTCCCGTACGCATCCCTCTGCTCTCCCCCAGCAGCCCTGTACTTATCCCTCTGCTCTCCTCCGGCAGCCCAGTACATATACCTCTGCACTCCCCCGGCAGCCCAGTATGTATCCCTCTGCTCTCCCCCGGCAGCTCAGTACGTATCCCTCTGCTCTCCCCCGGCAGCCCAGTACGTATCCCTCTGCTCTCCCCCAGCAGCCCTGTATGTATCCCTCAGCTTTCCCCCGGCAGCCCAGTACGTACCCCTCTGCTCTCCCCTGTACATATCCCTCTGCTCTCCCCCAGCAGCTCTGTACACATCCCTTTGCTCTCTCCTAGCAGCCCCGTACATATTCCTCTGCTCTCCCCCAGCAGCCCTGTACGTATCCCTCTGCTCTCCCCCAGCAGCCCTGTACGTATCCCTCCGCTCCCCCCAGCAGCCCTGTACATATCCTTCTGCTCTCCCCTGTACTTATGCCTCTGCTCTCCCGCAGCAGCCCCGTATATATCCCTATGCTCTCCCCCAGCAGCCCCATACATATCCCTCTGCTCTCCCCCGGCAGCCCCGTACGTACTGCTCTCCCCCGGCAGCCCCGTACGTACCCCTCTGCTTTTCCCCAGCAGCCCCAAATATATCCCTCTTCTCTCCCCCAGCAGCCCTGTACATATGCCTCTGCACAGTAAACATCCACTAATTCCAGCCTTTATAGATTTTTAGCTAACTAACCATATTAGGAACATTTTTGATTTTGCCCTGCCTATTTACCCAGTTTTATTTTTACACCAAACTGTTGCTTTAACAGTTCACATTATGACCCCACACTCACCCACATACTTGTGAGGTTTCGTTTTCTATAGAGTGGCTTATAGCAGTGTAACAGTAGTGCCATGATGGCAGCAGGGAGGGAGTGAGGGTCTCAGGCTAAAGGGCTGCACTTGTTCCTGCTGGAACTGCCGCTGTCCCACAGTAAATCTGAAGCCAATCGCTAGTGCTGCTGACGGTGCTACCACCATTCTCAGCTACATCTTCGACCAGTTTTCCTGCTACTGGTATGAGTGTTGTGAACCAGAGCAGCCACTAAACCTCACAGGTGAGAAGGGGGCACAAGGGGATATGAACATGGTACCTCAGATTGTGGGTGGGGGGGTTGCTAGGATGGAAAAAAAGGAACACACAGCAGTTTTGTAACCTCATTTAGCCATGCAGCTGTGTTATATGTGGCCAGTTTTCAGGGGTGAGTGTTTTTAACATTTGGGGCCCTTTGCGACCTTCTAAACCAGTGCTGTCCAACTGGCGGCCCGCGACCCCCCTCTGTGTGGCCCCCCACCTGTCTGGCTGCTTTTATGGCTTACCTTTGTGTAAGATTCAAATGGTATCAGTACTGAGATTAACTGGCCCCCTGCAGTTTTCACACCTCAGGCTCAGGCTGTAATCACCCACATTGTTTACCTGTTCACAGACAGACAGGAGCAGTGCCAGCATTGTGTCACTGTATGTATTACCTGCCCTATGCTGCCTATATGTATGGCACACACAGGCAGCATAGGGCAGGTAGATTATGGCACACACAGGCAGGGTAGGGCAGACAGTATGGCACACACAGGCAGCATAGGTCAGGTAGATTATGGCACACACAGGCAGGGTAGGGCCCTATGCTGCCTGTGTGTGCCATACTCTGCCTGCCCTATGCTGTCTGTGTGTGCCATACTCTGCCTGTCCTATGCTACCTGTGGGTGTCATACTCTGCCTGCCCTATGCTGCCTGTGGGAGGTGAACCGGCAGGGGTTTATTCTGGGAGTTTGTTAGCAGTTGGATATAGCCATTAAATGGTCCCCAAGGTGTGTAATTATGTGCTGGGGGTTGCAGTGCTACCCACAGGGGAGGAAGAGGCAAATAGATTTAAGGGTACGTCTTAGTATGACATAATATATAATATATAATATAATATATAATATAATAATAATATAATATAATATAATATAATAATATAATATATATATATAATATAATATAATATAATAATATAATATATATATATAATATGACATTCTTTCACATTTGAATGAAGGCTGATATCCCTGCAGTGAGCACCAACCATTTGGGTTTTTGCTGTGCTACCACCATTAATGTGGGCATGGTCTTAAAAGACTTGTGATTACATGGGTGTGGTTTGAAGTGGGTGTGGTTTAAAAGGGGGAGTGGTCCAAACCGGCTTTCATTAGCGGCCCTCCACTATGTATGCTAGAGAAATTCCGTCCCTCGGAACCACAGAAGTTGGACAGCACTGTTCTAAACCATACAAAATATTAGTATGCAGGGCCCCTCAGTCTCCACACTCTGCCCTGGCTATTAGTAATGTGCGGGTAGGCAAAAAGCCAACCCGCACCCAACTTGGCCCAAAACTGTGGGTAAACCTGTGTGTCCTTCAGTTTTCTGCCTGACCTGCAGATCACTACTGTATATGGAGGGGCCAAACCCCATTTGGTGCTACCTTTGATTTTATGGGTTAGGGTGTCCTATTCTGTTGTTAGCAAGTTCTAATGAATTGCATAGGTAGGCTAGGGTAACCATATCACTTTAAAATTAGGGACATGTCTAAAAAATCCATATAGCAGGGCTGAACTGATTGCAGTTTATTTTACATGCAATCAACATGTGTTTGTTAGACGTGTCCCTGAATTTTGTGATCTTTCAACCTAGGATAGGGTAGAAGGCAGGAGCTGAGACCTGTAAGTACTTCTCCCAATGAATACAGTGCTACCAAACCCAAGTGGTGCTGTATGCATTGCCAAAATATACTTTGTTTTGGAGACCTGCAGGCATCCATTTACATGCAGGATAAAGAGTGCAAAAATATGCCAGATTGTATCTTGTCCTGTTCTTTTCAAATGTTGGCAATTTCTGCCAATACATATTACTTCTTTCATATATGTACTTACTTTTACTGCACTTGGGGGGTTCAGTCCCATGAGAAGTTCGGTGAGAAGTTAATTCATGCCAGTAAGAGGAGGGCTGGTTTGCGGGTACAGGTAAATAAAGAAAAATTAAAGGTGACCAGCCCTGTACAGGCCCCTATGCTCATTTAAAGGAGAAAGAAAGGTAAAAACTAAGTAAGCCTTATTAGAAAGGTCTATGTAAATACAGCCATAAGCACTCACAGAAATGCTGCACTGACTTCTCTGTGAAAAGATTTCCTGTGTCTGTAATTCATGTGCCACAGACACGCAGCTTTCTGCTTTCTCCTCTCTCCTGCTCCCCCCTCCATCAAGAATGCTAAGAACTCACTCCCCCCCTTAGGAAAGTGGATCTGAGCCAACCAGCAAGAAGCTGACACATAGTCTAACTAACTGAGCATGTTCACTTGGTCTGGGTATCTGTGCAAGAGCGAGGCATTATGGGAACTCTCTTTACACAGCTCAGTGTTTTTTTCTTCCTGTTTGGCTTCTGATCATCTGAATGGGAGAAATATGGAAAGACTTAAGGGCACTATTGAGACAACTGAAGGTATGCCTGCATCTTGAGATTAACTCCTTTCCTTCTCCTTTAAAGGATTAGTTAACACAAAACAAAATATAAACATTATTTACATTAACAGATTAATCACAAAGTCTACATCATCATAGCTACCGACAAACACAGAACATGGTGGTCTGGTTCCTTTTCTCTAACCAGTTGATCATGGCTTCCCTCTGGTCTGCAGCCCTCACATCCTGCTCTCTAAGATGCTCTCTCTGGATGCCCCACCCCAGGTGCTTCTCCCTTGACTACTGTCCAGTCCACATTTATACACCTTTTCAGCCACTGCCACCACATACCAACTGATCAGATGGGTTGATAAAAACCACACCTTTCCTATTGTTCAAAGACTGTTGGGTTAGTTTTGTTGCATACATAAATGAGTTTTTATGGCTCCTGTAGCCAACACACTGCCATTCACAGAAAAACCCTTTAATATGTAGATTTGGCTTTGGGTGTAACTTGGACAACTGTTTTTTCAGTACAACTCCCCCATACTCAGTGTATAACACATAAATATGCATAAAGACTCAAACACATATGTATATACAAATAATGGCACCCAAGATGAGCAATTTCTTACAGCCCCTAAAGAAGCTGCAATAAGCAGTGAAATGTGCCAGGCTGGCATAGGTGGACTGTAGGTGACTAGTTCTAGTAGGTAGGGCTTGGGTACTAATATGGGGTGGGTGGAGTTGTAATACTGTTACTATGGTGCCTTAGATGCATTTAAAGGGGAGGTTCACCTTAAAGTTAACTTTTACTATGTTACAGAATTGGCCTCGCCACAAATCTGGGCCTGACTATCTAGTCTGATGACCATAAAGACACAGTTGATCTGTGAGACCTCTTTGAATGTTTTATTTTTTTTAATGATTTTTAAATAGCTTTATAATGGATATGGATGTGTAACCCTTTCTTGGCTGTAACCAAGCCAACAGCACGACTAGATAGGTCTAGAGCATGGGGTACACGCGACTCAGTCCTTCAGGATGGGCCTTCGCTATGTGGAAGTAACCAAATGGAGCTATGGTGTAGTGCAACTACAACCCACTGGAGCTGTGTGCAGTGCAGAATAACAAATGGGCGCCAGAAGGTTCTTGCAGATGAACAATAGAACTGGTTTATTTTCAGCAACAAGCAACTTGTAGGGTTAGTGCAATATACTCACACATCAGTTAGCATAGCAGTTTCTCTGAGGACAGCACAGAGAGGGTGCACACCCGCTCCTCCCAACTCCCCTTGAGCCTGGGCAGGATCAGTGCCACCGGTTCAGTTGCTCACTCTGTGGAACAGTCAGCTGGGTACCACTCTCCTCAGGCCCCACGGCAACTTTGGATCAGGGTTCAGACTACCTGCCTCCTAGGTCTAAACCGTGGCCCTACACTAAGGCAACAGTGCCTGTCTGGAAGGGTACTCCCACAGCTACTTTCTTCTAAGCCAAACTGCTCGTGCTCTCTTCCCTCACTATCTCACTTTCCTAGAAAGTGCTCCACAAAACTTGCTATCTAACTGGTCCTCATTCACGGGGTCCCTGTCCCCGACTTCACCAGAGTGGCTGACAACACTCTGGGGCACATGGCTTTACTGGGGACCTAGTTCTTCTGCCTCCAGGCTCAATGCTCCCCTCTCTCAGAACACAGGCAGCCAAAGAGACAGACCCACCCCCTGCTAAACACTATATCAGTGTCCCAGGGGAGTGGTCTCCCTATTAACCAATAATCACACATATGAACTCAAAACTGATACATGGGTCTTTGCCCAGTAATAGCACAAAACCAGGAAGCTGCAGGGTTTAAAGCCATAGGGACTAGTTAACCCTATGGATCCCTACAGATGTGTTAATAAAAAAGGAATTTTGGTTTCATGTTTAATTTTAAAAGGACTTTTATTATACAGCTTTTTGTGTGGGTGACGTCCAGACACAACATCCAGCTCAGGGTTAAGAACCAATGGCTCCTTTTGTTTTGTAAATCACAGCCCCTTACTTACTACACCGGCCCTTACTCAACACCATTGCAAGGGTCCATCATAACACAAAAGAACTGAGGGTGAAGTAAAGTCGCTTGGCACTGCATCTCCACCTGTGAGTCAATGGACCAGCAACTGTCGCTGAAACCTCCATGCAAGTTACTAAAGCCAGAGCAAATTTGCAACTGCCCAGCAAGTTGTGGCAAACTATTTTGTTGTGCCCATTATAATGGTGGGAATCAGCATTGTGGGTAAAAGAATTTTGTAAATTATCCCTTTAGTATTAATAACGGTTGGATCAAGTGTGTGTAAGAACGTGTTGGGGAAACATAGTGACTTGTTTCCTTCAAGGAGAATTAAACCCTAGAAAAATATACGTACTCATGGGCATTATGCCCTGCGTTTTCTTTTAATATATGTTTTATTGATTTTTTAGTAGACTTAAGGTATGGAAATCCAAATTACGGAAAGACCCCTTACCCGGATTACCTTTGGTCCCGAGCATTTTGGTTAATGGGTCCTATACCTGTACCTAATATATTATATATATACTTTCATAGAGATTCCTGACATGTATAGATGAACCCTCCACCCCTGGTAACACTGAATTTTCAAAGCACCGCTCCAAAAAACACACAGTAGACAACCCATATTCTATTCTTTGCCCTTCCCTACGCACTACAGCAGCGTCCTCCCATTTAAACTTTTAAACTGGGCGCCACTCACTTCTCCCCGCCCCCTTCTCTAGATGGGCAATGGCGGTCTTGTTCGGAAGCGTGGGCGTGGCCTAACCAGGAACTGGAGATTGACTGTTATCTAGGTACCGCCCACTCCTGTCTTGGTTATGTGGCTGTGACGTCACGATTTCCCTAGCGCCTAGAGAGCTAATGGCAAGAAAGAGGCAGCGAATGTGGGGGGTTATGGGTCTGCAGTGGCCCCTGGTGCTGCTGTTGTTCTGTCCCCATGTACATACGGAGCCCATCACTCTCGGTATCGCTGTCGGTACTGCGGCGGTTCTTACAGGCTACTTATCCTACCCGCGCTTCTACTGCTACTGGTCCGAATGTTGTGAGCCGGAGCTGCCGCTAAACCAGACAGGTGAGAGGGCCGGAGAGGCGGCCAGTTTGATACAGGGGAAGGAGGATGTCTGAGGTGCAAAGGGCAATGCTCGGAGCTACAGAGCCATTCAGTATAATTATGTGGGGTCCCTTTGGGTTTAGGACTTGTGAGGGGTTTGGGGCCAGATGTGAGTTACTTAGCCATATAGATTATTATTGTGCAGGGTCCCTACGGATCCACCATCTGCCACGGCAGCTACTCTGTATATATATGTATGTCTATGAAGATTCTCATTCATCCAGGTCATGATATACAGTATCTAGTAGAATTAAGTCTAAAACAACTGGACTTTTCTGAGTTTTTCTTGAAAACGTTTCACCACTCATCCGAGTGGCTTCTTCAGTTCAAATGACTGGTAGGGAATTCCCCGGTATTTAAACTCTTGATGGTAGTAGAGTCACAGACATCCAATCACAATGGTTCCATTAATAGGGGTATTATACCAGGCTAATGGGACATTAGAGCATGCGTTACATGCAACCCCCTTTCCCAGGATGGGCCTCCGCTAAGTGGGAGCAGTGTCAGTGGCTTGATGATGTAGTTAAACTACAACTCACACTGGTGTTGTGCAATAGATTAAAGGAATAGGACGCCAGGAGCTCTTGCAGAATCACTGGATAATACTTTATTGTCCAAGACAATGGTATGCAGGGTTATCAATACTCACGCAATAGATGCAGAACAGTATGCAGTTATACAATTGATGTAAAATGGATCAATAGCAGAAATATGATGCTCCCCTGGATATATCCCTTGTCATCAAGAGTTTGGGCAGGTAGAACAACAACAGTGTGATAGGTAGGAAAGCTCACCAGCATAGTCCCATGCTCTTTTGGAGGTTAGGGCAAGGCATATTTGCTAACCTATTTCCCTAGCACTTCTGTGTCCCTAATCTAAGGCCAGTAATGCCTGTTAGGAAGACTACTCCTTTGCTATTATCCTCGATGGAGCAAATGGCTGCTCTGTCTATATAATTCTGTCTGAACTCACCACTACTAGAGGGTGCTATGAAATATGCTGCTATACTGTCTTTTCCTCATTCACGGGGCCCTGTCCCCTACTTTAATTTGGATGGAAGTGGCTACTGGGCCGGATCTGTACCCAGGCTCAATGGAGAGGTGCTTCAGGTAGCAGACCGGCAGCCAGAGAGGAAGTCACACCCTCCTGCTAGACACTATATCAGTCTGCAGGGGGCGTGTACAACCAGGCTAAACCTATAAGGGCTCTGGCACACGGGGAGATTAATCGCCCGTGACAAATCTCCCTTGTCACGGGCGACTAATCTCGAGTTGCCATGACCCGCCATCCCACTGGCGAACATGTAAGTCGCCTGCAGGATGGCACACGCGGCGGCGCGATTTCCCGAAATTGCCGAAAAAGACTTGCGAGTCAACTCGGGGAGATTAGTCGCCCGTGAACATGGAGTTTTGTCGCGGGCGACTAATTTCCCCGTGTGCCAGAGCCCTAAGGGATAGCTATACAACTGTAAACTAAGTACAAGGGCTCTGCCCTATAACAGTACAGATAAGAATAGGTAGGGAAGTAAAGCCATAGGGAGCTTAACCCTATGGGTCCCTACATATATATACTGTATAATCTGTTCTGGCTGCCAATTTCAATTTTTTTTCAATTTACTCAGTTTCACTTTCTATTTCCTTAAAGTTTGAATAGGTTAGTGCTTCCTCATATCGCCACTCCCCCCACCTCACAAGCCAATCAGTGAAGAAAAAGTCTAATAATCCTGCAGAACTAGGAGTACCTCTCTTTATGCTCTACCTGGCAACCCCATATTATCCTTGTGTTCACCCCTCTGCCCTCCCCCGGCAGCCCCGTACGTACCCCTCTGCTCTCCCCCGGCAGCCCCTTACGTACCCCTCTGCTCTCCCCCGGCAGCCCCTTACGTACCCCTCTTCTCTCCCCCGGCAGCCCCTTACGTACCCCTCTGATCTCCCCCGGCAGCCCCTTACGTACCCCTCTGCTCTCCCCCGGCAGCCCCTTATGTACCCCTCTGCTCTCCCCCGGCAGCCCCTTATGTACCCCTCTGCTCACCCCCGGCAGCCCCTTATGTACCCCTCTGCTCACCCCCGGCAGCCCCTTATGTACCCCTCTGCTCACCCCCGGCAGCCCCTTATGTACCCCTCTGCTCACCCCCGGCAGCCCCGTACGTACCCCTCTGCTCTCCCCCGGCAGCCCCGTACGTACCCCTCTGCTCTCCCCCGGCAGCCCCGTACGTACCCCTCTGCTCTCCCCCGGCAGCCCCGTACGTACCCCTCTGCTCTCCCCCGGCAGCCCCGTACGTACCCCTCTGCTCTCCCCCGGCAGCCCCGTACGTACCCCTCTGCTCTCCCCCGGCAGCCCCTTACGTATCCCCCTGCTCTCCCCCGGCAGCCCCATACGTATCCCTTTGCTCTCCCCCGCCCCTGGAGCCCTGTACATATCTTTCTGCTCCTCATTTCTCCTGATTTAACCGTGGTGGCAGTTCACCTGACAAGTGATTATGCTGATGCAGTGACAGCACTGCACACCCCTGTGCTGACAGCCAAATATAACATAGTAGGAGGGCTATTGCAGTGAATATACTTTGCCTAATTTAAATTCCCTAAATATAAAGATAAACCTTATCTGCGCTCCAAGGGTTAGGGGGGGTATTGTGAGTTTTTAATTATTATACTTTTATTGACTATCCTTTTTGAAGTTGTAAATATAGGTCAGACTAATGAATTCCCTTTTTAATTTATTTAAATTGATTTCTATTGAGGGCATGATATTAAGGAATTGGGAATTCAAGGGTGAATTATCTGTAGGTATCATATGTCTCCCTTTATTGTAATAAATGAATTTCTGCTGTATATAGAATTTACTTTATATTTTTAACTTAGTGGTGTGTGTGAATTCATTATTGTATACATTTGATTTTATTATGCTGTAACACATTGATTTATTCTAAATAAATATAAACTGATTTTTCACTTTATTGGGTGGTTCTTAAGCGCCAACTCCTTTGGAGATAATTTAAATTCCCTGCTAGTAAAGTTTTCTTTTATGGCTGGTGCAAATTTGGTCAACTATTGCTGAAAGCTTTTGGGAGTGCTGGGAATTGTAATTCTTTAGGGTCCCACAAAGGACTGGTAATTCTGTGTATCCATTAAATCATACTTGTCTTTCAGCCCTACTGGCCGATCTAAGGCAAAAGTTCTTTGGGCAGCACTTGGCCCAGGAGGTGATATATCGAGCTGTGTTGGGTTTCATGAACAACAAGAATCCTAAAAAACCACTGGCCCTGTCTCTGCATGGATGGACTGGAACCGGAAAGAACTTTGTCAGCAAAATCATCTCGGACAATATATACAAACAGGGATTCAACAGTAAATTTGTCCATCTTTTTGTCGCCACTCACCATTTCCCTCATGACAGTAAGGTCCAGCAGTACAAGGTAACCCTGAATTCTTTGGTTCTAATTCTATCCCTAAGCTCTTTTGGTCATATAGGTTATATAGAAAACCTGGGTTAACATTCACCTTGCTATAGATTTATGGGTACCCAGGGCACATACAAACACTCACCCCAAATATCTCCCTAACTGGCTTTCAGGCTGGGCCCCTTACCTCATAACAAGGTTACAGATATATAGAAACATTGGGGTAAGAGTCACCCTTCTATAGTTCCATGGGTAACCAGGGCATGAATACGCACTCACCCCAAATCTCACCCTAACTGGCCTTCAGGCTGGGCCCCCTTAGCTCTTAACAAGCTTACAGATATACAGTGGCTTGCAAAAGTATTCGGCCCCCTTGAACTTTTCCACATTTTTTCACATTACAGCCACAAACATGAATCAGTTTTATTGGAATTCCACGTGAAAGACCAATACAAAGTGGAGTACACGTGAGAAGTGGAATGAAAATCATACATGATTCCAAACATTTTTTACAAATAAATAACTGCAAAGTGGGGTGTGCGTAATTATTCAGCCCCCTGAGTCAATACTTTGTAGAACCACCTTTTGCTGCAATTACAGCTGCCAGTCTTTTAGGGTATGTCTCTACCAGCTTTGCACATCTAGAGACTGAAATCCTTGCCCATTCTTCTTTGCAAAACAGCTCCAGCTCAGTCAGATTAGATGGACAGCATTTGTGAACAGCAGTTTTCAGATCTTGCCACAGATTCTCGATTGGATTTAGATCTGGACTTTGACTGGGCCATTCTAAAGCTGGCCATACACGCACTGATACTATCGTATGAAACCTTGTTTCGTACGATATTCGGTGCGTGTATGGCATGTCGGCGAGTCGACCGATATCGCAGGAAGCTGCTGAAATCGGACTCGCCAATCGGCCAGGTTAGAAAATTTTGATCAGGCGCCATAGAAGGCGCCTGACCAAAATCTGCCGTCAGGGCTGAATCGACAGAAGGAGGTAGAAATCCTATTGTTTCTACCTCCTTATCTGCGACCGATGGTCGCACGAAACATCGTTAGATCGCCACGTGTATGGCCAGCTTAACACATGGATATGTTTTGTTTTAAACCATTCCATTGTTGCCCTGGCTTTATGTTTAGGGTTGTTGTCCTGCTGGAAGGTGAACCTCTGTCCCAGTCTCAAGTCTTTTGCAGACTCCAAGAGGTTTTCTTCCAAGATTGCCCTGTATTTGGCTCCATCCATCTTCCCATCAACTCTGACCAGCTTCCCTGTCCCTGCTGAAGAGAAGCACCCCCAGAAGCATGATGCTGCCACCACCATATTTGACAGTGGGGATTGGTGTGTTCAGAGAGATGTGCAGTGTTAGTTTTCCGCCACACATAGCGTTTTGCATTTTGGCCGAAAAGTTCCATTTTGGTCTCATCTGACCAGAGCACCTTCTTCCACATGTTTGCTGTGTCCCCCACATGGCTTGTGGCAAACTGCAAACGGGACTTCTTATGGTTTTCTGTTAACAATGGCTTTCTTCTTGCCACTCTTCCATAAAGGCCAACTTTGTGCAGTGCACAACTAATAGTTGTCCTATGGACAGATTCCCCCACCTGAGCTGTAGATCTCTGCAGCTCGTCCAGAGTCACCATGGGCCTCTTGGCTGCATTTCTGATCAGCGCTCTCCTTGTTCGGCCTGTGAGTTTAGGTGGACGGCCTTGTCTTGGTAGGTTTACAGTTGTGCCATACTCCTTCCATTTCTGAATGATCACTTGAACAGTGCTCCGTGGGATGTTCAAGGCTTTGGAAATCTTTTTGTAGCCTAAGCCTGCTTTAAATTTCTCAATAACTTTATCCCTGACCTGTCTGGTGTGTTCTTTGGACTTCATGGTGTTGTTGCTCCCAATATTCTCTTAGACAACATCTGAGGCCGTCACAGAGCAGCTGTATTTGTACTGACATTAGATTACACACAGGTGCACTCTATTTAGTCATTAGCACTCATCAGACAATGTCTATGGGCAACTAACTGCACTCAGACCAAAGGGGGCTGAATAATTACGCACACCCCACTTTGCAGTTATTTATTTGTAAAAAATGTTTGGAATCATGTATGATTTTCGTTCCACTTCTCACGTGTACACCACTTTGTATTGGTCTTTCACGTGGAATTCCAATAAAATTGATTCATGTTTGTGGCTGTAATGTGACAAAATGTGGAAAAGTTCAAGGGGGCCGAATACTTTTGCAAGCCACTGTATAGAAACATTGGGGTAACAGTCACCCTGCTATAGTTCCAGGGGTACCCAGGGCACAAATAAGCACTCACCCCAAATCTCCCCCTAACTGGCCTTCAGGCTGGGCCCCCTTAGCTCATAGCAAGGTTACAGATTTATAGAAACATTGGGGTAAGAGTCACCCTGCCATAGTTCCAGGGGTACACAAATATTTAATAAAAGAGTAAGTATTATAACTGTGCATTTGTACTACAGGATCAGTTGCACATGTGGATCCGTGGGAATGTGACTCTTTGTCCTCGCAACTTGTTTATATTTGACGAGATGGACAAGATGCAACCTGGGCTTATCGATGCAATTAAACCCTTCCTGGATTATTATGACAATATAGATGGCGTGTCCTATCGGAATTCTATCTTTGTTTTCCTCAGGTAAGGGCTAAAGGGGCAGTCAAACAGTTATGATGCCGTGTGATTCCTTGGCACACATTAGGTGTTAAGAGAAACCCAGTGATGCATTTCCTGAACTCATAATGGCTTCCTTTAGCAATGCCGGAGGGGATCTGATTACTCGCAAGGTGTTGGAGTTCTGGAAGGCAGGGAAGCAGAGGGAGGACCTGCAGTTAAAGGACATGGAGAGCGTGATTTCTCTTGGCGTATTTAACAACCAAAACAGTAAGTGCCGAGTATTGAAATGCCATGGTCCACTTTGAATTCCAGTCTGAGCTTGGCCATGACAGTCTGCTTATGACTCATAGGAACCATTTCTCAACTACCCTTAAAGCAATACTGACACGAAAAAACTACTTTTCAAAATATGAATATACGTAAAAAGTTACCTATAGGTCATTTTTCGCTGACAGGTTTGGTTTTGTAAGTAATTGTTACTTGAAGTTCCTAAACCTGACTGTTTTTCCAACCTGACTGTCCCATCACAGCCTGTCAGTTATAGCTTCTAATGCGAACGGCCGCCCCCTCATAGAGGAACACAGGGGATCAGACAGGTAATGTAAATGCATCAGGCAAATATTTTTATGGCAAAATTATAAAGTTCTTGCAAAGACAATGTTATGATAGATGTAAAAAAAAGATTTACTTTCTGGTGTCAGTATCTCTTTAAGGTGGCCCATACACAGGCTGATTTTAGGTGCCAATATCGGTCCTTTGGCAGCTTATCTGCCCGTGTATGGGCCATGAACGGTGGGCCTCCCTGCCTGAGATCAGCCAGATCTCCATGGGGCAGGTTTGATTTTTCTGTCAGATCGGGGACTGCATTGGCTCAATGATGAAGTACCCGAACCGATGGTGCCTATACCTGCCATTTTAATTTGATTAAACCAAATTAGCCCAATATCACCCACCCATAGGCCAACAACATGGCTAGAGGTGCAGGCACATGATTAAGCTTTTTAAAGTGTGGGAGCAGATTCTTGGCTTGTGTTAATCCTGAGACCAAGAATCTGCCCCGTGTCCCAGGAGGCTTAGGCTGAAATAGCCACTTAACCTCTATATCACTTTGTTTTATAGTGAAGTGATAGATGCTTGGGGGGAGTTGGAGGATGCTTGGGGGGAGTTGGAGGATGCTTGGGGGGAGTTGGAGGATGCTTGGGGGGAGCTGGAGGAAGCAGCGGGGAGTGGGCCATAGTATGAGGACACTGGGGGAGGAACACCAATGTTTTAGGAGGCCCTGGGCTGGCTAGCAACATAACCTCTGCCACCAATGTTTTAGGGGGCCCTGGCTACCAATGTCTGTGTGTCCTTTGTACTGATGGGAGGGGTCACTGGGGGAGGGGCCATTGGGGGTGTGGGAGGAGGGGGGGCCAGAAAATTTTGTTGTGAGGGGCCCCGTTATCTCTGATGGTGGCCCTGTCCATCTCTTTACAATTGAACAAGATCAGGGAGGAATGATTATACTGTGAGCCTAAGGGGTGAGAGACTATCATGGTGTCCTTTCAATTTTCTCAGATATGTCTGTTAAATATACTTTATTTTGGAACTTTTGCCAGTTCATATAGTGCTTATGCATCTTTTTTTTTTTTTTATTTTTTTTTTTACATAAGCCCGATTGAATGAGACAACATGGATACATATATGCTTCTAATACAAGTGAATGCTGGTTACTGAGTAAAACCCCTGCAGCCCTAAAGTTTGGGGTTGTGCATTTACAACAGTTTTAAACAACATTGGAAATATATTGGCATTTGTTTATGATATCCATTTCATGTTTTGCAATAAATATGTAAAGGGATTATTAACCTCAATTGTTTGTACCGAAAGGTGGATTTTGGCACAGCAGCCTCATTGACAAGAACCTGATAGATTTCTTCGTTCCCTTTTTGCCGCTGGAGTACAGACACGTAAAGCAGTGCGTCATCGCTGAAATGCAACACCGTCGCATCCCGATAGACATGGAACTGGTGGAGAAAGTGACTAGAGAGATGACTTACTACCCAAAGGAGGAGAAACTGTTCTCTGACAAAGGATGTAAAACCGTGTCTGCCAAATTAGACTTCTATCTCTGATTTCCTTTGGGCATAATGCCGCGTGCCTTACATGGGACATTATGGGTTTGGGCAGCTCAGACTGGGCTAAAAACAACCCTTTGCACAGAGCATTCCATACGCACTAAATAAAAAGGAAATATTTTTATAAGAATTTCAATTAGAGCAAATGGCAGCTCTATTATTGGCATTAAGTCCTTTTATTTCTGTTCTTAAAGGAAAACTATAGCCTATAAACAAATGTCGCTAGAAATGCTTGCCATACTGTACAAGCCCAGAAGCCTAGCAGCCCTATAACATTAATAATTCAGATCTTCAAAACTGTATGCACGTTTCACTATCATCTGACCCTGTTAGGTCTGAATTAATTACTAATTGGTCTTCTATCATGACTTTTATTGTTTTTATATACTGTATATTATGGTTGGTCCATAAGCTCAGGTAACTGACAGGAGCCCAGAGCATGTGGTGGGATGGAGGGCTACTAGGGGCATCTTGGGAGAGACAGATCTTCACTGCTGAAGGCTTGTGGTAGCTTTAGGTGTGTACAGTGTAGCATTTTTCTGTTGAGCATTAGTTCTTCTTTAATGCTACGTGGCTTGAAAACCTCTTTTAGGCGCTTTCAGATTTTTCCTTTTCCCCCAACTCTGTATTAAAACTCAGCGTATGCTGTGGGGGTGATTTTAACCCCTCTAGTAAAAGTGCTAAGTAAAACCTCTGTGGTTTGGAGAAACCAAAGAGATGCTGCTACATGAATGTGTGTCCATGTTGTGTTTGTATGTTTATATATTGTGCTGCTTGGGCTATTGGCACACATCTGTTTAGGATTGTTGGAACATCCTAGAACCCAGCTTTACCGGCAGAGATGCTTTCCATTTTCAGTAATGAGAAACACTCCTCCTGTGTGACTTTTGGTTGGAAACATAGAATTCAGTATGCCCAAGCAAAACCACATACCATTAGGGCCTATCATAGGCAGAGGGTTTCCCATTCATAAGAAGGGAGTGGCTGCCAGTCAGTGTGGGCGTTTTATTTAAAGGAGAAGGAAAGTTGCAACCACTAGGAGGTGGCAAATGTTATCCCCCCCCCCCCAGTGATTGTAATCACTTACCTGATATTCAAGACTGGTGCTACTTTTGGCAGAAAACTGCACCAGCCTGGTGTACCAGTGAGTGAGCTATCCTCTTCCTCTTAACTCCGCTTACTAATGCACAGTAGAGTGAAAAGCCAAACTTTAATAACAAAGACACCTTTTTTTATACTCTACTGTGCATGTGTTGGCCCTGGGATTTCAAAGGAAGAAGAGGATTGCTCGCTCACTGGAACCCTGGGCCTGATTACAATCACTGGGGGATTGCATGTTTCCTTCCCCTTTAATGTGGTAATGCAGCAATCACAACCACTTTTTTGCCGTTGTGGTCCATAGGGGCAGCTTATTTTAAAAAGAAATATGTCTCTTGATAAATGATTGTAAATGATGGGGGGGGGCGGCGGCGGCAAATGATTTTCATATTATAATAAAATTAATTTTACCATTACTGCTCCTTTTTTAGTTTTTATAACTCAAATGTGGGCAATGTACTGGGAGGAGGGAGGGGCCTAATTTGTTACCTGCTAACCTTAGACCCTGCAGCCTTTATTCTCAGTTTTTCCTTGCATTACCCTAGGTCAGTGCATGCACAGTGTACTTATTCTGCTAACCTTACTCTAGTGTTGGCCCAAGGCACCACAAGAAAACAATGGGAATACAAACAAAAATGGCAGGCCAAGGGTCCAAGGTTGTCACGGGTGAGTGAAAAATTAACACTCCACTCCATCAATTTATTGTGCTTTAAAGATGAACCTTAAGTAGCTTAAGGGAGTTAAAAGGAAAAGCTATAATATCTACATGGCAGGGGAAAAACAGATCAAGAACAGACATCATTAAAACAAAAACAAAAAAAATTTCTTACTCAGAACCCCAAAGATGCTTCATTATATATATATATATATATATATATATATATATATATATATATATATATATATATATATATATAATTTCCCTGGTCACTATGGCAGCCTACACACCTATGGGTTTTCCCCGCCCTCTAACCATTGATAGGACAGAAACTGCAATTAACCCATTACCCCCTGCATACTGCATATAACCTTCCCTCTCCAATTGGACCATGTCTTTTTTCTGTCCTCGCCAGGAGTATAGGACAGAGTTTTTTTCTTATAATTTTTGTGACTCACCTGGACCCGTTGGGGATCCCATACCTGGGAAGGTCAGCCTCTCTCCCTGGAAGGATCTGGTGGAGTACTTCCTCATAGAGGAGGTCGGTGGATCAGACCCCCGTTACTAGGCTGCCCGGGGATCATTCATTGCCTCAACCAGTATAATCCGGAGTATCCAGATTAGGGCTATGAGGAGGGCGGCACCTGGTTCTTCCGTATGCGTTCCAGGCTGGGACACATAGTTACTAGGAGCGCATGCGTCAGGATCGCCTCTTCCGGGTTGCTTCATCTTTGGCGCGAATGGGGGAAGTGACGCCGGTGGAACGCATATATGTATTCCAGACGTGGTGACGGCGGTGCGTTGCAACTTTGCTAGCAGAGTGGCATTTTGTTTCACGTGCTGGTAAGTTTAAAACATGTAGGGGAATTGTTTTTGTGGTACTTTGCTGTTATAGAGAGGTGATGTGATTGTTTTTGTTAGACAGGGCTGGAAGACCAGGTGCCTAGTAGCCCAGACAATGCTGCCAATGATGATAGGTGAGTCACAGTGGTGGTTGTAGTGTGTATAGGCAGAAAAGAGTTCTTATAGTATAATGTATGTTATAATTTCTTTCAGTGTGCCCCCCCCCAGGAAGAGAACTAGTAAAGAGAAGCACAAAGTATGTGTGGCATGTGAGAATCCAGCAATGAAGCATTCAAAATTATGCCAAAGATGCACACGGAGATTGTCTGGAGATGCTGCTGCAGATACTTCAAAAGTGATGAAGTGGATAAGGGATGCTGTGGCAGAGGGTTTAAAGTCAGCCAAACGCTCCAGAGAGGAGGTTAGACAAAATCCGACACGCGAAGAAAGTATTGATTCCTCAAGAGAGGAGGATAGAGAAGATTCTGAGAAGGAAGACAGGCTGGAAGTAGAAACTTATTCTTCGTTTGATATGTCGCTAGTGGAACCGTTAATTAAGGCTATTAGGTCCCAATTGAATTTACCAGAAAAGGTAAGCCCAACAATCATCCTCTAATCCGTTTAAGTTCCTGAAGAAAGAAAGATCTACTTTCTCTAGCGGCCCTCCTGTCAGTGCAGACGTTAGGGTTTTGTCTGTGATCACCTCTGGAGGCAGGACAGAGAATTGAACCTAGTGGCTCCTGGTCCCTCCCACTGTATATAAGGCTCGTCTCCACCCTCACTCCTCAGTTCTTTTGTCCTGCCTCGGAGGTGTAGGACAGTTACATATATCATTTTTTATTTTATTTTATACCTATTAACAAGGAAATATACTAGGACACATAGCTGTTCTAGTGGGACACTGACACTTGGGCACGCAGAGCTGCCACTACAAGTGTGGATTACATCACATCAGTGCACTGGGACACGCAGAGCTGTCCATTGAGGTGCTGGCAGATGCCAATTGATTGCACTTGGGTACGCAGAGCTACCCCCATAAGTGCTTGTAGGGGCAATACACAGGGTACGCAGAGCTGCCCAGAAGTGTAACCCCCAACGCAGGTCCACAGCAGGAGGCGCTGAAATGGCAGCGTTATAATATATAAAAAAAAAAAAAAACGGAGAGGTAAGTTTCCTGGGCCATATATAGATAAATAAACAGAGCAGGCCCTACCTGACTAACGCGGGAGAAAGCCCCGCTTGTAGTATCAGCACCACGAGCGCACTTCCGGGTACTGGGGAATGCGCTCCTGGGATTCGCGCCAAACGTCGCGCGATGACGTCACTCTAGGCGCCCTTCCGGGTACTGGTGAATGCGCGCCCTACGTGAACGCGCTCCTGGGATTCGCGCCAAACGTCGCGCGATGACGTCACTAGGCGCCCCTGTACTGCAGGCACACAGCGCCATTACAGGAGCGCTCCCAAACGGCAGCATTATAACAAGAAGCTGCAGATCTCCTCTCCCCCACTAAAGGAGCACTCGATAATTGCATAAGAGAGCCCTTATTCACAATAAGCACCATAAGAACAGCATGGAGAAGGCTGATTCACTCAAGGACCTCAGAGAGGTTATACAGTCAGCTAAAAAACAGAAAAAAACAGACAAACTACCTAAGTGCAAGGTATGTAAGCACTCCCTGAGAAAATCAGAGAGAAATTATTGTTCTGACTGCAAACCTGCCTCACAGACTCCTTCTGTAGCTGAGCCACCTATCCTCTCCCCACAAGCATCACAGGCTCAGGATGCAGCCTCACTGCCAAACACCCCTCAGGCTAACTCCCCATTACCCCCAGCCCCTGACCAACCTATAGCACAGGCACCTATACCCATGCCCTGGGATGAGAATCCGCTGGCCCATACTTCTAACCAAGTACCAGCCCAAATTGGGGAATTCCTACAGTGGATCATGAATACAGTACAACCACCACAACCTCAGGGGGGGCAGACTAAAGCCAGAGATAACAGGAAGCGCAAGGCCACAGTCACTCTACCTTCCTCCTCAGAATCAGAAGAGGGGCTAGCTTCAGACTCAGAGGCAGACGAATTACTCAGTCAGAATTCAGATTTTTCAACACACTCTCAACCCCAATCAGAGTCAGACTCTGATGAAGAGGGAACATCCTCTGCCTCCCCAGAAACCTCAAAAAGGTTATTAAAGGAAAAATAAAGTCAAAGTCACTTGGGGGTGCCAAAATGTTAGGCACCCCCAAGTGACTTTGACCGCCTACCTTTTACCCCGGGCTGGTGCCCCTGTGAGGAAGGAACAGCACCAGCCCGGGGTAGCTGCCGGCGCTTCCTTTTCCTGATTCGCTGCGCGCGCATGCGCAGTAGAGTGAAAAGCCGAACTTAAATGTTAGTCGGCTTTTCACTCTACTGCGCATGCGCCCACCGCTGGCACTCAGGAAAAGGAAGCCAGGAAGACGGAAGCGCTGCGCTCCAGGTGCCCCGGGCTGGTGCTGTTTTCTCCTAACAGGGGCACCAGCCCGGGGTACGAGGTAAGCGGTTAAAGTCACTTGGGGGTGCCTAACATTTTGGCACCCCCAAGTGACTTTGACTTTCGTTTCCCTTTAAGGGAGATGATGCAGACACTAGAGATTAAGGATGAGACTGTACCCCTATCTAGGGCTGATAAACTTTTGGGAGTTCAAAAAAAGTCCAAACTAGCTTTCCCAGTGTTCAATTCCCTCACACAGGCAATTGAGGCAGAGTGGGCCCAACCTGAACGCCGAATTGCGCTCACACAAATATTTTTCAAAACATACCCTGTGCCAGAGGAGCACCAAAAGAAGTGGGATAGAGCACCTAAGGTTGATTCCGCAGTGGCCAGGCTATCTAGGCAAACTGCCATACCTGCTGAGGAGGCGGCATTTAAGGACCCCTTAGACCGCAGGATGGAATCCATTCTAAAACGCTCTTATACACAAGCAGCAGCAATCCTTAGACCCGCAGTAGCATCAGCAGGCTTAGCCCGAACAGCCAGACATTGGGCCTTGGAGTTAGCACGCCATCCACCAGCATCTAAACAACAATTACAGCTGAAGGTGGACAAATTATCCACCACCTTGTCATTTCTAGCAGAATCCGCCCTAGAAATTGCCAGATTAGCAGCCAAAGCGACTTCCAATGCAGTAGTGGCTCGTCGAGCCCTGTGGTTAAGGCATTGGACGGGAGACACTGCTTCTAAGATGAGATTACTATCACTGAAATTTACAGGAGAGTCCTTATTCGGACCTGACTTAAAACAAATCATATCTGACGTTACTGGGGGGAAAAGCACTTTCCTACCTACCGGCAAGAAACAAAAATTTGATTCCTCTAACAGATATTCTGGGAGGAGAGGATGGAACTCACAATCGAGACCATTTCGGCCCTTTCGTTCAGGATTCAGGAGCTCCCCAGCTGATCAGGGAGCAAGACGTGGCAGACCCACATGGCAGCAGCACGCCCGCAGCAATACCAAGAAGCCCAATACTACCAAACCCAATTCAGCCTGACTCAACCAGGCAACCGGGGACACAAAAAGTTGGGGGCAGATTACAACAATTTCTGGGAACATGGGAAACACACGTTACGGACAAGTGGGTACTAACCATAATCAGCCAAGGCTACAGAATTCCTTTCACACCACAGCTTCCACAGGGAAGGTTTCTCCCATCATCCACTGCACCGCACAAACAACACTTACTTCAACAAGCGGTAAATACCCTACTACTTTCAGGAGTAATAGAGGATGTCCCGGAACACCACAGATACAGGGGTTTCTATTCCAACCTGTTCCTGGTACGAAAGAAGGAGGGATCCTTCAGACCAGTCCTCAACTTGAAACCACTAAACCCAATGGTCCTAAACCAAAGATTCAAAATGGAATCCGTAAGATCAGTAGTAGCCGCCATGGAACCTCAAATCTTCATGACGACAATAGATCTACAAGACGCCTACCTGCACATACCAATATACCCAGCGTCACGCAAATACCTCAGATTTGCAATCAACAACTCACACTACCAGTTCACAGCACTACCCTTTGGGCTATGTACCGCACCACGAATTTTTACCAAAGTGCTTGCACCAATAGTGGCATACCTGAGAACCCTGGGAGTACACATCATACCATATCTGGACGACCTGTTAATAAAAGCACCCACGGCACAACAAGCAGTAAAGGACACCACCCTGTGTCTTCAAGTCCTAACGCAACACGGATGGTTGATCAACCACCGCAAGAGCTCTCTAACACCATCCCAGACGATACTATTCCTGGGCCTAATTTTCGACTCCAAGACACAAAAAGTCTTCCTAACCCAAGACAAGATCAACACATTAATCCTGACAACTCGAGCCTTCCTGACCAAGAACAAGACCTCAGCAGAGGATTGTCTACGCCTCCTGGGTCTCATGGTATCGACCCTGGAAGCAGTACCATTCGCCAAATTTCACCTTAGACCATTACAGCTCAATTTCCTGAGGTGCTGGAACAAGAACCACCAGAACCTACAACAGGAGATCCATATTACTCAGACAACCAGGACCAGTCTTCTCTGGTGGACGGAGAACGACAACCTCCAACAAGGAAGGAGTTGGACAACCGCTACCTGGGAAGTGGTAACCACCGATGCCAGCCTCAGAGGATGGGGGGCAGTGTACAAAAATCTCACACTCCAGGGCACCTGGTCCAGAGAGGAAAGCCAATTACCAATCAATGTACTAGAACTCAGAGCAATTGCTCTAGCACTAGAGAACTGGTCAACAATTCTACAAGCTCAGGCAGTCCGAGTGCAATCCGACAATGCAACTGCAGTAGCTTACATCAACAAACAAGGAGGCACACACAGCAAAATGGCTATGCAGGAGGCCTCCAGGATACTTACCTGGGCAGAACGCACAGTACCGAGCATCTCTGCAGTCTTCATACCAGGGGTACTGAACTGGGAAGCGGACTATCTGAGCAGAACAACCATCGACCACGGGGAATGGTCACTCAACGAGGAGGTCTTCCAACAACTAATTCGCAGGTGGGGGACACCGGAAATAGACATATTGGCATCAAGGCACAACGCAAAGCTACCACTTTACTGTGCCAGAACAAGAGATCCAAGGGCGGCGTTTGTGGACGCACTAGTGATACCATGGAACTTCAGGATGGTATATGCATTTCCACCACTACCCATCTTACCCAGGGTAATCAAGAAATTGAAACAGTCCAGCACGGTCACAATACTCATAGCCCCGGACTGGCCGAACAGAGTTTGGTACTCAGATCTCATCAAATTGTCAATTGCCAGGCCCTGGCGACTACCCCTTCGACCCGACCTCTTATCTCAAGGGCCAATAAAGCACCCCAACTTGCAGATGCTCCGATTAACTGCGTGGCTCTTGAAACCGAGTGGTGGCAGCGACAAGGATTTTCACAGAACGCCATAAAAATCTTCTTACGAGCCCGCAAGCAATCTACAGACAAAACGTATCATAGGGTCTGGAGGACCCTCCTAAATTGGTGCAGACACAGGGACATTTCTTGGAAGGATATTTCCACAATCGAGGTGGTGGAATTCCTGACGGAGGGGTTTCAGAAAGGACTGGGTTTACGCACCCTAAAGACCCAGATCTCCGCAATCACAGCACTGACACATTCTAAATGGGCTGAAGATCCTACAATCCAACAATTTATCAGGGGTGTTACCAGAACACGACCACCCCTCAGAGAACCCCTAGCAACATGGAATTTACCACTAGTCCTATCTGCACTACAACAACCACCTTTTGAGCCTTTATCATCATGTGAGCTAAAGTGGCTATCATTTAAAGTGACTTTCCTAATAGCGATTACATCAGCTAAACGTGTGTCCGAGTTGGCGGCACTATCCAGCAAGGAACCATGGCTCACACTTCACCATGACAAGGCAGTACTCAGGACCTCACCAGGGTTCCTGCCGAAGGTAGTTACAGAACGTCATATGAACCAAGACATAATTTTACCTTCCTTCTGTCCAAAACCGTCAAATGAGAAGGAGAGAATGCTTCATAAATTAGACGTGGTCCGGGCACTCCGGATTTACTTAAAAAGATCGGCAGACTATAGATGGTCAGAGAGCCTCCTATTATCATATTCTACTACACAAAAAGGAAGAGCTGTATCAAAAAGAACTATAGCCCGTTGGCTAGTTGAAACTATCCATACAGCATACGACAGAACAAATGTGCCTAGACCGTTCGCAGTGAAAGCCCACTCTACACGGGCACAGAGTACCTCATGGGCACTGCAGAACTTGGCAACAGCAGACCAGATCTGCCGAGCAGCCACTTGGGTCTCACCAAATACTTTTATTAAGTTCTATAAGTTAAATGTTTACGCTTCTCAACCGGCCGTGTTTGGCCGAAAAGTTCTACAAGCGGCTGTGGCATAGTGCCAGGAACACTATCCACGGCATACTAACAGTTTTACCCACCCAGTTAAGGGACAGCTTTGGAACTGCCCCTAACGTCTGCACTGACAGGAGGGCCGCTAGAGAAAAGGAGATTTTATACTCACCGGAAAATCCTTTTCTCGTAGGCCCGAACTGTCAGTGCAGTAAGTCCCACCCAGGCTGATTTAGTATGGGCACCGGGACCTCTTTCTCGCTATCTCTCTACCTTATGTCTCTTGGCCTTCCTTCTATCTGTACTGTCTCACCGACTGAGCTTACCAACAGAACTGAGGAGTGAGGGTGGAGACGAGCCTTATATACAGTGGGAGGGACCAGGAGCCACTAGGTTCAATTCTCTGTCCTGCCTCCAGAGGTGATCACAGACAAAACCCTAACGTCTGCACTGACAGTTCAGGCCTACGAGAAAAGGATTTTCCGGTGAGTATAAAATCTCCTTTTTCCGTTACATGAGACAATCAAAGAGGTGATAGTCAAAGAATGGGAGAAGATGGATGCAAAGTTTCCAATACCCTCAAAGGTTCAGAAATTTTATCCATTTCCATCTGATGAAGAACAGATTTGGGACAAAGCACCAAAAGTGTATGCGGTGGTTTCACGGCTTTCAAGAAAGACGTTGTTGCCGGTAGAGGATGTAGTGTCTTTCCTAAATCCAATAGATAGAAAGATGGAAGCATCTCTGAAAAAATCCTATCTAGCATTAGGAGCAACTTGCAGGCCAGCATTAGCGCTTACGTCGGTATCAAGGGCAATGCAGATGTGGCTACAAAATGTTGAATCGGCATTAAGAGAAGGTGTTGATAGGAGAGATATAATCGATGCTCTCGCAGAGATGAGAGTAGCGACGGATTTTCTCACAGAATCCTCAGTGGAATTAGTCAGATCCTCTTCAAGAGCTATGGCATGGTCTGTAGCGGCAAGGAGGGCTTTGTGGTTACGGGCATGGAACGCAGACAAAGCATCCAAGATGAATTTGTGTAATCTGCCATTCGAGGGCCAGATGCTATTTGGTCCGAAGTTAGATGACATCATCAAGAAGGTTACGGGGGGTAAAAGTGTTTTTCTTCCCCAGGAAAGAAGAACTGCAAGATTCTCAGATGCAGCAGAAGATCGCCGGTCCTTTTGGGGGAAAACTTATTTTAGAGCGAATCAGAAGCCCAGAACATCGGGGCAAGATAAGTGACCACAATGGAGAGGTGGTCAGGCAGCATTGTTCTGAATGCAGAAACCAAAGGCGCAAAGTTCAAGATTTTCAAGAAAATCAGTCTGAGAAACTGACAGCTCAAACTTCAAGGATACCCAGAAGACTGCAACAGTTCGTAGAAGTTTGGGCGAAGTCCATTTCAGATTACTGGGTTCTTCAGACGATAAAAGAAGGTTATTATTTAGAGTTCAAGAAAACTCCAAAGGAAAATTTGTTCATGGTTTCACAGGGAATGATATGTACAGCAGCTTTTGATGGATGGAGGGATAAGTCCAGTACCGTGGAATTATTGGGGAAAAGGCATATACTCGGTTTTGTTCATGCTGAAAAAGAAGACAGGAGATTTTCGGTCGGTGTTGCATTTAAGACCAATAAATTCATTTTTACGAATAAAGACTTTCAGGATGGAGTCTCTTTTCAATAGTAAAAAAGATACGACCGGGTGATTGGCTGTTGTCGGTGGATCTAAAAGATGCTTACCTCCATGTGCCCGTAGCAACCACACATCAGAGGTTCCTGAAGTTTGCCATAGCTCATGATCTACATTACCAGTTTACATGTTTACCCTTTGGGCTAGCAACTTCCCCAAGACCCCTACAACCGTTAGTAGCACTGTTGAGAAGACAAGGCATTCTAATTTACCATTACTTGGACGACATCTTGCTCAAAGCCAAAAATGTGGAAGTTCTGCTATACCACAGAGAGGTGGTCATAAGGACATTGCAAAGCCATGGCTGGGTGTTGAACCTTGGAACCAACGCAGGATTTGGTCTACTTAGGGGCAAGATTTCAAACAGTCCAAGCAATAGTCACGTTACCACAAGAAAAGAAAAACAAAATAAAGATGGTGATATCCAGATTGCTGAGAACAGACTCAATGTCAGCGAGAGAGATCGGCAGTGTCATGGGATTGCTGAATTCAACGGCTCCCATGGTAATGTGGGCAAGGTGGCATACCAGGTCACTACAAGTGGCCTTTTTGAAACAGTGGAAGAGAGAGAAGCAGAATTGGAGTCAGACCATTCATATAAATCATCAAGTGAAAGCAGAGATTAGATGGTGGTTAGAAGATTCCAATTTAGCCAGAGGCCAAACAACTGAGGGATATTCGGTAGCCATGAGTGGGAATTGAACCAGCAGATATTCCTTCAAGTAGTAGAGAAGTGGGGTTGGCCGGAGAAAGACCTGATGGCATCCCCAACCAATTGCAAGGTCAAGAATTTTTTTTTTCAAGAACCAGAGATGCTTTGGTACAGGATTGGAGCACGGGACTCTTATACGTATTCCCACCAATACCATTAATTGCGAGAGTCTTGAGAAAGATAAGAATGGATAGGGTGGATGTCAATGCAATCATTCCGGATTGGCCGAGAAGGCAATAGTACCCACTTCTCAGATCCATGTTGGTGGACAAGCCTCTGGGGTTACAATCCAGAGAGGACTTATTGAGTCAAGGGCCAATCTTACATCCAGCTCCGCAAACACTACCCCCGAAGGCTTGGAGATTGAGAGGCGAAGGCTAGTTACAGAGGGAATTTCTGCTTCAGTAATAGATACCATGCTGGCAGCTAGGAAAACATCTACAAACAAAACGTATGATAGAGTTTGGAAGGTATTTTTACCGTGGCTGCAACACAAAAATGTAATGCTGGTGGAGTTGTCAGTTATACATGTCCTAGATTTTCTCCAAGCTGGTTTTGAAAAGAGTTTAAGCTTAAGAACATTGAGGTTACAAGTTTCGGCTATTTCAGCTGTTAAAGAAATTCAATGGGCAAAAGACCCAAAAATAATTAAGTTTTTGACTGCAGAACTTTGGCAGCAGCATGGGACTTGCAGCTAGTGTTGGAAGTTTTAACTTCACAACCCTTTGAACCTCTGGAGTAGGTATCTGACATGTTTCTTACGCTAAAGATTGTCTTTTTAACAGCAGTAGTATCTGCTAGAAGGGTGAGCGATCTACAAGCATTATCAGTGGAGCCACCATTCACAATTATCCAACAGGACAAAGTAATTATGAGAGCAGTACCAGAATAGCTACCTAAGGTAGTCAAAACATTTCATCTCAATCAAGAGACAGTTTTGCCATCTTTTTTTCCGGAATATGCTTCAGAACAAGAGGAGAGGTGGCATAGGCTGGACATGGTCAGATGTATTACGATCTATTTAAAAAGAACAAAGACTTGGAAAAAGTCGGATAGACTTTTTGTTATACCTAGTGGTAACAGAAGGGGTAAAGCAGCCTCAGTTCCTACCATTAGTAAGTGGATAGTCAACTGTATAAGGTTGGCATACCAGAAGAAAGAAAAAGGGGGTGAGGGCACACTCTACAAGAGCTCTAAGTACGTCATGGGCATTTCAGGCAGAAGTGTGTTGACAGACCAGATCTGTAAAACGGCGTCATGGAGTTCAGTTTGATGTGTGAATCAAATCTCAGGAGAAGTTTGGGAACAAAGTGTTGAAAGCAGTGTGCTGCAGCAGCAGTACCTTAATAAATAATATTTTTTGTTTGTTTTCTGCATATAAAGTGTTTTGTTCTGTTTAACCCACCCATTCTGATTGCTTGGGTATTGACCCATAGGTGTGTAGGCTGCCATAGTGACCAGGGAAAAGGGAAAATTTTGGTGTGAAAATGTGAAAGTATTGTCATGCTGAAATCTGCTCCATGTGTGTGTACACAGGCCGACATCTTGCCTGTCAGTGCACTTACACCAAGAAGCGGATGGGCAGAGAAACAGCCTGATGTGGCATTAGCCTAACTCTAGATGCAGGGATCCCCAACCTTGGGGGTAACTGTGAGCCACATTCAAACCCACAAAATGTTGGGGAGCTGCGCAAGCATGAAAAACATTCCTGGATGGTGCCAAATAATGGCTATGTGGTAGCCCCAGGAGGCTTTTTGGCAGCATACATCCAGGTCCGCCATCGGAGGGGATCGGGGGTACAACTGTACCAGGCCCAGAGAATTCATCTTCACAAATGGTGCCCAACCAAATCGCAAATGTTACACAAATTGTGCAAGTTACGTAAAGAATTACAGCAACACTTACTTTACATAACTTGTGCAAAAGCTGTATAACTTGCCTGGAAAGGTAGGTAACTAGCGAACAATCAAAATACAATGCAGAGATGCGTGACAGGGGCAGGCAGGGGGAAACTCCACTGACCCCAATGAACTGACTGACTTAATAGCTCATTAATTATTCATTTTAAGTCTTTATATGAACTGCTTAATTATAGAGTAACATCAGCTGTTTGTATTGGGATCTATTATTCTCCATCAGGGGAACGACTGGCTGTTGGGCCCCACAGCAACATCACTGGGCCCCCACGGTTACGCAGTTAACATAACTTATGCAAAAACTTACGTTACTTTCAATAAATATACTTACATATAAACCCCACTGACCCCCTAATTAAAAGACTCCCTTATTAACACATTATTATTTTTACTGCTTTTATGAACTCCTACTAAATTGGGGCCCTAAACTCATGCAGTTTGCGTAAATTGTGCAAAAACGTATATAACTTCTATATCAAGCAATGACCGCTTAGAGCGGGGCATGAAGTAGGGGAGGTTTGCCTTTACGCTAACTTTTAGTATGTTATAAAATATTCTATTCTAAGCAACTTTTCATTTGATCTTCATTAACTTTTTGTTATAGTTTTTTAATTATTTGCCTTCTCCTTCCAATTCTTTGCAGTCTTTAAATGGGGGTCACTGACCACCGCAGCCAAAAAATTATTGTCTGTGAGGCTACAGTTTTATTGTTATTGTTACTTTTTGTAACTTTCTTTTCTATTCAGTCCCTCTCCTATTCATATAACAGCCTGTCATCCAAACCACTCCCTGGTTGCTAAGGTAACTTGGACCCTAGCAACCAAATAACTGCTGAAGCTCCAGACTGGAGAGCTCCTGAACTGAAAACAAAATAACCAAAAAACTATGAATACCAATGGCAAATTGTCTCAGAATATTACTCTCTACTACTTACTATCTATATCAAACCTTCAAAGTTAGGGCAAACTTCACTGATCCCCAATGAACTGACTGTTAATTACTGCAATAATTAATGGAACTGAACTGCTATAAATAGTATAGTGTAACATCAGCTGCTTATTTTGCATAGAGAAGGGGCAAGGACAAAATGTAGGTACCGCGTTCTTGTGTTCATGGGGGACCCAAAGTTTTTGGCCCTGCATATGTTTACCTTATCCTTCCACAACTTACCTTCCATCCATGGATTTAAAAATGAAGCCCTACTTTGAGGTAGCCACATTGAAGGTGCTGGGGGCAACATGTCGCTATTGAGATACTGGTTGCATATCCCTGCTCTAGAGGAAGCAGACTTTGTGGCTGCTGAGAGGCTGAGGAGCTATAGGAGGACCAGAAGGGCAATAACTAATACGAAGTTTCATGTATAATGACCACAAGGTAATAGGGGCATTTACAATGCCCCCAGGCAGAAGGTACAATAGCACCTGCCACAATTCAATCACTTGCTACAAAGCTTCCATTTATGTTTCTTTTTTTTTTTTTTTTTTTTTTTTAAACATAAATAACTTCCTCACATGTGGGTGCTTCATAGTAACTGCTATGGAGCCATAATCAAAGCCAGCAGCCTGAAGTGGGAAAAGTGTATTGGCTTTAAGTTGTAAGTAATTTGGTTTTTGATATTGATTATGAATAAGAATAAACCTATAATTGTTTGTTCCCAAAGGTGGATTTTGGCACAGCAGCCTCATTGACAAGAAACTCATAGATTTCTTTGTTCCCTTTCTGCCAATGGAGTTCAAGCATATGTATATAAGTGCGCAACTGTGGAACTGCAGTGCCATCCTAGAAACCAAGAAGCTGGCAAACAAAGTGTCTAGGGAGATGATTTACTTTCCAGAAGAGGTGAGCGTGTTCTCTGTGAAAGGATGTATGACTGTGTCTACTGAATTATACTTTTATCTCTAAATTCCATCAGTGGGTAATGCAGTTGGGTCTGCCCTAAAATGAGGGGTCAATTAAAATTGCGATGGGCATAAGGGCATGAGCGATAACAGATCAACATGGAGACTTGTACCTGTTTTTAGAAATCATGTAATTAAGGTTTATGCTTTTTTGTGAAGCTGTGAACCCTCTTTTTTCTAAGCGATTAGTCACCGCGACCTATAAATCGCAGCAGCTTTCCCTTCTTAGGCTATTGTATAAGTAGCTGCGATTAAAAGCTTGCGGTTTTCGCTGTGCAGATTAGTTGAAGTGACTTTTGAAAGAGTTGCAGTGACTAATCACTGCGTGTGTCTTCGCCCTTAAGGTAAAATTTTTATTCAAAGGGCAACTCCACCCAAACACAACTTAAAGGGGTCCTGTTACCCGCACATAAAAACTGTATGATAAAAAAGTCATTTGCAAATTAAACATGAACCCCAAAATCTTTTTTTTTATTAAAACATCTATAACTGTTATAAATGTATTTAAAATTCTGAACTGTCAATCATACTGTATATTGCCTGCCCTGCCTCTATGCCTCAGGCATAGAGAGGCAGGGCAGGCAATTACTTTTATTTTCCATTCAGCACTTAGATGTCATTGCATTTTATGTATCCTGTACATGGACATGGGCATTGGGTGCCAGATTGTGGAGCCTAAACAGGATTTTGAGATGATACAAAGCTTGTCTTAATAATAGTGTTTACAAAATGGCAGCTGAACAAAAGCTGCTTGGGGGAGAGCAGAAGGATATGTACAGAGTTGCCGGGGATGAGCACAGGAATACATACAGGGCTGATGGGGGGGGGGGGGGGGGTTGGGATAGGTATGGGAGAGAGAAGAGAAATACATACACAGGTGATAGAGGGGAGTAGAGAGAAACGTACAAGGCTGCTGGGGAAGCAGAGTGGAATATGTTCAGGGCTTGGGAAGTGTAGTAAGATATTGTACTGGGCTACTGGGGGAGCGCAACAGTATAAGTACAGGCCATGGGGTGCAGCGTCGGGTCTGCTGCCTCAGGTGATGGAAGACCTTGGTTCACCACAATATGTAGATGGCTGCTGGGAGTTGACCTACCATGAAAACCTCCTATGGCAGTTGTGAATACTTTGCTGGTTTAGAAAAACATATGGTTTAATGGCAGTGACAGATGGGGAGATTTGTCGCCCGCAACAAATTTTCGTTGCTGCTGGCGACTAATCTCCCCACAATGCCATCCCACCAGCAAGAATGTAAATTGCTGGTGGGATGGCATACTCGTTGCTACGATTTCCGGAAGTCGCCCGATGTTTCCTCTCAAGGCAAACCGTAGCGACGTGTATGCCATCCCACCGGTGATTTACATTCAAGATTTGTCGCGGGATGACTAATCTTCCCGTCTGTCATTGCCCTAAGAGGAAAACAATATTAAAACAGTTTACCCTAGCAGAGCAAGAGAGATTTTAGCATCTGGTGCTCATAAGGAAAAATTTGATCACATGGGTTTAAGGACCCAAGTACTGAACCAGAAAAGCGTTTGTATCTGTGTGTGCTAAATGTTTTATGGTTCATGCCTTTTGTGCTATATTTTTTGTTTAAAGTGTTATGCTGCTTGGGTTAATGGCACAGTCTTAGTAACCACAGTGATTAAAATTCTTCCTCCCATGCAGAAAGGATACCAATCTCCTCTGGTGTTTGGTGCACTGCTATAATTACTTGGGGAGCAAACCTCAGCACTGGAGTTGTGGCTATGTGCCCAAGTTTTTGGAAGGCATCTAAAAATTTTCATTTTCCTAAAGAACCTGCGGCTATTGCTTTGGAACAAGCAAGTGTGCAATACCCAAATATTACTAGGATCTGTCACTGGCAACATATTTCTTATTGAAATTAACTGGTGCAGTTGCCAGAAAAGGCATTGTATTTCCCATGGTTCTTCCTTAAGGAAACCATACATGGGAAGAGTCGCTTGTTTGACGGGTTTGCCAAACAAGAGGATCTTCTCCCGATATGCCCACTTAAATGTAGGTGATATCTGTTCAACAATCGAATTACAATGGCAGGCATAGGCACCAA